>NC_067283.1:131626067-132254678 GCF_020740795.1 Apus apus
ACAGTGGACAGGCACTTTTGATCTGAAAATCAAGGGCAGGTAGATTCTCCCAAAGCCATCTTTAGTTTCTTTACTAGCTCCCCTTTCCACAGAGAACCAGGTGGCAAGCAAAACCACATTAAACAGTCACTTAAAATATGGAAGCAAATAGAGAGTAGGACTTACTGAAGTTACACTGCCCACATCAAACTTTCAACACAGACTCTATCAAGTGAAGGGGCACCCACTGCTCCCCCTCCTTGCTCCAAATAAAGCCAAGGCCCACTGCAGCTTCTCAGAACAGATGTGAATTAATAGTGCCACAACAGCATTTCGCCTCTTCTCCTAATCTAATTATTGCTGAATGAGATACATGGGTGACAACAATGTGTGGTGGAGAGAGGAGTTTACAGGAAATAAAAAGAAGCCTGGGCCAGATTCACAGCAGTTTAACTGTAAAAGAGCAACCCAGCTTGACAGATGTAGGTAAGAAAAAGCTGGTATTTTCATTCAGCCACATAATTACATAAAGGTAACCTGAGAAATGAGGTGACTTAAGTAGCAGCAATGCACCATCAGATCCCTCGTTGCTGGGTTAAATGCCTCTTGAGAAAATGTTTTCCACTGCATAACCACACTCCAGACAGGTCATCCTTTTAACCAGTATTCTGTGACTATATAGGTAGGGCACTCTCCTTTCACCAGCCAAGTAAACTAGGTGAACCAAGCTGTATTTTACCACATTATATAATTCAAGGTATGTCCACATTAGGGGTGCTGCCAGTATAGAACAAAAAACCCTTCCATAGCATTACAGCATCATACTATACTGGCAAAAAGAGTTGAGTCTGTATCTCGTTGAGAATAGCGACCACTCATGAGCAGCTAGACAAGTTACTTATATTAGCTCTGGCAGCAAGAGCCAGCGCTTCATTCTTGCCTGTTTGGTATCCTTAAAATATGATATATACAGTGTATGTGACCCACACTTTTATATAATATGCATGACAAGCATAACAGATGGAAAAGGAGAGAAAAAGATCACAGTTATTATATCATTGTTTTTTTGCTTACCACAAGTCCTAGCACAAGGGTACGTACTCTCTCCCCAATCTCTGGTGAAATGTCATTGCCAAACTGCTGTAAGGTTGTAAGAAATCTCTTCAGTTTGCTGAGTTGCCTAGCTCCACAAGCTGGCGGTAACTGCTGGTTAGCCAGAGAAGAGGAAGAGGAAGAGGATGGCCCATTGCTAAAGCCATTAGGAGGAGATGGAGCTCCATTTAACGCTGTTGGCGAATGGCTAGTGCCATTGGTTACTGAAAGAAAAAGAAAGGCGGACAAAATAGAGAGAGGGAGGAAGAGAGAGAGAGAGAGAGAAGGAAGACAGAGGAAAATCCATCAGCTTATGTTTTCTGTGCTTGACCTCAAAATTAATTAAGATGCACAATCAAAGATAATTAGCCTTTTGACAAAGCGACACTCTGCAGTTTATATCTGCTTCCCAGTAGCTGGTACTGATTGGTGTGTGGATTGGATGTAACAGCAGTTCCCTCTCACACCCCCCAAAGTGCTCCTAAACCTAAGAAGCATAATTTCAACACAAGCCTTTTGTTAGAGGATTTTAAAAAGAGACAGGAACAAAGAGAAAAAACACGAGTGCCTGTATGATTGAAGGCCAAAAAAAATTGCTCTTTGAGGTAGAAAAAAAATGCACAGACATATTTCACGAAGCCTCAGTTTATCTCTGAATATTTTAACTTGTGTTTTGTACACACAACTGACAGCTGTGTTTATAAAACAGGACTTTCACGTTTTAACCTTACACCACCCAGTGAGAAGGTTATTTTTTCCAAATCAGATTTCTTAGCTGCTAACATATGGAGCATACAAAGTTGTTTGTGCAGGTACAAACGGTGGCATGCTCACTGTGGCCTGAAGCCTTGCAGCTAGATCATGAAGCTGGACTTCAGTAGACTTCTCTGAGACCATGAGCAAATCAAACAGGTTTTATGTGCCAATACCCTATCTCTAAGAGGCATAAGAAAGTATTGTCTTCCTGTTGCTAGGCTGATGTGAGAATAACTATCTAAAGTACCAAGTGTTCAAAATTATGGCAACAAGATTCATGAGATATACTAAAGACAACAACAG
Organism: Apus apus; assembly: GCF_020740795.1. Lineage (NCBI taxonomy): Eukaryota > Metazoa > Chordata > Aves > Apodiformes > Apodidae > Apus > Apus apus. The sequence goes on from NC_067283.1 coordinate 131,628,198, forward strand.
ACAGATTTTGGCAGCTACATTGGTTTGATTCTTATCCACACTCCAGAAGAGAGCAGAGAATCAAACTGAGGACATCCTTTTTCTCCCAGGTTACTTGGAACAGCAAAAGTCAAACACACTCTGTTGAGGTTGTGTGAGTCAGACTCACCAAATGACAGCGAATAGCAAGAAAAAGGACGGCTCACTAGAAATCCGAACGTACCAGTGCACCGGCAGCTGTAAGCACACAGCACACAACTCTACTCAGCAGCAACCTTAGTCAGCCAGTCACTGCCCTGGTGAAATTTGATTATTTCTTTTTGGGAAGTCATTCAGAACCCATCCCAAAAAAAACATCAAAAATCAGGAACCTGTCTACAACCAAAAATGCACAGGAGTATTAGTCTATATTGCTTCCTATTTAAAAGCATAACCATGGTGAGTCAGCAACTTAAAGAACATTCAATGTTTCTTAGTGACTGGCCTCTCCGAAGCCAAACATCCCTCTTTGTCACTTTCTCCAGCAGTCATATTTATTTTTTAGACAGCAAGTCCTTTTTGAGGATAGACACTTACTATTAGATTTAAATCACTATCTTATTGCCAGATTTTAACTACTAACACAATACTTTTGAAGGAGCTTTTGCTCTAGTGACTGAAGTGTCCTTCTGGAGGTACTACAGAAAAAGTCATCTGGATGGTTACCTAGTTTATGCCTGTTTTATCCTATTTTTTTGTTTCCTGTTCTAGCTGTGTGGGCTAGGTAAAATAAGAAGTAGAAAAAGCAGAACTAGAAAGAAGTTGGTCTCAGCAAGTTCAGCTCCACACCATGCTCTCTGAGTGCTGCAGTAGAGTGAGGTCTGAGTAAACAAATACATCATGACTGCAGGGAGCTTGCATAGCCAAAAGTCATCATATAATGATTATATGATTGGGAAAAATAAAAACATGTCCTGCTCTACCCTTACACCACCCAACAACTCAGTCACTGGTAAGGGACTGCTCTAGACAGTGTTCTGAGGCTAAAAAAGCCCTTTGGGCTCAAGAAAGCACAGAACAGCAGAGCTCGTTACCTAGGAGAAGGGAGATAAAATTTCTTCCACAACAAAAGAAATAAATACTCTCTAAATACAGCTTCTCTCAATCACTTTTCCTCCCCCCCCCCCGGTGGCACCCTCCCTCCACACTAATGATTTTTTGTCATTCTTTACAATATCTGAATTTGCCAACTGGCAAATATTTGTGTCATTTATAAAAAAAAACAAAGTTATTAATAAAATAGAATTTAGCATTCTGAATTTTAAACTAATATAAGAGGTTTTAATAGTCAAAAAGAGCAAAAGAAATACACTCTTAACCAGAAAACAAGTATGCTTCTAGTCTACAGGCCTTGCCCCTGTAGTAATAATAAATATAATAGCCACTCAAATAGAAGTGACTGTTTACTATACAAGCTGGCCAAACTACAAAATCTGACAGGGTAAAAGGCATTTAAAATTAAGACTTTTTTTAGACTTTTAGTCTTCATATAAACAGCCAAAAAAATCCAGCCATGGTTCGCACACCTTCCAAAGTGTGGAACCCAATGAAATAGCCAAACATACAGAAATCTTAGGAGTACACTGAGGATTAAAAGAGTGACTGAAGAACACTGTCTTACTCCCTTTATTTTTGCCAAAGATCATTCTGAACTGTGCAAAGTGCATCACACTGGGTAGCTTAATCTGTGAAAGCACTATCCTGCAAAAACCTAGAAACAGTTCCTAGGATGATTCAGGTGCTGTAGTTAAGCAAAACAGACAAATCTTTGCAGAATAAGGGTCACTGGGTTAAATTTTAACTGAGTTTATTTTAAGAGTTGGCACAAACCCTCCTCATTGTTTAAGTTCAATGTAAATTCTCAGGACAGGGTTCTGTGGGATAATGCTACAAAGGCCTCCAGCTGGCCTTCTGCACAGAGGTGAATTTGAAATAAGGCATTTAACAGACAGAAAGGGACTAAACAGACATCAACAAGACAAACAGAAGATACTGCCTTCATTCTCTTTAGGCATATGTATTCTACTGTTCTAAAAATGTTTTATTTAAAACGTGAAAAGTAAACACATTCTCATGTTTATACTATTACAAGGCAGTATAAAAGAGACCAAAAAATTTGCAGCTAAATCTTGGTAACAAAAATGTGGATCATTTCATGGCTGTGAAAAGAATAGTCCAGACAACATGCCAGATTCAAATCTCAGTTACACTGATATGAATGCAGAGTGATTCCAGCAAGACTAGTAGTTTCCTGTGTGTTTACATCAATAAACTGAGACAGGTTCAGCCCCAAGTGATTTATTGAAGTAAAACGGTCACAGGCTAGAAATCTCAAGATAAAACAATAAAAGGTCTTTATTTTTTTGTTTTATATCAGTGTTAACTAGACATCATATAGCACTTAAACTAGAATTCTCATTCAATCTTAAGTGGGAGAAAGATAACTATTTTCTTTATGAATTACCCCCACTTTGAAAAACATAAACAAAAAAGCCTCCAACACTTACTACTGAAGTTTTTTATCCAAAAAGGAACAGGATCCCTTAAAACAAAACAACAGAATGGCATAGGAGAGGAGAAGAAAGTTTTCTATACTTCTCACGGTAGGAGACATCTAAGCATTAAGTACATGGGAAACCAGTGCTCCCTGTTCTTTGACACTGCAGCCAAGCTGTCACAATGAAATAATGTAACTCAGAGCTGAATGACTCAATACCTTAAAGATGCATTAATCTGTTGTGATCTGAGTTTTGCTTAATTACTTTATCACAGTACAACCAAATGCTGCTCCTGCCACATCATGAAGGTTTCTCTTAATCTATTTTGAATTCTTACACACAGAATAGAGAGAATATGGAAGAAAAAGAGAAAAATAAGTCTAATTACACGTTGTGGGTGTGAATGAACTGGTTCTTGGAGCTCCTTGGGTAGTGGGAGGAGGTGGCATGGTTGGAGGCGTCAGCCTGGATTGTGTCTTCACATCCACAGGTGAGTCTGGCATTGTGGAATGCTTCTCAGTGCGATCTGTAACACACACCACAGGAACACACCAGTTTATTTCTCCAAGCAAATCCCCTCTGATAAAAACTTAAAAGCTAATACAAGAAGTGAGCCACTTCAGCATCTGCCACAAAAAGATTACCCCTGATTATCTACTCCAGTGTGCTCTTTCCAAATTACATCATCTAAACCTTACTTAAGAAGGTGTAACACAGATGGGAAGACCTCATTTGTAGCAGTGCAGTATTATCTTGTGTTTTTATTTCTAGCATGCGCAGATGCTACTCCCAAGCACTCCTGGAGCTGCAATAATGCCACTTTCCTTCAAGGCTCTCACATCAGCCAGGAAGAAAAAAACAGATGAAGAGACAGAAAGGTAATAAATCCCATTACGACAGCTCTTGCAGAATTAAAACATGAAGCTCTTTAGTACAGGTGAGATGTTGGGTGGAGTATTGGTTGAAGCCAGCTGTCTTCATGTTCTTTTTTTTCCAATGCCTGCCTTCCTCTCCATCACTTCTTTTTTTATTCATGGAGAGATACTTATGTTAAATGCTGTGTGCCCCCTGGATTACCTTACCACCCTGCTCTTGGATATTCTTATGTTTACCAGAGAAATTAACACAACACGCTGAAATCATAAGTCAGTCATTACACATACATAAAATTTGTTTAACAAAAGTTTGCACCTTCATACATTAACACTTTAATGTTCAAAACCTGCAAGATAAGTAGAAAGAAGAAAAGAAAATAAAACAAAAGGAAAAACTAGGCAGAAAACTTAGTATTTCTCTTGCAACTAAAGATGCAAGATATTTGGTATAGTAACTATAGATGTATATCTTCTTTATCCAACATCTTTTTGGACACCTCTAGGTTAACATTTTTTTAAACCACCCAAACCCTTGCATTTAATTTATCAAGAATAGGCAAAACATTACTACAGTTACCAACTGAAAGCAAAAATAAGGCTTCCTTACTCATACCGGGAGATTAGCAAGCCATCTTGAGTAAAGATGAGCAAGATCAGGTTTAGCTTTTAATGGGCAAAAGTTAAATTCTTCCGTTCCTTCTTTGGGGAATCAGGTTTATTTATTTTATACACAGACCTACACAAGTCTTCCTGAGTTACATTAACATATTTTGTGAAGCAAGTAAGTGTTTCTGCTAATGGGTAACTATGTAAATCTGTGGTTTTAGTTCCAGACAATACCAAAGTCTGTCATGATCCATAAATTCTGCCACTTCAGTTTGTGACATGCTTTCCTTGTTCTTATTAAAAACATACAAGCTTCAACCAAAAAATCCTATCTAAAATTTGCTCTGAGAGACATTAAATGAAATGCACACATTTAACAAAGGAAGGATATGTTTAAAGGAACTTCTAAACAATTATCACAACACTTCATTATCAGAAAGTTTAAAAACAAACAAACAACAAAAATTAACAACGCTTAACATAACAGATACCAATCTTTAGCTGCCTGAAGCTCAGGAAATATGTCCCAGAGATGCAATGTTTCAGGTACTGCAATTATAGAAGCCATCTTCACCCTTTTTAAAAATGCTTAGAGACGATGCTTCAGTTCTCAGGGAAATTCATACAGAATCTGGAGACAAGTTTGGAGATGAGCAGTGAAACACCCCCGGAACAGGATAAGGGGAATACTTATACAGTATTATAGGATCTGGAGTGTTGATCTAAGGTTAGTAAACCTCAGCTGTGTATAGAACAGTATCCAAAATTATTAGCTTAAATATTAAGGCTACTACACAGACAGGTGAGATTTGATTTGCAAATCAAGCAACAGTAAATTATAACATGCGGGAAAACAAAAGCAAGTTTTTAAACATACTGTATACAAATTTTCTTTCCATATCACTATACTGAGACATTTAAATCTATTTCTTCAACAAGCCATTCATTTAATATAAAGAACTATGAAAACTCATCTTGAAATGTTAATTGCTTCCTTAATAGCAGAATTCATCTTGCACTCACCTCAACCAACCTCAGCAACAAGGGAATAAATAGCTTTCAGCTCATGTTGCAACAGAGGGAAAGAGGCACAGCAGTGAGCCCGAGCCCTCCTAAATAAAGGCAAATATTTCTGCCATGCCAAGAAAGGAGAGAGAAAGGGAGGCTTGCCAGAGCTGGTGGGGAGATAACAGTGGGAACTGCTGGTCCATCTGGTTTTCATTCTGCTAACACTCACACTGAACTGTTAAGGAAGGCAGTCCAGGTACACAGATTTGAAGCATGTGGGAGCGCAGACACAGGCACAGAGGAGATGGAGGTGGGTGGAAGAAGGAGTGAGAGAAATCGAACTCCTCTAACAGTCTGCTGTGAGCAGGCACAGCCTGTATCCTCCAATTCAGCTGTTGATAACTAAAAGTGATCCCGAGCCTGTAACCAGCCACATGGCTCCCGCTCCCCTCCTTTGCCACATTTCAAAGTTCAGATTTGCTCAGATTGAAGGGAGGAGGCTTTCCCAAAAAGCTGGCAATGTTTTGCTACTCAAACTGAACATGGTAGTGGGAAATGGTGTGTTGGTTTTCCCCTCCAATTTCAGATTGCCATTCTACAGCAATCCAATTGATTCTTACTGCCTTGAACACTGTCTCTCACCTGGTTTGCAGATCACTGCAATAATTCACAGAATTTACAGACCCCTGTAGTTCTCAGCTAAATTTAATTATATTAGGTTTGATTCTCCTAATTACCTTTCTTTGGACCTCTAAGGGGTAAAGGAAAAAACCCTTTACAGGCCACTTACCTTTGCTTAACCTCCTTCTGCCCCTTCCAAAGCCCTAAACCCCTCTCTGCTACTGTATGGTCGCAGACAGACAGATTTATCTCTGGTTGTCTGTAAGTTTCCTAGCCCTGCTTTCTGTAAGGAGATATAAGGCTCTTTTCAAGCACACCTCGAAACACTTCTAAGCAGGGGACAAGATTATCTTGTCAGAGCAAAGACTCCTTGGGGAGGCAGTGGAGGGGGGAAGCTTTTGAAGAAGTACTATGCAAAATACAAAGCTCTTCCACGTGCTTGGAAAACAACACCACCAACACATCACCCAGGAGAAGAGCCTACCCCATTGCAGCATTTACATCCCACCTCTGTAATATCAAAACTCCTGCATGAGCCATTGTATTCTCACTGCTACTATTTATATGTTCCTTACCTCTACAGCTGATTCCCTAACCTCAGAGGGAGCTGCAGGGCTGGGAGCACCTGCCTACAGCTGCTCTGCACCCACCACTGTCCCACCTCCCACAGCCCCAGGGAACCTCAGCAGCTCTGTTTTTAAGAGGAAGATGTCTCAAGGGATGAAATAGTGATGGAGCAGAAAGCAGAACCAACGCTGATAAAAGCACTATTTAGCCTAGAACACCAGCTTCTACAAATCATTACTTACTTAATTTAAAACCAAACAAACACACAACACTTTCTGCTCTAGTTGTTGAAAAATAGTCTGAAAATACAAAAGCTAAAGGCAAAATGGTATTTAAGTTGTATGCATGAGCCAAGTTTCCCCTAAACCATGTTATTCCACGAGGGCTTTTATGTATAGACATTTTTCATACAGTCTCTCTGTGGATATTCTGCTATCTCTACATTCAGAAGGTGATGAAGGTTTGAGAGGGGAAGAAAGAATCCTTCCAGAGGAAAAACGGTATTTTTTACATATGCAATCCTTCCTGTGTAAGATTTCATGAACATTCACTCTGGTTTTATAATACAAGAGCATATATATTGAACTTTGCCTGAAATTTGGAAGAATTTTATGGAAAACCATGTATTAAAATAGTTTAGTTTATTGAAATAAAAAAACATTTTTATGCTTTCATGTCAACACGAACTCACCAATTGCAAAGATACGTTTTTTTAATTAGTATTTTTTTCAAGATTTTTTTTTTATTTTTTTTCTGTTGGACCTACATTTCAAACAATAATTCTGAATTAGCAGAGACATGCCAGAAAGTTTCATAAAGGCAGTATCCCACAATATCACACATTTCAGAGTGTAGGCTGTGTGTACAGAAAAAGTAACTTCTTTCAGGTGCAAAAATGTATTCCACTGAATCCCTATAAACAGTGACAGACTTGCACTGCTTAGTCCAGTTCAGATCAAATGGGGCTGAAACCAGAGGTCCTCCAAACCGGAGGGAAAAGGAGACATCTGCAATTCATTTTCAGTGTTCGCTGCAATCAATTCAGGATGGAGATAGATGGTGAAATAATGGTCTAGTCCTAATCCATACACACAACCCTCTGGTGCAGTGAGAGACTCAGAATAAATTCAGAAAATATGTTTCAAGTATGCAGAGATCTATTGCATTTGCTTTGGATTATATTTTTGTATTAAAAAAAAAAAAAAAACCAAACACAAAAACTAAACATTTTGAAATATATATTCTTGAATCTTTTTTACAGCATAGAGTGAAGAACTGTGATTTTACAAGAGAAGAATTTTCCTCCATTTTAAATTAAAGAATGTTGTAAAACCAACTTTAAATTATGATACTTCTGTGGATTTCTTGGTTCGTGAAACCATACCATTCAGTTTTTATCACAGGAGGTTTTTTATCACTATATTTAGCTGCTAGGTAAGCACTGATATTTACCGTAAGTGCACCCAGCTTCTGAAGACAAACAGGGAAGAGACATAGTAAAACATGCAGCAATAGGGGCAAAGAGATGTGCATGTATTCAAACTGATTTACTTTACTTCCTCTATCCCAAATTATTTGGTCCATTGTTAAAACAAGGAGGTCTTTCATATCTGGCAACATTAGGGCTCACATGGCACCCTTCCAAGTCTAACGCATCAAGGAAAGCTGATGCATGGAACAAAATATGGAATATATAAATACTTTACTGATACCATTTGAATAGCCAATTCAATGTCAAGCATTTCTAGGAGTGGTGTGTTTTCAATTTCCTTTTTTAAATGAAAAAAAGTATGGTATAATATGCTGTGGCATTTATTTTACTTTTAGTTAGTGCAAACAGTTCCAGATGTACATTCAGGCATGAAAGATTCTTAAAAGACGCTCTATATTGATTGTACAGTATTTACTACTTCTGTGCCAGCACATTATAAGAATAAAAACTGCCAAATTAAAAGAGGCCATTGGTTTTTCCCCCCCCTTTAAACTCACAGAAAGTACAAACCCTGCATATGACACATGGGATTAGAACCTGCCCCTGCCAGCCATATTATGTTAATTGAGACCTAAATCTGTGGCATGCAATACTGATGATGATCATCTAGACGGCATTGGACTAATTTTCATTTTTTGAGAGGGATATCATGGAATTTGCAGGCAGGTAACTACAGATTATGAGTCACAGTAGTGACAAACTGGGAGACAGAAATCTCTCAAGTCCACCAAAGACCACAAATTTCATCCATAATAACACATCATGGTACAGTCTGTAAAAAACTCCAAAAAACCTCCCCTCCAGACCTGGCCAAGCCATGCAGCACAGCTAACAAGCGGTGACTCTACTCTTGACTCTCAGACCTGCCACTACACAGAGCAGGACAATATTACAAGGTATCTGCCTTTGCTGAGAAGGATGGTATAAGCCAGATACATACACTAAAGCCTACCCACCTCATGCACTGCACAGCTGTAAAACACAATATTTGGAGCTACACCAGTGCAGACCCTCTGCCAGCCAAGAATGCCTCAGAGTTGTTTGAGACCATTTCAGTCTTCATTCCATTTGTCCCTTTGCCATTTTGTCTTAATGAATAAACAAAGACCTAAACACAATGGATGTTTTTGTGCCATAAACAACTTATCTCAAACAGGCATAATATGGACATAACCTGCTGTCAGCACCAGATGCAGTCAAGTTATTGGCCTTTCCAGTTCCCCGATGGAGAACTTTTACTCCCTAGGTGATTTGCAGAGGGCAGTATCAGAAAACAGCTCAGACACTCATGCTCCATATTTTGTCACAAAATATTACCCCAGCAAGCTTTATCCACCAGGAATGAGAATGTGGGTGGGGCAAGTGACGGACGAGTACAGCAAAGTTTTCAAGACCACGTAACATTTCATTCATCGCCTTCTTAGCATGCCAGGTATGAAGCACACCTACTGAAGATGACACTTTTGCAAGAGCAGTATCAAAACTTTGCTACAGTCTTATCTTGGTTCTCCTCTGCTCAGATATTTGAATGTCTCGTATCTCCAGCTATTCTTCAAAATAAATGAAAACACACTCAGTTTACCCATTTCTTCTTATTTCATATGCAGGAGCTAGAAGAAATTCTGCATCCTAGGAGTTTGCTGAAGTTCTCTCAGGCTAAGTTATCAGAGCCTTTTTCAGATGTGCTAAAAAAAGCCATGAAAACAATGCAATCTACTCTGTTTCCCAAAATGTGAAAGGGATTTTTGTGCTACTCTTTCCCAGTTCTGGCAGGAATAGTCTGTGGATTATGTGAACCAGGTGAATGGCAGACAATGCCTTGCATCATGTTCTTCTTCCATAGTGGTACCTTTGATTGGTCCTACAGTCATGACAACAAATCAAAAACGCAGAAGCACTCCCTTTTGTTTCAGTTTTCTAGTGTGAGAGGTGCTGACTGGCAAAAAAAGTCTGTCACACAGTTATGGCTTCACAACTGAAGGCCAGATAGTTACACTTATTCTAAAACAAACAATGCATGAGTTCAGTCTCAGAGTTGAGACTAAAATGTTAAGTCTTGGCTTTCCTTGGACATATTATTTTCTCCTGAAATAAATAATTTGTCTTACCACATAATTTAATTTTAAAGGGGGGGGAGAAATCTCTTCTTATTTAAAAATCTGACATATTTTGACAGTTTCAAAACTATCATAAATTAATTTCAATTATTTAGTAATTAAATAAATACTCATGTCAGAATTTTAGACACCTTTATTCTCCTTCCCCCTTCCTGACTCTGCAAATTGTACATTGCAAAATCGCTTGACCACCCAAGGCAATGCAGGCAGGAAAAATACATTCTAAATCTAGATCTCCTACCACTGTAACGGTTTACAAAATACTTCAACAAGAACAGACAAGCAAAATAAGGGCCAAACTGTGACAGCTGCCACAGTTTCCATAAGCCCCCAGAAAATAAAGTCTACCAGTTCCCCTGTCATGGCCAAATACATACGAGTTGGCCTGTAACAAGGGTGCAGACAACATGGATTTATTCTATACATCCCACCAAGCATCATGAAAACGTCTCTATGTATGCATAGCTAACACCGTTAAAGAAGCAAATAGTCCCATAATCAACTATTACTACTTTTATTTCCAAAACCAGTTCAGTGAATATTGAGATCACTGGCCAGTCTGGGCCAGACTGCTCCTTACCTCACAGATCAAGGTCCCAAATCTCTGCTCTGTCACATTGCAGTTTTATCCATCCAAGAACACAGCTCCTCCCAGTGATAATTCAAACAATGGAAAGTTTATTCAGTTAGGCCAAATATTCAGGCCTGCGGAACAAGACCTTACCTTTAAGACAGAAAGCACAGGCCACCAAACTCCCTCCCAACAGCAAGTACCACTCTGGTCTAAGGAAGGCTGCTAATTTCTCCCATCTAACACATACAGCTAAATTAGCAGGCTAGACTCCCCATATAATCAGTGAATGGAAGAGTTAAGAGCCTCTAATTTAATAATTCCTAAGGCTGCTAAGTCAGATGGTATAAATAATCCTGCATAGATTCTAGGTCCTTTGCCTCATGAGAACCAGAGGCATTCAGAGTGGTCTAGCAGCCTGGCTGGTGTACATGAGAATATGTGATCCTCAGCCACCAGAAATACTAAGTCCTTGGTTTCTATTCAGCCAGCCAAGACAGGCATTACTCCACCAATGAAAAATACACACTAAAGCTTATTTTCCCCCAAAACCCTTGCTCAGGTTCTGCCACTGTTATGTACTGCCCACTACCAGCAACAGAGAAGTGAAACTATAGGCCTTTCCCCTGTCTTCATGTCAGCGTATAATACCAAGTAGTGCAATTTATTACCCTAATCAGTACTTAAGCATTTGTGGAAGTCTACCATTTGGAAGACTATCATATCACATCATATCACATGGCATGATGATGCCATTAAAGATACCTTGTGTTTACACAACTGACTGTCTAGATAGAGTGTGTGAAAATGCTCATCATCAGTTACAAACCAGCTCCTCCTCAATGCTGCATGTCACACTGGCGCTCTTTTATGCTGGGGACTGGACTGCACCTGAAAGCAGCAGTGGGGAGATAGGAGGGAAGAGTCTCAGAAACTTCACATGAAATTAAGACCCCCCAATCCCAGATACTCTCTTAGATGAGGTAATATTACTTATTGGCAAATAAGCTCACACACAAAATGTTACCATTAGCAAAAAACACATTTCAAATCAATTGTATGGCAAAATGTATCACATGCATATCTAAATGTTAATATGAAATAATCTCAGCATGTAAAGGAGGAGGGAAAAGAAGAAACTTGTGTATGTCATGTGAAACCAGACTAACACAATGTAAAACCAGATTAAACATTGTTCCAAAGCCAATGAATTCATAAAAATTCACATTGGCACAGAAATCAGGCTAGCTCACCCAGAAAGAGAGGTGCTGGATTAGCCTTGCAGTCCCTAGGCCTAGAAAGACTCAGAAATACGTGCTCAGCTGCAGACACTGGAAACAGCTGTAAGTAAACTAATGAGACCACTCACAGGGCATACAATTACATGCAACATTTCTAGACCTTAAAGCATCACAGCAGTCTTAGTCTTACATAATAAAACCTAAAACTTCCTTTTTTAAAAGTCTCTTCCCCCCAAAAAGCAAAATATATAGCTGAAGCCTGAATTAAAAAAAAAAAAAAAAAATATCAGCAATTACTATAGAAACCACAGAAAATATAAGCAAAATATTAAAACAATTTCAGGTATCATAGCATTGCCATGCTTAACCAGTTGTACAGAACATGCTTCATTTCATGTCTGGCAGATTCACATTTTATGTATTCCTTTTTTACCAACAAATATGTAAACAAAAAGGTTTTTAGAGGTATAGAAACTCATTTTTATCAAGCCAGCTAAACCCACTATTCCAGCACAGGAATTTAATATTTACCTATGTGGATCAGTACAGCTTCCATGGGTTGCTTCTATATATGTGCATGTGTGTGGGTATGTGCATGCACTTATACACGTTTAATCAAATTTTACTTGCTTGATTTGGTATATAAAAATACTTGCTATGATTTATTTTCTTTGTTTTTAGTTTTTTGTGGGTTTTGTTTTGTTTTGTTTTATATTCTACTTCAGAAAATTGTAAGAAAGAAATCGTCCTCAATTACATTGAAGGGAATGTTAAATGGAGGGGAAACTGAAGGGCGAGAAGTCAGACTGGAGAGAAACCATTCAATGCTACAAGTGTAAGAGAAATATTGACAAAGTAAAGAAGTCTGATGTGTTTGAAGTCTGAATGTTCAACACAGATGCACTTAACCCTTGGTAATATGGTAGGTTTTCTTGTACATGCTACTCTCATGAAAAGCAGATTTAACTCTCTCTGTGCTATGGAAACACCCTACATTTGGCTTTGGGTCTACTTGGATATATACACTTCGATTCATTGAGAAGTGGTTGAACCAGAGAGAAGAGCCATTTTTTATGAAAAAGGAAAGAAGAGTCAACAGGAGCAAAGAAACCCTGTGGTGGAGCAGAGGGTGCTTGAGAGTGCAGCGGGGCAGCCTCTTCCTGTGGAGTGGCAACAGGCTCAGGATGCACCTTCAGTGCTGGCAGTGGGGACTGGAGTGCCAGATGAAAGCATACAAAACACTCAGCTGGGAACACCCCTTGGCTAAGAGTTTCTGGAAATGTTTGGTGTCTACTGACCATGAGAGGGAGCTGATATCATGCAGGGAAAAGCTCCCTCTCCATACGGAAAATTCAAAATACAGGACAAGGTACTCAGAAAGGCAAAGCGAGATGCTTTACAGAAAGTTCTTTCCAGTATCAAAAGTCAACCTTAGCAATATGCTGAAGGACAAGAAAGCTCATGATATTCTGTATGTATACATCAGTGTGTACTATTCCATTTTCACAGCACCAAACCAAACAAGTGAGGGCATTTCTGCTCCTCCCTCAACTTACACCTCCCTGCCCTCCACCTCATCCTGACTTACAGATGACTTTCTATGTAAAATACTCAAAAAGCAAAACTGCAGCAGGCAGCACATTGGGCAGCAGCAGCATGCCTACAATCATACACTATACCCAGTCGTAGGAACCCAGAACATGCTCACACAAGTATAGCCATGTGATAATATGTGAATTTGGAAATATCCCACCAAACTGTAATAATTTCTTTTTTTGCACCAAAACACAGAGTACCAAACAAAACCCAAGATTTTCTTCATACCTATAATCAGTCAAAGAGATCGTATGACAAGCAGGGCACAAATAAAAGAAACAAATACTAGGCCGCTCACATAGATATTTATAAACATTCTTCTGGCACCACATACTTATTAAGAAAGCTAAATCCCAATTGCAGAGACAATTCAAAAGAACAGAGAGATAGTGACTGCACTGGGATCTCCTTTGAGGACATGTTTCTTTATGGTATTTGCTTGGAATAGAAGATGTAAAACACAATAGTAGTTGTCTGGCTGTTGCCTTTAAACTACTTGGGATATGAAGAAATAAAGAACTGCTGAACTGCAACAACTATCCAAGGCAAATTCTGAAATTAGAAAAGGAAAATTTTTAAAAAGGGAAATTAGGAGGACTTCAATGAGATACTTAACAGTTAACAAGAATAATTGTCCCCAAATGAGTTACAATCCATTATTTTTTTCATAATTATTGCAACAGAGCAAGTAGCTTCAGTAACTGTGCATACAAATGACCTATTAGACACTTAACAGGTCATTTCCAAAGGTGATTATGAGCTCTGACTTAGAGCTACATGGTTTTGCATATAATTCTGTTCAATGCCAACAATCTGCACAAAATTAAGATAAAAAGTGTTTCCACAAGACTAAGTGGAAATAAACTTTCAGAAACTAAACCCACTGCTTCAGAAAGCATGAGGTGGTGAACACTGACCAATCAAATGCAGCAATTTTAATAAATGAAATGTTAAAAAAATTTCCTTTGCCTGCACTCTGGTTTCAGAAAAATGGAAAGAAGAGGTGGCAGTTTGGTAGAGCTCTTATAGTGCCACATGCTATAATTAAATGATGATGAGTGTAATAGCAAAAAGCCTAAATTTAGGTAAAAAGGGTAAAAAAGCATAGTAGCTTATCAGAGTGGACATCTGCAGATCAACATCATGGACAGTAGAAAGGTGAGCATATAGATACTTCAACCAACACTTTAAAAGAGTTTTTGCAACAAGTGGCTGCTCTTCATCATAATGGTCCTAATTGGCCTTATTTCTTAATGGGTATCTCCCTGCTTTCACTACAAGTTAACACGCAATAGGTTTTGTATTAGAAAATATAAGAAAATTATTCGGAGCCATAATTGAAGGAGAACTATAAAGGACAGGAGAGTAGATATTCAGCTTCCCCAGTTGCTGAGGTAGTCAAGGAACAGTGGGAAACACAGATCGTGGTAGTCCCACTGTGAATTGCTTGTGCACGTTGTAAAGAAGTTAACTGAGCAAAACCAGAATCTGTTCACTTAAAATATGCAGGAAAAAAGGCAAGCAGAAAAAGCAAGCATACCAAGCTACATTAACCAGAGGAAACAAAAGAAATACCAGCTTTCATTCATATCAGAAAGATGGAACAAGAAAACAAGGTTAAAAATCTTTGATCTTAAGTGAAGTTAACAAAAATCGTGACAATTTACGCGTACCTTTGATGTTGCCAAAGCTTGGGTTTAAATCCATTTCAATTGCCAAGAAAGAAATGGGGTGTGTGTGCAACAGATACGGGGGAGACACATGACCCAAACTTGGATCCATAAAAAAATAATCTGGAAACATGTGATTTTTTACAAGAAGGAGTGAAACAGAAAATGAGATACTGGTACTGATTGTTCTTCCCTCGTTTTCTCTTTTAGTACAAAAAGAGAGAAAACAAGAGGTGAAACAAACACACTGAGGTATTATTACATCATTCAGTCAGGCCTGGAATATCTATCAGGAGTCTCTCGACATACCTTCCTTTCCTCCAGCAACCCCAAACCCAGTCAAGAATGAGGACAAGAAACTGTATGACCTCCTTGGTTCCACAGGGAGCCAGCAGCCTTCTCTTTTATTAGTCCCTCATTTTTTCTGTCTCTATCTTCTTTTTTTTTACCATCTCAAATGTAGACTTCAACCACATGCTTTGCATCATCTTATGTCATACTGGAACAGCTCCTCAAAACACTGAACATCACCACTTGTGATTATTTATCTAAAAGCTTTGTTTTCTTTTAAACTGTGTCTATTTTGCTGGTCATTATTTACTGATAGCTGAACTCCTAAGCCTTCAACCTGCCATCTCAAAGAAGCTGATGCAAAAGAGTCCAAGTAGAGTTTACTGTTGGTTTGTAATGAGAGTAAAATGATAAATCTCTGTACTGAAAGCCAGCTGCTTCATTCTTAACTGATGCCCCCCCTCCTTTCTTTTGCATTCTAGCTAGCATACAGCTGTAATAAATGTGGCTCTTCTCACAAGCCGTGCAGATGTTAACAGTTCTGTAGGACATCAAGAAACATTTCAAGAATCTTGTAAGTGCTGACTAAACTTGCTTGAATTACCCACACTACCTCCTGTACATTCCTATTCAGTAACATTAGCCTTCCTGAATGTATGAAGAAAAAAAAAAATAGCATTTAAGCCAAGACATTAATATCTAGATCTAAATGCACTATCAATAAACAAGGAATGTTCTTAAGCCATCAGACAACAGGTATTCAGATAGTAAACCAAAATAAGTCAATTTATTCTTTGTCAAGATGACTAATGCATTTTTCATTTCTTATCTATGCAAGAGTGGCTAAATGACTGTCTGAAAATACGTATTTATTGAAGTCACGGCTGGATGTATTTGAAAGAAAGCAGCAGAACTATATAGCAAGATACTTAGTTTTTTAGTAATCAGGTGGATTAATACTAAATTAGAGTGAAGGAGTTCAAAGTGGTACCTAGTACATTTTTATTAGTTGTATTGGCATGACTGTCACATGCAATAAAGATTAAGGTAAAGCCTCAAACCACAGTTGGTTCTGGGCAGGAGCAAGAGTCCAGCTATGCAGGTAGAGGACTAGATACCAAAAGCATTCATTAAGCAGGTTTGCATGAGAGATACTGTTTTAATATTGTCCTCTCTTCAAGCAGCAAGCTTAGCCTCCTTTTTCAGGGTAGGACTTTCAAAACATATGAAGTAGTTTAGAAGCACAGTCACCAACACAGGCAAATGTAACTAGTACTCAGGTATTACTCCAGACCCTTGAAAATCCTACATCAGATACCCTACCTTGTATGTAAATTTCACACTTTCAAAACCTACTGGAAGGAGGGCTGCAGAGCAATTCAGAGCACTGAGCCATAAAAGGATCACAATCTTTGACAAGTTCAGAAACAAAATGTGCAGTTGAGAGTTTCTAAAGTGCAGTTTTGAGATTGTCTCCAGTCAAGTGTCAATCTCAGCAGAGCTTCAAAGAGGACAGGGTAGGGAGAAATACAACGAACGTATCAGTACATTTCCTGCAAGTGATTGATAAAAAGACCTCACTGCTATAAAGACTTACATACCTTCTCAACTTCAGATACTTATCCTATTATGGTAGCACACTTGAAGTGAAAATCAAGTCTTTGAAGAGGTAGAGCCCAAATACTTTACCATGAAATGCGGAATTCAGGGTATTGTTTGTTCTTTAATTTGGCAATACAGGAAATCTGAATATAAAGCAGAATTGCAATATGCTATTTTTTTAAATGCTTCATGACACTGCTTTTAGAGCAATTTCATCAAAATATCATTAAAAGTACATTTAAGCATTTCAAGATAAGCAAAAAAAAGACAATAGACCAGATCCTTTTAAAATGTTAATGTATAATAATAACAGAAGCTATGTCATTAGCTAGTCCAAAACCTCAACCTGCCTTTAAGCTTCCCCCAAAACAAAAGAATTGGGAGAAGAGAGCAGGAAGAAAGGAAACAAATTAAAAACAAAAACAATTTTTAAAAGAGGGGAAATAAAGAAGAGAGGGGAAAGAAAACCCACACAAGCCAGAGTCCCTTACTGCTGTTATTCCTCCTCGAGCGGAAATGCTCCATTCAGTCATGGCTTAGGAGGCATAAACATCATTGAAATTCAAAGGCAGCTCTGAGAAAGAGGACGCCTCAATTGGTATGCAAGTGGTGTTTTCTCGCCCTGAATACATTATGAACTTGCAGCATGCTAATATGCCATGCTATCATAAGCACCAGATGGAACAGTAGGCAGTATATGTCCCATCAAACCTCAGGAAGATGTATTAATGTTCCTGCTCTTTTTTTCTCCCTTTCCCCTCCCCCTTCCTTACTACAACCCTTCAGCTGTGTCCCTAGACTGGCACATTTCTTAGCATCAGTCACCTGCTCCTGAAGCACAGTTCTCCAGGGTTGCCTCATCTTCACCAGGTGATGCCAAGCATCTTTTCAATCTTTTTTATCACAGAAGGTAAAGGCCACAAGACGTGTCAGGCTGTGCTTACTGAAGGGTACCGAATACAAAAGATAACATCATGAGATAAATGATAGATGAAGAAAGACTTCAGGTTTAAAGCTAGCACAATTGTTTTAAATTATGTATAAGCAGCACATCACAAATTTTTCCCTCAATACTATTGGTAAATGAAGAACTGGGGGGCAGTGGTTAAAGGTAAGACTTTCTGTGTAACTAAATAACACAGAGGAAACTGCATTAAACATCTTTGAACTGAATTCCATTTTTTATCATGCTGGAAACCTTTACAGTGAAGACATACACAATTCAAGATTCATTTGTAGGGTAGGAGTCAGGGTTTAATTTTAAATCAGAGCATGAAACTTAGTATATCGTCCACAAGGAAATTAGTTTACAGTATTTAAAAAAAAAAAAATTAGAGATATGAAAGTATTTGACTTTTATATTTAAACAATTGCTTGGACCTGTATATATGATTCTAAATAAATGTAGTATTTTAATACTGCTTTGCATCATTCATTAATTCAGTCCTAAGCAGGTTTCATCTGACTACAGAGAAATGGAACTAGTGTTCTATATTACAGTATGCATATGCATAAAAAATTAAACATACTTTCTGCTATCACCTGAATGTTTCCTATCTATTCATATAAATATACCTCCTATAGAAATACAGAGTTTGCAAGAAAAGTGTTGTGGTTTTGTTCCTCCTGCTGGGCCCTTCAAAGCCCAAAATGAGGTTCTCAAGAGTGAAAATGAAGAGTCTGCACATTCGAACCACCAGTAAGAAAGACCTGAGAAGGCTGAGGAAAAACAAATCCACTTTACTCATTTGAAGATTTGATGTTCAAGTGTTTTTAAACATGTTTTTCAGAAAGATAACACATCAGTAAACATTTTGCTAATTTCTGATATTTTGGAAACCAGCTGCTGATTTACAAACAGGTTTCACCATGCATATAAATCCATTATTTTCCTAACAACATTATAGCCTTCTCATAAATACAGTCTAATTCTGTAAGATGCTGAGCATTCACAACTCACACAGATTTTCCTGGGAATTAACATTGCTCAAAACCTCAGACAAGCTAGTTACAGGAGTTATCTGTTGCGTGTATAAGAAGTTTTTTCCCAGCTATTAAAGGTTTGGTTGAACTAAAATAAAAAGTAATTATCTTTTTCTTTCAAACAAAGCACTTTAACACTGTTATTCAAAAACAACAGGCAATATTCTAGCATCAAGTCCAGACTGACTCCAATGCAAGGATGTCTTATGGACAGAGTCAGAAATCAAACAGGTTTTTTTTCCTTTTTCTCTTCCTATTGAATAGTGGGAGGTTTGTTTTGTTTCTTAACATATATAGACTTTAAGGGTAATTGGCTAGATTATGATTTGCATTGTGCAAAATAAGTCTATTTAAGTACATTATCCTGCATTACAAAGTAATTTCTGACACCTAAACAGCACTCAATTTAATTACAACATACTGAAACAGTACATTTGACTCCCAAAGGAACCTGCTTGGATCAGAATATGATGATATATGCTAGCTGCTGATCATCTTTCACCATCAGATTTGCAATCAACTTTTTTAAAGAACAATCTCAGAACATCTGCATCATCATATTATTTTGTGGAAAAAAGCCCTCCAAACCCTAGCAATTGCAAGCAACAATATGCGCCTATCCCAGACTTGTAAGCAGACGCATCTAAATGCAGCAGCTTTTCTGTCATGTCCAAAGGAGGCAAACAAAAAAGGCTTTGATTTTGATTTAGCAAGCATCAATTTCTGTGGCAGAATCCCCATTGGGTAATTCATCAAGGCATGTACTCTATATCTAGTGTGGCAAGACAGCAAAAGCACTTACAGTCTCCAAAAAGAAGAACAGCTGTGATAAAACTATTAAGCATTCCAGGTGATTAACTAACAGACACCCATTCTTTCAAGACTGTCCTAAACCAATGCCTGAGACCATGCAATCATATTTGCTGGTGTCAGGAAGAAATCAAGGCATCATGGTTTTCTGTATTTCTTCAAGAAAGAACAGAGTATTATGCAGAATCCACAAAGCTCTTTCTGAAAGAATATAGAAGTTAACTTAGGAGGGTGTATATAATTTGTCTTGTAGCTCTACAGAGGAATGCTGGTGAATACCTGAAATGTAGGCAGCATTTTTATCTTTGGAGTACAAACGCTCAAAACCTGTTTGAAGCAAAAACTTTAAGGCAGCATAAACCAAAGAATTCTGTTTCTGCAGGTCTCTGAAGATTAAACATGATTGCTTTCCTTCCTCAAAATGAAAGGAATTGGAAATTACTAATTTACCAACTGACATGTCAAGAGTAAGAAGCCTGGCTGGTCAGCTGTCCTGAGAAGCAACCACACAGGTTCAACGTTTATTCCACAAGATGTGGTTCTGCCTATGCAGAAGAGTCTGAAGTGGGCAAAGAAATACTGAAACACAGGCTCTCCCTTAGACAGCAGAGAACTTGCTATACATGCTCTGAAGACTCTGCTTTCATACCAAGCTCTCGATGAAAGTTTCATGCACAGATTCATCTCCAGAGCAGCAGGCTTGCTTATTAAATATAGAAAACCCAAATACATATTTGCTTTTACAACCACAGAGAATGATGTAAAGAGAGTTGTAAGGAAATTAACAAAATAACAAGAGGAGCATTCTTCAAAATACTTTAAAATTTTAACAAGGGAGACAACAAATAATATTCCCAGAGAGCCCACCGTCTTGCTTCTCTTCCATTTGCTCACATCGACTGTTAGGAATTCAGAGAAGTAAAATATACACTCCTTACTGCACAGATCCCCTTTAAAAATTGCAAAGGACTTTGCTTTTGTTTCTGGAGATGCAATGCATTCTAACGGTGATCTCAGTGTAAAATAATCTAATATTGACATTAAGAAAGTAATTTTAATTACTACCAAAAACTAATATGAATGAGATAAACGGAAGACCTCTCTCTTTTACGATCCTAGAGTTAGGAGATCCTGCAGTACCACTCAACCAGTGTGGACCACTGGAACTCCAGAAACTGAGTTTTATCACTGCCCTCCATCTGCCAATGAGGAATGAAAACTAAAAACACCAAGTCCAAAGACACAGTAAAATGCTGCAAACCAGTTTCCAAGAAGAAAACCTATGACTCTCAAAGCTATTCAATGACTGTCATTTGACCTCACTGGGCATCTAACTACATCCTTTCTTTCACAGACATAACCAAGGCTGCTTTAATGAGCATCTCTCAGCTTTCTTTACCACATTAGTAACTCTCAAAATCCTTACGGTTCAACTCAGTATTCTTTGGTGCCTCCTTTCAAAACTGATACAAACACTGACTTCTTCTCAAAAAGAGCCAAGTTATTGCATCCCTGTTTTTTAAATATCATTTTTGTACATTGTAGTGTTTCTAGTTCTAATAGTCAAAAAAATGTACCTTTTACAGTTCCAAGCAATAAAGTAGCCAAAAGAAACAGTAACACTGTTCACAGAAAATGACCTTTTCAATTAGGAAACTCTCTCCTAACTCGAATACAAGCATGTACAAAGCTAGCAGATACAATGACACAATCAACACCTATGTGGTGCAATTGACTAGAAAAACAAAAATTGGAACAATAAATGTTAATTTGTATTTGCTAACCATGAATGATATGTCTGGTGCTCTGCAAGGTGCAAAATCCCTTAAAAAAGATTCTCTTGAAAAATTCAAGAATTATATAGGGAAGTCACATATAGGAAAGTCTTTGGAGATAGCATTCATTCAGTTTATAAAATAGCTACAATAAAAATTGAATGCTGTGAACACATGCTGGCTGCCTTGGCTTAAAAGGGCCACCAGGATGCATTTGGACTGTAGAGTTTAGAAGCAGGAACCAAATTATGGCTGTATTTTCATATGATGCAAGTGCATATATTTTCAAAACTGTAATTTTGTGGCAGGAAGACTGAGTCATGTGTGTTTGCATGATTCACAGAACACATAGTGAGGAGATCTGAAAGAAGGGGAAAAGCCCTGTATCACTAAACTGGGAGATTACTCCTTTAGCAAGATGTGGTTTCAAAACAGGAGCAGAATGAGACAGTGAGCCCAGCATCACTAGAAGAATCAGAAAGAGGGAACCACAAAATCTGCCCTCGAGATGAACAGGAGGACTCACAGGGCTTGGAGAAGTAGATATAAGCACATGAAGAAAATTTCAGTAAAGCATTAGAACTGAAAGGGTAACAAATTAAAATTTAGAGATGCTTTCTGAATGACTTCTAGAAGACAGAATAGTGCACTAACCCCTGGAAGAGAAAAGATGTATCAATAAGCTGGAAAGGGCAATGGACTTCAAAAGGTAAAACATACTCTTGCTTCTTGAATCAATATTTCAAACCTTGCTGCAGTTAAGAATATGTAAATCCCACTTCCTCAAATCTCTATTCATTACAGCAAACCCCTTTTTTTAACTAAAAATGAAAAAGGCCTGACCATCCACCAGATCTGCACAAACTTGCAGCACACTTGAAGGGTTACCAAAATACATTTTTCTTCCATATTCTTCAGCCTCTCCACCAAGAGGTGATCAATCAATACCAATTCCTTTAGCTCTTATATTTCCACACTTCTTTCGGTCTTTGTCAACTCAATATTGTCAACATGCAAAATTCTGCAGAGCTTGTTACAGTCTGCTTCTAAAGGGATGTCCATAATGAATGAGAACCATATGGGTGGTACTCTTAATAGTTATGTCCACCACTGATGGTATTTCCTCTCAAACTTCAGAAATATTTCCTGCCACCTTTGACTTACACTTTGTTCCCATTTAAACACAGTTACATTGCAGGCACAGTTCCAGAACATATATGCACATTAATACTGAAACAACTGGCTGGATAATTTAAATCAATTCAAATGTGTGGGTCCTACCACGTAGTTATTCCTCACAAAAATTTCACAAGATTGCCAGATCCCAACAGCAGGAAAATGAAGCTGTTTTATTTTTAAGAAGTAAAAACAAATGCACAACTTTGTTATGCAACATGATGGAAAAGCTCAAGTAAAGCTGCAGCTTCATGCCATAGGAATTCGGGCAGATTTTTAGAAGCTGGATCAGTTCAGTATTTCTTTTTACATTACAGCCCTAAACCAGCTGCAAGAACATTACTACCAGGTGGTGTGCTGTGCCACAGGGACAAAACCAAGAGGTCAGTGAAACTCCAGTTGAATTGACACTTCTCAAATTCCGACGTCTTCAGCAACTTGTCTCAAGTTCTTCTTTAGTGCTCACAATGAGGCTATTTCTCCATGCTCTGCCTATGCCTGGCAGTAAAGAAGAAATTACTACTAGGGAAAAAAATAAAAATACAAAACCAAACAGCACAGAGAAATTAAATTAATTCAGCTTTGATATGTGAAAGCACACCTCCATGAGCTACCATGGGATGGTGGTGCAGCCTTTTCTACCAGCACTGATCCTGACAATCTGCTCCTCTGCTGGCATGCAAAGGCAAAGTTCACTCAGCAAGTTACAGATCAAGTAAAGGTTTCAGATCAGATTCAATGAGTAACTACCTTTAGGTGCCCAGAAGCTCAGTGCTGCTGAGATTTCCCCCTGAAACAACACACAAGCCAGTGCCAGAGAGTGCTCTGCTCTCTCATATAGTGCACAGGTGTGAAGTACCTTGGACTGCCTATCCAAAACAGCTAACTCAGTAGGAACAGAGAATTGTCATACAGGTTGAAGGAACCTTGGGAGATCAGCTAGCCCAAGCCCTTCTGCCTCAAAGCCTGTGGAGTAAGATCAAGTTGCCAGAGGTTTATCCAACAGGACTTTTTAATGTCTCCAGTAATGGAAATACCATGACCTCTCTGGACAATCTTTTTCAGTCTGGCCATCCTTACAGTGAAGAATTTATTTCCTAGTATCTCGTTGAGATTTATCATGGTCCATTACTTGCACCTGTTGCCTCTGATCCTATCACTGTTCACCTCTGAGTGGAGTTTTGTTTCATCCATCTATCTTCTCTACACCCTCCCATTTGGTAGCTGTAGACAGCTCACAACAGAAAAGATGATATAAAGTTAGTTATATTTAACTACCAACTGCCTGCAGCTCAACAACAGGGAAATACTGGAGACTAGATGCTTTACTTCTGGCCTTGTAAGAGCCTCAGTAACTTACAAGACATGGTATCCACAGCACTTATCCCTCCTCCAGAAAAGATGTCCATATTCTCACCATCAGAAGGTTGGTGGGTAGAACTGGTTTGTGTAAAACACAGCTAGGCAAGATGAAGAGGTGAGCATTAATTTTGATTAAGCCTTTTGAGAAGAAGCCTCATTCTGAAAGTGAAAGCCATGAATTCAAATCCTCCTTCTGCTTGCTCAAGCTCAAGTCTATAACATATTCCCTCAGTGGGGGGAGGGAAAGCTACCTACCAGCAGTGGTTTATTCTGGATGGAAGTAATCTCCATCACTCTTGTCCTGCTCAAGGACCAAGCAGGAAACAGTTCAGGAGGGATGAAGACCCAGAATTAATGGCAGTGAGGCAGAAGTTGCTCCTGCACTGGGCCTGCTCTGTGCTGATGACTCTTATGTACAAGAAGCAGAAAGAACAGATGTACATCGCAAAATGCAATGTGGTGCAGAGACAGCTGAACTTCTCAAGACTTGAGCCAGTGTATATAGATAGTATGGTACAGCATGGCAAGGGCTTCACCAGCTTTGCAGAGGAACTGTGTGAATGTGGATCTTGCATAGCAGAATACTGAATGAAATCAGCCTTGCCAAACAGGCCAATATGGCTAGACTTTGTCTGCATCCAAGTAAAAATCCAAGCACTGCTGTGCCCCATGGATTTCTCAATTTAATCTCTACTCGCCTCAGCATCACTGGCTTTGTGCTCCGTTTCACACCATGGACATTTCTGGGAACAAAAAGCAAGACTGCACTTTTGAAAAGACCAACTATTCTAAATATGCATCAGGCATCCCCTGAGATTACCAACCAGATCCCAGATCCAACAGTGCAAAGACTCAAGACACAGAAATGCTTCAATTCAAAAAAGACATAGGTGTGAACTCAGCACTGACCTGCTTAATCCTATCGATACTGAAACAGATGTTAGTGTGCACAGATGCAGCTCTACCTGCTTGGGGAACTCTGAAGCTGTAACAGTGGTGCATCAGGAAACAGGAAAGAGTTTGAGACATGTAATTTTGGATGTGGAAGCCAGCTAATACTTAAGTGCAGAAGTCGTTTTCTGCACTTAGCTTTAGTCCATGACCTAGTAGTAAGAGATCAGGCTTCAGAAGATTTTTTGTAGTTATTCCTTGATGTACATATTTGGATGAAAAAAGGATGCAGCAAACAAACTAGAAAACTGGTAAAGATATACATGCACAGGTCCTGAAAAGTACTAGATATCATGTCTTTGTCTACTCTTAGATATATTGATTTCTCTATGTGGACTTTTCAAATTGCTATATAAAATAATTTTAAATTTTATTTTACCCAAGGTGTCCTGGTTTGAGCCAGGAAGAAAAACTGGCTTCATCCTGGCTCAAACCAGGACACAAAGTTTTACTCCAGTGTTGTTTATTTTAATAGCATATACACAGATCACAAGGAAATTTGCAAGCTATGATAATCATGCTTTATAGTCCAAAATATTCAAATCAAAATGTGATAGGTGATAAAGACCCTATGCACACCAAGGTAGTACCAGTCCTGAGAAACTGATTTATTTGTTCCTCTCCAGCTAAAGGTCTGAGTTACAAAACACTACATTTTCAGCAAATATTTGCAACCCTGCTTAAAAATATATATATAAACCCAGCTATTTCTGCAGCATGATCTGCATGGTGTCCCATGACGCATTCGTTACTTTCCGTACATTTGTAGCAAGATGCCATGCACAGCGCCATGGGTTGAAAATAGGAGCAATAATGTCATACAGACTTTGGAATTTATTACTACCATAAAAGAAGAAGAAACTTTAATACTTTGAAAAGCAAGTAATTACATGTTGTGACCCAAACCCTTCAATTCATATTGAAAAACCTAGTGACCCACAGTCCTTTTAGGGAAAGAGGTTTTCAGTCCTGTCGAAATACTGAAGATAAAGTCATTATGTAGGATTATTGGAATAATGATGCAAGGTTAACACTCAGACTTAAGTATTTCCAGACACATTTTCTGCGTTTGGCAGGAAACTTGTTTTGTAAGACACAGAATCGTCCTAATATAACAGCATAGCAACTGCAGCTTAAAACAGAAGAAGTCAGTTAATGGACTGTTAGAAGACTTTTGCTGTATAACAGTGTTTAGACCCATGTATTTAAAAAACAGGTGGATAATCCAAATGTTCAGTTACTAGGACACTAACAGTTATGTCCATGGCAATTTTGTTTCTGTTCTTTAAACAAATCATCACTCGCAAGCACTAATGTTAAAACCAGAAAGCCAGTCTAGTACACAGTGGCTATAAATGCCAAATCAATTTTCAGCAGATAATAAAGCCCATGTTTTACAATCAGCAATGCACTGTTTTACTACCCAAAATGTAAGCTAATAATATATAGCTCTGCTAAATGGAAAATGCAGATATGCTGTTAAGAAATGGGCTGGCTGTGAGATGATGGATCATTTCTGCTGGGACCTTCTTAAAGCTATGTGCAAATGTTTTGAAAATATCACATGATGTGGCCATGTGTTAAAAATTACAGCCAGTTAAGTTCTCTGCTAAGAAAAATATGTGGGCAATTTATGAAATGCACTCCAGGATGGAGATATCTTAAGTAAAACCAGATTTTGAAAACAAACCCATTTTTTTTGAAACATGAACTTAAAAAAAAAACACAGTTGCAGCCACATCTGGAGAGCAGAAGTAAAGAAAGGGTGGTCTGACCTAATACCAGGCCATCTTCTGAAAGAGCAGCATTATTTCTGGGCTACAATGACTGTGATCACTGATTGTCCTTTTAAGGAAACCATGCTGAATACTGCCATGGGCAATAATAAAGCATTTTGTAGGCCAACATCTGTTCTTTGAAAGTACTATAAAATGACTGATAGATTTGTAATGTTTCATAAATAAAGCCCAGAATAAACAGTTCTTAAAAAACAAAACAAAACAAAACAAAGCAAACCAACCCCAAAACACATTCACAGTAATCAGAGAAACCAGTGTACCGTATTAGCTTTGAACACTGCTCCCCCAGCATCAATTATTTAGAGATAAGCACTTCCTAGAGTTCACTACATAGAATGACAAAACGGTTAACTTGGTTACTGCAAGCTGCATGTTAACGGGATTATCTTTCCAGAGACTTTTCTCAGAGTTACAGCAGTGCCTTAACAGAGATCTGAATCGCTTTTACAGCGTTTCATTAGCAAGCCTCGCTGCTGCTGCTTTGCCCTGACAGGGAAGCAAGGAGGTGAGCAGCCAGTCACAATTATAACAGTACAAGCACTTTGAAGGGCAAATTTATTTTGTGTAGAAGTGTTTGTTATCGCTACACATAAAGCAGAACCTGTCTTTATTACTTCCTCTTCTTTTCCCAAAAGAAGAAGGGCTTCAGATGTCAGAACTACTAAAGGGATGCTTCTCAAATCAAGACTTCACACATACACAAAAGGCACTGACATATCAGATTACATAAAAATACACAGCCTTTTAATCTCCTGTACATAATGTGCTTACTTTAAAAATACAAAATCTGACCCAGATGGTTAATAATGACCAGTTGAAAAAAAACAATACTACAATATTAAAGGGCTAAAATATGCTGTGAACAGATTGAGAGGCAGTTCATCCTAGAGGAGAGTAAAAAAGTGCAGATGGGTGTCAAAAATAGCCAAGTGTCAGATCTGTTCAAGTATCTCCATTCTGGCACATGCTCCCAGTCACAGCTGTTAGTGTATTCTCTGTATCCAAGTGCAAGGTTTTCTAACACTCTGAGCTGACATTAAAACACACTTCTTGCTAGCTACTGCTTTAAGAGAATGCTGGAAATTAAAGATTTATTTAATGGTAAAGCTTAACAAGTATTGATAAGGGTATACATACTTAGCGTAGCACATGCTATTTTGATAAAAGATGCATGAAATTTTAACCAGCAGGTAGATTAAGTAATTTAAATGCCAAAGGCTTAATAGGTTTTCAAAAACCTCAACTCCAGGCATTCCAATAGTGTTTGCCAATAGCCCCAAATAATGCACATCAGGATCAAAACTGATAAGACTGTGTCATTTTGGTACATTTAGATAACTTAATAAAACACAGAAATGGTAACCTGCATAAGAATATGAGTTTCATACAAATATAAAGGAAACATCAGAGGATGCAAATTATGCAGAATGCGGTTTTCCACATTAATGAATAACCATGATACTTGTAATGAAGACCACATTCCCAGGAACGTAATGCATGCAAATCAAATTTGACATTTAAAGGGTTAAATTGA
The DNA here is from genome assembly GCF_020740795.1 of Apus apus. Taxonomy (NCBI): domain Eukaryota; kingdom Metazoa; phylum Chordata; class Aves; order Apodiformes; family Apodidae; genus Apus; species Apus apus. Next base: position 131,656,361 of record NC_067283.1, read on the forward strand.
CCTTTCATAGTCCTCAGTTGTTATCTATGCAAATTAATTTGCCCATATTTCCACCATATAAATCCTCTTAGCCTTGTGCTTTGAGCAAACAGCCCACTTTCTTGCTACAACCAGAGGATCAGAAAACATACCAGCAGTAGGGTATGGCCATGTACAAAAATCCTAAAAGGAAAACATTCTTCCAACAACTGGCAATACCTACATGCAACTGTGGTTGCAGCAAACTGGCAGATACTGTTTCAAAACACCATCTGTGAGGTGTACAGACTCTCTGTGATCAAGCATAGCCTCTTCTGCCTGTCCTACCCAAATAATCCACAAGAACCAGCCAGCTGTAGGATCTCTAGCCCTGTCTTTTTTTATCCAGAGACACAGGCTGCTATAATCAGGCACATGGCTCTCTCCAGCCCCTAGCAAAGGAGAAAAAAAACCAAACAAAACACACCAAATTCAATCCACTCAGTCATGGTCAAGCATGTTGCAAAAGCCCTCAGACAAATCAGCCTGCATAGAAGCACCGTTTTCATTGGCAGCAACACTTATCAATTAGACAAGCGATCACAAGATCCAAGTATAATATTTTCCTGAGGAAACTGACCTATTAAAATTTCAGCTCCACAGCAATTCCTCTAATTCAGCAGATTTTTAAATTGTTTTATTTTGAATCAACATATTTCAGTGATCTGCCTGGTGACAGTTAAGGACTATGATTTAGGACAACACTGGAATAATTTGCTTTAGAAACCTCCTTCACTTTTCTAACATAAACAGCTTTTCACAGGGATAATTTCAGCCGATGGGCGAACGCTATGAATGATCTCTACCGATTAAATGTTTGCAGATTCAAGGTACAGCTGACAGTCATGAAAGCCAGCCTGAAGCTGTATTTCTCTTCACTAAAAATGATCCCCCATGCAGAGACCCGCACCCACAGAGCTGGTGACTTTCTGCTATTTCTATCCCTTTTCCTTGAAACATCCAGTCCTGCTCTAAGTATCATCTCTGGCAGTTCCCTCGCACAAATTCCCCTCCCCCAAACATATACACAACAGAATTAGCATCCACGATCGCTCCATACCCGCATCAGCTTGCAAATCACCCTCTATATTAAAAGAAGAAAAAAACAGAACAAGAAAATGGAAAAAAATATTATCTAAAAACAATTAGTGTTTCGTAATTTAAAAACAAAAGAGCTGCAATAATTTCAACTCACCAGGCATCCTTGGATAAAATATACCACACTGTAAATGGCTCTCTCCAAAAAGCAAGCTTATTTAGGGCTCAGTGCCTCCTGTTCTGGAATGAACAGAGAGAAGAGAGGAGGGCCATCAGAACTGGCTGTGGCAGCGTAGCTGGAGGCAGGATGCTGGGCGCGTGCGTTTGCCAGGCAAAGACAGATGGAGAGCTGACACTCTGTATTGCACTTGGAGCAGAAATGTGAATGATGACAGGAGCACATGTGGCCTTGAACCCAGCCCTGTCTCTTCAGGCAGAACAATGACAGGGATGTGTGTGCAAATTATCACAACCCCAGCTCCCCTCAGCTGACTCCTTTTACTCTACCTTTCACACCAAGTTCCAGATGACCAAAGAATAGAAAGTAAAATGCGGAGTGATAAGCCAAACACTGAATAATTCATTTTTTTCTTTAAAACTTAACCCTTTTTTCTGCTGGCAGCAATTAAAGAAGCTCTCCTCCAAAAGTGGAAACAAATTCATTCTTTGTTATAACAGTCAGAATTTTGCACTCCATAGGACTATGTTTGTTTAGTTTTGCTGGAAATTCAAAACATGCACGAGGATAAACAAAAGAGTCCACTATCCTCTTCCTCCCCTTCCTGCACTTTTGGCATTATTATGCTGTTTTACTATCGTGAACAGGGTATCAAAATCACTCCCTTTCTCAGATTCTCAGTAGTATGTGTAAAATAGAGCACACTTAGAAAGCAGACCACTTTTATTTTACTATAGTGCTTTTAACCCCCTGGGATTCCTGCATTGATATGTTCCAAACACTTGCAGCTTACTCTCCTTTACCTTGCATGGTGATCCACGGGGGATGAAAACAAAATCTTCTCTGTAAAGCTTTTTCAAAAGCTAAACAATCATGTCCTCCCAATTTCTGATTTTGCACACCCCTTAAATGTTTATCCTTCACATGAATAACATATGCCTGGCTAGGTTGAATGCATTCTTCCCTATTAAGCTTTAATGGACACCATGATATATAAAACTACAAGTCTTTGTTATAGTGCTTTATCTAAAGCTGGCTATTTTCTTCTCAGCAGTCCCTCTTTAGTCCTTTGTAAAACATCTTTGCCGTTTAGGAGAAACATACGCCTGACTCGCATGCCTTCTGTAGCACGTATAGCCTTGCACAAAATTCCAGGCACAAGGAAAAACATCTTCTTCTTAAAACTCTCCCTCCATTTAGCACTTGCAAAAGCTTCTCCCTTTAGTAACAAGTATTTCTGCAGCAATTAGCGCTGAAGTCCTGGTTTTGACTTTGCCTTTGCAATACACATTTAAATCCATATTCTCTGTTAGATCTTGCGGAGCTGAATTCTTGTCACTACAAGACTCATCCTTTTGTACTTATATATGCATCCCCTTGATTTTGCATTATACCATCTCCTGCCTCAGCTACACAGAAACAACCCTGATTTCAGGCCTTCCTCTTACTTCCTCTAGCTGCCACAGAGCCCGATAAAGAGCTATTTAGGAAAAGGACACATATGTGAAATTAAGCAAAAAAATAACAACCCTTCCAATATCCGGAGTGAACTCATTAATATTTCTCACTTAGAGCAAATGAGTCACTCAATTTGCTGATATTTACACAGTAACTTTTTTACGCTAAGTGCCACCCTTAAGCTTTGCTTAAATAGGAGACTCCAAACACAGGACTGGCAAATCCAAGATGATCAAAGAAGCAGCTCCCTTCACCCCAGTAAACATCGCAGCACTAACAACATAATGAGTCTGCTACTTGAGGCAGGTCTTTTCTTCATCAGATATCTGCTGTAATGAAGTTCTCTATAATGGATTTTTGAGTGTCAGGAGAGCCCAAGAGAAAGAAACATTGAAACATGAAAACGTTTTCATGACAGACCACTTTCATAAAGGGGGGGAAAGCAAGGGGGGAAAGGGAGAGAATAACAAGCAAAGTCTGTGCATGGAGGCCTTTAAGGAATTCACTGTTCTTTTTGGTTTATTATTTGATGCACTCCTTAAAACCAGTCAGTTAGTATTGTATTTGCTGTGTTGTTTTTTAATGCTGTACTCTACATGAAAGGAAAAATTTTCACAGTTGGAAATGCAACCTTTCATCAACATAGATGCAGCCTGAATCAGCTTCAGAGTAGAAAGAAACGTGTCAAAGGTATGACGTATTTTAATAAAACCTAACAATATTCACTCTTAAAAGTAGGTCTTAATATCAGTACATTGTAAATCCACAGACCACAGCTCACAAAATTGAACTTCCATATGCTGTGTGATTATGCATCTTTTTTCTGTGTGTAAAAAGCCTTTTTAAGCTGTTATCTGACTACAGTAATTGCCATTTAAATTGATCCACGTCAACAAAACCAGGATCCCTGGAGATTCTCACCTAGAAGTCTGCTTGTGGAAGGGGCTAACAGAATGCCTGTGCATCTGAGACTACTTCAGCATTTTCTCAAGCAGCCAGCTGCATGAATAGTTTCTCCCTCTCATTATTTAATACACTAAGGCAGGCTGCAACCCATTTGGCAGTCCTCCCTGAGTAAGTATCTGTGGATATTTATTCGCTTTCCCCACCCCCCATTTTTAATGCAGTCACTTAAAGCTTGCCCTAACAGTTTTTGCACCAGCTCTGAAATTTTAGGAAGCCAAGCAAAGGTGGACAGCTCATTCTATAAAACAGTTTTATTCTCCCCTAGGAAAGGAAATGCACTGCTTTTAATATGGGAACAATTCTGCTGTATGACAGGAGTCGGTACTATGTGTAATACCAAAATGAAAGAGATATATAGTGAAAAATCCAGGAGGCAATCTTTGGCCAGTTTCTTTATGAGGCACATTATGCTACATGTTCCTGGGTGAGAATCAGCAGCTCCTTCTCTGACAATCATTCAAAACACTTCTCAAAATAATTGTAAATAATCTTCTACAGCTCTTGATACTGGAAATGGGTAAAGAAGGCAAAACAAGCTCCATATTCATATGTATTTGAAGAGGGGTGGAAAGGAAGAGTTTTATGCAGTGGATGATATACAGTCACCAAGACATGGATCTAATGGAAAAGAGAAATTCCAAACGATCACCATTTGAAAGTACAGAGACTGCTGTTTGCACAAACCTAGCTTAATAACAGGGACTGGAAGTCCAGTGAAACGCATCTGTAGTTAATGAAAGCTCTCTATTAACAGCGAAGGAAGAATTTAACTCAAAGCTTTTCTGTAGGACTTCTCAACTTCCCGCTCTACTTATAGCAGACTGTTGTGATACATTGTGACTTCACACAGTGGGTATTAAGTGAGTTAATTCAAAGGAGCTGAAACCTCATTGATCCTAATTGAAAGCAATACACCCAACCAAATAGTTTTCTACCCCATCTGCTCTGGCCTGCCACCAGCTATTCAATACAAGAGAATTAATAGTTTCAGATATTCTAACTGACCCAATAAAAGCACTCATTTAAGCAGGACTGCATTAACAAAGTGAAAAACCAAGGGCAAAATGGGTTCAAATGGAGCATTTTACTCCTAGTTGGCTTTAACAAAGCTGAATACTGCTTATTCTGACTTTTTATGTGCAAGACTTGATAAACTGAATGAGAAGGCACTCAATGATCAGTCAACGAGCATTGATGAATGGTCATTAGGACCCCCCCAATCTCAGGGAAGGCCATTCCACAAAGTGGCACACCAGCTTGAAAGGGCGGACTCACTAATGTCCAGATTTCCCCGCTTGCTTGTTCCACTTTCACTTTCAGACCACTGGCCACCAAATGAGGCTGACATATTGGAAAATAATCTTTTATGGGCGAGTGGTAAATAAAAATGGAGGCATTAGCTGGGCTTTCAAATTCAAATCTGCTAGTTTTGTCAGCCCCCAAACGTTTTGATTTTCCACCCAGCTGGAAGCTATTAGTGTTTTCTTAAGGCATCCCACTGACAGGGCAAACCCACCTAATGTGTGAGCTGTAGAGCTGATGGGGAGGGGGGGGACAGGGACAACCACTTCTAGATTCTTTCTGAACTTTATTCAGTTGATTGTCCAACCAAAGTACAGTAAAGGCAACACCTTCAGGAGAAGCTAATTTCTTGCTAACCAGTATCTCCTATTGCTTGGTGCAACAGTCATCCACCTAGAACTGCAATGGCTACCCTCAGTGTGGCTTTTTCCATGACGATGTCCTAACCTCCCTTGCTTTTACTGCACTACCACAAAGAGCTCAAACTATTTGAGAAAGACAGTTATTTATAAACTTCTAATTTTTTTGCTTGGAAACAGAATTAAAATATTCCAATAAGATATGTGCTTATCTGTTAACAGTAGCTCTTAATGCTTGCAACACAAAACATTTGCCAGATAACACTAAACATTTCCCTAAGCATTTCCTTATTGGCAAGGTTTTCTGGCCTTCTGAAAAAAGACAAATGAGACCCTTAAAACATACATAGCACTGCAAAATGCAGACTAATTGAGATTACCTACAGAAATACTCCATAGTCGAAAGCTAGAGTCACCAATCTGGGAAGCAAGTATTATTGGTTGCCTAAGAGAAATCGTTGGTCGTGTTACCTTTAGTAATGGATCAAATTAATTGGAAGTGAGAAAGCATTCATCTCTTTTTCAGTTAAGAAAATGTAAAAGTCATACTATTTTAACAGAATAATCAGAAATTAGTCCTCTAAAGAGGATTTCAAATCACCTGTTAAGAAAAGGCAACCTTGACAGTGGGTCAGACTTGGCAACCCAGACTGCCTATTGTTTTTTCATCAAAAAAGAACAACAACAACAAAAAAATATTGTTGAACGTTGCCAGAAATCCCAGTGGATTTCAGGTGTATTTCAGGTTTTAAAACAATGAAAATATACTCAAAGACTCATAATGGGAGAAGAAAAGTTCGACCCAAAATTAATTTATGCAGAATGGGAGGGTCAACATAGGTTTCAGCTCTTAAAGAACACATGCTCTTTACAGAGTCTAAAATATGCATTTTAATAAAAACACTCACGTGGACAAACACACAGATACGTACCCGGTTTGGTGTCTATTTCTTTCACTTGATCTGGGCAAAACTCTATTTTGTACTAAATACAGTATTTTCTATAGTGTGGGTAAAGTAAGTAAGAATTGATTGTTTCTATCATAATTAGGATTCAAAGGAAATTACCACACCATCTGAGCATAGACATCACTGATACACTTCCAAAATTCTTATATTTGATATTCTTTCTGAAAAGATACAGGAAAATACCAAAAATGTCATTTCACTGACAGAAGAAAGAACACATTCAGTGTGAGCTGGAGATGGCTGTATGACAATATCTGGTCCCGCTGAACTAGGGCTGTATTTTAAGATCCAAAAAGAAAAGTTGGGGGGGGAAGGGGAGAGAGGAAAAAAAGACTTTCAAGCTACCAGTTGCTTTTTGACTTGAAGCTTGGAGTGTTTGCTCATTTAACACGGTAGGGAAACTCCTCCTGCTGTAGTATATTAACCCTAGTTTTGACCTCTAATCAATGTCTTTTCAATGCATAGGATTTTCATAATAAAGATAATGTGAGAGCATATTTGTGTGAAAGCGTATCTACCACCAGCCATAAATTCGAGCCTTGCATTTTTCTTTGTAACATGTCAATATTTGTGACACTAACTAAACATATTTTATTCATTTGACAAGGACTGTTACATTATATTGAAAACTTTTGTTTCAATGTCACCACCTCCCCATTTTGACTGATGGCGAGTTAGATTTGTTGAAACGCAAGGGGTGATAGCGTATGCTCCAGTGAACTTTCCCTCCTCTCAGCACCAGAGACAAAAACCTGCAGCTCTGCTCTGTGCTGGCAGCCATCTGGCCAGCTTTCTCTCAATGCCTGCCCCACACCACACTGCAGGCGAAATTGCAGGGCTCTAGAGCTCTGTGGAGCTATTCATGACATACCAATTTCACATTTTCTGCTTGTACGCTTGCAACAATAAATGCTAATGAGGACTATGAATGACATTTTTAAAGACAATAAAAAGGTCTCCAAATCCCTTGCATATGGAGACACTATTTTCTAAACTTCACCTTCTGTTAGGGAGCCATTACACTCTAAAGGAAAAAAATAACCTAAGGAGAACAATGAGATGATCAAAGCATAACCGAGTCCTTACGAATTCCAAAGAAAACAATGATGGCAAAGCTAGCTTAATGACAGACAGATTTTATGCCAATGTACAGCAGTAACACTTCAGCACAGTGTCTCTCTTTTTCAGTAGCACAGCTATTTCTCATCAGAGGGGCTCAAGAATGATTGGGGGGCGGGGAGGGTAGATACCAAATCCTCGATTTCGCTGATCACATATAGCTCCACAAACCATAGACATTAACTTTTTAATTACTCATATCTAGAGAAGTCCAAGAGTAAACTCATCATTAATTGATCTGGAACACCATGCTTGCATAGGGATTACGGTACTGACCAAGTGTGGCCAAGAGAAATAGCTAATTTTAATGTTTTCTTTCCCCAAATCTAACTTTTGCAATGCAATTGCTACGCTTTAAAAATAATAATAAAAAACCGAAGTGGCCTTCACTCTTGGTACTGTGTTTTATACTTAATTAAAGACAGCTTTCCCTTATTAGCAAGGATTAAAAACACTTTCAGGAATATCCACCAGGTGGAGCAAATACACAGCAATACAAAACATTTATTTATGCTCATACTGCCATTTTCAACATAGAAAAAATGTTTTATATGGAAATATCCTTACCTCTTGACCTCCCTTCTTCACCCTTTTGTCATATATAGATCAATTTTTACTTAGTACATTTCTTATGGTACAAAAGCTTTGTTCAAAGGGGCCTCTATACAAAGGTATTGCTGCTGATGAGATACAATGCAAATTTGCAAACCACAATAGTCATCATAAGATATACAAGGGAAATTAAAGAATAACATTATTCTAGTGTTTATATATATATAATATATATATTCATCAATATACAGATAATATTGTGCTTGTAAAACAAACTGACAAGCATTCAGAAAATAAAGCTTAATCTTAGATCAGACAGCAAAGTCTTTACACTGACCTCCACTATTATGGGTGGGAAAGCAGGCCATTCTGCATTGCCTTGTTATGTGTTTACATACATGGTAGTGCCAGAAACATCACAACAGTGCCATTTTACAGTATGCTGGTGTTTACTATTAATGCCTTTTTTTATGCCTTTATTAATGCCTTTTAGAATGACATCCATCAACTACTGAATAATTTCAAGAGTGCCGTGAATGAGAACTGTAAATAAATATTTGAGCATATCTAGGAAAGCTAAGCATTACTTCTCCATTTAAATTATTTGCCAGGTGAGAAAGCCACTTCCTCATCAAATACTTTTACTTTGCTTGATGAATGAGAAGGTCTAATGGTATAAAGGCAGCAGGGCATCGTCATAAATTATGAGAACTAAGTCCTAACAGAAAAGTGGTTATGAATGAATCTTCTCACAGTTCTAATGGGACGACCCACTGGCAGACCCTCTAATTATGAAAATGGCAATGCAGTACTACTAAGTAAACTGCTCTAATGCAGTCAGCATCTGGAAAAAGGGCAGAATCCATACAGACTCATTCAACCCTTGATGTTAGAAAGCATTATTATTTGTGAGTGACAAAGGGAAGGTACTGATTTTAGTCAAAGAAATATTTTTCTTTCCATTGTTTCCTTACTTACAGACACCTTCAATCACATTTTTCTCCTGATTCTACATCTAGTGCCTTCTGTGTTTTCTCTGCCACCATGCCTAATCTTCTTTTCTTGATTGAGGGGCCACCTCCTCAACCTGCTACACACCTCCTTCCCCAATCCACTACACACCTTGTCTCTGCTCCTGCTGCCTTCGACATTCATCCTCTTCTGCCTCTGCTAGCCCTGTATGCTAGAAGCTCCAGAATTTGAAGCTGTGAGTACTATCTTAAAATATTACCCTTAATTAACACTTAAATGAAAGATCAATAACCAGCACTCTTACACTGAGGGATAAACACTATGCCAGTTAGGTTTACACTACAAAACCAAGCCAGAATGGGATCCACATAATGTGCAATTGGAGGAGCACACCTGGAAGGACACTGTGTTGACCTAAGCTTTTTGCTTTCAGTCTGACCCAGGCAAATCCCATCAGAGCTAGGAAAATTAACATACAAAATCTTTGTTTCTTTAGGAATGGGGAGGAGCCTTGAGGAACACAGGCCTTCAAATATAATGTCCTTCTATCTAATTGTGTGGTATTCCACATGGTGCTTTGTTGTACCCATTCAGAAGAGAAGCAGGAGAAGAATGCAGAGGTGATTATGAAGTGGAATTCCATACCAAGAGCAAATTACACCTCTTCACACTAGAACAACATCTGCAAAGAGCAGCAGTAAGTGTTTGGGTACAATGCAAGATGCCAGTTTTAATAAATGCCAAATCAGCTTGGGAACTGTTATCCACAAGAACTTTCCTTAAGCAAGATTCTCACAGCAGACACTTGCAGAGATACCCAAACAGGGTACTGATTTAAAATCATTATTTAAAACCATGGACTAAAGCCTATAATTTGTGTCATTTTCAAAGAAGAGCTGACCTAAATACCCAGTGGGTGGCAGGAAAGCCAATGTGGTTATTGTTGTCACCACTCATCCAAGGATAACTTTATTTTACTATGCTGCTGTTTGAGGTGGGCAATGATCAGCTAGAGGTCACGGACAGTTCATTAGATTATGAACTTTGCAAAAAGCAGAAAGGCATGTAAAACACTGGAGGGAGGGACATGACTCATGATTTGTAAACGTTTAATTAATAGAGCTTTCATACAGACACGTAATTTCCTTTTTATGTACAAACCCTATAGGAACATGAGACTGACCACAATGCATAAACTGTCTTTTTTTCATCCTGTGGATACACGCAATGTTTATTTAAACTATGGCTTCCTTATAGTACAACAGGATAAAGAGACTTAAAACTAGATGTCTAAGTAATACACTTTTACTGAAAGGCACCTTTTTACCAGGGTCATCTAAGGAGTTCACCATGAAAAAGGTAGCCAGATTCTAAAGGTGAAGGGTTATGTACATACCTAAGAGTTTATTAGATCAAGATTATTGATCTGATACACTGTAACAGCTCTTTTGTTGCACCACCCCCTGAAATTCCTTCTTAGATGGGGGATTAGTGGTACAATAGACCATGACTCATTTGGTCCCACTGCACTATCTTTGACTCCCAGCTGCCTATGCCCATTGAGGGCTACCTTCTCTTAATGAAGGGTCCCCAAAAAGCATGCCCTTAAATCTGTATTACAAAATCCTAATTAAGTATTAGCAGAGAAAATATATGTTGCTGCATAGATTATTTCAATCTCACCTCCAAAGTACCAAAACCATTAGCATGTGAAATTGTCCTCCAAGACAACTTCAGGTGTAACTCTACAGCCTGGACTGAAAGCCTTCAGCATGAAAAAACCCAAAACCTTAGTTAACTTTCGCCTGTGCCTTCTCCACTCCTAAAACAACAACAAATATGTTTCTTGGACCAACTTCTGCCCATAACAATGAAAGGCAACAGTCACATGCTACACTCGTTTTTGCTGCAAAGCCATATTAATTATTCTTCTTCCCTCTACTACTTGTGCCTTGTAATCTTACATTCTGCCAGTAGAATTATGAACAGTACTGTGCTATAGAGTATTAAAATTATCCAAATAAGAGCAATATTCTTCATTTATCATTTAAACAAGAAGTTGTACTTCAATTCCTCACAAATTAAAAAATACATATTCAAGACCTTTACCTAAAAGAACATTTAAACTTCTTTCACCTATGATCTTGAGTTCCCAAAGAACAGTTTCAATCTACAGGCCACAACCTGACACAAAGCCCTGCTGTGTGCATCTGCACCACCTTCAGCCTGCTAAGAGGCCTCAACAAACAGCAGCTACCAGGAGCAAGGATCATAACTGATCCTATTCCAGTATTTCAAAAATTAAGACCAAGCTGGACATCTAAGAAAGTCACATGAATAACATGAAATAAGTTGTCAAGCATGCTGGAAATCAAAAACTTTTAATACTACATATTATGATTATGGTAATGATTACTGGAAGAAAAAAAAAAAAAAACAAAAAAAAAACAACACAAAAACCAACACGTTTTCCTAAGTTTATTTGCTGCATAGCACAGACTTCACCTGAAAAAAAATTGCTATGCAGAAGATCTTATCTTGGAAAATAAAAGAGGTAGAACAAGTGGAGAAAGAACAATAAAGTAAAAAGAAAAAGCCGCAAACTCAGAAGAGAAAGGGTTAAGGATTTGCTTCAATCAGTATCACACCAATGCCAGAATTAAAAGGGAAAAGAGCAAAAAGAGCCCTTTTTGTTGTGGGTTGTATTTTTTTTTCCTTTTTTTAATTATTATTCTTTAAAAGAAAAAAAATCAGGCCTATCTGTCACAGGGTTGTCGGGGCTGGAAGAACCGGCAGGAACCTCAAATTCCTGACCAAACCCTCTTCCACACAATGCCTCCTGAATGGAAGGAACCCAGGCCCGGCAGAGATAGCCCGCTGTCAGGAACCAGCCCTGACGTTTGCGGACAGATGGGGCTGGCCTCGCAGGATGTCAGAGCAGCAAACTGCTGTTCGAGATACTGGGTTTTCACACACTCCCAGCCTGGATGTTTTGCTCCTCAGGTAATTAAACAAGGAAACGGGGCTGAAGTGTACAAGTCTGACCCCTGCGCCTCGGCTCCGCAGTTCTGCGTATCAGCTTCCGCACTGACCGCCTGGAGCATCAACAGAGTCCTCTACTCCTGCTCCCAACACCAAGCTCTGAAACAAATCCTCCTGGAAATATCTGCTGTTGTCTATTCCTTCACCCCAGCCCGCTCTCACCCCCACCCCCCATTTAAAAAGGACTAAATTACTTGCTCTGTTCCACACGCCTTACTGCTTTCTCATAAAAACAAGGAAAAAGAGAAATGGGCACTCTTGAGTAGCTGTTCTTCATCCAGCCATTCAAAATATTAAATATCTGGGGGAGGGGAGGAACAGACTGAAAGATGAGGCAAGGGATTCCCAAATTAATGCTTACTTCAAGTTCATCACTCAAAATGAAAAAGATCCTGGAAAGTACTTCCAATTTGTAAAACCAACAGCCACACATTCACTTATTTAGAAATAAAATTCTGATATAAGCATTATTGAAGAGTCTTTGTCTTACAAGAGGACATAAGTCATAGAGCCGGGCACTACAAAAACAGACGAGTGTTTTCTGCCTCTTTTTCCCCAAATTTAAGAAATGGAAAAAGGCAGGTGTTACCACCTATGCTCAGTGAAAACCCTATGCAGGCTGCTCTGTGACTGACCTAGTTTCTATGCTCTTTAAAGGCTATTTAAACAAAAATTATTTTTTAAAAAGGTAACACATTCCTACTTCTTTCTGAAAAACCCACAGAATAGAATATTGGCTGAAAAGAGAAGAGCCCAGAAGAAAGAGGAGTACAAAAGCATGCCTGCTTGTCTGTGTTCAACACAAAGAACATTAAATGAAAACAACTGGCACGCCGCCAAATTCCTATACAGGCAAAGAGATTCAAATAAATTGATTTCACGCATCACACTGACCTAGGATCAGTGAGCAGTGGTACAATACACTCGCTGCTCCATGTGGGGGCAAAGCCCATTAACGTTATCAGAGCCACAGTACATTACCAAGGGGGGGTAGGAGGGGAGAACCCAAACTCTGCAAAGGCATGGGGAAAAAAAAAAAAAATCACTTTGAAAAAGGAACTTCAGCTTCAATCAGATTACTTAATTTCAGTTTACTAGTAAATAGATCATATTGTGAGTGCTCATGCTCTCCTCACCTCAAAGGTTTTAAAGATTGTATTTTAAAATTAAAATAATACTAAAGTCACACACAAACATTCCCCTTACATTCTATTTTAACATAGTTGTTCTCAAACCCAGATTTTCAGAAATTTACAGTTCTCTGTAAATTTCCTCCCTTCCCCATTCACCAGCATTTTATATAGATTGCAGGTTATTTTCTTTGTACTTCAAAAGCTAGATTCCTGCCCAGGATACACTTAATGGCTCAGAAAGTAAACTGGAGAAATCGGCCACTGCTCTCAACTGGTCCAAATCAACCTGACCTAAAGACAAAAATGTTTTATTTGCAAGGCAGAAATGAGCAGGACCCTGGTTCCCTTTGCAGTGTCACCCAGGCACACTTCCATTGCACCGCATTTTCTCCAAGCCAGTGTATTTCAAATTTCACTTTCTTAAGATGTGTGAAGTAACCCACATGTGCCATGGAGTCTCTTCTTGTCATCCTGGCTTTGTTTTTCATTAAGCTCTCTCACACTCCAATCAAGAGCGATGCCAGCAAGCCACAGGTGTGCACCACATGAACAGATGAAAACCTGATTGTGAGCTGTGTAATGACAACTTGCTGTCTATACTACACTCGTCCCATTTTGCATCTGTTACATGTGAGAAGGGGGTTGTTATTGTTTCAATTGTACTCTTCAAGATTCATAGGTAAGACAACAATTGTTTTGAGGATAAAAAAAGGTAACCTAGAGAGGAAGGCTTTGCAATAGCAAAAGATGGATAAGCATGCACAAGAGGGATCACAATAGTGTAGGCAGGTAGTCTAATGCTACAAGAGGCCGCTACTTTAAGGAGACGATAGACTAAAACACCTTTTATTTTGCCTTTTATTCCATTTTGGTTTCCAATAGTAAGTCAAATCTTGGGCACAGTGAAGTACATATTAAGTTAAGCTATAAAAGTGTTTGCCCCATTTCTAATAATTCATTGACATTTCAATGTGGGGCTTCTTGGCAATTTAAGACTAACGTTTCTGAACTTAGGACATATCCAGATGTGGGTACCTTACCCAGTCACCTCATTTCAACCAAATGTCAAAATGGGAATGCCCAAAGATTTAACAAATGCTAACCAACACTGATCACTCTCTTTTATAAAGAGCTATAAAGCAGTTTTGGATCACCTTCATGACCAAGGTGAAAACTATACAACATTGTTAACTTGTAAATGGTGTTTTAGAGAGGATGTGTTTGTTTTGGTGCAAGGCTACACTGATAGAACCACACAGGAAAGGGAACCATTTAGTAACAGCTATTTCATAACAGCAGAGACCTGCCTGCACCCAGGTAACAATGCAAGCAGCCAGACCTGCCTGATGGTTATCAGGAAAAGTAACATGCTGTTCCCTCCCATTTATGACTATTTCACCAGTACAACCGGATCATTTGGACTTTAGAAGGATGAAGTGAACTTTACTTGTATTAATTTCCCCTTTCTAAATAAATACATTATTAGAAAACATGCCTTTCTCCCAAGTTGTAGATTTCGATTATCTTGCACGTGCTCTGACAGCAATAAACCATGCTAAGCTACCCATTAGTATGCCAGCACTGAATGCTTCAGGCACGAAATCTTTACTTTTACATTTATACATTTTAAAAATCCTTTATGAAGATCCATATGCCAAAAGCAACCAGACAACAACCACCTGTACAGGGTACACACTTGCTCTCTGAAAAAGACTGTAGATTAAAAAAAAGGAGAATTAGTCAGAAGCTATACACTGCCAAATTAGCAAAATAAAAATGCAGGAAGAAACCCTGCTTATAAACAGCTAAAGGGTAGGTGTCAGGAGGATGGGGCCAGATTCTTCTCAGTGGTGTCCAGTGACAGAGCAAGGGACAGTGGTCACAAACTGGTAAACAGAAGGTTTAACATAAATGTAAGAAAATAATTCTTTACTCTGAAGGTAACAAAGAAGTCGGACAAGCTGCGCAGGGAGGCTGTGGAGTCTCCATCCCTGGATACAATCAAAACCTGCCTGGACATGTTCCTGTGTAATCTGCTCTAGGGAATCCTGCTCTAGCAGGGGGGTTGGACTAGATGATCTCCAGAGGACTCTCCCGATTCCTACCCTTCCGTGATTCTGTGATTTCAATGCTGTCTGTGTACAGGAAGGCCCCTGAAAAGTATTTACTTGTTTTAATCTGACCTAGGAACTCAAATTACAATGTAAATTAACTTTTATTAGGATTTAATTTTTTAAAAGCATGTTCACGCCGATGCATAAAACCTCAGCCCTGGCCCCTTGCAACAACATGATGTGCAGTCTCTTGCTGGCTCTTCCAGCTGTGCTCCATTTCCTCTCCACACCTCACACACAGGGCAGCGTAAGCCACAACGTCTTGAGTGGGGAGATGAGCAAGGCTTGGTTGCCTTTAGAATTAACCAGAGCATATAATTTTATTTTGGTATCATACTCTAACAAAGTTACCTCATAGGTGAAAAGGGCCAGCACTGAGAAACAAAGCATCAGAGTGATGGAAAGGGCATAAAATCAGTGTAGTAGTTTGTTGCCATCTAGACACACCATTTTAGGAAGAAAAAAAAGGGAGTTACAGTAAATATAGGAATGACAGTCACAGGTTTATCTAGACATTTTCTTCTGCCATAGAAGATTTACTTTTCCAGTATGGTAAAAATCTTTGCACACAAGAAGCGGAAATACCTATTCTCAGTATTATTCCAATCAAATTTATCACAGATGAGCTTACTAGAAGCTTCCACTAAATTACAAACACAAGCATTTTGTCAACATGATTACAACTGGCCCTTCACCTGATTGCAAATACTGTTCATATTCACAGCTAAGGAAATAGAACTTTACTATTTTCACAACCCAGCCAAGTAATATTTATATGCCACATTAAGAGTACCTATGTCATCAAAAACACAAAAACCACAGTTAAGAATTTCACATGTACTTTTTTAACTAAGAAGATTTTAGAACAGTCATCACTGACAGATTTTATTGGCATTGCTGTGCTCTCTCAGTGCCATCAAAATGAAGACACCATCTTCATTGATTTAGACAAGACTCTTTGGAGGCTAAAGAGAAAGATTCTTTTTTTTTTTTTTTTAATTACAGTTTACAAGGCAAGGTACAGTCATTAAAAATAATTGCTAAACGGTATGCACATTACAAAATCAAGTATTTTTCTGTTCCTTACCTTGACAAAATTCAAAGTTCCCTTTTTTCCGGCAGTCACCTATCACTAAACTCAGTGCTCTCCAAGTGTTTCTTTTGACAGATATCATTCTCCACCAATCGCTCTGCTAATTTCCTCTTGCCTTTCCTGACTGGGACAGATATTACGTTCACCAGCCCAGAGATCAATCTTTTCTATTGACAACAACAAATGGGGGAAAAAAAAAAAAAAGCACATATCACAGCCAGTTTGAAGCACCACACCCCTTCATTTACATGATAATAGCAGTCTCTTAAATAAGAAGGAACACAGAAATGCTATCATTCTAAATCAATTACCCACATTTTCTTAGTTAATATAAGGCAGTATCTCCTATAAAACTACAGTATTACCTAAAAAGGTTGGACCACATGATCCTTGAGGTCCCTTCCAACCTGGTATTCTATGATTATATGATTTTATCATAAGGCAGTACTTAAAAACTGTATTCATTCTTCGACAAAGGTTGTTCCTTACGTTGCTCATTTAAAACAGTTGGCTTATAGAGGGCAACAAACTAAGGGCAGCCTATATTCTACCATCAAAACACCTACCAGGTAGTTGTGTAAAAAATGATTGGTTTTAAATACATTCATATAATATAAATATTACATACTTTACCTGGTTCAACAGATGCTCTAGAGAATAACTTATGAAACGAACATGGTTACTAAAAATAGAGACCTTGCAATTACACATGGCTATACTAATTTGTAATTGTAAGTCGTAACAGCAAACACATTTAAACAAAGGGAGATCAAAACAATCTATTGGTATATTTACAAATCATCCTCCCACTTTTGAAAAGGCAATTTCCCTCCCACTGCAACACCTACAAAACCTGTTTATTTTGGTTACACAAATACTTTGTCATTTGTACAAGTCTGTATGACAGCATTGTCAGTTTTTCCAAGACATTAATATGCTTTTCAGGGGGTTGTAATTATGTCATGGCAGAAAGATTTTTAAAGCCAAGCACACGCAGTTACGTACATGCTCCAATCTGCATCCACTATTCAGTTCTTTTAGGACATACAGTTAAGCATGCATAAGGATCTGGTCGCTGCTACATGCATCTAACCAAGAATCCAGCCCCAACCCTCCCCTGGACTAGATCTTACTGCAAAAAAAAGGTATGGTTCAAGGGTATTTGCAAAAGATCACATTTGTGTTTATGCTAGAAATTGCAGTCTTTCCTACAAACAAGCACCCTCCTCAAATCAAAACAAACCTTCCCAAGTTAAAGTTAAGGTTACTGAGAACAAAGGAATTCACTACTCAAACTTCTTTCTTTCTCATGTTTCTGGTCAGACGCTTCCCTGTAGCCCTGACACAAGTCAAAATTCTATTGCTTTCAGAGAAACTGAGAGGCATGTACGGACTCTGCAAGACTCTACCCAGGATCTGGCAACTGTGAAGCTTTCAATACGACAATTGTCTGTGGCATTTGGAAAATAATGTCCAAAAGGTATTACGGACTCCCCAATTTGGGTGCAGTAGCTACTTCTCTCAAATTATTTTTAATGTGTATGAAATTCTCTAGTTGTCACCATCTCCTTTTATAGGCATCAAATTTACCTTTCAGTTGTGCCTTATCATGAATTGTGTATTTTTCAATTGTCCAGATTTATGCATAACATTTTACATTTCCATAAACACATACAGGATTCCCTAAATTGTTCTTGTCTGATCTGATTTTTATGGCCACAAACTCATGGCCCCTACCACAAAAGAAAAATCCTTCACTGACCAACTGGCCCTATTAATTTCACTGAGATTATTCAAACATTACGTTTTCTACCGAGTGATGATAGCACAATCTGGTTGAAATATGGATTTATAGAGGAACATTAAATTAACATCATATTTTGGATTCAGAATTACACACAGCAGCCATCTGTAAAGATGTATTCATGTTTTGCTAACCTTTACTAATTTGGACACTAGAAATAATTATGATAAAATATGTTAAACTATGTAACATATAACAATTCAATATTTGTGTCTGCTGAACAGCATACTCCTTTTTTCATGTCTGGTAAAATATTTTTAAACCATTTGCTGTGGGGAAAAAAAAAAAAGTCTCAAAAAAAATAAAAGTACCCATGTGTCATCCACTTTACAATGAAGACATCACTAACTCACTACTCTTCCTTTGTTTCAGCCCCACATTCATTTTCTGTATATGCCACATTTTCCAAAGTGATGGATGCATTTGCTATACCCATTCTACACCAATGGCCCTTTTTAAATGTATTTTTGCCTCCTGAATTGTAAACTCCTGCTGCTGTGCAAATGTACACGCAAAATTATCTAAAGTCTGAACTTCACTGAAAGTAGAATGCCTCAAACAATTTGTAGTCTTACAAGAGTGTTATAAAAAAGGATCAACATGTTGTATTACCATGGAAATTTTGAAAAACATACTTTCCCAAACAAATATTACTTTTTCTCAATGGTATGAAGTAATGAAAACCACATGTGTAAATCTGCGATCCGTGCAGTAGTTCAAGCTGCAGCTAATAGAAAATACAGAGAGTGAACTCTGCCATATAAAGGATTCTTGTTACAGAAAATATAATGTGAAAACCAGATGCAGACAGAAAACCTTAATCACAGATGGGAATGTAATCACTGGCATACAGAATACTTTTTTGATCAATCTCAACCATATGAGAAATGTATTTATTTTCTAAGGAATGCAATAACTCGAGAGAATCTTCTATTTGAATTCAGTTAACCTCATATTCACTGTGCTTTTATCTTATACGTGGACAGAAGGAGGATATAACCTGAGCCAAGATTTTTAGAAGAACCATTGGCCCTGGCAAATCATTCTTGTATCAGCTTATCTTTCAAGGAATTAATAGGATGTAAAGACTACAAATAGATCAGCCTCAAAAGAAATCAACCATTATTGCACTTCCTAGTTCTTGCCAGAAATCCCTTCATCACCTAAGCACTTCTCTGGTTAAGTTTTTCCCTTAATATGTGGTTCTTCAGAAATACACTGTTAAGAGCAGCACAGTGTTACACTAAAGTTCTGCAAATCAGAACTAAGTTCTACACCAAAGAATCTCCCTACTTCTTTAGGAAACCTGAAGAGTCATTGATTTGAAACAAAGTTTAACTTGAGCTTCCTTCTAACTGCTGAAGTGCTAGTGAATGCCCTCCCTCCATACAGCCTGTGGGTGTTAGGGGAAGAAAGGACCACAGCACCCTGCAGCTACCAGTTACATCAAGTATATAAAATGTGGATTGCCTTCTACCAATTACTCAGGCAGGACCACGATATCTCCTGCCAGTTTTCATTGCTGGTGACATTTGTGCTCAGCTTTTAAGAGAATGAACTACTACAGTAGCAGTAAAATCCTCACATAAAACATTAAAATTGCCTCAAAATCTGAAAATCAGGTTCAGAATTCAGGTCATCAATATGCTGTCAGCAGGACCTACCGATGTCATTACAAAGGCTCAACATCTTCAAGAAACCACTCCCACAGTTCATCAGCCAATTTATCTAAGAGTTACATTTGCCTAGATAAATTTTACACCTTGTGATTGATCTGGTGGGCTGTTGCATTAAACTGCAATATAAAAAAAAGCTTATGCTAGGAAATAAAACTTAAGACAGATCTCCAAGCTCTTTGGCACCAGCAGTGGTAGTTTACTTCCTGATCCCTGCTGCACCCTCTTCCTGGAGGTGCCCACTACACTCGGGAATATCGCAGCTCTTTACACAGCACAGGGACACAGACTGTCCCAGTTCACAACTGAGCTTTTAAAGGTAACCCAAAGTTGGTATTTATTTATGTTAATAGCAATAATTATCATAAACTGGGACAATCTGAGAGCTGTCACACCAGAGGGGAGTGACAAAAACCTATCATGGGCACAGGGCAGGCAGGTTCTCCTTCTCTCTAAGGGCCTCTAAATTCCATCTTAGATATCTTCAGTAAGTGGACACCACTTCAATGCTCTACCATATGACTCATACCAGGTGTTTATCTGACAAATTCTGCTCAAGGTCCTGTAATTATGCTTCCTCAATTTAATGCCTGTATGCTAGGTGAAATTTGAAGTCAACTACTTACTTTTACCCTCCTGTGTTAACAATTAGCAAACCATCTGATTAAAATACTTTGACACCACCACTGCAACAGAAGTTTTTAAAATCATCTTGTCTCTTCTGCCATTTAACTTTAAACTTCCGAGACTGCAGCACCAATAGATTGTGTAGAAGTTAACATTTAACACTGAAGTAATACAAGCTGGATATGCTTGTCTTCTTTCTCAACAAGCATGCCTAGATTAATAATAAACTTTGGCCAGATACATATTTTAATTTGCATGTTTTTCATATAGCATCATCATCATGTGTGTAGAGTGCTAAAAATGGAGCTAAATCTTCCAGCTGTGGAACAGTTCCACGTGACAAAACAAGAGAGAGATCCTGAAAAACTCCTGCTTCATGTCATGTGTGAGCGTGTGTGCTTGTGTCTTTTTTTTCTCTCTCATCTAATTTCATCTGCGAGAGACTGTCCCTAGAGGACAAGAGAAGAGAGAACCAATTATATCCAGAGGTTGGTTTCTCCAAAATGAAGGCATCTGTTCCATGCCAACGACTTCCACATGGAAGAAAAACAGAACTTTGAATGCATCTGCGTTCATGGTTGACAGTCGCAGATCTTAGGGTCTACTGTAATTGCCCAGCTGCAAACATGATTCAGTTGCTGCTGTTGTCAGCTGATCTCCTTGCACTGAAATGAACAGAGATAAATAGCAAATAGCTGGATAAAAATCTGATATTCTTACAGAATACTGACACCTTTTTACCTGCTGAAGGAGGTATTTTTCCTGGAAAATGGGTTTGATGGAAATAAATTGCAAACTGTTTATTAAACATTTTATAAAATACTTTGCTCTAAAATGCTATTCTTTAAATAACATACAAGTCCAAGCTCATTATTTGTTAGTATTTCAGGCTGATATTTTGGAATAGTGATTCAGAAACCATTACAATTCACTAGCCACATAATTCTGCAGCTCACCTTATTTAGAGGCAAATAGTCTCAGTAATACCAGAGTCCACCTGAGCAGAAGCTTAGGAGTTTTCACTCAAAATGCTTATGGCAGATATATAACTAGTACGATATTTATTACTCAACTTATGTCACTTCCAACACTGAATGGACGCTTTCCAAGAAACACTTAAATGAATCATTACTGGTAGTTCAAAACCTGGCGTATAGCATTGGGTACAACTTGCAAGATACTCAGCAATGCTGTGAGCTTTCACAGTTAAAAAAATCAACAGTTAACAAGAAGCTCATCCAAACTAGCAAGACCCTAACTCATTTTTGAAAACACAGCACTGAGTCCAGGGAGTTCAGGGGTCCAAGACTACTCATGGGGCAATTGCAACAAAGACAATTAAAACCCAAATACTAGGCAGAAAATGCATTTACATTCCCTATCCTCCACTCACCAGATAGAAGTGGACCATAGTTTCCACAAATACTGCATGGATCTCGTGGGTTTTTGTAGTTTTGTTACCTAGGATTTTTATCACTAACTTGAAAGAATGAAGATGCTACATGTTAGGGAAATACCTTTTAATCCCAAATGCACTCTGCAGTCATGGCACTCAGCCTGACAGCTAGGTAGCCACAGACCTTAGGAAGGACTATAAGTATTCCTACACAGTTTTCCGTGCCTGGAACATACTTCAAATTATTATGAACGCATGAAGTAGTGATCCTGAGGGGACACAGTAGGCCTGACACTTCCTGACCACTTCTAAATTGCCTGCAGGAAGGACAAGAGTTGGGAGTGAGGACAATTAACAGAGCCACCTGCTTCCTGTGACCTCCTAGGGAGCAGACACAGCCACTGACTACTTGTAATGTCACTGAGGTCCTGCCCATCCTTCTCTACCCAGAGAAGCTACAGGATAATAAACACAATAGTGGCCATTAATAGCTCTGTAAGAGCAGAAATTTAGGCTTGGACTTAAAAAAAAACAACACATAAATTAAGAAAATAAACATGAAAACCTCCCATGAATTTCATGGAAAGAGGATAGGACCAATAGATCTCAGAACCTGGAAGAGAAAATAATTCTTTAAAACTACTGTAGCTGTTATTTACAGTAGCTGTACACTTCTCTGGAAATTTTTTGAGCAGATGGCTGGATTAAACACAGTTAAACAGCTCTTGGCATGTAGAAGTTGAGAATCCTGGTCCCACGGATTCAGTGGGAACCTCTGAGAATACTATTACAGAAGGAATAGACTTTTTCCTCTTCTTTACATGGAGTTCTTCATCAGGTACGTCTGCCATTTCCAATTCAAAGAGAATTATTTATTTTGCATTAAGACCTGAGCTAGCACACTTAACCTTACACAAGATACTCTCATCAGGGCCATATCTGGATCTAAGTGTCAGAATCATTCCAGGGAAGTACTGTTAAGATCACAGATGCGAGGTGGAAGCACAGAAAGCCTGAAGGTCCAGATCCTCAGACTGGTGTTTAGACAAAAGAAACACTATCATCAATAGAATGGGGCATGTGAATACCATGGCAGATCTGAGTTCTAGTACTTTAATTCAACACTTACAAGCTCTGCTGACCCATGGAGTTCCATTAATTCATCATGGCGCACATGGAGTGCATGCAACATTCAGAAACTAAGCTAGCGTATTTGGTTCAGTACGATGGTTTCCTTGCTCATCTGCAGCATGCTTTAATACAGGTGCCAGCATGCTCTTCCAGCATTAAGTGGTTTGCCAACAAGCTTTAAAAATAATAAATAGTACAGTCATGAAACAGTTTTTGCTTAATGGTTCCTAGAACTCGGTGACTTCACTCACTAAAACCCTTTCTATAACATTACCCTTAAATACTTTTAGCAATACCACCATTAAAATAAAATTTAAAAAATCATCCTGGCACTCCCATCCATCGATAGCACACCCACAGGTGCCATTATTCCTAAATTTGTTGGCAGCTTTCTCTGGCACCACTATGCTTTAACGGCTTTGGCAACAAACCCCACCTGGATGTCACTGAAAGCTCTCCTTTGAAGCGCTCTTTCAAAATATCCTTTGCAGCAGTATCATTCAGTCTCCTTTGTTGTATCCTAATAAGCTCATTTTCTGGCAACAGCCTCACTCTCTCTTGCTCTCAAAGCCTGAGCTAGTCTAGGGAAGTGTTCTTCCTTCAGTGTTCTTCAATGTTAGGGTGAATTTTCAAAGAGGATTTCAGGATAGTCTATTTGCTGCTCAGGTTGAGTGTTCACTTGCACTTCAGCTTAAAAATTAATTGTATTTCATCCTATTAACACAATATGACCAAACTAATGGGGAAGTAAAGTACAGGTACAAAACCCTACACAATTTGATGCTTCATAATGGAGATTGTTAAATCTTGGGACTACCAGAAGGCACACAGAGATTTACTCAACATGCCACCCAGCCTGTCATGAAAACATGAAGAACCAGCATCCTGTACCACCATTACAGAGTAAAAGAAAAAAAAAAAACAGAAAATGTGTTCTGGAGAACAATTAATCATGGAAAAAGTGGAGATTTTTGGGAGGCTGGATTTGGGTTTTTTTCCCAAGCTATTTAAAATTACACTTGGGCAATAATCAAGAGGCACCTGTGTGGTCATCATCAGAAATAAAAAAAAAATAATCAGTAAGTCTCCAAATACAAAACATACCAAAATAAAAATGGCTAATGGTAATGACTACTACTAATGCAAATTGTATATTAACATCCAACGAGGCACACATACATAAGCCTCCTGGAGCTACAAAAATAACTACAGTATTGTACAATTTGTAATGGTCATGCAACCATCTCCCCAGATGCTTGTTGAAATTCCTGGTTTTTACTCACTGCATCAACCTGGCTTTTTAAAAACACTAGCTATTTTATTACTTGCCATTGCCTGCCAGTGTTTGCAGATTAATTCCACTCCACTAGGTGGAGTCTTCTGTCTTCCCAGGCAGCAACATCATTTACAAAAAGAATTTACTATCATCCAAGAACTGTGGATGTATTTTTTTATTGTAAGCACTACAGCCTACCCGTCTTGATAGACGGAAAAGTGCCACTGAATCAAATGCCTTCTTGAAATTCCTGAAGAATTTGTGAACTATCCCATGAAGATCCCATGTCAGCATGCTGCAATACAGGATTGTTCAGGAATACTGTTGCTGCACAGTTCTGTACAACGTAACTGTGCTTTTGGGATATCAATAAATAATACTGAGTAAAAAATATGTATCAGTTCAGTAAGTTACCATCTTGCACATGTTCAAAAACTACATATGAACAAAACCAACCTGTTGAACTTCTTCTAAATTTTTTTGTGTGTATTCAGAAATATTTTTAATATCCAGGATGCTGTTCCTTCCCAGGCATCCTAAAATGTGCCATAGAAAATGAAGTATGAAAGGATTTCTTTCCATATTCACATTTCCATTCACAACAACTGGAGTTAAATATGGCAACTATTCAGCAGGAACAGCAAAACTGCATGCAGCATTTTTGGCAAAGAATAAGAAAAACAGAGCACACCCATGAATATGGTCAGGAAATTTAGATAAGGAAACCTGGATACCCTACACCCAACTATAATCTTTCTTTTGGCATTGGACTATACCACAACCCTGAGAAAAGTACAAAAAAATTCCATGACCAAAGCAAGAAGCCCCTTGCTTTAAAAACTCATCAGGCAGTCAGCATCTCCACTAACCTGCTACGACAGAGCATTTGCTCAGTAACTTTCAGAAGCAGAAAGCGCCATGTAGGCACTGAGCACTAACATGAGACTCCTCAAAGGCTCTCGCATCCCCAGGTCAGCCCAGATAGGGTCTCCTCAGAGTGGCTTCTGCTGTTGGCAGATATCACAAGCTATTTAAGGCTACAGACATTTTGCCCCAATCGGCCGTGTTTTTTGTAATATTTACTTCTCGTACATATGTCTATAACTATGTATACGTTCCACAGAAGGTGAGGTTTAACAGGGTTAGCTTTGTTGGGGAAAAGAAGGTTTGGAGGAAAGGAAACAAGTTTCATGTTTAGAAGATTTGAATCTAGTGACTGTCAAGGGATGTAAACAATCTTCTGGGGAGGGAGACTTTGTTATGTTTCAGGAGTGCACAGAGTTTTGGATAAAATCTGTATAATCATCCCTCTGTCATTCAACATAAATTTATGCACGTGTGCACACAATTATGTTTGGGAATACTAAGTATGAAGTAGACATGCCACAGACTTCCAGACAACCTACCACACGCGCGGATCTTGCGCAAAATCCATTCTATATTTAAATTTCAGTTTATTGAATTTTAATTATTTCTGATCTGTAGATCACTTTGAGGAAAATCCCCCGAGGTCAAAAGTTTGCAAATCCAATTGCAAAACCAAACAGAAGCATCAGCAAGGCCCTTTCCCATGTAGACACCTGCCAAATAAACTGAGTTCCTGACTACGAGATTAGAATCCGACAGCTAAAACCCATTCTAATACTAAAACCAGGTAACTGACTATGTTGAAATGAAGAAGTAAAAGCTCTCAACTTATTCTGCATGTTTACTCATGTTGCGTACAGAGGGTTCTATGGATGTAACAATATTTCTTTATTTAGATCCTTGTTTATAAAGTGAACAAATTAATAGCCCTTTCATTAGATTTATTATTAAAAAGCAATGATGTTATTTTCTCTGAAGATGCTTCTGATAGAAAATTTACACTCTACCAATGTTGTGCTTTCCAGGTTCATAAAACTCACTTGGGTTAGCAGCTCCACAGCTGCCAAGTAATGCATTCAAGCATGATTTAATAATTTCATTTACCAGTGGAAAAAGTTACTCCAAGAGCCCCATTGACTAAAATGTCCTTGATAAGCCTAACCTGAGATTTGCAGGTATGGCAGGAACGAAAAAAGTCCAAGAATGTTCTGTCCTACTCTGAACATCCTTTCCTTTGCACAAGGGTCCTCAGTAGTAGGTAAAGCTGGATTGTTGCAACTGGAAAGCAGTCACTTGTCATTTTAAAATACAATCATAGTTAATTAATAAAATTATTTTAAATGTACAAGTTAAATCCTTTCACCAATATAGTGACATTCAGCTATCCAGTGCCATTTTTACAGTCCAAATAGATACAGTCCTAATTGCATAATTCCATTTTATCTGCTGAAGATAAAAGTACCAATAAACAAAAATGCACATTAGGCAGGAGATTTTTCAGAATAGATTTTTTTTTTAAATAACCCACTTGCATTAACAAAAGACTGCAATGGCTTCCAAATTATAGGGTGTTATTTTTAGTGGAAGTAGTTCAATATTCATATTGGAGCAGATGTAGCAGTTTAACAAAACAGCTCTTCAAATCCTGCACAAATTGAAAACAGGAAAACTGATTGCATTTTCTCTTATCACTTTCCTTTTCTGAATTGACACTTTTGGCCTTCTGAAAATTTACACATGGCTTTCATCTCAACAGCACCTGCTGATCAAACAGAAACCTAACATTTTCATGAAAATGGTATAAAGGACTAGTTTCCTTTTTACCATCTTAAAGGGCATCAGCAGTCCACTTGATGGCAACAATTGCTGAGTAGATGGCACATTCAGAATGCATTTTATATTTTCATTACACTTACTTTAAAAAATGAGTTAAATCACTAGTGCCTCTTTCATATTAGCTCTTTGTCTGCTTTAAATTAATTTCAATCTCTATCTCTGCCTAACCCTGACGGGTTTCATTCTACAGTCTGCTAGATTTTAAAGAACATCTGAAAGCCTTTTAAATAAGCCAAGTTGTGCATTCTGCAGCCACTGGATCTTCTTCATATATGCATTTATACGCAATCATATAAATTAATATATATAGTTATGCATACACATATTGCACAGACATTTCTTTTTACAGTGCTTATACTAAAGAAAAAAGTGTATATTTATCCTTCTGTAATATTCTCACTGCATTGAATTCCCTGAGCATTGTTGATACAACATGATGAGGGGGGAGAAACCAAAAGTGCATTAATTTATTTGGAAGTTCTTATTTGTTTCCTTTGCAATCCTGAGATGGGGAGAAGGTCTAGCAGGTGCTCTGGAACTTGAAGACCAAGACCAGGCTGAGATGTTGTGAACATGGCAAGCATGAAAACAGCACAATCAGAAGTCCTTGAGCTTTTGCAGAAGTTTAAGGTATCAAGTCACGTATATAAAATATAAAACATAAGTACCTTGTTATCCTGTCTGCTTCTCAGCCTGTAAACTCCGAAGCACAGCAGCAGGTAACAAGGACCATCTTCCCTTGTACATAATTCTAGGTGCAATTAAAGATACTCCTGAAACCTGCTATGTGTCAGCTCCTTAACTGATAGAGCCCTAACCCTTCTGAAGTACTCTGCTGCCATCCATTACCATTCTGCTTCAGTGATAAGGTAACCTGAAGGCAGAGATGACATACAGTAATATATGTGCCACTCCAGACAGTTGGTTCGTGAATTTCAGTGTTTCATCATGCTCACTGAGGCAATCACAAACCTGAAATGTCAATATGTTCAGTCAATGGAAGTAAAATAATGGGGCTCTATTGTCTTACCCTATCGATCTGCTGCTGTCAACAAGAATACATGCCCCCCTGGCTTTAAACAAATTTTAATTAGGCTTTTAGTTAGTAGATCATATCTATATATCTATTTGTGTAAACACTTGACAAAGTGAAATGGCAATATATATATATATATTTCAAACTTTTAAATGTGTTTTAAAGGTGATTGTTTAATGTTGTTTTAAGAAAATACCACTGATGAAGCCTTCTGCTAAGGCAGTGTGCGTGCAAGTCATCTTAATCTAGTAAGAACTGAAAAATCATCATCAAAAGTAAGAAAAGAAAAAAAATTTAAAAGGCCACTCTTCCTAAAATCCACTGTCATTCTCTGCCGGGATTTGGAAGCCAGGATCCTCCGCTGAAACCACCCGAGGCTGACAGCATGAGTGCCCGCACCCCGGGCTGCCCGCCCGCTCCTGTCAGCACCCGCGGGGACAGCCAGCCTTGGGGACAGCCAGCCTTGGGGAAAGTCAGGCTTGGGGACAGCCAGCCTTGGGGAAAGCCACGCTTGGGGACAGCCAGGCTTGGGGACGGCCAGGCTTGGGGAACCCAGCCCGCCGAGGCGAGCTCACGCCAGCCGGCCGCCGCCGTTCACCTCGGCCCCAGCGGCCACCCGCTCCCATCCTCATCCATGCAAGCCGCTCTCCTCCTCCCGCGACTCTGGGGTCCCCCGGTACCCTATTGTTCTGCAGCCACCTCCTCCCGGGCCGTGGCAAACCCGGCGGGAGACCCCCCGCCCCCTCTGCTCCCCTCCGCGCGGCGCAGGGGGCGGGGGGGGGAGGCAACGCCCAGGCCGCGGCTGCCCCACGCACAACAAAAGGTAGATCCCTTTTCCCTGCCAGCTGATCCGCGCCTGTACATCCCCCGGCCGCCACGGGGAACGGGGGAAAGGTAAGAGGTTACATCTTCACTTCTCTCTGCTTCTACCGACTTGCGCAGCGCCGAGGGAGCCGGGCGGGTGTCGCCCCGCGGCGGGTGTCGTGTCCCCCCGAGGAGCGTGTCCCCCCCGCGCCCGCCTCTCCCCGGCCCGCGGGCGCGGATTCCCCTCCCGGCGCAGGGAGGGCGGGAGGCGCCGCCGCGGCGCGGGCCTCGTGCGCCTGCGGCGCGAGGGCGGCACTTCGCGCCTCCGCCGGCGCGGGGGGAGCGGAGCGGGACGGCGCCCGCATCAGCGCGACTGCGGCATCAGCGTGGCCCAGGTGGAGGCCGAAGGCTGCACGGTGGGCGCGAGGGAGCGGGGCTGGGGCGGCACGACGCGGGCTGGGGTCCTCGGAGAGGCCGAGCCCTGCCCGGGCGGAGGCGTCACGCCCGGGCGGAGGCGTCACCTCCGCGCCGCCCGGCGGGTGAGAAGGCAGTGGCTCCCTGAGTGCCCTGCTCTGTGCTTGAACCTCGGGCAGGGATCCCGCCCGGCTCTGCCACTGGAAGTTGCCCCGAAACCTCTCCAGGATAAGGACCTTGTCAGAGATCCAGGGGAGCACCGTGCTGGCTCCCCAGGGCTCCCCGACCTGAGGTCGCCTCCGTTTCCACCAAGACGGCATCCTCATTACTGCCTTCAGCCCGGCTCCAGCGTCACACACCGCACCTGTGACCTGCACAGAGCGCAGTGGCTCCTAGCCCAGCAACCTCCAGGCCTAGTGTGGTCAGGACAGAGCCACTCCCGGCTTGGCAAAGTCCTGACCCAACTCAACCCACTCACTCGGCCTTTGTGGTGGTGGAAGAGTCTGAAAACCCAACACTGCTGCTACAAGCAGTGGCATCCTTCACCAGAGGCTGAAGGATAAGCCAGAGTTGGTCCCTACGCTTAGCAGTTAAGGTTTTGAGAAAAAAAGTGTTTATTTTGACGGGATTCACCAAGGAGGACTGGGTTATCCATGAGGATAACAGGAACAAAGGAACAGGTGACAAAGCAGCCCGACCTGCCTGGCACAAGCATAACCAGCCAGCAGAATGGCTGTGCACCAGCACCAGGTTGCCAAGCAAACTTTGGGCGCTTGGGTATTAAAAGTTTTTTTTAAATGTTGCTCCCTCAGAATCAACATTTGTTAAGAAAACACGTTTCCCTTGCACTTTTGTGGAAGAGCACTGTGAAGGCTGGGATGAGGACAATGACAGCACACTGGAGAGAGACAGGCATTGTTCAGTGCAGAACTCCTTCCAGAATCACTCAGGCAAGATAGCAGTTTCTTCCAGGAGAAAAAAAAAAAGAAAAAAAAAAAGAAAAAAAGGAAAAAAAAAGGGAATTTGACACATAATACAAAGTGAAAACCAGAACCTAGATGGGGGATGGGGATTGTGTGTGAAAATCGTGCCACCGCAATGAATGTCAGATAAAAAGGGGTCTGTCACAAATCCTCCACTAATCCAATAATGCAAAAACCTCTTGGTATCACTGAGACATAGAACAAGGTATTTATTATTTTTATTTTTTCATCAACTACGCTATATGTTTAGCCTTAGAAAGACAGCATTTTGGTAAATTTTCCTATCACAAAAACAGGACTTTGATTTTTTAATTAGAGGCAAACTGATTTTCACATGTCAAATTTACTATGCATTCCTCAGACAGTATTTTTACCCTGAAGAAGGGCCACTTCTCCCTCAGCTTCCTCCAGTTGTCAGCTGTGTGACAACCATATTTAGAGGTAATCAGACAGGTCATATTACAAAAGTTAGTCAACTCATTTGAAACCTTAGCCCCTAAACTTAATTGTATGTTTTGTGCATTTCTGAAGAAAAGTAATTAGTTCAACCTGCTTTCTCTCTGCATAAGTTCTTTCAAAATACTATGTACATTGCTTTTTTGGGGGATTTTTGTTACGGGCTTTTTTCCATGAAAAAAATTGTATTAATATATATAATGCCATGAACTAATTTAGGGTCTATCAGATTCTCATCTTACAGAACCAAAATGTGTGCCTTATATTATCTATGTTGGCAATTCCAACAGGCAGTTTTACTATTTGAATCACAATTCTCTAAATAAAAACTAATCCAAGATCTTTTCTAATGTAAACAGTTTGCTGTGAAAACACATTTAAAAATAAAGCAATGTGTGTTAATAAAATAAATAAAGTCAGAGTACAAGTGTGTAACAGAAGTGGCGTTCCATAAGCACAGCTGTCTCAAAGTCCAAGCTGCAGGCTAGAAATCTTAATTTCAACTGACTGTCTCTTAATAATGGGTTACCTTCCTATAAAGCGTAAAGTCCATCTGCCCCAGGCAGATAAGTTTAGAAGCATTAAAACAGATAAAAATCTAACATTTTCTTTCTTGCATTGAATATGTGAATTCTAGTGTGCTATAATGTGAGAATTCCAACATATGACCATTATGGCTTAATATCTCATAGCTCAGCTTGTCATTACTTCACTTGTAATTCTTATGTTAATTATGTTCATAATTACTATAAACAGATGTGGTAGAAATTCATGTGACCTTTTACTGCAGAATGCATTTCTCACTCTTTTCACTTTGTTTTCATAATCTAGTGTTAAACCAGAGGAAACACACTCTGCATGTATGTGTGTACATATTTAACATGAAACCACTCTTTCCTCATGTTTCAGCCAAAGGACCACCTATATGCCAGTACATTGACATGAAAGTGATGGTAACCGAGAAGTCTACCCTGAAACACACCCCTAGAAGACTGTGCTTACAGTGAACCTTTTTGACTAAACTTAGCTAAAGCCACACCTGAAGCCTAGGACTTAAATGGAGCACCACATTTTTATTCAGCACCTTTGTTAATGTAGCAGTATCCTGCTTTACAGCTACAAGTACATGACAGCCATACAGCAATTTATTTTCCTCACAGCCCAACCATCACCGTCTGTACACAAAACACATTTACAATAAAATCACTATGGATTTCATTAAGAGAAAGCCTACTCGAATTTCATTTCTTTGGACCTAATCTATAATTAGTGTGGACAGACAGGTGCAAACCCTTCTCCCCTACAGATGGCTACTGGAAATGGTGCAAAATAGCTCCTTCTGTTTAAACAACACACAGATAACCTGGCTCTGCTCTTATCACTTACAATTACCTCCATTATCCTGAACTAATGTTTATTTTAATAAAATGTCTACTGTTCTCTAGACATTATTTGAAAACTTTCATATCAATGGCAGGGAAAAAAAAAAAAAAGATAGAAGTTAAAGTCTTTGAGAAGAAAATATTTTGGTGCGGGGAAAAAAAAAGCCTTTTTAAAGGGCAGGGTATTTTGACTGATTTCACATCTGCTGATCATTTTTCTTTATCCACAAAACCACACAGTTTACTATTTCCTGATGTATTCATGCTACCATATATTAAACTAATCAAGTTTATAGTAAATAAGAACAGGGTAACTGCAGTTTTGAAGCTCTTCTTTAAATGGAACATCTTTGTGGAAAACCAAGACCATGTCTATTAAAAGTTCAGGTTTTAAACTAAATCTTTCAGATCTTCCACGTGAAAGGTAAAGAAAATGAAATCTGGAAGGGAATGTTTTAAGAATTTACACTTTCACTACTTATGCTAAATTGAGTATCAGTTTAAACTTTTATAAATATTGTAGGTTGCTATTAAAGGCTGTATGAAAGAGCAGGCTGCTGCTAACTACATGGATCAAAACTGTGTAATGTATCCAAATGTAAAATCATTTCCTTTTTATAGTTCTTTAGCCAAGCCAGGAGAAATAACGCCTGCACAACACCAGACTCACATTTCATCTCAGCTGATAAGGCTTCTTGATCTCTGCATGACAAGTTAAGTTTCTACAGAACAAAGAAAAAGATCCCCCCTCCCTTCTAAAAAAAAATCTGAAGCTTCTGCAATAGCAACATACCAATATCCTGATTCAATTAGCTAGAGATTTAACAGTAATAGACTGTGGCAAGTGGATTTGAAAGATGAAAATGACAATTGCAAGCCCTTCCTCTCCCATCACGCCCAATCCAAATACTGCAGATGCCTATTTCACCCCAAGTGTCTGGCAACGGGGAGTTTGCAGCCTGCACGGTACCTCAGTGAAGTGAGCTTCACATTCAACGCCTGTCGTCTGAAGTTCATTTCAGAGAAGCGAGAAACAGGATTTGACAGGGGAGAATGTCCTGAACTGACTAGCCACTGACCAGCACTCCAGGTGGAGCTATTTTTCTCCCCTTTGTCCTATAAACAATACTTCCAATATAAAACTCCATGTGCGTGCAGGCATACATAGTGTTAAGCATATACAGATGAGAGACACCGTGTGATGTTTTACTGGTCCATTATTTAGGTACGAAACGAGTTAACGTTAAGGTGGTCAAAAATGGTAGAAGGCAATGTTTTACTTAAAAAGATTTTGGAAGCTATTTAAAAGCTCAAAGCCTTTGAAAAAAAAAACAACTTGAGCAGCAGTTGCCAGGAAGCAGTGACCTAACACTGCTGTCTGCATTCCATTACAAACAGAATGGTTCTTGTCTCCTCCAGCATGCTCACGGCTTGGGAACCCAGCCGCTCACCCTCCTGCAAACGCAGGGCCAAAGGAAGAAGTCCTGCCATCTCCTGTACGCCTTGCCTGGTTTCAGCTTGCCAGAGACATCAACGGATTTAAGGGTGGGTTGGCATTTTGGTGGGGTTTGGGGTTTTCTTGTGCTGATGCGTGGTTAAGCTTCCCATGACAGCACAGAAAAATGACTTATGAATTGAAGGTAGTAGCAGTTACAGTGAAGGTTCAGATATGGCAAAACTGACCTTAGAAAAGTTATCAATTATCAAAGTGTAACTTTCTCATTAAAAACCTGTACAGCAAATCTGCAGTGCATCCCACACCTAACAAAGCATTTGCAAACTTCATATTTCCATAGACTGAACAGTTGCAAATAAGCCATATTCAGATCTTTTCCCCAGTATTTTTTCTATGGATGGGGAGCCACAGAAACACCTAGTGCTAGAACCAGGACTTATAAACAAGACAGACTAACTTTTTTAACATTCAGCCAAGCTGAAGGAAATTCCCTGGTCATATTGGATTTCCTAAGGAAATTAGCCCAGAATAAACTGAATGAGGTTTTCAGACTTCCCATGGAAAGGTCAAGCATCAGCTTTAACAACCATTAGAAACCAGTTTCAATCCTCTCGGCTATCCAGACTCACTAAACCGTTAACAGAAAAGCAGAACAGAAAACCTGGATAACAGAATTCAGATCTAAAAATGGCTTTCACATCTTGCCTCAAACTACAGTTAACAAAGTTGCTTATGTAAACTTTCCATTGCATCTGTCAGGATGCAGAAATGGAGAAGGAAATGTAAGGCTACAAGGGTATAATTAAATAAATTATATTCACCCTTAGCCCTAACATATTGTGTTTACAAATACAATAATTATGTTTCTAGCTACATGTCAAAAGAAAATATTTTCTAAGTCCTTCAAAAAGCATGCAAGCATTACTGTAAGTAGTAAATAAGTCAAAACAGATTAGTAGACCAAAAATGGGGAGGAAAAAAAAAAATCCTGCTTTGGTCAGCAACTCGGACCACCATCAGGGGATAAATCAATTTGCAGCAGCTGTGGACAGCCATTTAAGTCTGGGGCCTGAACAGATTAATTAGGGGAAGCGATGTTAAAAGTTAAAGGGGTCAGCGTTACATTAAGCACACGAATATTTGCTGGAGCAAACGCTTGACTGTACATACCAAGACTCAGAAAACATCCGTGCAGTTAGGGCTATGCCTATAGCCAGAGGTTTGGCACTTGCCTTGTTCTCACGGGCAGGCTGCTTTTCAGAGGTCTGTACCTGTCTGTGCCCAGCCCCCGATGTGCCATGCCTGTCACCGCCGTCCTGTTTTGCCTGCAAAGGCGAGCGTGCAGCTGTGCACAGCCATGCAACTGCACCTCGGAGACGCACCGCCAGCGCCAAGGCAGGCGCTCCCAGCCCTGCTCTGGCTGGCAATGGACAACTTGAGCAGCTCTTCAGGAAAGATTTGCTACCTCGGGCTGAGCGGATCGCAGTCCACGTCTAAGCTACTGGCAGGCGGGAGACGCCGGCGGCGGGGCGGCAGGCGCTACGAGGAGGCTGCGAAAGACAGGTCCTTTCCCCGTCGTGATTTAGGACAAGGCAGAGGTAGCAAGGGGTGACTGGCCCAGCCTGCTGCGGATGTGGAGATCGAGGGCTGCTCAACCAGAGAAACCCGAGCGGCTCGGAGGCTGTTCCCCACCGCGGCGCTGGCGGGAGCTGCCGGCGGCGGCCGGGCAGGGCGGTCCTGCCGCGCCGGGCTCGCGGCTGCAACTTGGGGGGCGGGAGGTGGGGGGGGAGACCGCCTCGGCGCCCCTTACCTTCCCCCTCCCTCCTTCAAACTTCTCACTGACCTGAAGGAAGTAACATTTTAGCTCTTGCTTGGAGCAAGAAAGATTTGAGAGCTGCGTCCGATTAGTTACTTTCAGTTTCTATCTAACATTTAGGAGAAAAGAGCGCAGTAACAACACAGGTATTTCTCTATAAATTACCGTGTAATGGGCTCGCGGGCGCTCCTGCTGGGGTGGCAAGTCCTTCCCTATCCTAAATCCAATTTTAGCCTAGTCTCTCGACTTTGGCACTAACAAAAGGACCCGAACTCGCCAAAAGTCAAAGACTTGTCTAAATGGCTTGGAGTGGAGCTTTCATCCCTCCAATCTCCACTGATACGCTCAGCTGTTAGGAAGTTATGGAACCAAATCGTTCAGCTCAGCTAGCCGCGGTGACACAATTACATTTTATCGCAGTTTTGGAAATGAAATCCCTAACGTTGCCCTGTCCTTTTAGGAAACGAGATAACTCAAGCTCGCGGTGGAGCTAAAGACGATGTGCACCCCCTGAAATATTTCCTGCAAAATAGCCTTAAGTGATGCTGCCAGCACTACGTAAGCCGATGATTGTAATAAAACAAAACAAAAATCCCACCAGAAATATCTCAGGCACTCCGACTAACATTGGCTAGCTGTGATCCGGAGAGAGGGCAGACGGGGGGAAAAAACAGCCAAGTCCTACATCGAGACGGAAACCCTACGCTGTGGAAGAATATGTTCTTCGAAGGGCTATTCTCTAAAAAAAACTGGGTTATATGGTTTATGGGCTCTTGAGAAATATTCGGGGTGCGAGTTTTTGAGCCGGGGATAGCGGGGATAGGAGCTGCATGCAATGCTTGCCCGGGCACAGCAGCAGCCCCGGCCCGCCGGGGTTAGTCACAGCCGCGGGAGCCCCGCAGAGCCAGGAGAGCCCTACGGGAAAGGAGAGAAGGAAAGGAAAAAGAGACCCGGGCTCCCCCCGCCCCAGTGCGCCCTGCCCTGCCCGCGCCCCGTACTCACACTGCAAAGGACCGGAGATTCCCACCATTCGCCACGGGCTGCGAGCTGCAAATAAAAGTTCCCGTCCTGCTCGGGGGAGAGCCGGCAGCCCCGGCTGCTGGAGCGGCGAGGGGGTGGGAAAGGGGAGAGCAGCGCAGCGCGGCTTCCCTTCCCAGTCCAGATGATCCACGTCCACAAAAGTCAAAACGAGCTGAGGAGAAACTCCAGCTGCTCTTCTCTCCCCCCTCCCTCTCTAGGTTTGTTTTTCTTTTCTTTTTTTTTTTTTTTTTAAAGGAGGATCAGCTCGAGAGAGACTACTGGTTCCACGGGAAAGGACAAGAACCAAAAATAATGCAAAGTCTCCAAGTCGAGATAGTTAATGCCCAGGTCTTTCTCCTTGCTGCTGCTGCTGCCGCTGCCGCCGCCGCCGCAGACAAACGTGATGTGGAGCGCAGGGAGCGGCCGCTGTCAGTGGCGGGGTCTGTGCGTGTTCCCGGGGAGCCGACGCATAGCTCTGCCCGCCGCGAAGCCGCGCCGGTGCCGAGCCGTGCCGTGCCGAGCCGCCCGCCCAAGGCTGCGCCGCGCTGCGCCGCTCTCCGCGCCGCTCCGCTCTCCGCTCCGCCCGGCTCCCCCGCTCTCAGGCACCTCGCGAAGCAGGCAGCATACTGCCGGCAGCCGGCCCAGCCCCGCTACCCAGGTGCAGGGGGGGAGGGCTTAAAGCAGTGGGAGGTGATAGAGGTAGGAGACATCTGTGTCGTGAGGAGGTTAGTGGGGGTCAAGTATATGTTAACAATAGGCGACCGCGGTCCCTCTCGGGCAGCCTGCCTACTCTTTCTTTCGCTCGTTCTCTTTTACTTGGTGGACATCTAACTTGCTCCCTAATGATGCCTCCCCGGCTTTAAGAGTCCAGACTGCCCTGCAGTAACCCAAGACAAACACTTTCTCTAGCCATCTGGAGAGCTCCTGGCTGCTCTGCCTGTGTCTCATCACTGTGTGAAGAGACAGCAGTGCTAGAAATCAAGCCACTCTCAGTTCTACTCTCTAATCCCCTTCTGTTAGCTGATTTCCAGTCAGACTGTTTGCTTTTGCATTAGATAATAGCCTTAGAGAAAACAATTATAATTTTCTTTTTTCTTTTGTTTTTCCCTCTTTCTAAAGTACAGTATTGAGGAAGGCCTCCCTCTCCTTTTTATTTCATTTTTTTTTTCCTTTTTTCTTTCATTTTTTTCATTTTTTTCTTTTTTCTTTATTTTTTTTTTTAAGAAATTTATAGTCTTTCGTGGCTTGCAGAATCCAGATGCAATTTCACACTTTCCTGGAAGGGAATTCTGGATTCTTCAGAAAGCAGCGACATGTTCACAACTCCAGTGAAAATTAATTACTTTAATCTACAATTAATAGAAGCATGCCACCATTTGACTTTGTGTTTTGTTACATAATCATTTTGCTAGGCATCCATATATTTTCCAATTCATCGCTTATTCCCTTCAATGTTCCGTGGAGAGTATTATTGTCAGTAATACAACCTACAGCAAACTGATACTTCTGCTATCATGTTGATGCACCAAACAAACAACCACACCAAAAAACCACCACATCAACTTCATATATTGAGTAAAAAAAGTGCAGATAATGGATTAGAACTGTCAGAGCTGCATGGACATTTAGCTTCATTTTTTTCAAATCTCAGATGTTAAGTACAAGAGTGAGCACAGAACTTCTAATCAAGCTGCACTCTTTATCCTTGTACATACATGTGCACATATTCACACATGCACACGCACGCACATACACCATAGGCCCAATCCTGCAAATTTACAATTGCTTAATTTTAAATGCATAAATAGACCTATTGAATGCGAAGTAACCTTATGTGTGTTTATCATAAGTACATACACATTTCCAGAAGGGGGGGCGAGAGGAAGCATTTATATATATATTTATAAGCATGGCAAAATTTATCTGCCTCTGTGTCTGGCTTTGAAAATTTGGTTGATTATGAAAATATGTTTAAAGTATGTTTTATGATCTGGATAAATCTATCTTTTCTGCAGATGTTTAGGGACACAGAGCTTTCATGAGCTGGTTGGCATATAGTAATAGAGCATCAAATTTACCTTGAAGTAGATTCAGATCAACAGAGCATAAATCAGGACATGTTTTGGTCTACGGTGATTTCAATTTACAAAAATGGTGAGAAGCCCCAAGTCTCGCATTGATTTCTAATTTAAAAGCTATCTGTTTTGCAGAGATCTATTTCAAGGCCAAAATTATGGGCAAAGCTTTAAAAAGTTATTTGCAAATATTTTTAAATAATCTATAAATAGGTAGTTTTACAAGGCTTCCTTTGTCTATGGCAGATCTAGAAACTTTACTTGAGTCTGAAAATCTTTGTGGTGTGATGCTTTTGAGCCAATTGTTGTATTTGTAAGCTGAAAAAGAAATTAAAGATTTGCCGGTGGTCCCAGAGCATATTTTGCTTAAGTTTCAGGGACTGAACATTGACTCCTAGTTCTCTGTTTACAGCTTTTAAAAAAACCCACAGTGCTTCCTTTTTGGGTTGTACCTTTACTCTAAAAGATCAATTGACTTTCTAGGTATTATCTTCCAAATAGGGAAGGAACATCAGTTCAGATTTAGAAACTCTGGAAACTCTAGCCTGAGCTATTAACAATTAAATATCCATCTAAAATATGATTGACAGACTTCAGTCTTCTCTTTCCATAATAAGAAAATTTCAGAAATTACCTATTAAACCCCCATCCCTGGCTTGTATTACAAAGCATTTCATATTGCTCCCAGTAAGGACAAAGCCTACCCACATAACAAAGTGTGGTAGAGAGTGGTAAATACTGACTATTAATGGCAACTACACTTTTTTTCAGACACACTAGGAGAATAAATTTACATGATTCCTAAGTAATAGGAAAAGATTGTAACCATCAAGTATTATCATTATATTGCAAAGCTGATGATTGAAGCCTGGCATATTGCAAACTTCTATTATCCATACCTTTCTCTTTCCTCTATTCATTTCCTGGATTAAAAAAAAAAAAAAAAGTAGCTATGTTTTAGTGAAAAAGGAAAAATAAACATGTTCTTTGAAAGATGAATTCATGTTTCAGGAAGAAAAAAAAAATGCAGCCTCACAGTAGACCTCACAAATACTTGGTAACTTTACACCCTGCAGGTTTTTTCTGCAGACTGTGGATGCCATGTCTGATTTGACATATGAAGGATTTACACTGTATATCACTGTTTGACATTGTGTGAGAGAAAGGCTGGTAAAAGTATAGTTGCACATGGAAGTCAGAAATATCCTGCTAGGCTGTCCAAATCTGACTATATTTTGATTGTACAGAGACTGATCAAATGTTCAGAGCTGAAACATGGCTTACTCTTTACTGTGAATAATTATACTATGGGCAGTCATCTGCACCGAAATTCTTGGAAGAGAACTTACATATCAACTCACCTCATTGCTGTTTAAAAATAGAGACTAGTGTGTCCTTCCTAATTGTCACTGCCTTGCTGCTCAGAGTGTTACACATTGTCACATGTCCCCATCCAGAGCTCAGACAACCTCCTCAAACACTTTCGCACTCATTGCACAGACTTTAAGTCCGTGCTTGTTTTTTTCAACTGTCTCTTGTTCAAAGCATCTTCCACTTCTGAAAGGCTCAGTTTCACCTGCTGTGAAACATAGGAGAATCTTGCTATATTCGCTTCCGTTGGAACTGGATTGGGCCCTGGCATATGGATCAGGGCTGTATGCACAGCCCTGTTGCTACAGCGCTCATTTGACAAGCACTCATTTTGATGGAGTGGCGCAGTAAATGTTCATGTAAAAACTAAATAGTCAGATAGAATGCAAGGCTGGGTCCTTGATAGCTTTAACTTATGAACCCTTCCCTTAACATGTTTTTCCAATTTTCCCTCTAATTTACAAGTACATTTTACGTGTTAGTGAGGGCCACACTTCGCTTTCATTTCAGTCTGTTCACACACCTTTTGTAAGTGGAGCAGTGCAGAGGATGGCAAAGGGAGGGAGGCTGCTGTGGGATTCACCTTAATGTTGCTTATACTTTTTTCGGAAGATCCTTCCCAGCTTAGTCAGAGTGCAGGCTAAATCCTGCCTTGACCCCTCCACAGAAAAGCTGCAAAGACATAAAAAGTTGCATGCTGCAGAAATACTGCCCCCTGCTCTGGGGCTTGGCGAGAGGGCCAGGGCAGGTGACTGAGTTGCTGGATGCAGTTTGCAGCTTCACATATGGGAAAAACATGCGGCAGGGCTAGTGCTGGGGAGCAGGAGCAGAAACTGTGTGGTAGTAGGGTAGATTCCCCATCCTTTAGTATGCAAAGCATGTCCACTAGGTGATGTACATGCTGCAAGAGCTGACATATTACCTGCTCCTCTTTCTCTCTCTCTTCCTACTATTGTTTACCCTTCACTTTTGATAGTAAGGAAAATGTATTAAGTTCCTTCCAAATTGAAAAAGAGTGTCTGTCCACTTTCAGGAATTTACATGCTCCACTGATGTACATTTTGTTGTCTTCTCCTTGTCTAACACAATAGATTTTAGCTCTGTTTCATGTATGTTTATTTGGGGTATCCCTTAATTAACTTATGTGCTAAGGACATTTTTTTTGCATACTTGTTTGCCTTTTGGCATCATCAGGACTCAAACACCCGTTAACATTGCAGCATTCTGAAGCACTTTGCATAAGAATTTATACAAAG
Source organism: Apus apus (assembly GCF_020740795.1). Taxonomy (NCBI): domain Eukaryota; kingdom Metazoa; phylum Chordata; class Aves; order Apodiformes; family Apodidae; genus Apus; species Apus apus. Next base: position 131,697,355 of record NC_067283.1, read on the forward strand.
TGACAGGAAAAAGGGAACTGAGTTATTTTGGAGAAAGATCACGGAAGTTCATAAACAGAATTTATATATTGGCAGTCATTTGGGGGAATGCCAGCTTTGTAACTCATTTTTGGTGAAATATAGCTTCTTATTAAGAAACATCTTTTAAAGAGAAAAGATTCTACTGGTTAAATAAAGCAGTATCAAACAAAAAGAGGGAGAAAAAAAATTAAAACTTTCAAACATGAAAAAGCTTATCTTGTCTTAATCCATTGTCTGTACTTTTTATACAGCTAACTATGCATTGAATATTTAATAAAATTAATATTTAATGTTGCATGTATTTTAACACAGAAGATATTTCTTTATAGTGCTGAGATTCTTTTTTGTCTGTGCTGAAACCAAAATAATAATACAGGCTTCTTCAGTAACAAACGTGAAAACACCAAAGTGGAAATAATTAATTTAGTTTCCATCCATGTCAAAGAGCAGGAAACATTTTGCTGTTGAGGTTCCTGGAAGCAATAAGTGCTGCATTAACTGCCACGCAACACACACACACTTTCTTGCACAGGATACCTCACCTAACAAAGGGAAACCGTTGCCCTAACACACATGCATACAGTTCCTTAACTTCCCACCTGCTGGGCAGCCACCTGCAATAAACAATAGTGGTCTATTATCAGACAGTAATAAAGTAAGCAGCCACAAAACTGTTTACCTAAGCACCCCTACAAGTCCCTCAAAAGCTGAGCTGCAGGCTGGGGAACCCTAGCTTCCAAGGAAAGGGGGGAACCTCTCTTAAGACAACCTCTGAAGGCCAGCACGTTCCCTCTTTAAATATACCTACTGTTTAACTAGAGACAGCGACCATCTGTAGTGTATGCAGTGCTGCACAGCTTCCATAAAGTAATGAATCCAAGGTGCATGATCTGTTCCAGGTTTCCTTTTGTATATACACAGTCCCTCAGTGCTATGTCTCCAAAAAAGTACAGTGACATTTTGTATATGGAAGGCTAACAACATAACTCTCTTATCTTTCTCACTGACATGTCGGCAGTACATTATTCCGCTTACACACCAGCTTAAATTGAGAATATAACTGCATTTTGCTGCTGACTGAGCTAACCAATGTACTGACCCTGCTCCCGTGTCAGAAACCTGGCTTATTCAGGTTTCATAAAGAGAAGTGAAGTCCTCTTTTGGTGTATCAGATCACCATGTCTCCAGCTGTAAATAAAAACAAATTGGTCTAGCTGGGAACTCTATTAATATCATGACCTCGGTATGATGTAACTGAAACCGCATTTTCCACACACCCCCCAACCACTGTTTATATTTGCATCAAACTAAGTTAAACAAAGGTAGTTTTTAAAGGCTCTGGCTGGAAAATCTGTTCTGGAAGGCAGTTTTCATTGTAGTGATTGTTTCAAAATGTGTATATCTCTATAACTTGGAACACTCCTTCACAGAGGTCTGTAAATACTACAGAAGCCACCTAGAGATTTTGGTATTCTAGTTTGCTTTACACTGTATTTACAATTGTGTGTTTATTTACACATTTTGTTTGCTCCTATGAAAGTCAAAATCAAGACTAGACTTTGCCTTGCTCAGTTATAGTCCTTCCATGACTATTTTCAAATTCACAAGACAGCAGTTAAAAAATCAAGTTTTAAGGAGGATGTAGCACACAGCTTAAGATGAAAAACACTAACAAAAAGTAGGTATTTTATCTAAAAAGAAACCCAACAAAAACAACCAAACAAAGCAGTATCATAGCAAACAAAAATGGCATTTCAAAGTTTCAGACTACTGTAGAAAAAGCTCAGCTAGATAATTGAGTCTGATACTTCTTCATTTGTTGGACTCTATTTAAAGCCTTGTTTATTTTTAGAAATAATCTGATGAAATCTAGTTTGCTCAGGAATAGTTATTTGCAGATCAATAGCAACTTAAAATGTTGTCTCATATGCACATCATTACAGGGAATATGCTTTGATGCATCAGTCACTTATTACTACTTCTCTCAGAAAAATAGGAAAAGTAGAAGTAATGAAAAAGTTATGTCTTATAGAAGACAAAAGTGTTTTTTCTCCTGCCCCTGGCAAAAACTTTCTTTTTAGAAACTTTAAAGGTGGAGGTTGAGAGGACATAGGAAGTAAATAAACCATAGTACAGAAATATTCAGAAAGAGCAAAGCACAGTGTTAGAGATGCCATTTATAGAACAACAAAGAAACAAACATATTACTTTGAATGCTACACAGTGCAATGCACAAAATTACATTTTAAAGGGAAAGTAATAATGAGGGTGCCTAAGAAAACCTGCATGTTATATGGTTAAACAAAAAACAACAACAAACAAAAAACAAAACACTACATTCAGACACCTTTAGTTGAGTGTAGCAACCGATTCTGATGTATTCATCATCAGTTGGCTGAAACTTTTCGTTAAATTAGGTGCTGCTGCATGTGTCAAAATCTCATCCAAAGTGCCATAATAATTTATTGCCCGTCTACAGAAACAACCTGGTTCTGTCTCAGTGAAATAACCTACATGTTTGGCCACTGATTTCCTAGGAAAGGAGCAGAACTAGAACACTCACAGACCTTATTACTAAAAATACACTTCTTTTCAAATAATGTATTTTTAGCTCAAACTTCTTTCCTTTTTACACAATTGCTTGCCTTTTAACCATGGGGAAAAAAATAAACATTTGTATTTGATAGTTACGTCCTATGTAACAGAAATTAAGTCCGTCAAATTTAGAAGGCTTTTTTAAAACCTAGTAGACACTATCTTTAGTCTGCAAGACAAAAACATGTTAAAATATATAAAGGATTAATTTCCTTGTTTTGTGTTACATTTTTTCAGCAGTAACACAACTTATAAACTCTTTCTCTAAATCATCTGAGACCCAAGAAGATATAGGGCTGCAAAAAGTCTAACTTACAGCAGCCCCTGCCACTTTGCAAACAGCTTCAAGAACTGGAAAATAAGATTTTCAGAAGGTACTGTGCGAGCAGCAGACTGTTTCTGATTAAATATCTAAATTTCTGGTATCAGTCTGGTATCTGTTAGTTTGGGGAAGGGTATTAATATCTGCATTTTACAGATCTATGTAATTAAGGGCTGGCTCTTGGTCTCATAATGGTGAGATCCCCCCTGGTTTAGCAGCCAAAGGAAGAACTTGGTCAGTTATGCTCTTCAGCTCTGATGTGGTAAATTCACAAGGAAAATGAGAAAAAGGTTCAGATTTTAAATTAGAGTTGGTGAATCAGTTGTATTTGTCTATTGGTGATATAACATGAACTTCTAATTTGTCCTTTGAAATTTTTCTTATTTTATATAATGAGAATTTTTTTGTACTGACTAGTAAATAATCATTTTTGTGATTATTTACATAACTATTTCCCTCTTTTCAGAGTGAGTAATTACTGAAACTTTATTTAATAAAAAGCAAGCAATATATGTTGCTTTTCCTATTTATCATCTTAACATTTTTTGAAAGCTTCCCTTTCTAGCTTGTTTATCTTCTCATATAGTTTTGAGGAACCAATCCACATCTTCCTATGCCCTCCTTTTGCCTTTCCTGATCCATGAGCAACCTTCTAGTGAAATCTGCTGCATGGCAGCAAATTGTAGATCCTGATGAGTGATAGGCTTCAGTGATTTCCAGATGAAGTCAGTCACTCCATTTTTTAGGACTTTCTGTGAAATTGATTCCTTCAGATTTCCAATTTCAAAGCTGGAGATTTCTGTTTATTGAATTTTGCCATCTTCAACAAAACTATCTGTTTATTTGGATCACTCTAAGTCAGCATTTTAGAGTTCAGTAACAGCCAATAAAAACGCTGAGAGATGGTTTCCTAATTCAAGTTTGCATAAGCTTTGGGATCCACTCTGATAGTTAAAGAAGAAACTCTAAGGATTTCTACATGTTTCTTCATCTGAAGTCCTTTAAGCAGAGACATTTAAGATGGAAGAATTTAATCTGGCTGAATGTGGTGTGTTGGGGGTTATTCCACATCACAAAATACTGAATTAGTCCTCACAGGCACTGTATATCTCACAGAGTATCTAGCTCATACATATATATATACACAGACGTATGTGTATATATATATATACATTTTTCTGTGTTCTTTTGGAACCAGTGAGAAGCACAATAGACACATTTTTTAAAAATAAAAAGAAAAAAAAATGAAAGAAAAATAAGAAACTCCAAACAACCAACCAGACATTTTTCTCCTTCAGATGCTTCAGATTTGTCTAGTGAGCCACCTAGGACTTGTTGCTCAGCTCCACGCCTTAGGACTTCTTCAACTAAGAAGGAAAGGAGGGTAATTGTGGTGGGTGACTCCCTTCTGAGGGGAACAGAAGGGCCCATCTGTCGACCAGACCCATCCCACAGGGAGGTCTGCTGCCTCCCTGGGGCTCGCATTAGAGATGTTAAAAGGAAACTCTCTAGTATTGTAAATCCATCTGATTACTACCCACTGCTGATTTTTCAGGTTGGCAGTGACAAAATTATTACAAGAAATGTAAGGGCAATGAAGAGTGACTTCAGGGCCCTGGGACGGCTAGTTAGGGGGTCTGGAGCACAAGTCGTGTTTGCCTCCATACCTCCTGTAAGAATGGGTGGGGAGGTAAACAGGAAGAGTTTACTGATGAATGAATGGCCACGAGACTGGTGCCAAAGGCAGGGTTTTGGTTTTTTTGATCATGGGTTGCTATATGAGACACCTGGCCTGATGGTGGCAGATGAGATGCACCTGTCACAGAGGGGGAAAAGGCTTTTGGGGCAGGACTTAGCAGGGCTCATTGGGAGAGCTTTAAACTAGATGTGAAGGGGGAAGGGGAGAAAACTGGGCCTGTTAGGGACAAGCCCAAGTGGAACATACCAGGGCCTGAAGGAAGGTGGTCTAAGGAGGATTTGGTCCCACCAGTGTGCTCTGCTTGCTTCCTGAAATGCCTGTACACCAATGCACGCAGCATGGGGAATAAACAGGAAGAGTTAGAGGTCTGTGTGCGGTCTAAGGGTTATGATCTGGTAGCAATAACAGAGACATGGTGGGACAGCTCACACGACTGGAATGTGGCCATGGATGGCTATGTGCTTTTCAGGAAAGATCAGTTGGTGAAGTGAGGTGGTGGAGTTGCTCTTTATGTGAGAGAGCAACTAGAATGTATTGAGTTTTGTGCAGGGGTTGATGAGGGGCAAGTTGAAAGTCTGTGGGTAAGAATTAAAGGGCAGGCTGGTATGGGTGATACAGTTGTGGGAGTCTACTACAGACCTCCTGATCAAGATGAGGAAGTTGATGAGGCTTTCTACAAGCAGCTGAAAGCAGCCTCACAACTACAGTCCTTGGTCCTCATGGGAGATTTTAACTACCCCGATATCTGCTGGAAGGCTTGCACAGCCAGCCTTTCACAGTCTAGGAGGTTCCTCCAACGCATTGATGACAACTTCTTACTGCAAATGGTGGACAAGCCGACTAGAAGAGGAGCGCTGCTGGATCTTGTGCTCACCAACAAGGAGGGCCTTGTTGAAGCAGTGGTGGTCAGTGGCAGCCTTGGCTGCAGTGACCATGAGATGGTGGAGTTCAGGATCCTGTGTGGGAGGAACAGAATACCCAGCAGGATCAGAACCCTGGACTTCCACAGAGCAAACTTCGGCCTCCTCAATCAATTGTTAAGGGAAGTCCCATGGGACAGGGTGCTGGAAGGTAAAGGGGCTCAAGATAGCTGGTCAACATTCAAGGACCACTTCTTGCAAGCACAGGATCAGTGTGTCCCAATGGGTAGAAAATCTAGTAAGGGAGCTAGGAGACCAGCGTGGTTAAAAAAGGAACTGCTGGGCAAACTCAAGTGGAAAAGGAAAATCTATAGATCGTGGAAGGAGGGGGTGGTTACTTGGGAGGAATATAGGACTGTTGTCAGAGAATGTAGGGAGGCAACTAGGAAAGCTAAGGCCTCCTTGGAACTTAACCTTACAAGTCGGGTTAAGGATAATAGAAAGGGCTTTTTCAAATACATAGCCAACGAAACTAACACCAGAGGCAATACAGGCCCACTGCTGAATGAGGTGGGTGCCCTGGTGACAGAGGATTTAAAGAAGGCAGAGGTGCTGAATGCCTTCTTTGCCTCTGTCTTTACTCCTGTAGGCTTTCCCCATGAGCTCCAGTTTCATATAGCCCCAGAAGAAGTCAAGATAAAGGAGGAGTTTGCCCAGGTAGATGAGGATTGGGTTAGGGATCAGTTGAGTAATCTGGACATACATAAATCGATGGGTCCAGATGAAATGCATCCAAGGGTGCTGAGAGAGCTGGTGGAGGTCATTGCTAGTCCACTCTCCATCATCTTCGGTAAGTCATGGGTAACTGGAGAGGTGCCTGAGGACTGGAGGATAGCAAATGTCACTCCAGTCTACAAGAAGGGCAAGAAGGAGGACCCGGGTAACTATAGACCGGTCAGCCTCACCTCCATCCCTGGAAAGGTGATGGAACAACTTGTCCTTGGCACTATCTCTAGGCATATCAAGGAGATGGGGGTCATCAAGAGCAGTCAACATGGTTTTACCAAGGGTAAGTCATGTTTCACTAACCTCATAGCCTTCTATGAGGAAATTACCAGGTGGATAGATGATGGTAGAGCGGTGGATGTGGTCTATCTTGATTTCAGTAAAGCATTTGACACCATCTCCCACAGCATCCTTGTAGATAAGTTGATCAAGTATGGGTTTGATGATCAGGCAGTGAGGTGGATCAAGAACTGGTTGAAAGGAAGAAGTCAGAGAGTTGTAGTCAATGGGGAAGAATCTAGTTGGAGGCCTGTGACTAGTGGAGTCCCTCAGGGGTCGGTACTGGGACCGGTGTTGTTCAACATCTTCATCAACGACCTGGATGAGGGTACAGAATGTACCCTCAGCAAGTTTGCTGATGACACCAAGCTGGGAGGAGTGGCTGACACACCAGAAGACTGTGCTGCCATTCAGAGAGACCTAGACAGGCTGGAGACTTGGGCGGGGAAAAACCTGATGAAGTTCAACAAGGGCAAGTGTAGAGTTTTGCATTTGGGGAAGAAAAATGCCATGTACCAGTACAGGTTGAGGGCTGACCTGCTGGAGAGCAGTGTGGGTGAAAGGGACCTGGGGGTCCTGGTGGACAGGAGGATGACCATGAGCCAGCAGTGTGCCCTTGTGGCTAAGAAGGCCAATGGCATCCTGGGGTGCATTAGAAAGGGTGTGGTTAGTAGGTCAAGAGAGGTTCTCCTCCCCCTCTATTGTGCATTGGTGAGGCTGCATCTGGAGTATTGTGTCCAGTTCTGGGCCCCTCAGTTCAGGAAGGACAGGGAACTGCTGGAAAGAGTCCAATGCAGAGCCACAAAGATGATGAAGGGAGTGGAACATCTCCCTTATGAGGAAAGGCTGAGAGAGCTGGGTCTCTTTAGTTTGGAGAAAAGGAGACTGAGGGGTGACCTCATCAATGTTTACAAATACGTAAAGGGTGAGTGTCAAGAAGATGGAGTTAAGCTTTTTTCAGTGATGACCAGTGATAGGACAAGGAGTAATGGATACAAATTGGAGCATAGGAGGTTTAAGGTGAATATCAGAAAGAATTTTTTTACTGTGAGAGTGACAGAGCACTGGAACAGGCTGCCCAGAGAGGTTGTGGAGTCTTTTTCACTGGAGACATTCAAAACCCACCTGGACGCCTTCCTGTGTGATGTACTCTAGGTGACCCTGCTCTGGCAGGGGGGTTGGACTAGATGATCTTTCGAGGTCCCTTCCAACCCCGAGGATTCTATGATTCTATGATTCTGTGCTGCTTTTGTTATTTTTTCCCAAAAACTCCCAGGTAATGCTGTGTGCGTAAGAGCTCTCTAAATTCTTTCTTGCTGGATGTAACAACATTCGTTATTTTACCACATAGTTTTGGAGCTACTTACTTGGAACCATTATACCAATATTCTAGGCCACTGCCCTGCATTTGGGTATATATCAGGGTCCCTAATGCATCTTTTGTAGTTACTTCACTTCTAACAGGCAAACTCCAATTCTTAGAAAAAAAAGATACAGGAAACTTGAACAGTTGTTAGTCATAGTCAGTTAGTCTCAGACTTCAGCAGTATCTCTGCCTACAGAGCAACTACTTATAACAATTGTGCATAAACCATATATGATTAGTGTAAACTATCTGCTTTCTGTAGTGATACCAGTGTGTCAAAAAGACACCAACTTACACTTTGGCCTTGATGACTGCTTCTACTTGACAAGAGTGATGTCCTTAAGTTTCCAGCTGAGCTTAATGTGAGCAGCTCTTGCAGTATGGTATATCTCTGTATTTCAAATACATGAGTGATGTACAGTGTACACAGTACCTTATTAATAACATGGATATCATGGGGCTGTCATTAGAAATTATCAAGGCCAAGAGCATACTATATCATTCTTTTGTGTGCCCATATGGTTGCCCGATATTGTCTCTATTGGATTGTGCTTGGTTTTGGCATCTGAGAGATATCTGAAACAATAATCTACAGGTTTCCAATCATGTCCATGTAATTGGAGTAGCACCATACCAAGACCATAGCTGCTGGCATCTGCTGAAACAGCTGTAGACTTAGAAACATCATAAAATGCCAGAACTGGGAATGTAGGCAACAGTCTTTAAACTCTGAAAAGCACACTCCTGTTCTTTATCCTGTTTCTTTTTGATGTCTGTTCTAAGCAATTTATAAAAAAGACCAGCATTTTTAACAAGAGGTTAAGTATTAATTTGCTTCAAATTTTATCATGCATGATGAACCATACAAGTTATGATATATTCTTATATGGTGGTATTTAAAATATAGTCTTTATTATTGATTTTTTTCTGTCTCCATTTTACTTAGTGTCTGACACATATCCTGACTGTCATAGCCTGTATTTTCCTGTTTAATTTTAGTCCAGCAGCTTCAATGGCCTTCAGAACTTGTGTTAACTATAATGTTGTGATGTTTCTCAGACACCCAGTAACCTACAACTATAATTATATACACCCTCTAGGGCTTACAGGAAATCTCTTTTAGTCATTCTGAGCTATCTGTGATGCCAATCAGATGATCAAAGCAGTATTTCTGAATTATGTAATTGTTTCAGCATTGTCATGCTGAAGGAGACCTTGTGTGAGTGTCGACCTGTAGTTTGCAAGGATATTGGCATATTGATTAATTGTGAATTATATTTTTCTGCTGACAAGTAAAAGACTTCTTAAGTCTACTTGTGGGGTATTTACACCACAACTGATAACAAAGAAGCAAGCCAAGTACCCATTCAGTACAGTTCTGAGGTCTAATCTGTAGCTTCCCATGTCCTACCAAGATTTCTATTAAACTGTGGAATGTATAACTTTAGGCAATACTTGGCATGAGAGAAATATACAACACTTCAGTTGGATTAAACCTCTTTTTCCTGAATTTTGCAGATTTCACCAAAATGTCTCTACCTCTTCCGTGGACTGTGCAAAACTGTTTTCTTTCCTCTCTCCCTTCCTTCCTTCCTTCCTTCCTTCTCTCTTTCTCACAGCTTTCATTTTTTAGAAGTTCAAATTGTTCTGCCAGTTATCCAACATTTTTTTTAAATTTAACTTGGCTTTTAACTGCAAGATTTCTGTGAGGCATATTTGTCAGTTCTTTACAATCCTACATATCAGGCACTCTCTGATGTTTTCATTCTTGTTGGGATCAAAGCCACAAGGATCTCTGTATTCGTTTTGAGTCTATCTAAAGACTTAAATCACATCAGAATGTGCTTATCAAACATGTTAAGGGCAACATCTTAGCATCACCTTCCTTTAGAAAGACAAATTATTTATAAATATTTTCTGCTTCACTTCACATTGGATAAATTGCTGTGCTAACATGTACATCACCACTCTTCATACTAAAGTGTACTTCACCACTTCTGCTTAGTTTTCTGCAGCACTAATTTCCCACATGCCAATTGATTATATTAACGCTGGAAATCCAGACAACATTACATTTTTAAAAAATAATTTGTTTCTGATTTGTTGTCAGATCAAAGTATAAAAAAGAGAGAAAAGAGCTACTCTGTTTCACAGGTGTAACTTCTAGAGGCCAGCCGCAATCCTGGGGACAATATTCAGTGTGTCATAGTGGTCTTTCTTTAAAAAATAATATCCTGTGGTTTATGGCTATTCCTATAATCATATTCATGCTTCTGAACTTGTGAACTAGGAAATAAAACTTGCTTCATTATATTTGCAAGTGCTTCTCTATACTACCAATTACTTATATTTTCCATGAGAATCACAGTAACAGAGAATACAGGATATGGGAAAAAATATTATGATCCCTTCTCTTGTCTCTCCTGCCAGCCATTGAAGTAATTGTTGTACTCTTATCTGAAAAATGAAATATGCCCCAGTTTTCATGTCAACACTTTATTTAGAGCCTGTACCAGATTCTTGGTGTCAAGGTCATAGGGTTCTCAGCATAAACCCATATGCCTAAAACCTCACTCTTCTGTATCATAGAATCATAGAATTATTTGAGTTGGAAGGGACCTTAAAGATCATCTATTTCCAGCCCCCCTGCATGGGCAAAGACACCTACAACTAGACCAGGTTGCTCAGGGCCCCATCTAACCTGGCCTTGAACACATCTAGGGATGGGGCTTCCACAACTTCCCTGTTCCAGTGTCTTTCCACACTCACACTATCAGCCAGGAATACCCAGGAGCGGCCCTACTGCTCTGCCCCAGCTCTCAGATATGTTCTTCTAAAATACACTCCTCTGTGAATTCACTCAGCACAGGTGAGGGTTTTCAGCTCTGCTGTCCACAGTCTGGTGGGATAGGGCTCATTGTCACCACTGCTGGTCAGAGGATCCTGCTCCTTTGTAGTATCTACATCTTTATAGGGGCACAAAAAGACTACCACTATCTCTGCTCTGCCCTGTTCATACCATTGGTATCGTCAGGTATTACTCTACCATTTCTGATAAAGCCAAAACAGTTCACTCACTTCATCCAGCAGTAATCTTGCACCCATGCTGAGATCCAGACTGCATCATCCAAGCCAATAAAAAAAAAAAAAAAAGGCTTTGGATAAAAATGCAAGGAAAGGTGTCTGGAGTGGGTCTCCTGATTCATCCCAGTAGAGGAAGCAGGGAGTTCCCTCCATTGTTTCCTCTACTCATGGTCTGTAAATATGGGACTTAAAATTACAACTAGAGAGAAGAAAAGCTCTGTCACCTCTTTTATTTTTGTATGTATTAGCTTCCTACACAGGACATTCGTTTTTCCAGGCTAGCTGAATGTCTTTCTTGGGAAACTGGTTCCACTATTTGGATGTTATTATGCAACCCTATAGGACTGATATCTGTAGCAAAAATACCACAGATCATTTCAAAGGGCACTCACACTATCAAATATACTATTTCAAGTTGTGTGCTTTTTTCAACCACTCAGCAGAATTGGCAAGCAGAGTTTCTTTAAAAAGGAATCAAGAATAGATCTGTTTTTTGTGGCAACTGTGGTTTTTGGTAAGGAAGAAAATGAGGGGAAATGATTCACAGGCTTTCTGATAAGTACAAAATGTTTATAATGGTACCATGTCAAAAAGTGCATGATCACAGCATTTAACACTACAAATATTTTCTCAGATTCTCTAATGATTATCACAGTGCTCTGCTCTTACATACTGTTTTTCAGCAACACATCTCACAAACAGAAAGATCCAGTAGGCAGGTGAGAAAAAAGGGACACGGTGTGAAGAAGAGCTACACTTTACTCAGAACACCCAGAAAGTCACCAACTTGTGGTCACCCTAGGACCATTGTAGGGCTCTCAATCCTAGGCAGCACAGCCAGCCCCCCATCCATCAAGTGCAGCCTAATGAGAGCTCCCAAGGGAGAACCACAAGGGAGAAATCCCTTTCTTCTCTCAGTAACAGACTTTAATAATCAGAAGCCACCAGCTTTTCTTCCCGATGAAAGAAAATCTCAGCAAAGTTCCACACCTTCTGTAACTCCCAGTAAATCAAAACCTACTCTGCAACATGAGTGTGAGTTCATCAGTGAAAGGAAAGGGCATCAACACAGAGCCATAAACCCAAAGGGATCCTTGGCAGCTGTATTGAGGCACACTTTCCTTCAGACTGAGTCTGTCCTAGTGTAAAAGGATCAAAATTGGGAGACTTCTCTAAATCTTTCCATAAGCTAAGAAACTGCAACATCACAGAAACTAGAATACTCTCATGCACTAGGCAGAAAACGTTTATTTCCAGGGTATTAATCAGTGGAGTTTAAATAATTTTAAAATAAGCCTATTATTAACTTGTGCTGTGGTAAATTTTAGAGTAACACTAATTGCTTCATATTAAAAGCCAAGAAAAGTACAGTGGTTCACATTGCTAGATTTTGTAATTTATTTATTTATTCTAAGAAAAAAGTACTATAGCATCTTCTATTTTATCAGCTTCCTTTGGAAGTTTTTATTGACCTGGGGTACAAAGGGCTGTCATAGAGTTCTCCCAGGCTGACAGTAGAAAAGCGTATTGAATGTTGTCTGAGACAATACTGGACTGTGTCACTGTCAGACGTTCCAACTATTTAAGCAGATAAGGAGAAATAGTGTTCCCCACAAGGGTGTTATCCCAAGCTCTACCAGGGCTCTTTAATACACATGCAATATGGCAGCACAGTGTCCTACTACTTTTTCACCTTGTACCTAGGTACTTGGCTCGCAGTAACTATATACAAGTATAGAATGATAGTCCAGGCCTGACATGCAAAATAGAAGTCCCTTTCTACTTTCTCAGATTAGCTTCTCCTGCTACATTTGATCAGATACAAATTGGCCTTGCAATATTGATGGTCTCCCTTTAATTTTTCCTGTTTATTTAGTTTTTGCATATGATACAACTAATGTAGTACAAAGACAAAGATGGGGAACATTTGCAAAAACACATCCCATACAAGTCCTAGCTGTTGCTCTGGTGAAGGTCTGGCAGTTTACAAAAGAAGGCATGGCTTACTGATTAGGAATTCTCCATTTTGATTGCTCCAGCACATGCGTACTTTATTTGTGGTGTGGCAGGTGCTTTTAACTTCTGATGTTCTCCATGCAAGGTCCAGGCCAGTTTAACATTGGCAGTCAGTGCATAACCTGTTGCCTATTTTGGTGGCACCAAATTTTGTATTACTTTTAATTTGGACTTCTCTGGCTTTTTCCTCTTGATTGCCTCTGGTTTCTTGATAATGCATCTTTTTCCTTGATGCATTTTCTTCCCTGCAGTTTCATTTCATGGCACTGTTTTGAAACAGATGCTCTGGCTACTTGCACAGTCAGTCCTGCCAGCTTCATGATTCCTCCTTGCTGTTTTTGACTGTAACCCTCAATTTACTAAGGCCTAATTGTAAAAGATAATGGGGGAAAAAAGACCAAGTAGGCAAAACATAAAATGTAATGTAAGACTTTCAGAACATTTGCTACAGCATATTTGATTTTTAGTAATAAGAATGTCTCGTTCCATGCTTTTTTTTTTTTAATATAATAAAAACATATTCTTTCTATTACTTACTTGAAATAAAATGAGCTATCTAGTAAGACAGAACCTCTGGAAAGAGAGTTTGAAAACAGCCTTTTGTTCCTCATCTGCCCCTTACTAAACTGTTTTACTTAGTTCGGTAATCTTAGCATTGTTGTTTAAAGCTAGCTGCATAAATCTGTATTTAGAAAACACAAAGATTGCTTGCTTTACACATAAAAATTATATGTAATGTCAATATTACTTCAATGAGGACTCTATAGTTAGGATCTCTGAGTACCCAGCTATTAACCAGCTATCTCAATATGTCACAGGGACCTAGTTTTAAGCATCTAGAATTGATATTTTCAGTCTCAATTTTGAATTCACTTGCAAGCTTACCATAAAAGCAACAGAAACCCAAGCAGTTGTCTATGGCAATTTTATACCCAAAAAGTCCTAGGATTTCAGCATTTGTGACTTGATTTTCAGTATTATAAGTTATCTGTACATTTGGATGTAAAATGAGATATGGTTTCCTAGAAGTGGATCAGCAAGCTTTCAGCAAAAACTGTCCACTTCGTATTTCTCCTGTGAATTCCTTCTGTTTTCAAAGAAGAAATTAGCTATCTAGACAACATTTCAGTCAGTGATTTCCAGGAACACAGGCTGCTATGTCAGGGAAAGTCTTTGCTCAACAGTTTGCACTGGCCATTGGAATTTATGGTCCCTAATGTTAATCCCCTAATGTCCATTGCATATAAGACCATTTATTGGTCATGAGGGCATTCAGTGGTCATAAGGCCATTATGTACAGGCTGCTGAGCGTGCTTCTGCCAGTTTAATATGTATCAATTTAAGTGTACTTAACCTTTATGATGAGAGATAACAGTACCGAAAGATTCAAATGAAGAGAGAAGGATAAAGCCATGTATTAATTATCCTGGAATTACCTTTTGTGACAATATTTACACCAATACTGCAAAAGCAGAGAAAATAAAGTGAGACAGATTTTTAGTGGAAATACCAAAGTTTAAGGCAGGAAGAAGGCACAAAGTGGTTCCATTGGTGTGAAGCTGTTGAGATCCAAATAGTGATCTGAAGACAGTTGGGAATGTTTGTTAAGACATAATAGTTGATGTAGTGAAATAAAAACACAGATAGCACCCAAGTTCACATGCTATTCAAAAATTACAACACAATTATGAATGTTTAAGATTATGCTTTCTGACAGGAAAATTCTTGCAAAATAAGAAAATACTTGTAATTGTAAAATGTCATTTGTAACCCTCAGTATGTAAAACTCTGGTAGATTTCATAAAGGTGGGTCAATTTTTCAGCAAGTCTGGGGAGATTTAAGACCATAAGAGTTTGATACTATAACGTTATCCATGCTCTAATAATTGTGAGATGGATAGTTACGATAGGTTTGATGGTTTTGACCTCAAAATAAGAACTTTTTTTTTTTTTTTTTCACTGAGTTTTGGATTTCATTTGAAGCTGAAAGTCCTGGCAAAACTCCAGGGTCCTTTGTGTTTTGCTTACCTTGGGCTTGTTGTGTAACTATGTCATGAGCAATCTGAATGAGCTAACCTCTCCAGACTCCTAGAGCATTTGTTGATAATAGCCAAGTTACAAGGAAGAACATTGTCACCCATCCATGCCAAAATTAAATTAGAAGAGCCCTTCTTATGGTGACCAATTCCTTGGGCACACTATGCTGAATTTAGGAGTGCTGTATCATGGCACAAAAGTGACTCCAATGGAACAGTCTGGGCCAGGCAGGACAAACCTCTATGCATGAAAAACAAACAAAAACTTTATACAGTGAGCAAAACTACAGTCTTTTGCCTAACTTTACTGTAAAATAAATGTTCACAGAATCACAAAATGGATTCATATGAGAAGAAACAGACTCAATAGTCTCTTGGTGGGTGCATATTGCAGAATGATCAGCTACACCCAAGCTGTCTCCAAACATCAGGCCATAGCATCTCAAATGGAGTAGTCAATGGTAGAACTACAAGCAAGCCTGGATGATGATGAATGCTTAGCTACAAACAGGTCACAGTTTGTCATGTTGTTCATGCCATTGTGAATCGCTGCAATTTTAAATGGACTGTATTTTACTCTGAAATCTTAAACAATAGAAAACGTCAAGTTCAGTTATGTGTTCTCTGATTTGAGGTGTAAATGGCCTTTTATACTCATGACATACTATTTTGATAGAGGCTGTAAAATGCACTTGCAGCATGAAACATGAAAAGAGGAAAACATAAATGTCACAGAGTTGTACTCTGCACTCTTGCTGAAATTTCAGGTTTTCTCAGAACACCCACAATCGAACATCTGAAGTTTTCTTTGGAGTCTCACAAAGGGTTAAGGCAGCTTGTTTGGCATTAGATATTTGTATAATGAGCTTTTACTGAAGTAATTAAAATTTGTTTATAATTAATACAGATGAATTGGTTTCTGCACAATAATAGTTAGGAGATTAACAGAGGCCACATTTTGGCAACAGGACTACATTCTTTTCCAAGTGCTGTGGGACTTTATCCAATGAATGTCTGTCCAATCCGGCTGATTCTTCAGAGATGCCATATGGCACTGCTATGCATTACAATTTTTTTTCTAAAAGGCAGCCATATGACATAACTGATCTTCAAAACGTTGTCAGAAGGCATTACCTAGGTAGGCTGTGAGCTGCTTTCCAAAAACTTAGCAAGCACAAGGGCTATTAATTATGAGCAAAAGAAATGTGCACACACACGCTGGAAAGTTGGCATCCTTTCCTCTCTGGTCACAGCTGAGCACCTCTTAAACTGCTCAAGCTAGGAAAGTGAAGAGGGTTTTATCTTTTTTTATTTTTTTTCTTTAACTTCACACTTCTTCCTCTAAAACTTTAATGCAGCAATTTCACAATCAAGTTACCTCTGAAGCGTCAGCACATCTGACCCCTAGTGCCCACAAATGTCTTATTTTCCCAGCAGCACTTGTTCTTGTACTAACTCCACTGCTTTCACTAGCACATTTTCCTAGATGAAGAAATAGCCACCTTTCCACACCCTCACGTGTATCCTCTGGTAACAGTATGATTCAAACCATCCTTGAAGCCAGCTATATTATTTGTTCTGTATATATATTCACCTGTTACTTGTTATACCATTTGCCTTCATGGAAAAGGTACCAAAGGCCCCTGTGTCTCCGGTAGTTGGTATGAATGTTGTTATGAATGACACTCGAAGACCTTGATTTCGCTTCTTGCAGTATCACCATGGGTGGTTCATGTTCTTTTCTGTTCTCTTCATTAGCCCAATAGGCATAATCATGCTCATTCTCCTCTGTAAAAGCTCCTGAACTCTTCAGCTCTCACTGTTAGGAATCTGGCAAGTGACTCTCCTTAAACCTACCCTGGGGACCTCTGTGGTTGTTCTCAGGTCAGAAAATGTCTGCAAAACTGGGAACATGCTGTGGGTTTGTCTGCAGCGTGACCCTATTGTGGAACTTACTTTCAAATGCCTCTTCCAATCTGCTTTCCCATGTACACCAGCTTTTTGCCTAAAGAGGAAATAATTTATCATGCATTTACTTAGGTGTTAAATAACATATAGGCCTCTCTTATCCATGTGTGTAGTGCCCCTCTTCCTGATCATTGAGGCATTTGAGCATCTCAGCAGTTAAATTTGCTTTGTGCTTCTTTGGTATTTCTTAAAAATTTGAAATAATCTCTAAAGATTACTGACTGCTCTGAGTGGACACACTGTATCACTATAGCCCACATTGCCATATGACTTCCTTTTAGAATGGTGATATTTCAATGGGAATCTTCTGAATTCCAATTACAGATTCCCTAGTGTATTCCTCAGCTGATGTGCTGTAGTTCATCTTATTTCCCACTGTTGGAATCAAATAGGACATAGCAAAATTTGGAGTAAAATTAAATTATTCTTCTCTCATACTGTTATTCAGGTATTGCCTCACCATGTGGACTAGTATGTTTTTCTTCTGGTGATTAACAACAACAGGCTTCTGCAAGGATATCAAAAGTCATAAAAGGAATTGCAGAGCTCAGATGTGATCTCAAAAATTGGAAGCTGGTGTCAAAAATCCTCCCCCAGAACTGATTTTGAGCTGGCTTTGTACTTTGCACATCAGTCAATGGCAAAGGATCACTGTGATTGTTGAAGGATCACCTCTGGTGACAGAAGCACTGAGTGCTGAAGTGTGCTTTTCTAGCAGGATCCTGGAGCAGTGGATGTCTCACATGGAAATTATCTGCATTGCTAAAGCTATCTGAGAGCTTGACACTTCTCATAACTTAGTGTGTAGGTGAGTACAATGATGGTAGAAAAGCCTGAGACACTGATGTGAATGATTTAGCAAGATGATGCTAGTACCACAAAAGACAAGTTACCACACAGAAAGCTTTTAATGATATGTCATTATTTGGTTTCCTAAAATGTTCAGTGGCAATGCATGAGATATGTGTTCTACTTTTGCTTCTCACACTACACTTGTGAATTAAAAAATGGAAAGAGCCTCTCCTTCATGGTGTTTGAAAGCCAGGCTTTCAAACCTGGAGAAGTTTGGAGAGCCCAATCTCATTGACAAGCATGGCTCTGAAGTTCATAACTTTTCATTTACTGGACGTTTTCTGCAATGAAAAATGGAAATGTTGTGTCCCTGGTCTGTATGTGCATTGCTATTCACTCAGCCTTTGTGAAAGATGCTACTTTCTTAGAGAAGATTTTCCTGGTGTCCTCAATGGGTCATCAAAACTATTTCACTCAGTGTGAATATCTGTAGAAGAATGTAATGTACACTTAGGGGACTGGTGGGAAAAGACTGGCTTTTAACCTTGAATTGGCTAGCCTGAGAGTAGATGCTTGCTCAAGCCAGTTACTACTTAAAATCCTAGAAGGACTTACCAGCCATTTACCAGGCTTCAGGTTGGAAGCTGGTGACATCTGTGAGCAGTATGTATTTTAATGTTTTTCTCATGATTGCAGCACATTACAATAATGTGTAATTGCTGTGATGCATGCACCTATTAGTGCTTCTTATGAGGGTATTAGTGTGATGTAACATATGTGAGCATTCGGAGAGCACATATTTGGAGAGCAAAAATTGCCATGCTTGTGAAGGTGCAGAGAAAGCTGTAGGGTTAATAAAAAGGTTGTGATTATTGGGCGTTTCTACTGAGCAATGAATATTCAATAAATACTGCATATACACATTTCTAACTTTGTCATCCATTAAAAAAGTATCAAATAGACACAATGATTTAGAAAGTTACGAAATATAAAAAGAACTGAAGTGTTTTACTGTTAAAAACATGCATATGTTCTCTGTACTGTGGCTGCTGGTGAAGTGGTGTATTTTTTGATAGTGTTAGAACTGAGGAGAATTTGCTATCTCCAGGATTTTCTTTACTATCTTGTGACACAGCCACCTCACAAAGAGATTTCTTTAGAGCTGATGCAGTGAACAGTGTGTCCAAGAATGCATATATTTTAGAGATAAAAGCCTGAAGGGGACATGCAGATGACAGCAGAATCACAGAAGAGAGAGCCCACAGCTGCCATGTCCTCGAGAGTGCGTGGTCGTCCATCCCAGCTGCTTTGCCTGGGAGAACGGACTAGTTTTCCCTGTTGTCTTGTTTGTTCTTTGTCCTGCTTTGTGAGCCCTGATTAAGTGTTTTTCTGATTCAGGATGCATCATTTTAAAAAAGTGTTTAAAAGGTTTTAAACAGGGAGCTGTTATAATACACACACACAAAAATATTGAGCTTAACAGCTGTTTCATAAGTGATAGAAGTTTACTAAGAAAGCATGAATTAAGGCAGATTTATTAATATGTTATTTTTAACATCTCTTTGGGGTAAAAACATATTTAGAGTATATGCAGTAAAACTCCTTATGAAAAGTAGTGAGTTGACATGTAGAAGACACCCTCTCCAAAGTTTAAGAACTTGTTATTTTTCATAATACAAAAAGCAATTAGAATTCATTATGAACTGAAGCTCTATCCTTGAGCTGAAGAGACACTGATTTATAGAAATTTTAAATACGTCTTGAACTGATAAACTTTTTTCATTTATGCAATTGAAAGACATTTCAAACAACCAAGCCAAATCATTCTTAACTTTAAAAAAATTATATATATATATATTTTTTTTGTCTGGTGCCAAGTTTCATCTTGGAGGGAACTTTTATAGCTGATTTAAAACACCATAAAAGAGGATTTATAATGGAAATCTCTACCCTTACTGTAACTGCATTAGCGGGTGCCAGCCTCTAACAAAAGTCTGTACTCTGCCATGATGTACTGAAAGCAATGTGAATAGAATGCCATTATTTGAAGTGAGAGGAAATGAAATTCAATTCATCCACCTTAATAGAATAGTCTTGTACTTAAGAGATAATGTCAGCAGAATAGAACATTGTCACAGGAAAATTAACTGCTTCTGCTACATGAACACCAGAGCAAAGCTGAGGTACTTAAAACAAATTTGGGGCTAAGCTGATGGTTATTTTTGAAATGGGAAATCCTGATCCTGTGGCAATGTTCTGCTATACAGATGTCTTGTTTATCCTGAAGTGCAGCAGAGCCACGGGACCTGCCTTTGGGCACAATGGTAGCTTGTAAGGTGCTAATCTCCCCTTCCTGTTCCAGCTGTTTGCTTTCTCTCCAGCTGTGGTGTGCTCTCCTTTCTTGGTAGTCAGATAATGGAGATCACTGTGCTGGTCTGGGTAAAAAGTGCTTATATGCCAAATGTGGGGTTTCTTTAAGAGAAAGAAACCAGTTTCCAGGTCTGGCTCCTAACATGGCTCCACAAAATACTCTGTTGACACAACTGCAGAGGCAGCTCATTGTGGGACAGGGAAATGAGACAAGCAGGGACACAGAAGCCTTCAGCCGTTAGCATTGCCTCAAAAGTCAGCAGTGATGAAGTGACAACCCCACTGACAGATGCAGACAGGATCACCTTGCCTGGCAGTGGCTGTTGTGACAATGATGCTTTCTCTAGTTGCTGACCTCCTGTTTCTGTTTGCACACACGAGCACTCTGAAAGGCAGTGCTGGAAGAAGTCCAAGGTGTGTTCCCTCTGCTCCTCTTTGTATGAGAATCAAGCACTGAAGCCAGGTGCAAAACTTTTGAGCCAGGTGTTGAATTCTGTCTTGGGACATTTAATCAAAGTCTGAACACTGGGATTTCGGGGAGTGTATGAGTGATGTCAATGTGATTTGAATTCTGCCACTGGTTGCCACCGTGCTGTTCCAGTGGAGGGTGGTGAAAGATGCTGCAGGCTCTGATCTGTGCCAGGGAGGGGGCAGAGATTTTCCATTCCTGTCTTCCTTGCATTAACCCCATTGTTCTATTCCTTGCAACAGTGTTTTGAGTTTTATGGACAGCGGCCAATGGGGGAACAAGGTCTTTTCACCTTTGTACTTCATATATTTAACATACTACTTATAAACCATCAAATAATTTCAAATGGTGTGTTCTGTCACCACTCAAACCCCTTTTGAACTACGACATTCATTAACACGGGTCTGATTCTTTCACAGTGCACAGAATGGTGAATAATGCCCCTGAAATGGATGGGTCTCAATGTGCGTAAGGGTGGCAAAATTCATTTGATGATGATTAACCTGAATGAAGCCAATTTTATATCATAGATTCCATCTATTTTAAGACCAGAAAGGACCATTGTAATAATTTAATCTAACTTCTTGCATTATACAGGTCACAGAATTTCACTAAATGATTGCTCCATATAGTTCAATAACTTGTAGTTGAGCCAGACTACATTATTTCTCTTAAGATATGCAGACCAGGTTACACATGGTGAACATTTACCACATACCTGAGAAATTTCTGCTAATATTCAATTAAACTCAAGTAAAATTAACCTCAAGCTAAATAATATTTTCTAACATGGCATGGATATTCCTGAGGTTCTTGCTTTCAACATTCTGAGCTCTGACAAAAATGTCTTTTTTCTTTAATAATAAACAGTTTGAATAGAGATGACATATATTATACGGAAGCCTTTGTTAGCCCATCCTAAAATAAATTGAGTTGGGTGTAAAATGCTCCAACATATTTTCCCATGTCACGTTATTAAAAGCTAACTGAAAGTTTTTTTGTATTTAGCTACCAATGAAGAAAGAGCTTCACGTCTTGATAACTGCAGCAATTTACAAACACCTGCAAATAGCCAGTTGTTGGTTTATTTTCCATTATTCCTGGCATTGCTTTCTAATATTATCTTCTTCAGACAATAGGAGCAACAAAATCTCATTTGAATCAACCACAGCATGAAGCAATGTTTTGGAGAATTTCTACAGAATATTTCTAGGTGCACTTACAAGAGCAATACCTCCAAAACAGTTGTTGAGGAGAGAATGTGCCAGGACAGAGAGCACAAGGTCTTGCTACCCATTGAGTAAAGGGGCTACGGGTTTGGAGAGCTGGGCTGCTGCCTTCCAGTTTCTCCCGTCCAGAGGTCTTTTCCTAGGAAGGTTCTTGAAGACAGTATGTCAAAGCTTCTCTCATTCCCTCCAAGGAAGTTACTCTGAAGCTATAGACCACAGAAGTCAGTCAATTCCATCTTTCTTCTAAAATACTGCTCTAGTAAGTAAACCAGTAACAAACAGATGAAATGGCCCTGACTATCCTTTCCCCATTTTTTTTGACCTGAGCCCATTTCAGCTACAGTGATAAAAAACTAGCATTGATATAAGAAGAATTAAGCCTCAGATGCTAAGCAATTGAGATTAAAACGCAAATAAAAAATACTCCAGCCAGTTAACCAAGAAACAGCAGCGTTGAAGACGAGGGATTGACATGTACATTTCCAGACTTCCTCTCCAATAATTATTAATGCAGTGGCAACATACAAGATACAAGAATGTTGAATCACATATCTGTGGATAATTACAGTTGGCAACTTTAAGCTGTCTGGGCAATAAAACATAGAGTGCCTTTGTTAGAATGCAGGCCATTCAAGTACAACGGGTGCAAAATGGGTTTTCTTTCTGTACAAGGAGCAGGTGAGTGGACTAGGACTGCTTTGGTTAAATAAATAAATAAATAATTTAAAAGTTTCTAAAAGGGGAATATGATGCACATCTCCAAAATTATGAAGGGTATATTATGAGGGAGAGTAATAGGGTCATCATATAAAACAGCAGGTTCAAAGCAGGCAAATGAACATGATCTTTCACACAATTTGTAGCTATTTGTGTAATTTCAGATCACAGAATAAATATTAAAAACTTCATGTGCATCCACATCTGATGCATTAAAAAGTTATTAAAAATGGAAACATGAATGGTAGAAAAGTACAAAAAGCTGTTCAATTAAAACAGTTTACCTGCATCTCAAAAGGCCCTTGAGATACAGATTTTTGGAAGCTGGGAACATATTCTGTGAGGACATTGCTGCACTTGCCATTCTTGGGGTTTGTTTTTCTTTTTCCTTTTCAAGCAGTGCTGGTGCTCAGCTTCCTCTCGGGGACTAACTAATGGATAAGATTGACTTTTGTTCTGAACTGATAAAGTTATTGTTTTTTTCTTTATTCAGACCTGAATTGTTTAATTTGGTCTTCAATGCAGTACATCTAAGGATAAATCAAAGTCATAAAGAACATAAGACTAGTAGAATTGAGTGCTTTGTCCCGTTAGATTGCACAGAGCTCGCTATTTCAAGCGATGGAAGCAACGCGTTTTTTTGGATGTGTGTTCAATCTCAGGCTAGTTCTTCAGAATCACTATCAAAGTGAGAATTGCCATAAATACATCACCATAAGTAAAACAATTGGCCTTCAATCAGTTGCCAAAATACTTGAAATTACTGGTAGATCATATCTTCCTTTATCTAAGAAACCTTTTAGATACGCGATTCAGAGACAGGCAATTACTAGTCTAACAGGACAAGAACATTTACAAAGTTAATTACCTGTGATTATCTTACAAAAGGTGGTGATTATATAGCTGAATGACAAAAGAAGAGTGTTCACGAAGACAACAAGACACGGTACCATAAACTGATAAAAACAGGGCCACCCATTGTTAAATTAGAAATAGCCCACTTTAGTTTGTGTTTCTATTACAATAACACCTTCCCCATTCTCCTAAACATCCCAGCTTTTTTCTCAAAGGAAACACTAACTTCATGACAGAGCTACAGTTCTTCCCTTCCTGAGAGCTCTTTTCTCTTTTTAAAGTTTGACCATGAATTTGAAAGGCTGTGAAAGTAACAACTAACACCGGGTACAGCGAGAAAAGGGGGAGACATTACCATGCATTCTCCTCCCCCAGCTTGTTTGAACATTTACCTTGATCTTCTTGACATTATCTTACCTACCTGGCCCATCCTTTAGCCTGCCAAATAATGTAAATAATAAATTCGATTAATTCTAGCTGTTGGATAACAAGCCTGAACCTCTTTTGCTGTCCTAGCCCTGCAACACTTGTGCTAATGGTGGGAGTATGAGTGAAACAAAGATTCTGAAGAATTTGTTTCCCCAAAGAAAACTTGATGATCAAGGAGCCACACTCATGGGAGTATATTCCCTTATAAAATATGTCGATGGGAAATTTTACTTGTCCTGTGCAAGAGCCTCCTTTCCTTACGGAAATGCCCTTTGAAGTCTCACAAACATTTTGCCCTCTGTAGGATCTTTGCTTCAGTTCAGTAACCAGTTTTCTTCTCTCCTTAATGTTTAGTGTTTTGGTAATCACTGGTTCATGTAATGGAACTGTTAGTTGGTTGTCTAAAGGGAAAAATGATTCATAAACATCTAGGTGAGACAGAACATCCATAACTGTGTTAGCACTCCTTGGGGTTTCCTTAACACTGGTATGAACAAAGGTTTTATTGTACAAATATCAATAGGATTGCAAATTCATGTCTGTAATTTGATGGTCTTCAAAGCGTCTGTGGGATTTCACAGAAAGATGTCCACAATGTTGCAATTGTGGAGTCTGTGTTCCTCACATTCGTGTATAAAGACTTCCACAAATGCACTGAGATGTGACCAACATGTAAGACTGACTCTTGTGTACCTGAGATCTTAAAATATTGCAGCCAGAGTCTGGGTACAGGAAATTAAATAAGGCAATATAATTAGGCCATACAATTCAAGATGGGACTGTATAAGCAAAAGTGCACATTTGAAAGCCTGTAATGGGAAAAAATCATTTAAAATACAACTCCAGCTCTAAAATATGTGGCAGACCTTTGAAGTTTTCTATCTCTGTGAGTAACTGCTCATCACAGAGGTAAATGAGGGTCCTCCCCCTCTGGCCCAGTTTCCAGAGTATGGATAGCCCTCTGCTGAAGGTGCTGGCTGCGTTACACACACGAAAGACGGCAGCTGTGAAAAGTTCCCAACCCTTTGGACAACCCTTGGATGCAAATACCCTATAAACCCAGCACTCAAATCTTTATCATTGCTCCAATCTACCTGCTGTCTTCTCTCTAGCATGCTGCTGTGCCTGAGATGTTTAATTTCAGTGGATGATGACCTGAACAAATTCTTAGGAACACTAGTCCACCATTGACTGCTAAACGTGAAGAACAGCTTCTGGCCCAGCATCTCCAAAAAGGCAGCACTTTGGAGATGGGGAGCACCCAATGCATGGGGAAGGAAGCATCAGTTGGCACTCTCTGTTCCTCCACTCTTGCTCTGAGCCCCACAGCTGGCTTTTGCCCTGATGCCCAGGCCTCTGCTCAGGGTGCCACCTTTCTGGCTGGAAACTGGAGGGACACAATGAGGGACCTCCATAAGCAACTGGAGAAACAAACATTCTGAGCCAATGCTGATGCCAGCCCTGCTGCACTGTTCTCCTTCTGGCTTCAGTGGGTGTTGGATGCGCATCTTTGAAGGGCAAATTTACCTCCAGCTTAATAAGCATGATAAGTCATAGATTTGCTGGGAGCAGGAGCAGAAGCCCTCCCGCATCTGTTAGCACATTATTAGCACAGCTTGTTATGGGGCCTCACGTGATGCAGCCCTGGTCGCAGGACGCAATTACGGATGAATTTCTGCTCTGCCTCCCGCCCTGACTCAGCAGCACAGCTGGAGCCAGCCGTAGTCACATTGCAGGAGGTGAAAGGTACTCTGAATTATAGATTGCCTTTGACCTTTTTTGGTTTAAATTAAGGATAACACCCAGGAAAGTGCCTCCAGCCAGGACACTGCTTAAACATATGCTTAACTTCTACCAGGGGCTGGTGCTCATCACTGAGATGAAAAGCTTGCTTCCAGTACAGTGTGTGCAGAGAGCTACCCCAACGATGATTAAATACCTTTTTGAAGAGGAGTGTAAATGATGGTTTCTCATAAAAATGGTGACCAGAGTGGCTCTTGAAATCCAGAAACACCCTCAGAAAATATTCACTTAAAATTTAGGGCAGAGCAGATGTTGAATTTCAGCTATAGCATATAGGTATATTAAAGGGGAGTACAGTGAAAATGACATATCTTTTAAAAGATAAAAGAAACAAAGAATATTAATGAAGAAAATCAAAACTAGATATGAGTATGTCATCACACAGGGGTATCTATCTGAACAAACTCCCTTACAAACCCACTAAAAAGGAATTCAGGTCAACTTAGTGTCTTTTCATCAGAGTGTTTTCTATGATAACTTTGTAAGTGCTCTTGATATATAACAAATAATCTCAGGGCAAAGATCTGTCTGAAGGAGATATGATTGATGACATATCATCCCTAATTCACTGTTTATACTCGTAGTGAGCCTATTGGGAAAATACCTCATTCATCAGGGTATTAGTGAATTCAACCAACGTATGGCACCTTCATTTTAACAAACTAAAGGAGAAAAGCTAAATGGGGGAAAATTGACAACCATCTCTGATTCTATGATAATGCAATTAGGCTGCTCCTCTCCAGAGCTTTTGCTAATTCACAAAACAGCTTCAGTCGGCAGGTCATAAATATATGATCATTTTTCACACTTTGAAAAGTAATGATGCCTTGATACGAATCAATAAATCTTGGTGAAGTCATTTATACTTTTGTGTTGTGCATACAAATCAGTTTTAAAGCAACTATATATTAATATTGGCTTTTATACAGCCTTTGTTTCCAAAATGCTAATTTTGCAGAGGCTTCTGTATTCCTTGTGTAGCCAAAATTCATACTGAAATCACTGCCTATTTTCAACACCCAGAAATCCTAGATCAGGCCTTACGGTCTTAATATCTTTTCTGGCAGATGAAGATGTAAAAGAAATGGAGGATGAGAGAAGAATGAGGCAAAAATATCTTTTCCCTTCTTGTTTGGCTTTGGGCTTCCTTCTGCAAATATGCTGGGGGTTTCCCAGTAAATATTGACATTCTTGTTGCTAATTTATGCAAATTTCCTCCTTGTATCTTTGGTTCTCTCCAGCTAAGGACAAGTGTCAGGCTTGCCATTCTGCACTGCAATGTTGCTATGAGAAAGAAAATGAGAGAAACATACAAGAAGAAAGAGAAGATCAAAAGAGAAAAATGAGAGCATCAAAACTTGCAATTTGGTCTTAGGAGAGATGCAGGTGTAAGAGCAACCGTGCCCAATGGCTGCACAACAACTGAGCTTTGTCATGTGTCACATTAGTACATATTTTAAATCTCAATGCTCTTTTTCATTCAAAGTCTGTCTTCTCACAGGATTCTGACACATTATGTGCATAAGGTAAATACAATAAAATAAGGAATATGAGATTATGCCAACATGACCAATGCATGTCACTATTGTGTGATATGTGAAAGTTACCTCTGTCTGTCTCATGAGTTTTGTAGTTAATAACTGAATAAAACCCAAATATGTTCCTTATGTCATGAGTATGATAGAACTTTGCCTGAGGAAGACCTATGCAAAGAACCAATAACACTGAAATGCTAGACCTTGATTCAGTGATTAAAGCGCTTTGTAGAACTTAGCAAAACATAAATCACAACATATAATCTCTCTATTCATCCGGGAGCACACAAATTCACAAATAAGTACTGCAGTACACAAAGGAAATATCATGAATGGTCCACAGTAAATGTAAAGATGTGTAGGCTGATAAATACCTTGGGTAGTTGCTGATGTTTGCTTTGGTATTAAAATATCTACATGTTGCAAATTTGCAGCAGTTATCCTGTATGGAGTAGAAGGTTTTACTTTTTGCACCTGAAATGCTTGACAATTTTGCAGCATGCAAAGAGAAATGACACTAAATCACGAGTGTACCTGCTGTGCTGTCATTTTCATTAGGATGTCTCTTTTGTTTAGTTTATTCACTGCTGCTTGTTCTTTAAGAAAGTGGTTTTCTAATAGGGATGGACAAAACCCCACAGATATCAAGGGTCTGGGGAGAAAAATATGTTTTAAAGTTGAAAACAAAAACAAAATGGCATTTGGATTGTTCACAACTCCAGTTAAATAATTTTGTATTGCTGATTAAAATAAATACTGTACAGAAAATTGTTTTTGTAGTCTCTGTGTGTTCTGCCCTGTCTCTATTATTTGATCTCTATTATGATATGTAGCCAGTTTGCTATGCACTGTGCAACTAAGCCAAAGGCATACAGTACATAGCTAAAAATTTAACAATGCATTAAAATGCAGGTTCCCATGTTTAGGTAATTTATATTTCACAGATTTAATAATAAAGTAATAGTATTTTAAACAAAGACAGGATGTATTTTTTAATATATATTAAATACTGCATTATGAAATGGTACTTTGGTAGTAATTTCGAACAGTGTTAGTTTTCAATCACATATTCTGTAGTACATATTTTAATAAAATACTAAGGACTGGATCTCAAGCTGATAGCAATTAAACTGGCTTTGTTGAAGTTAGAGGGAATTAATCACGTGCTTTAAGTGTACGTGATTTTCTGAATCAGTGCCAGGTGAGAATCTAGTCTATCATATCCCCTGATATTTGATGCTCAGCCACGTGATTTTTTAAATTTCAAGAGAGCAAGGAAAAGTGCCTCACTAATTGTGTCACTGGCCTGCTCACCAGAATCATCTGTAACAGACCCTCCCAGCATCTATAACTGCATCATCTCCTGTCAACTTAACCTGCTTTCCAGCCCTGCTGAGGGTGTGGTATGTATTTTGTGAAGGTTCTTACAAGGAAAATATTTGGATTAATGATATAATCTAGTGGCAATTTAGTGACAGTAGGTCTCAGTAGAGTGACAATGGGATTGAAAAAGTAAACCAGTGGGATATACTTGATTGTGGCTGTTGGGCCGGCAGCAGGGAAGCTGCAGGGGTCACACTGATTGGCATTGTCACTTTCCCCATTCATCAAGGAAGGCCAGACTTCCCGAATCATTTACCAGATGGGGCAGCTCGTCAGTTTAAACACCTGATATGAAGCCATCCGTCATCTGATAACATGATCGTTGGGCTGCAGCTGGCTCGATGCTCTGCAGCCTGAGTGCACATGTGATGGACTGGAGCCAGGGAAGCAGGCTTAGCAGTGCTGCACTCCCCTGATAGGATTTGCAGCCCTCCACTGGACCATGGAACAGGTGGAGATGGAGAGAGAATGGAAAAATTACCATGTGTTGCAGGGATTAGAGAGCACACACTTACCACTCCACTTGAATACCAATCAAAGGACAACCTTGAGCCAGATGAATTTAAGGCCATCCGTGATGTAATATGGAGAATATAGGTTCTTGTATATGCTCATATAGCTTCATTTTCCTGCAGGGTTTTGGACTCGTACCTGGCAATACTATAATTTGTCTTTCATTTTCTGCTGTGGAAGAGAGATATTCAGAAACATGGGCTTTTTCTTTGTGGTTTTTGTTTTGGTTTTGTTGGTTGGTTGTTCATTTGTTTGTTTTCCTTTTCAAAAGATGCCTTAAAACAGGTTACTTCTTAAAAAAAAAAAAAAAAAAAAGAAGAAAAAAAAGAAAAAAAGGGATGTTTCTAGAAACTGAGCACAGATCCCATTGGTTTTGCTCACCAAGAAAAAATCCTGCCAGGACAGAGAGGAAGTACTACAGTTCAAAATAAGATGATGCTTACTGAAACCCAGTCCTATGCTCGGGTTCCCCCAGTTATTGAAATGCTCAGATCTGCCTTTTTTCAAAGCAGTTAGGTACCTAAATGGCTCTGAGGATCATGTGTTTTAGTGGCTCCTCTGGAGGCATACTTCTAGTCCTTTCCCAGTCAGCAGATATTGTGGCTTTGATCTAAGATAAGTCCCTCCTGGGAAAACCACTGTGCTGCAATGTGAACAGGTACATTAAATGGCTTTAATGCCTGTACAGGTACCTTCCAGAAACTGAGCTGGTTTTCACCCCTTAGAATAATATTCACTAACCTCCCTGGGGGTTTCAACATGACAGGGTTTCTTTGCAGAAGTCTTGCAGCCTGCTCCCTCCTGGATGTGGAGGACCAGAAACAACCTCCTGATGAAGGCTCCCACACCTTCCCACAGCAAGGTGTGGAATTAATTTGGCTTCTCAGCTGCAGTACTTCCTTGTACTTCAAATTACAAGAGAAAGGAAACTTTGTCCTTCCCCTAAAAACTGGTGTCTTTAGGAGCACTGAGTGCCCCTTCATTCTCAGGACTCAAAACCGCTCCAGCCTAACTGAGTAGGAATAAAGACTCTCTGTGAACCTGCTCACAGTGTCAGTGCTGTATTAGATTATTCCAGGATGGTGACAAGAGGGAACTAACCCCTCTGTAGGATACAGATGGTCAAGGACAGGATACAACACGTGTATTATCGGTGTGTATATGCCTTTTCCTTTAAGGACAATTACTTGTACTAAATTCTTCCCTTGACTGTGCTTTTTCCTTCCTGAAAATTGTTTTGCATTTTGCATCTAAGATCTATTTTTTGGGAAGAGATTTATTCCTTTCACTTCTGATCGTGTATTAAGAGATGTTCTTGAAGCAGTTTTTGGTTTGAACTGTTCCTTTGTTTTTATAATTTTATTTTTGGCATTGCTACAGTTCTGTGAAATGAATTAAAAACAAGTTTAAGTTTGTTTTTTTTTCCCAAACAGAGGCAAAGGAGATATCACCACTTCACTTCTTAAAAGGTTTTGTGTCCTCTTGGGAATTAAGCTGCAGTTGGAGTGTGAAACTATTGACTACTGAGAGAAGGAGATACTGTTTTGTCAAAAACTCATTACTGTGCTGTAGACACTTAGAAGCATCAGAGATACTAAAATTTATATTTGTATTTAGGATTAATGGAATAAAATGTAAGTTATTTGTAGAAAAGCAAAGTAAAAGATTCTATTTTTTTTCATTACCTACCTACTTTTTCTTATTTGACTTTTTAATAAGTACTCTATACTTGTACTCTGTTAGATAAATTCTGCTTCCTTTTCTATTTCAATTCATGTTTTTTTTCTGAGGTTGATAGTAGGGGACTATTTTGGAGGATAAGGAGAGCTTAAAAAACATAGAAAAATTGTATTAAGATGTATTAATTGTATGAAGATGAAAACTCATAAAGTCAACATAGGAAATAAGCCAATTTCTGTGAACTAGTCAGACATCTGCAGGCATGCAAAGAGGTCCCTCCGTCCAGCAGAAACAGCAGAAAAGTTCAGCAGAAACCTGAGAATGAATTTCTGATTAAAAAAAATGTCCCCATGGCTCATTAACAAAAACGGTTCATGACATTTTAGAGATGAAACAAAAGGTTTTGTGCTGGCAATATATCTTTAAACCTGTTTCTTTCACCAACTGCTCTTATCTATCTACAGATTAATAATTAGTGACTTAAAAAAATTACTAGCCCATTTTATGAGAGGAAGCATGACTTTATATCCAGCATAAAAATGGGAAAGTTGAGGCATATGAAGTGAGTTGAAATCCCTGTGAGGATTAAATCAGGTGATGCTCGGAACTCAGGTTTGTTTCTAAGTTGTAGTAATTTTCTTTTTCTTTTTTAAAAAATAAAATCCTTCCCTTTTAATATAGCAGCTAAATAATACCCACAGGTGAATTACTTACAGATGACTTGTAAAGAAAATTTTACCCTCTGATGATAGGAATAGCATGGGCTGTTATAGATGTCATGGTGTGTGGAAGGAAAATAAGAACAGGAAAATAAGATAGAAATGACAAAATGTGGTAAATGGTGTCAGACGGTTATTTTCCATCTAGATTTGCACATGTGTTTAAGAGAGCATTGCCATAGTTTTTTATTTAATGTATGGGTACATCTAGGTGCCCTAATTGCCTAGGTACAGTGTTATGTTTATTTAGAAGTAAATAGCTGAATTAATTTGATTTCACTTTTCATTATTTTTGTTTGTAGATCATAAGAAATAAAGAAATATCCCAAACACCACCAGATATTGAAACAGAAACCCAAATTTGAGAAGCAGGCAAGACATGCAACTTTGTAATTAGCCTTCTCTAAACACAAGACTTCCCAGGTTTTCAAATCCGTTTCTCACGTGTTTTGGGTCTTCAACCACCTCCCACTGAAATGAAGGAGAGCTTTTTACCCTAGATCTTGAAGATGAACTGAGTCCTGTCTATGTAATCCCCCCTGGGGAAATGTAACAATAAACCCCCATAATAACACTAGTCACCATGGATGTACAGAAACACTTGCAGAAGATGCCCAGAACACTTAAAATCACATATTTACATGTCTTCTCTGCATCTTAAATGCAGAAGTAAAACATATGTCTTGCTGATAACCTTGGTGCCAAAATGTCACACGTACTCTTTTCTCCTTTCTTTTGCAGTTGCAAAAAAAAAGAAAAAGAAAAAAAAAAAAAAAAGCAGGTTACAATAATCCTCATATGTAAATTCTATAAGCTTTACTGTTCTCCTCAGGTGTGCATGCCAAGTTTTCATTATGAAGCCTCCCTGCTGTGAAAAAAAGGTACATTTTCACTTTCATGTGTCTGTTCCTTTGTGATAGAAAGGCTTGAAACATTAATGAGTAAACTAAGCTAAAACTGTACAGACGTTCCTGCAGGAAATTGGGTAAGTTTCTGATTCTGAGGGGAAGGAATTCAACTAGGTCAATAAAATCGTGTGATTTTGACACTGTGAAGTCAGTTGTCACTAAGGAGTTACCCGTGCTATTTTTATTCATGTTCATGGCATTTTTATCCCCTGGTGTTTTGTTTTGAAGATTTTATCCCACTGAACCAGAAGAACTGAAAAAAAAAGAAGAAAAAAGCAAAAAAAAGCATGGAAAAGAAAAAGAATTTATTCTCAAGTTCAAATAATCTACCCTTGAAGACAGATATCTGTAAGGACTTTTTCCTTTCTCAAACCATTTTACTAAGTCATCATATCATCCTACCTTCTCTTATGCTATCCTATGCAGCATTAGGGCTAGTATGATATCTTTATTAAACCCTTATTATTTATGGCTACGAAACACTGTACAATAGCTTAAATGGGTGTGCTAGTGATAACATATCTTCAAGTCCAGTGTGTATATCAATACTTTTAGATATGCAGATTAAAAGTAATGCTTGTTTGCTCAATAAATATTAATGCTTTTTAATGAAATACTTTAAACTTTTCTATAGGTAGGAAGTTGATGTGTCAGAACCGGTTTGAAATCTCACAGTAAAACAATTTGATTTATCATGGGGTAGGAGTCAATTAAAAAAAGTCAACCAACTCATCCTATATTGAGGAAATTCCTTTTACTTGAATAGCCAATAGAAAAAGATAAATATTTTGGTTCTTATAGAAAACATAAGTGTTTATTTTTCAATTTAGGTAGGAAAACAAATATTTTCCAGCTACCTCTAGACTTCTGATTTTCTCAAGGATGAAACAGAAATCCAGACAGATTCATGCAGGAGTTGACAGTTCAGTCTCACCAAGCATATCACAGCGGAGTGTCATGAATTTACTCCAAAGCATACCCCAGGGACCCAGATTCTTCACTCAGAATAGCAAGGAGGTCTTGCCTAAAGAAAAAGAAAATAAAACAAAACACAACACCCCCAAAACCAAACCAAACCAAAAAAACAACTCAAGGTGGCTGCATCTAAAAGTGACTCAGATTCTTAAACATGAATGAAAATACGCTTTATTAATGCTTCTTAGAAAAGGGGGAATTCAATAGAATTCAATATTGAGGATGTATTAGGTAGTCAGTCATCACTGTTTTCTGACTGAGTTTAACTAGACCTGTAAGAAAGTAGTAGAGAGAATGTTTGGGTTATTTTTAAGGAGAATGGTGATTATTGAGCTCAATGGACTGGTAAGCAGCTGGAAGGTGCCAGGGTGTCCTTAGCTTTAGCCCTGACACCCAGCACGCAGCTCTGTCACTTCAAAAGCTGGTGGCTCACCCCCAGACTTCAGGCACAGCCTCAGGCCAACAGTTGCTTGTACCCAAAAGAAGCCAAAGGACAGTGGTGAAACATGTTTCGCTTTAACACCCTGCTCCCAGTCAGATGGGGCACAAAATGCTGTTGACCTCCCCCTGAATTTCCCTTAAATATGTCAATATCTTGAATGTGGAGGAGAAACTAGACCAAACTTTCCTGCCAGTCTTTCAACTGCATCCATGTCTCCTAATTTCTGTATGTCTCATGCAATCAGCTCTTTCTGAGTGGTGGCACCTGGTCACAGACACGCAAGGATCTCTCTGATAACACTGCTTCTGTGGCATGATAGAATTACATCTGCTAAGTGCTATAATAGTACAATTTATGATCTCAAAGTGCTTGACAAACATTTTTTAATTCCTCTCCATGCCACCATAAGACAGCTAAGTTTTAATTTTCCACATTTCACAGATGGAGAAACTGAAATGTAAGGGTGTTAAGTGACTTGACCAGAAATCAAAGAAGTTTAGGAGCTGAAAAGACAGGCCCTCATACAGGAAAGCACTGGAGCAGATGCTGAACTTCAAGCATTGAAACATTCAGTTCAAGACAAACACTTTCACAGAAAGGCAAAATACTGCATGGAAAATTCTCCAGTCAGCCCATTTTTCATTTACTACCAAAAATTAAAAAAAAAGAAAAAAGAGAAAAAAAAAAAAAAATAAATAATATTAGCCTTAACCAGCTATTGAACAGCTTGCAAATAACCCCTGATCTGCCACACAAAAAAGTTGCACTCTTTATTGTCTATTCACTTTCCTCAA
Organism: Apus apus; assembly: GCF_020740795.1. NCBI lineage: Eukaryota > Metazoa > Chordata > Aves > Apodiformes > Apodidae > Apus > Apus apus. The sequence continues at coordinate 131,732,000 of NC_067283.1, forward strand.
ATAGTATTGGTGCAAGCTCTGGATCATTGCTGCATCTGGTGTAGTGGGGAAAAAAGGTGCAGATGTTGATTTTGTTAGAGGTTTAGATCAGTGCTTGGTAAGGGAGGAGTCCACCCTTAGACAAGCATTCACAAGGAGAATGAAAGAGTCTATAGAATAAAAAGATCAGGGGATATGGCTAGGTGTCCTCTTATTGATGGATCATCAGATTCCTGCTTTGTTTGCATGGGCTTCTTAGCTGGTGGACAGCAGTTTTATCAGCACTTGAGATTCTGTTGGGATAAACATTCTGACTTTATCAAAATCTGGACAGTGAATCTCTTCAGGAGAGGTGTTTATCTGATCTGTGGTAAATTGTAGTATGGGCTGGTCGGAAATATCCGAACTTTCTTCTTGGTATTTGTTGTCTTTGGCAAGAAACAGTAAAGAATATGAACATCTAGAAAGCGTAACTCAGACTCCTCAACGTTTAGAGAAGGATTCAGTTCAGTCCTGGTTAATTCATCCTTTTTTACCCTTTTCTGTAGCACCAAACTTTTCCTCAGTAAGTAGGTCAGTGCCACATTTGTAAATTAAAATTTCTGAATGTAGGCAACCTTGACTTTAAGTCATTGTACCTTGGATTCACTTCCAAACATGTGAATAGTGAAGCAAATTCCTCTGTAAGTTCCTAAGCCTTGAGTCATCCCCTTCAGGAGGGGTATGGAAAAGTAGATATCCTATTTTGACCCCATAGCATGCACAGGTCTTTAACAACTTTCTGCCACACTTCACCCCCACTAACTGTCATCTCTTGTGAGCTCAAGTTTTGTTTTTCAAGAGAAAACCCACCATGATGCATTTACGTGGGGTGGCCCAACCAGCCCCAGCCAGTGCTGCTGACACATCAGGTGTGTTCACTGAAAATGGCAGGATGGGGTGAGAACTGCTACCAGTTTGCACATTTTCAGTTTTCCTTTGCATCCTTTTTTTCCATGACCTTTTGGGTCACAACCTACAGAGACAGGGGCTGCATAGAAAGCAGCCCTATCTGGCTCATGTGTTGTGCCTGGAAGAAAATATTCCTTTGTGATATTTGGACATGCACACGAATCTTGGCACTATTCAGAGCCATATACAAGGAAGCAGGCTAAAACAATGTACATAAGTGGGGGGAAAGAAATATTTATCCTGTGTACAATGGACAGATCTGGCCATTTCCTTTTTATACTTACTGAATATTCTACATTGTACCTCAGGTATTCATTAATTTAAAAAAAAATAAAATTAAAACTGGGTACACTGAGACGGCCTTCTGAGTCCATCAGTTATTTAATATCAACACAGATTACTGGGGCCAGTGAAGCGTTAAGATCCATGATAACCTATTTTTACTTGTTGTTTGGTGTCATTACAAGAACAAATCCTGTAGTATGGAATGCTGTGCCTCAGGACTTTAAAAGCTGTGTGATGAGAATACCATTGAAGGGAGAATGAATATGGCCATAGTAAGACTACAAGGTGCATAAAGTGCCTAACATGGTGAATCTAAGCCAATAACAAATATTTTTAACTAAAAAAAAAAAAAAAGTATTTCCCCTTTTCCAAAATGTAGCATGGAGAACAATTCTGAATACACCCTATTTTAATACATTTTCTGGATTAAATATGAGAGTTAAAAAAAAAAAGTTATAAAGAGTATAAGGTACTTCTATCAAAATATTGCTCCTTTGTTACTTCTCCCAAGGCTTTACAATTAATAGGCTGCTTCAACCAAGAGAATATTTTCTTTTTAGAAATGTAGTTCTTAAATAACACATGTGCTACTTCATATGATTTGATGTATGTTGGAAAGCAATGACAAGTACAAGATACTTATTTTTAGATGATGAAGTAATTGTAGGAGTGAAGTGCTATTAATACAGTGCAGCATGTATTCTAACAATACATCTGTTGGTATAAGTGACTAATTTGTAATAGCAGAACACAGTATTTGATGAAGTTGTGGTCTTCTACAGAAGGGCCAGGCAGTATAAGCTAAAACGTACTTCTGTTGCACTTACTTTGGAAAAGGAGTATAGTCTTTACTATACTCCTTCAATCTGCATGTGTAAGAAGCATGTTGTCCTAAAATGAGGAGTCATTCCATCCTAGTTCTGCTCTTATGAGATACCAGTGTGAGAGAAAGAACACACACTCAGCCTACTTCACTGTATTCTTCTGTCTTACCACCAGCTGAAAAGTGAGTCTTATGTGCTGATGAATGCAATTAGAAGCAAATGATCCATGACATTAACTGTAATGAGCTGCAGCAGGTCACTTGGTTATGGATGGCACCATGCAAAGGTTACAGTTCAGGGTGATAAGGAGTTTCTGACAGTTATCCACAAAACTTTTATGCAGTAGACACAGCAAAGACACACTTAACAAGTCTTGGTCACGGGAGTGACTAGACTTCATAGCCCACTGCTATCTGCCTTAGCTTTAGTTCCACAGTTTAATAATTCATAATTAGATCTTATATGACTGACAGCCACATAATAAAAGGCATTAACTTAGTGGTCTTGTTTTCACATCTACCATATTTTCCCAGATAACGTTCAAAGAACTAACTCCAAATTTACATTTACTTCTCAAGCACTGAAAAAAAAGAAAAAAGAATGTTATAGTAGTAGAGCCCAGGGTGGTGAAATGTAACACATGATCTCATCTGTACTCTCAAAGGGAGATCAGCTCACAGAAAGAATCCTAATTTCAGAATATTAATATTGATAAACTGTAGAAGGTAAAAATAGCTGAATGAATTGCTTAAAACACTGGTACTAGATAGTGATATCATTCTGTGCCTGAAGTCTTAAAGCTCCCGAATTATGTTACTGGAAGAAGATACCTGTATATTCATATTTAGATAGATTATTTAATCCAGATATTCTAGATATTCACTTTATTATGGAGTTTATAATTGCAATAACCAGAAAACTTCTTACTGCCCAAGCCTGAGCTCTGACAGAAATCTTCATCCAAACCCACAGCAGTGCCTGAGCTGAGCCAGCCCGACACGGGAGCCTTCTCCCCAGGGCTCAGGACCAGGTAGGTACCTGGGCTGGGATCATAGCTGGATCACAGCTGGAGCTGGTCCCAGCTAGCCTAGGTGAGTGCTCAATTTTGGTAGGGCAAACTCCAGCAATTCCTCCTGCTGATTACCTCCAGCAGAAGGGAGGGCTCTGGCATCTGGTTAGGCTGACACAAGCTGCTCCCGACCACCGCTTGGGCTGCACACGGACACTACCTGGGAGGTTTCTATGTCAGGTAATTACGTTGTACTAAATGAACTAATCTCAAGAATGACTGCAGATAATTATAAATGAGGAAGAATACTCGTTTAGGCATCGTCCTTTTCGCCTCGAATATCTACAAGTTGCGTTACCCTGAAGGGGTTACGTTTAATAGATGACGAACTACTTTTAGACCCTGATGAACTGCTTTATTTGACTGCTTGTTACTATTATTTTTCATTTGTATTTGATCACCTAGGTCATGCACCTTGAGTAGACAACAAACACTTCAAAAAGGGGAATAATGGTAGAGAAGCACAAGTAACCAATGGTGAATAAGGAACACTCTTGTTCACACACAAATGCCCTTGTTTGCACATGAATATGGGGTTTTGTATGAAAAAGACCCATTCTCCAGACATCCATGTGAAGAGAAACCCATTCAGCAGGAATGTTTGTGAACACTGAATAACAAGTGGATGAACAAGGCTGAATCAAACAGCCGTTCAGACTTTGAACCAACGTTCACAAACACTGGTTTGTATTATTCAGCCAGTCCTGTGAACAGCCATCTGTTCAATAACTGATAATGGAGATGGAAGTTGGGTTGTTGGGTAGGTATGGCTCATCAGGGAGACAATGGTTATCTATTTGCAAGATTTCTACTTAGTCTGTTGCAGGCATAGCCTCTGTTCCTCTTGACCTGTGATATTTGGTTTCTCTTTCTCCTGCCAAGATTTGCTTAATATGTATATAGTAATAAACGCGTGTGTGCAAATAAACACAGACACAAACGTGCCTGCACCACATACGTATCTTTGTTGTTCCTGGTTTTTACTTGGTACCTAAAATATATGTTAAACTCAGGCGCATGAGTATCTTTGTGAATAAAATGCTTAGCACATATTTAAGACCTAGATAAACAAAGATAAACACGTATGCGTTAAAAATCCTGTTTAGGTGTCTCTAGATTTAAAACCAAATTAGTTAATACATTGCAGATTTATACCTATCTACACAGAGTAAAAATTATCCTCACTTTTCTCAGGATTTTCTAACTGTAATAGAAAAATCAGTATTTTTCAGACATCAGGACAGACGTGGAAAAAAAATTTTTTGCATCCTGATTCTCAACCAGCTCCTCCTCGCTTATATGAACTCGTCCTATCAAGAGATTATAAAACTTTCCTCCACCTTTAAATAATTGGTTTTATATGAGAATAATTAAATACAGACAACTTGTATAGATTGACTGGTGCACTATATTTTTTCTAGGTATTTCCATCAGTAACATGCCTGTTTAAATTATAGGGACGTTGTAATTGTTTTTGTTCTTCCTGTGACAGGTTTGTAGCTATATTTCTATGCAACTGATTTAGTATAATTTATCTTAAAATCTGAAATCTCTCCAAGTGGTTCTACTGCTTTTCTAACCCCCAAAATGAAATACATCTTTCAGGTTAGAAAGCATCAAAATAATGTCTGCATAAAGTGCCAATTTATATTTTTGATTTCTGACCTCAGCTTCCTGCAGTCTTAACAGTATCCTTTATAATTCTTGGGAACAGCTGGTTCTGTTGTCAGGGCAAGTACCAAATGTGGAGAATATCTAGCATCTTTACTCATGAAATACGTTTCAAATCAGTGTGGTGCATCAACTATGTTTTAGCACTCGTTTAGAATGTAATTTTTTTTTTTTTTTTTGCTTTGTCCTCCCTGCTTCTTTTTTAACTGAAAAATGCCCAAGTGCACTTCTCACAACAATTGAAATAATTATAAAACCAATGATATAATAAATTAAGATGATAGTTGCACCTGGTTCCCAAATTGTAGTTATCTAGTTCTTTAATTCTTCACTTTGTCAAGATAGCAGTGGGCTTACTGTAACCCAAATATAATCCAACATTTGCTCATTTCAAATAACTTGGGAATCAGGTCTCTGTGCACGTTTGTTCCAGCCTTGTGATGCTGTTTGCAAAACAGTTGCTCCAATTCTCAATTGTGAAATACAACCCGAGTATGTATATATTATCACAACTCAAACAGAAAAAGGAGAAACAAGGTATTAATAATTTATTAAAAAATATAAATCTCAACTTCATTTTTATTGAATTTTTAAATCCCACATATATATTTAAAATGAATATGCAGATTATAAGCTTTTAGTGACAATCTTAATAACAAATGCATAGACTAGAGTTAAGATTAGAATTGTAGTGTGGTTTGGAAATCCAAATAACTAAGAAGGAGCGTTTAGAGTGTGATCATTCTAAATTGCAATAGTTTTGCAGTGGACCTGAATGAGTAATGAATACTTTTAGAATTTACCTTGCAGAAAAGGAAGAGATAGGAATAACTGTTGCCCTAAGGCAGTTAATCAGCTGATGGGAAGTGGAAATAGTGGGATTTAGAAAAGCAAACAGTATGCAGAGGTAATGGCTGGGGCTATTGTCCAGTTGATGGGCGATGAAGCAAGACTGGAGCAGCACTGATCACGAGGAAATTCCGTTTTTAAGCAGACTGTTTTGAGGAGCAGTTCTTATCGACGTTTTAAGAAATATTTAGCATTTTTGAGGAGAAGACTTTTTGGAGCTTAGCTGTTGAAAAGGGAGTGGCTGAGCTACTTCAGCTTTTCCAGTAAAATCTGAAAACTGTCGAAGAAACTACCCTGTCCCACGGAAAATATGCTTTTTACTCAAACATATATATTTTTTTTTAAACAGTATTTTTGTATTTCTCTCCGCCACTTTCTAATGTTTAAGGCTTTTCATGAAGAACGTGGTGTGACTGTCATTCATTGCCAAGAAGATGTGTTCAAAGCAGTGAGGGATCAGTGGTACCAGCATATGCTGTGTCTTGTGAGAATCATCTCAATTGTTTTTCCGAGGAGTAGACGGCTAGAAAAGAGAAGTCTGGTTGTGTGTGGTGTTTAAAATATGAATAGATGTAGTGTTTAAGAGAATGGTCTAAGCACTGGATTTTGTAGAGTGAGGTTAACAGTTGGTAGATCTAGATTGTAGTTGGACTTGATTTTCTCAATGGTCTTTTCCAACCAGAACAATTTTGTGATTCTGTGATTCTTGATAAACTGCTGCATTTCCAAGGAAAATAGGAAAGTCCCTTTCTGAAGAAATCACTTACTTTAGTAATGAGCCTGGGTCTTTCCTGTGTTTTTATCAGTCAAGAGAGTTTCAATTCTGTGCATCAAGTGGTGGTTTGTTTACTTCTACTCATGAAGCAATATATATACATAGTCATAAAGTCAAGCAATTGTGAACAAGTAGGTGTTATCCAAAGTGTATAGAGAAAAGCTTCCAATAGCCAATCTTTCAACTCCTTTACACTCAGTAATGGGAAGCATCATATTTCTCCTCGTGTGCCTTGTTCCGAGGGCTGTCTCCTGCCCCAGGACACTCCTGTGACTGGCATAGCAGTGCCTGTCCCAGCCCATGCTGGGGACCCTGGTCCCCAGTTCGGCACACAGGATCCAGCCTGGAGGGCAGCACCCTCGGCCAGGAAACCTCTCAGCCCCAGGGCCGAGGTGCCTGCATCCCACTGAGGATTTGCAATGCTCTGTCTGCAATAAACTTGGGCTTAGAGACAGTGTTAATTAATTATTTCACCAATATTTTGGCCACTGCCTGGCTTTGTGTTTTTGCTCAAGGGCTGCAGCTCCTTTCTGGGACATGTTTCTGGCCTTTTCCAGACCTGGTGCTGGGCTAATAATCTTGCCACTGATTACTGTCTTGGCTGCTCTCCAGCTTGTACCTCAGAACATTCTAAGGTGTCTGAACCCATGGCACCTCAACGCTCTCCTCAGCCTTCTGAGGACCACTGGGATAGGGGGAAAGAAAATAACAACTGTGTTTTCTGTGGCTGGAGGCTCTTTGGTTGGCACCAGCCACTACAGTGTGTTTTGTATAGCATTTGCCAAGTGAGAGCTGTGGGTTTTGCCTTACCAAGGTGAAGGAGTGAGAAACCAGTCCTCCCCACCAAAAGTCCCCTTTGATGAAAGTAGTTCCTGTCACTTTAGTGTGTATTACATTTGTTTTTAATTCTAGGAAGCTGTTCTATTTTAATCCCTAATCCTAAGATAAGTAGAGGCATGTTTTAGAGCCATTTGGTTCCAGTAGTCATCTTCTCAACCTCTAAATATTAGTTTTACCAAGACCTCAAGAAGTTTTTAGCATGTCCCATAATTTGATCTACTGTAAGAAATATAACAATACTTGCTAACTCCTCACAGTAAAACGTTCAGATAAAGTGTAATGAATTGTCTGTGAAGTTAAGGTATTTGAGAGCAAGGGTATAATCTGAGAAATTTTCCTGGAGTTGGATCTGTTTATTTCTACAATAAAATATTATTTCTTTTTTAGGATGTTTCTTACTAAAGAATTACTAGAAACACAGATGCAAAAAGACAGTGTCTGAAAACAGGTATTTTATGATTGCTCTATAAAATATCTTTTTTGCCTTTTGCAACAAATACAGAACTAACGATAAAGCTTTATGTTCTTATTCTGTGGTTAGAACATTTTTTGTCTTAGCCCCTAAGATTCACAACTCAAATGGCTTTATTTATCAGAAATTTATTTCATACAAGGAACACTTCACTAGACATGGAAAGTGCATTTAGTCAAATTGCACTCTTGAGATCTTGCCATAAAACTCCCACCTTCAAGTAAGCAAATAAATGCATTAATACATGTATGTGTACTACACATATGTGTGAATATATATGTAGGCATATATACAGAAATATACTTATATTGTATTTTATGTACACAAAATATATAATATACATATACGTAACTAATTAATTTCAAAGAGTGTAAACATTAAAACAGCTATTGAAATTGTTTCTCTGTTTTCCTCTACACAGAACACTTTCTTTGTTAGTCTGAAGTTCTTTGATACCACTCAGTAAAGCTTCTGTGTCAGGCAACTGCTGTATTGTCTACACTATGTTGATTGCTAACATAAGGCAGAAGACCTTTTGAGGAAAACTGAACTATGAACATGCTCATTTTATATTTACATGTGGCTTGTCAGTCAATTAAGTATGGTCAAAATCCCAAGGGATGATCTAGAGCTGCTGCCAAGTCCCAGTAGGAGAAGGCTATGGGTACATCTTTTAGACACAGAGGAAGACATTTTGTCTATGAAATCCCAGAAGCCCACACTCTCAGGAAGAAAACATTGTCCTGAAAGAGATATAGGTATGGTTTTATATCTGTCAGGTCTTCCTAGTCTGTTCATTCTAACTCTTCTTCCTCATTCCCACACCTCCAGGGGATAAGCATCTCTCCTGACTTCTCTGCTATGTCATTTTATTTCTCCTCTAAAAATGCGGGTTTTTTTTTCTTATTCTCCTGTTTCTTTTTCTCAGGTGCTTATAGGACACCCATGAATGTTGTTAATAAATCATGAGGGGGGTTATTTCTTTGAATCCTTTCTGAAAGCTGAAGGAAAAGCTCCTACTATTCCCACTTTCTAGCCATCTTTTTTTGGGATGGGGAAGTTTTAAGTCTTCCCCCTTAAGAATGAAGTAAACAGTTGCTGTTTTGCTTAGCTTATCTCTGTCCAGTTGCTTCACAACAATTCAGGGCTGTTTTTGTTTGAGCGGCCAAGGTGAAGGCAGCTATTAGAGCTGAAGACAGGTTGGTGAGGTAGCTTAAGTTCAGGAACAAACTTCTGCCCTTCTACAATAAAAAAATATATTCAGGTGTGTGCATGATGTACATGCTCTGGTCCTAAATCATGTTCACTCTTAAGACACGTAAGTAAAAGGCAGTTTTATGTCAATGTTATATAAATAAAAATGTAGCTTTTACTCATTCTCTGTTTATAATCTTTGGAAGAGAAACTGAATATGCTTTTATTTTGGCTTTAATAAAGTTACTTAAAATGAAATGTATGCACACTGAAATAAATATGCCCTTCAGGAAGCTTGTCCTCTCTTACATTTACATTTTATTTTGTTCAGGCCTCCTGATAATGTATTTGGATGGAGTGAGGAACACAGTAGTTTCAAAGTTAGTCTGGTACAATCAATTTTGTCCACTTAGACAAACGTGTTATATGAAACAGTGAGATAAATAAAGACAGTGTCATAAAATCCAGAATTGACAGACTGTGTAATGAAAGCCCTTAATAGGCCCTGAATACGTGTGTCATGTCGTATGACCGTGCTCTTGCAGCACAAAGTGGAGTAGGTGTGATTGAGAGGAGCAGAGGCTGCTTAGCTGGTGATTGCAGGATTTGTCTCTGCAGAAGGCACCAAATGATGAACACCGGGGAAAAAATGGAAAATCTCTTTGGTGCTGATGCTTGGGTTGTAGAGCCTAGCACTGCGAAAACACAGCCATCCCTCTGGAAATTCGGCGGCTGCTTGTAGATCTTGACCTCTGCAATTTCTCAGTCAATGTGTTGGTATTTGTGAGATCATTAAAAAATATATATATATTGAATAATAATTATTTTATTTTAATTTTTACCTTTTCAAAAAGGTTATTTTGTAATTTTGATTGGTGTTACCAATATTTCTGTCTTACATCCCATTTTTATCCCAACAAGGTCAGTAATGGCTTACCGGATTCGGCTTGCATGCTTTCTGAAAACTGGGACTATATGAGGTGGGGGCTGGAAGGCCAAAGAGCATTAAATCAAACTTCAGCTCCACAAAATACTTAAGGAGAAAAACTGAACCCAAATCAGTAATAATATAGCTTAAAATCCAATAGCTGGTAGAGCATTTAGGAGATGTGAAGCACTGTATGGTTGTCTAAGGAATCAATGGTTCATTTGTAGTTGCACTTGCAGCTGATATTTCATTTAGGATTTAATTGTATGTCCCCATGTGCTTATAAATAGTGTTAGTGCCTTATTAAAACAGATTCTGAACTTTTTCCCTTGGCACCCTCCCCTCCACATAATTTCCTGTCGCTGTTATGAACTGCCACCCTGTAATACCAACCGCAGCTCCAACAGTGAATCATGTTTCAAAGCTTCTTTCTGAATTGGACTGTGTGTGATGATGCCCACTTAACAGTAGATGAAACCCAAAGCCCAATGACCAGGTGCATTACTTTGCACAGTCACAGGGGGAAATTGCTCACAGGAGCTGATGCAGAGCCAAAGAATTACATTGGGTGCAGGGCCAGGTTGCTCCTCATGAGGTCTGATGCCCAGCTCTTTGCTCCTACCAATTAATGCTCACTCTTGACTATGGCACAGGCAACAGCTTAGCTGGGCTCAGAGGTTTACAACCACGTGGAATTAATGGCTTTTCAGAGACCTCCAGTGCCACAGTTTTATAATTAAATTGTATGCTGAATAACTGACTGACCAAACAAAGTGTAGTTATTGAAACTATTACCAGTGGGCTCCTCCCTCCCCCAAAACCCAAACTGTTGTAGAAGCTGCCTTAGGATAAACCTGGCCTTGCCTAAAACCACGGAAATGCAGAACTGTGTGACAAATGTGTTTTCTTCTGCTGTCTGAGATGTGCAATTCCTATCTTTTATTTATCTCACTGTAGGGGTTGATGTGGGGATGCTGCCTATCTCCTACACGTCAGCACCCACCAAGGTGTGCAGGCATGTGTTAGGCAAGGCAATGTTGCCTTGTGCTTATTTCTGATGTAAACACTGCCCTCAGAAAACATAGTTCCTGCTTTCTGAAGTCTCAGCATCAAGTAGAGAACTACTCACCTTTCGCAGGACTTGACCTGGAGGTCGTATGAGACGCTGATAACTCAGAGGTGGAAACCCACAACTTTACGCCCAGACTCTGGCCAAGTGCCAGGCTGAGTGCTGCTTTTCAGCCCTGCCTGCCTGGTAAGAAAAGGTCCTTCCAGGCGGACATGAGCACCTGCGGTCAGACCTGTGCATGATCATCGAGTTTCTGCTTGCTATTCCTTTGCTTTCTACTCTGTATCTGGTAATACGATGTTCTAGCTGAGAAATTTCGGCTTTACTCACCAGGAGATCCAGCACCACAACCTTTTCTGCCACTATTCAGTTATGTGCTGCCATTCAGAGGGACTTAGACAGGCTGGAGAGTTGGGCGGGGAGAAACATGATGAAGTTCAACAAGGGCAAGTGTAGAGTTCTGCATTTGGGGAAGAAAAACACCATGCACCAGTACAGGTTGGGGGCTGACCTGCTGGAGAGCAGTGTAGGAGAAAGGGACCTGGGAATCCTGGTAGACAGGAGGATGACCATGAGCCAGCAATGTGCCCTTGTGGCCAAGAAGGCCAACGGCATCCTGGGGTGCATTAGAAAGGGTGTGGTTAGTAGGTCAAGAGAGGTTCTCCTGCCCCTCTATTCTGCCTTGGTGAGGCCGCATCTGGAGTATTGTGTCCAGTTCTGGGCCCCTCAGTTCAAGAAGGACAGGGAAGTGCTTGAAAGAGTCCAGCGCAGAGCTACAAAGATGATTAAGGGAGTAGAACATCTCCCTTATGAGGAGAGGCTGAGGGAGCTGGGTCTCTTTAGCTTGGAGAAAAGGAGACTGAGGGGTGACCTCATTAATGTTTACAAATACGTAAGGGGTGAGTGTCAGGGAGATGGAGTTAGGCTTTTCTCAGTGATGACCAGTGATAGGACAAGGGGTAATGGGTGGAAATTGGAGCATAGGAGGTTCAAGGTGAATATACGAAAAAATTTTTTTACTGTGAGAGTGACAGAGCACTGGAACAGGCTGCCCAGGGAGGTTGTGGAGTCTCCTTCACTGGAGACATTCAAAACCCACCTGGATGCGTTCTTGTGTGATGTGCTCTAGGTGACCCTGCTCTAGCAGGGGGGGTTGGACTAGATGATCTTTCGAGGTCCCTTCCAACCCCTAAGATTCTATGATTCTATGATTCTATGATTTACATAGAAATTTCTTCTTGCTCCCATTAAAATTCAGCCTCTTGGTCCTTAGTTGTGGGGTTTTTTTGTGTATGCTCAAAGGAATGTAACAACTGTATTCTTCTTGTACCTGTGGATGCAGTAGTGAGGGAGGGTGGAGGGGACACTTTAATCCAAATTTCTTCTCAAAGTCTACCATATTCCAGAAGAAAATAAACCTCATAGAGTACGGTACAGATTTGATAAGTGTGTCCAATCACATAACTGGTCACCTCAGTTTGAACAGCAGGTAAGGACTTCAGGATCAGGAAGTACTAGAAGAATAACTCCAAATAGCATAATCTATGAAGTATAGGACATACTTGGGATACAGTATGACTCTTAGGGTGGTGCAATGCTGCTACTGCTGTCATCCCAAACTGATGGGCGTTGTCTACCTGCAATAGTAAGCACAATATAACACTACTTGTCCAAGGCAGTTCAGAAGTATTTTGGGGATTTCACATGCCTCTAGATGTGGGAGACCACAACGTGTTGGTTGAAAGAAAACTGAATTTTCTGAATGGGGTGTAAGTCCAGCCTCAAATATTTGAAGTTGCCTTCTGCCAACTTCCAAAGCTCAAACTGTTCAAAACCCCAGTCACAAGTTAGTGTTTTGTAACATTTTTACCTTTTCAGTGTGTTTCCATTTCAACAGTTTGTCACTATTCGGGGATCTAATTAGGAAAAGGGTGCAGCACTGATGAACTCAGAAGCACTTTCTCTTTTATTATTGGTTTCTTCCTATTTATCTCTTTTCTAGTAACTGCTTTGCATAATAAAATAGGTTTGGTTGGTTGGTGGTTTGTTGTTGTTCTGTTTTTTGTTGTTTTGTTGTTTTTTTTTCCAGAAGGCCTAACAGATATTTTCAAAGGCTGCTAGCACAAAGACCTTAAAATAGTCCTAACGATTGCTAAGATACCCCAGGCAAACACTAAAAAATCAGGCAAAAATAATATGAAGAAAGGGTGGAGATGGCACAAGTTCTGCCAAAGCAAACAATCAGAAAAGGAAAAACAAACACCCTCCCCCTGCTGCCTCAGAATGCACATGTAAATTCAATTGCACTCACAAATAAATGTGCTGTGGTTATGCTTATACCTTTACATGTGTGCTTTACATGAGTGACTGTCAACATTTACTTATGTAAATACCAAAGACCCGTGATTTTGATCTTTTTATATGCAAATATTTACACTGGAAGTCTTGTATAGGATATCACACCTCTGGAACCACCAGCTGACAGTGTTCTCCCACCACATGTCACAGCCGTGGCACAGAAAAGACACAACCTGCCACAGAAATACTTGACCACAGGCTTTGAGAAAAGGACAAGCACTTCCACTCATCTTGCATCCGTGATGCTGGAGCTGGAAAATTGCACAGCAAGATATTCAATGATACCCTTGGAAGAAATTACGTGAGCTGGAGAGCTCAGAGCTTCCCCAAATTCTTTGCTGAAATAAAATGCATGAGACAGATAACCACTGTATTGGGAATCCTCCATTCAGTTGTGCAAACTGCCAAGGGAGAACCATGTTTGAATTCCTCATATTGTCCAGGTTTTTATTGAAAGTGATTTTTGGGAGAGGTGTATCTAGCTCAAAAGAGGAATCTGCATCACCATTCATAATAAGTGTTCTGGAAGCCCTCATGCATTTGCCACATAATCAAGAAAATCAAAATTGCATCTAATTTATTCAGGTCAGTGTGCCTCAAATTTAATGTATGGACTTTTACAAAGTTATAGGGGACTATTTGCAGTTCCTTCAGAGAACAGAAAAAATACACAAACCAGATGTAATAAATAGCTTTTTGTTGCAATCAACGTAATTTCAGTCTTCTCACAGGTAAGCCTCAAAGCAGGGCAAGTGCTTCAGAGTCATCTGTGCAGCTTCTGAACATGGATTCTTATATAAAATCTTCTGCCCTCCAAATTAATTTGCTCTTTTATTATCTATTTTCAGGTATTCTGTTTGCAGCTATGGAGATAGTGTGATATCCCAAACAACTTTGTACAGTCTAAAAGACTAGGAAGCTGAAACAGGTGGTGAGCTCCACAAAGAAGAATGCAGAAGATGATAAGTTTTTTGTTTCAGTAGTTCTTCTCTGCTGAAATTTGTTTTAATGCCCCATATATACTCTTCTTATTCATATACACTTACCTGACTCTTCATCCAGGCAGTCAGCCTCAACCTCCCCAGGTTGGGAGCCTTTCTCTTTTAGCCTAGAACTTGTGTCTGATGACTTATACGGACATTTTCCTAAAGGCACAAGAAACTTCCTCTATCTTCTTATATGTTTTATGTTGACAACAACATCAATAATAAAAGTTTATATTTGAAATATTTATCCTAGACTTTAGCCCTGCAATAATATCCTTGCAGGTTAAGGATACATTTTCAGGTACAGTGTTGCTATTTCAGCCACTGCTTCCAGGATATTTTAAGGCAGATTCTGAAGAGCATCACAGAAACTGTTAACCTGCAGTGGTATCTCAGGCAATAACAGTTTTTTTCAGGGCTTCTAAACAGATGGTAGCCAATCCAAATTCAGCAGTGCTAGCAAGCAACACTCAATAAAACTGTAATTGATGCATATGGTACCTGCTAAGCTGTTTAAAAACCAGCTCTGTAAATTAAAGGGAAAATGTTTAAATGTCCTGATAGAACTGGACCTAAATTTTGGAGCAAATCTATTGGAGAGGGAGTCTTCCCTTCATGTCTTTAAAAGCCTGTGGATAAACCCTCTGTTTTTGTGTTACAGCACCAAAGTGCTTCTGACCCTCACTTTCTAGGAACCTACCAGATATAAAGATTTATATTAGATCTTTCTGGCTGTAGCAAGAAGCTGGGCAAAAGCAACTGAAATAATTTATTGTGGTTGCAAAGTGAACTGGAGGCAAAGGAGCATAAGGTGTCTTCTCCACTCTGAAGAGCTTCCTCTCTTGGTGTTGCACAGCAAGCTTCCCATTCAGCAGTTTCCTCTCACTGTAACACAACACAGTGTCACAAGTTGACTTGTCTCTAGCATAAGAAAGAGTAAAGGAAAAACACAAGCACTCAGCTCTGCCTGACTCTCCAAGCCTGATTAGGCCACAGAGCAACCTGGGGGAAGGAGTGCTTCACCACATTATGAACCACAGTGAGATTTTAATGGAGAATGGTGAGGTCCAAGCTCACTTGTTAATTTACACAATAGGATGTGACACTGAAAACATTCCTAATTTACCTCTGCTGAGAAAACAGGGATAATTGCAGCTGTCTTTTGATAGGTGAGATATTCTAGCAATTTGACTTCTATTCTGAAAATAACCAGCTATCAATTATCAGAGAATTGATGGGTATGTGCCACCCACCAGAGGATACTATTTTTCAAATTCATCATATCAAGAGCTTGTTTGTCTTCCCTGAAGAAAATGAATGAGATTCTGCAGTGCTTAAGGTGTGCAAAAACCTATAGGCAAGTGATGTTTAAAGGTACATTTGCACTGCACAGACCAGAGTTGTACAGGAATCCCAGGGTTAACTCCAAGTGAGACTCAGCAGGGTAAAGTAGCCCAGGCTCAGTACTTTGTGCTGCTTCTGAAGTGGGTTTGCTTAGAGGGTAGCTCATTGTAATGTACTTGTAAGGCAGGGAGGCCAATATACAGGACATGAGAGGCACATGAATGAGCACTAAAAGCCACTGAGGCTGCTTTACTAAAATTCTGTAGAGGAAAACCTCATATTCAGGGGCAATCCAAGCCCTCATTCTTTAAATAGTTGAGTTTCAGAAAATAGGATGAGTGAACTGAGAAGAAAAATGAGAAGTGGAGTGGGAGGATGACTGTGTATAGTCCTGCTTGAGAAGAAAATGAGACAGTAACAGCAGCATGAAGGATGGGGACTTCTGCACAACCGTGTTTGACCACTGTTGGTGGTCAAACCCTCCCAGGGTCAAACCCAGTGACCCTCATTTTGTTGTGAGGGGCAATATGGGAAAAATTATGACAATGCCTGTTTATGTATTGGAGAAATGTCAGAAGTGACAGAAGTAAAAGTGAGCTGAATGTTGGTGGGAGCTGGAATCCTCACAGTTAACACCATGAGAAATTTTAGGTAGAGATAAGCTGTGGTGATTTTGTGGTGAAAATCAAATGCCACTAGAGAGATTTCTAGAAGAGATTATGAAATCCAAATGATGGATTGGGAAAACGATTGATGCAAAATTACAAGAGACCAGAAGGATTTATTTCTTGGAGAATATCCTTCAAATACTGTGTGTGAAATATAATACCTAGCCCAAGCTGCAAGGTCCAGAAGGCAATCCAAGCTGAGCTGGACACTTGAGTTACAGACAGGATGGTGCTGGGGTTCAAGGCAATGGAAAAAGCATCCAGAAGGAGAGTTTGGTAGAACTGGCTGTTTTAGCCAGCCTGAGCTGGAAGTGACAACCAGAGATTTGTGAGAAAGTTTCCAAGAACAGGCCAAGGTTTTGAACTGGGATAGGCCTGAAGCAGAAAGATGTCTTCATCTGTTTGTGTGGGCCCAGAGTGGAAAGATTTGTCAGTGATCTATATAAAGCAGAGGGTCAGTGTGAGTTTATCAATGAAATTCCTGAAGTCCTGTGGAGTAAAGAGGAGGGGGCAGAGTCCAGAGCTTGGTGACATCTTCAAAGACATCCAGAATGAACATGGGAATACTCCTCCAATGCTTTCAGAAAAAAAGAACCTCCACTGACACAGAGCCTCCACTGACTGCACATGACAACAATTAAGAAGAGGAAATATGGATTTTGAGCAACACTATGATCTCAAGATTTCAGGGGAATGGGAAGAAGTGGGATCTGAAGGCACCAGCTGGAGCTGGTGGATGCTGCCACCACTGGTCCTGGACGAGGCACAGAGCAAACTCAGATGCTGAAGACAAAAAAGTCTGGGTGTGCAACTGAAGAAGCACAAAGGACTAGGGATGGGTTCATCATCTTGTTTTTGTTTTAAGATGGGAAAGGCTAAAGTGAGTTTGCCTTGTGAAAGAGCCAGCTGGGACTGTCAGGTAATGGGAAAAGGTAATTTGGGAGCCAATTTATCCTAACATGTCCTTGAAATATTCATTTGTGCTGCTTACAGCAAACTCTTTGTAGCTTTGGGTTAAAGCCCAGGAGTGTACTTTTCAACTAGAGGATCTCTTGATGACAGCTCCAGTGCTGGAAAAGCACAGTGTTTCAAAGGTACAGCCGTTTCAGCAAATGCTAGAAATGAAAATCTGTCTGACACTGCTCTGTTTACACCGATGTGTGGTAACCTGTAGAAAAATAAGACAGCCTCTGGAGACAGCAACCAGGTGTGGGCAAAGAAAGATAAAATATTTGGCAGGCATTCAGAGGGTTCATAACCTTTCATAGGGTCTTACTGGCTCCAGCCTTTTGACAGACCACACTCCACTAGTACCCAGTCCTTCCAAGTGTCATAGTTGTATTGTAAATCTCAAGAAAATGTATGCTTTTCTTAAAGTGTTTGAGTCATTATATTACATTAGAATATCAGCTTTCATTAAAACAAACAAACAAACAAACAAACAAACAAACTAGTCTTCATAGTTACAAAAAAGCTTAAAAAACATCCGCTAAAGATAATTAAGGTAATTAAAATTCAAGTAATTCAAAGAGAATCATACACGTCCAACTTTCTAGTATCTTGCGATTTTACCTTACCATTTTTGTACGCTGTGTTGGCAACTCTGCTCAGTTATAATACAAACTGAGCTAAGAGACCTTCATGGAGTGGCTGACTTCTTAAGTAAAGTTTAAAATGTCTTGTGAAGTATTCAGTAAGGCAGTGGCTCCCAAAATGTTGTTCACCCATTGGATGATGGTGAAGTGCCTACCAGTTGCTGCACAACTTCACACTGTACTTTTCATGTTTCCTTCAAAGACATTCACCTAGAGGTGGAAGATAAGCCTGCTAAATGATGTGAGAAAATGTGGTGGCCATTAGGAAACCCTGAGGTTCCAAGAGGCTTACAAATCACCTGCAAAGGTGTAATTTTATTGCAGAGTTAACTTGGTTGTGTGTTTTCAAGCTGCCCCCTTCCCATTAGACTATCACATGGGTGAGCAGTCATACTGCTGAGAAGCCTGTGAGCTGCTCTGTGTCTTCTGGACACCTTTCTCCCCGGAGATAGACAGTGGAGCCATCTCTATACCCAGCCCATTGTGGTGCTCATGATGCCCTGGGAACCCATGCAAGCTACCTTTAAGATGAACAACCCTGGTAACGTTAGCATCTGTGCACAGCAGGAGGAAGCTCAATGTAGGTTAACCACCCAATTATTTTCCCTGCTTCCCCAGTGGGGTCTCAGCACTCCCTAAGCCTGCTGCTGCTGCAGCTCTGCTGTGATCAGTACCTAAAGGAATGAGATCAGCACTAACCCTGAAATCTCATAACACAGTCTTGTCCTGACCTTTCTGAACTGTTGCACTTGTCTTGCACCACAGTTTCAGTGAACTGATTAATTTGTTCCTGGTCAAAGAGCTTTTCTACCTGGTTTTGGATGCAGAAAGAAAAGGCTGGAGCCCTGGTGGTCCCTGCAGAAATCTTGTTTGCAAGGACTCTGCAGCATGGCTGTGTTAAGACAAGGTGAAGCACAGTTGTGGTGGGAGTCCACTAAGGTGGGACTTGAAGCAAGGCTTGAGTGAGTGCTCACATGGCCGAAACCAGTCTCATTCTTCAGAAGAAAAACACATGGAAGTATCTTGTGACATGAGAGAATAGGCAAAGTGAGAAACCAAAATCAAGCCATGTCTGTTATTGGACCAATTAGCTCAGTTACTTCTGCTGCTCAGGACCTGCATCTGTGCCATTACAAGGAGATCTATGAAAGGGTTCTGCCCACATTTGTGAAAGGGTTCTGCCCACATTTGTGTTGTTGCTTCCCAGTCACTCCCTAGGACTAAAGACCTACAGACACCTTGGGAAGCCCCAGAAGCACTCTGACCCAGATGAGGGCAGAGCCAGATATGTGGGCCCGCATGTGAGCAGCCACTATGGCTGTATTCCCTAGTTTGGCGGGTAGAACATAATTTAAAAGACAGTATCTCAAGGACAGACTGTTTGATTAAAACAAGACAGACAGCTATGCAGAGATTATGTACAAGAGCATGTTTGAGCATGTAGGGAACAGGACAAGCAGAGGAGCAGGCATTGCTGAGCTGACCTACATAAAGGCCAGGTAGCTTTGCTGAATGTGGAAGCTTGACTCACTGACTGACCATGGCTCTAAAGAGAGAGAGTCTGAAAGACATCTGACTTAAAAGTAGTGTTGGGCATTTTCAGTAGCAGTTTTTGTCTCTGAAAATATAGATTTACTGAAATAGAAGCAGTTGATAAGTAGATTCTTGTTTTCACAAAGCTTCCCAAAGATTGAAGAAAAATTGTGAAGAGAACATGCTATGTGACTTCTTAAACTAGGGATTTTATTGGCTTTTTGCTAGTGTGGCTTCCCAGCTCAATTAGTTGAGGTTCATAGAGAACACAGAGTTTGTAAGTCTCATAGCTTTCAGGTAAATCAGTATTATAATATATTAAATTTTATTATGTTTAATATACTGAATTTCCATTTGAGAAGAAACTAGCTTTTTGTCTTTTTTTAATATGACAATTTTTACCAAATTCCAAGACTTTCCATGAAAATGAAACGAAGCCAGTTTTTTCTTAATATATCACCTACATCTACAAATGCTGTGTGGCCCCAGTAGCACCTGCCTTCACAGGCAATGTGCTAGAAGAACCTGAAAAAGCTATTTGTGTTTGTTCATACATAACTAAGAGCAAGGAAGGCACCCTGGACCTAGGCCAGCAAAGAAGTGTGGGTTGGACTTCCTACAGCCAGAAGAAGCAGGAAGCAGAAGTGGCCAGGGAAATCCTGACATACATGTACATATATGCTCCTTAGTGTCCAAACCTCCAAAGAGTCCTTGCAGGAAGAAAGCTAGGAGGAAATATTTGGAATTTATCCTTCACTTTCCTCTTGTACCAACAAATAATAACTAATAATGTATGTCTGACAAAGGAGGTCAGCTTAACAGCATCCTTCTGCAGAGATGGTGTTGGCTGGGAGGAGAAATTGTTGTTATTTTAGCTATATCATCAGTGCTACCCAATGGGGAGTTAGCCTGATGAATTAAAAAATAAATAAAAACGCACACCTAATAAAGAAGACTATTTCAAGATAAATGAAACAAAAAGCAGGAATGCAGCTTGCTGCCTTCTAGGATGAGCACTTATTTAAAACATTAATTTCTGCTCAGTCTAAAGCAGAGAACCCACAAATGCGCTTCCCAGACACACTATTGATTTCTGACCTACAAATTACTCTCCTTCAAGGAGGGCTGGTGCGGCGCACAGACAGTGGGGGGAGAGGGCTGGAGTAGACTGGGTACTTCTCAGCTGCAATCTGCATAATGTTTAGTATTCAGGGAGTTAAAGCACGCAATGAAAGGGAACTGTCAGCGCAATCTAGAAGATATAAAGAAATGAAGGGGTGAAAAAAAGCCGTATGCTAATAATCCACTCAGTAATTAAGTGAAGATCGCTGCCAAGCGCCACTGCCACTTTCAAAGGGTAATTTGTACAGGAAATCATAGAGTCATTGTCAAATCATTTCAGGATAAAAGGAAAGTCATCAACTAAGATAAGATAAATGCTGGGTGTCTGGCAGCATGTGCCCTAGGAAATGCCTTTGCTTTTTTTATATTTAAAAAAAAAATATTGCAAAAGTGGGACTAGGAAAACTTGACATGTTGAAATGCACATTTACTATTAATAATAAGGGTGTTATATGCATAGATGCATTATTAAATAGGTAACTGGAACAAAAAAAAATCATCAAGAGAC
The DNA here is from genome assembly GCF_020740795.1 of Apus apus. Classification (NCBI taxonomy): domain Eukaryota; kingdom Metazoa; phylum Chordata; class Aves; order Apodiformes; family Apodidae; genus Apus; species Apus apus. The sequence continues at coordinate 131,753,020 of NC_067283.1, forward strand.
ACAGCTAAAGAAGACTGAACTTTCAACAATCTTATGTGACTTTTAAGTTGAACCTTCAGTAATGTAGAGCACACTTAATTCAGCCCCGAAAAGAGTCTTTTCTACCTAATATACCTTAATATAATTTCTTCTGAGTATGGGATAATCTGTGGGAGAGCCAGTTTCCCACAAGAAAAAAATATTCACAGGAGAAGATTTGCAGCTTCACAACAGCTAGGCTCCCACGGATCCCTTTCAGTGGCTAAATATTGCCAGGCCACAGCTTCCCGGCTCTCCCCAGCGCCGATCCCAGCGCCGGCGCGGCGGGGCCGGGGCTGGTGCTGCGGGAATGAGCGCTCGGGCTGCAGGGCCCGCTGCTCTGCCAGCAGGACATTATTCACCACGTGCGTAGGGCAGGGTTTTAACGTTTCCCTGTGTGCTCTTGATGGCACTGGGGTTTCAAATACGTGTTTTCAAACGTGAGCGTGTCCTGGTTCAGGCTGTGCTGTCGCAAAGGCTGTGCTGGCACCGGCACTGCTCTCGGGCGCTCGTGGCTGCTGGACGGATCAGTTTGTGATGTTCAGAACGGCCTTTAGTGGGACAGGGCCACGCACCGAGGCTGGGTGCAGGAGGTCAGCGATTTAGCTTCCCATGGGAGACAGATTTCCCCAAGAAAAAAAGATTTCACCCTGTGCATCAGACGCAGATGAACTTCAAGTCTGTCTGGGGTGGTGTTACAGGATGAGAATAAGATATTTGAGCATTTGAGTTCGTTGTGCTGAGTATTGGATTTGCTTGCCTCAAACTAATGAAATGCAGGGAACATATCTCATGGGTAATCATATTTACTCCACGTTATATTTAATAATACACGGACATACCCAGGCTTTCACACCACTGCAGAAGTGATTTTGACAATATTGTTTTCTTTCACCACATCTTGAAATGACATAATAAAATTAGACTAATTTCTAATTCAGGTAATTAGCTTCTATGTAATGATATCTGAATGTTATTAAGTGCATATTCTGGTCAGCACTTGACCTATCGCAGGTGTACAATTACATATCTTAATTCATGAATCACAAGAATGTATTTGTTGTCAATAAATTATTTTTATCCGATTTGAAAAAAAAAAAAAAAAGCAGCATTTCCTACAGTTTTCCAGATATACTAACTAATCTTGTAAAATGTGAGCAGGAGGCTCTTCAGATGTACACTCAATTTTATTTCGTGCCAATTATTTTGCACCTAATTCAGCAATCCAAACACAGAACCCAGATCTGAGAAACAACACAGACTCCTCTCGGCATTTAGCACATAAGTCTTAACACTCAAACAGCATGAGGGCTTGTTACGTTTTGGAGAGAGTTCTGGTTTCTTTAAAACAGTGATAACGTTTCAGCCATCCAGATTTTTTCAGCCATGACTGATATAGTATAGATCAAACAGTTCGCATCATAAATAATTCAAGTCTAATTTAATAAAAGTTAATGGTCTACAATAGAAATGGCTCTAATTTTACTTTTAACTGTTTCACAACACTGTGAATGAAAAAAACAGGCTGGGAATAACATGAATAACATGCAAGCTCCTGAGAATTTTTTAACATTCTACCTTTCACAAAGAATAAATTTCAGAACATTTACAAAGTGATGTTTTAAAACTTCTGACAAAGAGGCTGGGAAGAGAAAAATTATCACAAGAAGAACAGAAAAACAATGTAATGTCCTTCAGTTATACATTTTCATTATTTTCTTTTCCTCCTTTGAGATTGTGTAATGAATGCTATATTTTATCTTGTCTTACGTGAAATAAGACTTGAACATTTTTATGTTTAGAAAATACCTTTTTATTTGAAGGTGAAAGTGTTTCTGAGGTAATTTTTTATTAGTATCTCACATTGTATTTCAAAGCCTCAATAAAAGTACTGCCAGAATATTAATTTCCTATTATGCGATTAAGGTGAGCAAGAATTTGCCTTATATTATTTCACACAGTAGCATATAAACCATAAAAATAAAAACCTTTCTGTTTCAGGGCTATGCATATTTTGATCTGAATAGAGATAGAAGATGGTCAAATCTGTACTCAGAGCAGAACAGTTAATCTCAAGATATTAAAAAAGGGAAAGAAAAAGGCCTTTTGGTGATCCTCTTGCTGACCAAAAGTGTTCTAAAATATTCAATGGTACAATTAGACCAATACCTTGCCATATTCAATGCAATTTCTGAAGAAGACGATGCGTATTTGTAAAACTTTTTTTTAAAAAAATATTTTTTTATCATTAGGATTAGTTCCAGTGAAGGATTACTTTGAGTGAGACTTCTTCCTGTATATCTAGACATGAGTGACCTCAAAATAAAGGGGAAAGAGGTTATATGGGTTGGATGGTTGTATTTTCCCATACCTGTAGGTATGGGAAACGACTGCCACCACCTGGAACAGCAGCCCTTTTCATGGGTAAGGACCAGTCATGTAAAACTGCAAATACAGTGTAAGTAGCATTTCAGTGGGGGAAAAAAAACTCCTGAATTAGGCTGTAGAGACCTACAGGCCTTAGTATCTAAAAACAGGTCCAGGTCCAGGTCCAACTGGAAATTTGGCTCCAATTGTATTTTACCAATAAGGAAAATTTAGATGAAGGTTTATGAGGTGAAATGTTGTATTTCCTGCAATAACAACGATGACTAATTTGTGATTGTACGGCATATCCTAACAGCTGTGATATATGTTGCTTTGAATTCATTTAGTTGTAACAATATTTGTTATTTTTTTCCGTCAGATGCCTGTTGTTGATGTTTTCTAAATAAAGCCAAGGAAAAGAAAACGCCAGCATTTTGAAACATAAAGCAATCTGTAAGATTAAAAAAGCTCTTGTTCCCACCCCCCTCCCCAAATGTATACCATATGCCAAAGCTACTCCTTAACTACAACCGACTGTTACTGTAGTAATCAATCTACGTCAGAGCAGCTACTTGAAATCACCCACTCGGGTTGTTTTGCGGAGGCTGCATCACACCGCGTGGAACAATGGGGCTGGTGGCCCTGGTGGCATGTGGCTGGACCCTCTCGTGCACTCCTCTGGATTGATGGGCAGAGGCTCCTGCTGCCTTAACTGGGCGGACTGGGTGGGTGCCCCTGCTTTGCAGCAGGCTGTGTCTGAGGAGTCACAGCTGTGTTGACTTCACTGGAGAGATGAGAACTAGAGATATATTCCCTGACCCCCACATGCAGCTGATGTGGTGAGGCAGGGAGGAAAAGAAAACCCCAGTAATCCTCCTCAGGATGCAGGTGTGGCAAAAATCATCAGATTATGCAGAACCTGGTAATGTTGAATATCCCCTTCCAAATCCTGTCGTTTAGTGGGCATCTCTACTTGAAAACAATTTGGTTCTGTTTCTGCCCTTAAGAACATGCTTATGCAATGAGAAAAACATGGTGCCTAAATCTGCGTAATTTTCTCTAACAGTCCTGAGATCTTTTATTTTTCACTACTTTGTTTTCAAACACTTACTCACATTTTATTTTATTTACAAATGAGCTTTGTTAGAGGAGAGAGCCATACAGAATACATTGGTAATTGAAAGGAGATATACGCATTGATTTGTACATCAATGACATACTGTGCCAATTATTGCCGAGTGAAATACTGTTTAGTGATAAGAGTTGTTATACATTTATTGTTACTTTCTTACTTTTTATTATTATTGTGAATTATCTTCTAGAGTAGCAAGAAACACCTGATGTGTTACGGAGCCACAAAAGCAGCTCACAAGTATTTGCAGAGGAAAGAGCACACAGCCTACACAGAAGACAGTAATTCTGAAACTTCAAATCTTTGAAGCCTTTCTGTGACCAAAAAAAACCCTGAAAGTAGGAAGAAAGCATTCAGACACTGTAACTTTGTTGTTGACTTCTCTAGAAGGGTTTTCTGCTCTGTTAATTACTCTTGCAATACCTGGTGAGATGGCACCATGACTGGAGTGCTTAGGATACTGCAGTTGAAATAATAAATAATCGTCTGACATTTTGTGAAAGGCTTGCTTCTTTCTGAGTGGTGTTGTCTTTTATCAGCCTGCTTCATGCCTTTCTCACGTTTCTTCTCATTCAGACAGGTGAAGGCTTTCATTTCCTCAACAGTCCCCAAAGCCAGGATTTGTAGCCTCTGTTCAGATTCATTTAAAATCAATGCAGTACAAAATAATTAGAGGAAAAAACCAAAAAAGTATTTCAGGTTCTTTCCTTTCTTTAGATCTTTTTGACCATAAAATGATGACTGCTTGTATAGAAGCATTTTAAAATAGATAGTGACTTTGTCTGTTACCTTGCACAGTTCCTAGCTGTACACCATGCAGACCTGTAATTGCAGAATTCTGAACACTAATACAAAGAAATATTTTTTTTCCTCTCAGCAGCAGAAGCATCAATAAAAAAGCCAATTAGAAGAGATGAATTTTTACTACATGCTGATGATTAAATCTACATTAATCATAAACATCCACAGGCCACCAACAGGGCTTGTTTAATAATTTTCAACCATTCGTGTCTCTCTCCAGCTACCATTCTGTTAGATTTTTCTACATTACTTCCATATTTGGTATTGGGATGTTAGAAAGTGCAAGTATACTCCTGGGTAATCAGGATTTCAGGCAATGTGACTCAGAAAAACATTCACAAAAGAATGCTCCTGAAAGCTTTGAAACCCATGATTCAATGGGTTGTGCAGTTACATAGCATTGTTTATGGGGCTATTGTGTCATATATGGCACTCACTGTATGTGCAGAGGTTATTTCAAGTATTAAATAACCGTTGAATTGGGTAGAGAGATAAGTCTTTTAAATGAGATCAATATAAAAGACATAATGGAGAATAAAAGGTCAAGAAAGCCCCAGGTACAATGACCTGGAAAATGAGGCAGACAAGAAATGACTCTAACATCAAGAAGATAATTTTTAATGAAATGTTTTTTGAGCACCAACCTAGAAAAAAAAAAGGATATAGCGTGTTGTCTCATTGCTAGAAGCAAGCAAATAATGCTACTGAAGAGTTCAAACCTAATTGGGAGTTGGAATAATTATAGATGATGATAAGCCAGCCACCAGAGAAATGCAATATTCAAGATGTGTGGTAACAAACACATTGATTAACATAAGTCAGGACAGGAAAGAACACAGCTCAGAAAGACAGTATATAATTTATGACCATGGCAATAAAATGAGTATCAACAATAAATATAAAGAGAAAAAAAGAAATAACTAGAATTAGTCTCTCCAAAATCTCCTTTTCTTTCTTTTCTTTTCTTTTCTTTTCTTTTCTTTTCTTTTCTTTTCTTTTCTTTTCTTTTCTTTTCTTTTCTTTTCTTTTCTTTTCTTTTCTTTTCTTTTCTTTTCTTTTCTTTTCTTTTCTTTTTTTCTTTTTTTTCTTTTCTTTTCTTTTCTTTTCTTTTCTTTTCTTTTCTTTTCTTTTCTTTTCTTTTCTTTTCTTTTCTTTTCTTTTCTTTTCTTTTCTTTTCTTTTCTTTCTCTTCTCTTCTCTTCTCTTCTCTTCTCTTCTCTTCTCTTCTCTTCTCTTCTCTTCTCTTCTCTTCTCTTTCACTTTCACAGTGATCGGGCTAACAAAGAATATTTAGTGAATCATTTTTCAATTATATACGAATTACATTGAAATCGAATATATCCTCCCCCCTCACCCTTCACTGAACACTCGCAGAAATTTCATAGCAGTTTTTGGTGGGATACTGAGAAGTTTTTTTGCATGCATTCATATTCCAAGTTGCCTGGTGCTGATCTTATGTTTTCTTTTTATATGCAGACTTTTCTTAGATGAAAAAGGGGGAGGAGAGAGGTAAGCAGAAGCCATTTTAGTTTTCCCTTAAATAAATTAAGCCACAAAGATGGAAAAAGGAAAAAAAATAGCATTTTCTGGGCTCTTATTCTTAAGCTATTTTTCATTCCCAACAGCTTGACAAAAGGCATAGCTATGTTGTGCAATTTCACAGAATTGTGTATTTCTTCCTCCCCTTGGAAGGGTTAGGAGACTGCAGAGCCAGTGAGGATATGGTGTATGTGAGATACATAAAGGATATGAGATGGTCTAGCTTGACCTGGGGCAGTACTGTGTCCCATGGAATGCTGCATGTGGCTGTGGGGATGACTGGGAAACAACCAGCGGCACAGGGGGCAGCTGCCCCATCTCACCACCTCATTCCTACTGTATTGCCCTAAATAATGAAAAGGAGATAGGAAGGACCTACACCTCCTTAGCTAAAAATCATAATGTCTCTGGCCAGGCAGTGTCATTTTCTGAATACTGTAGGATTTTACAGGAGTGTACATCTTTGTAATAGGATGCTTTGTTTCTCTAGGAATGTGGGTCAGACTTCCACAAAAGGAGTCAGGCATATAGTGGCTACTGGCTTTTGAGTGAGCTGGTGTGCTGACTGCAACACCAGGTAATCTCTCCTTATGTCTCCCAGAAGCAAAACAACCTTACAGTGTGCAGATTGGAAGTGGCAGAGGAGGTGCTCTCTGTTCTAATTTTAAAATGCCACCCTCATCAGCATGTACTCCATCAGCAGAATATGCCTTGGCTGAAACAGTCAGCGGGAAACTATGGAGTTACATTGCTTAAGCTAGCAGTTCAGTGAATTTCTGTGCTCCAGACTGGTCATCTCTGAATTTCCCAAGTACCTCTGTGCACGTATATCATCTAAATATTAACTGAAAACACTATTAAAGGCTACACGGCTCATTGACCACATACCATGGTGTTTCTGTCAAACAGTTATTTGTAGACCACACTTAGAGAACCACTGACTGAAACTGTCTAAAATGAAGTGTGGAAAACACCATAAGAAACAAAGCCAAGGAAATAATATACTGGCAAGGAAATGGAATCTAGGCTGGTATTTTTCTTTCTCACAGTTGCAGAGGTGTATGATAGCTCTATCAATTGTAATGCCAGTCTGAGTCAGAATATATGGTCAAGCACAAAGAAATAATTAGGGAAGAATCACAGCAGGCAAAAAGAAGGTATAAGGAATAGTAAATGAAGCTTAACTGAGATAGATATAAAATGTTGAGAGCCATGAGAAAAGTGAAAGATGAAAAATATGAGCCAGCCCAACAACATTAATATGATGTAAAGCAGAACAGCTTTTAGTTAAGGTAGATCTCAGTTTCTTAACATTCTGTGAGGAAAGATTTGCAAAAGAATGGAGCAATGTGTGAAAATAAGAAACAGAAGGAGCAGAAGGAAGACAATATGGTAACACATGGTTACAGTTCCAAGACTTGAGAATATATTCCTTGTACTATGTCCCTTTATGTTAAAATGCATTCTGTTTATTCTGGCTCAATGGCTCAGCTGGTACCATAGTGTAACACCCCAACACATGGTAGACCCAAGCTCAGGAGCAAGCTTGGGCCAACAGAGCTTGGGACTGTCACGGAAGCGATGCTATTAGCTTCAGTGCTGGCTAGTGCTGCCCAGGGAAGGGGCAGAGGTCTGTACTTCTCTGAGAATGGGGAGGAGGAAGGAAAACAATAAGCAAAATGAGAGAAAATGCACCTCAGAGGAATAAATGGACAAAACATAGATCTTGTGTAAGTCTTGCTTTCTCAGGGAAATGAGAAAATCCTTTGCTCATGATTTTCTACAGGACTGGTAGAAGGTGTTGGCTTTTGTACTGTAAATATTACCCTTCAAAATAAATTTTATTTGCTTCCCAAGTGTTTAATGCGTTATTACGGAAATAGGAAGCGAACTGATATGAACAGTGAAAGCTTATATCTAGAATGATAGCAATAGTATTTGCTATGTAAATAGTGATCTTATACATTCCCTTGTAACCTATGCATGATTCACTCTCTGATGGAGGTACCCTACACTCTGAGTTTCAAGGTAAGTTGGAAGAAAGCATAAAACATAAGCCCACTGACTTCCAGCATCATGAAGATAGTTTGCAGAAAGATCACTCAAAGCATTTATTATTTTATCGAGTCAAAAAGTGGGATTTATTTAACCTCAGTGATCTATTATGTAACAGTTACTTACTTATTTTAGGTACTGACTCCAGAATGAGGCCTCTCTCTCCTCCTTGACAGAAAAGTTTATTAAATTACAACAGATGGTTGATTTCCTGGGGATTAATCCCAGGTGAGATGCAGCCTACCCCAGGAAAACAGAATGAAGCAGTTCTTAACTCCATATATATGATGCCACCTGCTTCCATGTCTCTCAAGTACACCAAATACTGTAGTCAGAGAGAAATCAAACTGATTTATTCTGGCTCTCTCAATAGCAATGACACATCGATAATGAAGAACAAGTGGTTTCCCTCAGTAAAATTCATTCCTTGGTCTGCACTGTGGTAGTGCAACCTGATGAATATTTTGCAACAAATCTTACACGGACAGTATGGTGCAGAATTGTAAGTTGCTCTTTTAAAATCAGCTCAGTACCTTGCACATTAGTCAGTAGCTTTTGATTTGTTCTGGGTTTCTTTTAGACACAGCATTCATACATATAAATATACATTATTCCAAAAATACTTCTTATCACAGCTGTGAGATCACGGGACTTTTTTTTTTTCTTCATTTTTTTTGGTCAACTAATTCTCCTGAAGAAATAATCATGCAAAACTTTGTCTTCTGGAAGAAAACCATAACTATTTCAGAAACTGTGCCTTCCTCCTTCCCCAAACTTGAAAATGCCAAGTCGGGATGTGTGAGTTCTTCCTGAAGACAGTCTTTGTACAATACATTTAAATAAGAAAAGCATGGCCAAGGTCATAAAGAAAAAAATATTTGAGAACAAAGTTATAATTAAGTAATATTTTAATTCTACGTACAATTGAGTTTGAATGGTAAAGGGAAGTAGGTACTTTTAGTCTGACAAAGATGGGTACGTTTGCTTTGCCAGATCTGGGACAATGTATCTTTAAGGTACTGTGCCATTTCTTTCAAGCACTGCTTCAAAAATGTGGGAGGAGGGAGCATCTAAAGCAAAATTGCAAATGCAACTTTTGATTGTTATGATTTATTTTTAATTATCCTTTTCTCCTTTTGTCTTAATTGGACAGAGCCAGTCTAAACTTGTTCTGTGCAATTAAGAGCAGTTACATGCATAGAAAATTGAGACCTATTTTAAATCTCATTTGGACTGACTCATAGTTCAGCTTGCTGCAGGAAAATTAGAGCAAGAAAATATATTTAAAAAGCTAATGAGCTTTAGTAAAAAGATCCTCAGCAAAATGATGTGCTGGGAAATTTTACACATTTACTTCAAATCATATCAGACAGCGGATTGGGGGAAAAGCATTTTGCTCTTACTAGGCTATCATAAGGGACATCTAGGAGCATGCTATTGAATCCTCTTAAAAATCTGTTCTGAAGTTTGAGCTATTTATTTCCAAGGCAACTAAACAAATATTTTCCAAATAACTCATATGTGCAGCTCAGACGGGGGTTAATTCTGTACTTGGTAATTTCCTACCTCTTGCAAACACAATTGGCACCCAGTGTACACTGCAATGCACTTTCCAATAGTTAAGGTAACAAAAACGCCGTAAGGTGAAGGCTGTGCTAAAGCACCTGCATAATGCCCATTAGTGTTAATAGGGGCTTGGGAGAACATATCCGATACCTCCATAAAAGGTCTCATGCAGCTTGGAATAAATGGGCAAAACAATAATAAATTAGTGAACCAGTATGAGAATAATCGTTTGAAATGAACCCAGATCCAAATATTGGAAATTTCTGGGGTTTCATGTTATGCATGGGATTAATTTCTCAGATCCTTTGGCTACGGTGCTTGAGAGGGGGAAAAAGTGCCTGAGAAATCCTGTTTCTTCTCCTGACTGCTTGAATGCAACGGATGGCTCATGGTACAGAGGAGGTTACATGCATGAAAAGCAGTCAGGGAGAAGATGTGCCTGCTTGGCATAAAATGTATCTTCTGGCTCTCCTGACCACTCTCAGTTCTCCCTTCCCTGCTTCAGGTGCTGCACAGGCCAATGTAAAAACATATGAAACCACTCAAAGACATGTGTGTGCTGGAAGGCTGATCCCATACGTTTATGGAAATAATCCTATGTGAGGAATCTTTGTTCATAATTCCTACAGGTTCTTTCCAGGAATTAAAAAAAACAACAAACCAAACAACTCAGATAGACTTATTTCATTTTTTTAGCCATTTTTTTTTAATTGCTGAGCATTCTTGTCTCCTGTAGTCTGTAATAAGTAGCAGTAAGAACACACAGCAAATTGAGCTTTACCATTTGTCCATTAAAAAAGAAGTTTGCAAAACTCAAGGCCCTTAAACAGTTTGAAGCTGTTTGGTAAAAGTGCTTGTTTGTTTGTTTTAAACACTATCATTTTTCTGAACTCTCCTTTGCCTTATGGCCTTTTTTCCCTGAAGTCCTGCACTGAGGTCCAGTTGGTAGAGTGACCTTGTTCATAAAGTGTGAATTTCCATCAAGTCAGACAAAATGTGAACAATGAAGACTTGGCTCCTCTCCAATCCTAAATATAGCTGTGTGAGAGCTCTCTGAAACATGCCAAGCAGTTGATCTCACTCTTAAAGGAAGTGTAGCCCTGAAATACTTAAGGTTCCTCAGTTTACCTCCTTCAATTCTTGTTCTGCCACAGTTTTGAAGGTCTCTGTGACCAGTCAGACCCTGCCTATGTGCAGTTTATGTCCAGTTTTTCATGCTGCAGTATTTCTGTACATCTCCAGATGTACAGGAAGAGAGGCTTCATTGTGCCCTGGGTGTTGCTTTTGTGCTGGAATGAAATTTCAAGGAGGTGGTAAAATAGGGAATAGGAGAGCTGCTAGAGCTTGGCAATATCAAAGTACCCTGGAACAATGTGTTGGACAGTGACCAAGCCAAACCATCTTTTCAAGGATAGTTTCCAGTGAAGAATAGCAAGGCACCAGGCAGTAAGGCCGAAAACAAATGGCATGTATGCAGCATCAGGGAGCTGCCTGGCTGTGGTGATGGGGATGAGCTCCTCACCTGGTTCTGGTGCATCAGGTGTACTCTGGAGGGAAGACTATGGCTGATCTCTGAGAAAGTACAGGAGCTTCCAGATGGTCACCAATGGTCTTGATGACCAAAGGACAGTTAAGCAGTTCAGTTTCTATGAGGGGCACCAGGGAGAGACTACTTTGGAAATAACAGAGACAGCCCCCAATACAGGCTTGCCCCAGTTAAACAAAGTTTGAGTGTGCAGAGTCAAGAGGTGGTGAGCAGCCGACGCTGGAGCTCTGCCAGGGGACATGGCAGTCCATCATTAACTCTTTTTGACCCCCTAGCCAAATATCTTTATTCAGCTTTCAGCTTCTCTGGCTTTTTCCCAAGACTGGTAGGGATTTAATAAAGAATTCTCTAGTGCTATTTTTGTTCTTCCTCTTACCCTGCTCAATACCTTTTAGTACTGTTTTTGCTTGATTTGTCCTCTGTCCTTTTGTTGGAGTGTCTACTGTAAAGACAGCATGGTGCAAACATGGCCTTTCTGCTGACAGGGGTTCCACAAGCTCGGGATTTACATTTTGAACAAAGATTTCAATACAGCTCTTCTCTTACTTCATGGGAGAATTAAAGTGCATGTAGAAACATACAGAAATTGTCTCCTGTGGACAGACTAATAATCAAAGAAAAAACATTGTGACTATTATATTTTTTCAAGGCACTTATAAGAAGAAAAAGCAGCTCATTAATAGCTTTCAGAGTGACAAAGTTTTTCAGACAACACAGCATGTGTTTCTTGGGTCTGATGGCGGAAGATAATAGGATGAAAAAAATGAGAGCAGTAAGAGGTGAGGTGCTGCAGCTCCTGGACCCTTCCCATCAGCTGCAAAGGAAGGGTGTGTGGAGCATCCTCCCAGCAGCTGGCCACTCTGCTCCTCTTTTCACCACAGAGCAAGGTTTCTACGCAAGATGATGTGTATTTATGCCTCCTGTATAAGGGTACCAAGAAAGATAAGGAAGGAAAGGAAAACTGAGAGAATGAAGAGAAAATGAGATACAACTTCAATTCTTCTCAGGTTCCAGAACTTATCAGTGTCCATGAGGAAGAATTCATTCCTATGTACTATTATAAGACAGAAAGCACATTTTTGGTGTGTGCACTGACGTGGCAGTCAGATTCTCAGTGTGAAAAAGCAACATTTTACTTTTAAGCTAAATATCTTTATTCTTGATCAATTTTAATTCTTCATTTAAATTCTAACCTTAACTCTTATGGTTAGACATAGTTCTGAACCTGGGAGACTTATACACAAAAAGATGCCTCCTCAAAGTCAACCAATACACAATAACACAGTGTTGACATTGCCAGGGATTTTGCTTGTGGTTGATCTTGGATGTCTGTACGTTAATGCTTGATGTAGTAATTACATGATCTTAGTAAGGCTCTAAAATTTTAAGATAACTGAATAGAAAATCATGCCAAACTTGCATAAACTGAACAATTGCATCTTAAAATGTATTCAGATTTTTTCTGATCCCATGGAAAGCTGTTCCAGAACCTCATTAGTTTTATGGTTAGAATTTTTTCTATTTCCAGTCTATCTTTATCCTTGGCTAGATTATATCAAACTGGTTTTGGCCTAACACTGTTCTTTCTTTAAATAGTTCTTGTCCCTGCCTGATATTTGTTCCATAGTAAATAGCATTCACATCGCCTTTCAAGATATGTTTTGATAGATTGACAAACAAAAGATTTTAATTTTTTTGCTTTGAGATATTATCTTCTTTCTCTCCATTATCCCCAAAGCTGTTTTCTGAAACAGTTCCAGCCAGGGCACATTCATCACGCACATGGATGGCCAGTATGGACGTGCTGTATTTCAGGTGAGGTCCTGGTGGTACCATGAACAGGGCACAAATACTTTCCTATCTCCTGTGAAAGTACTTCACCTGACACGTGTAGGATCTCAGCTTTTTCCCAAACCACAGCATCTTATTTGCTTATAAAACCAGTTCTTCTTCCTCCTTTTTTGTTTCAACTGATGAACACCAGATTGTAGAAGGAAAGCTTATTAGTCTGGGATTGCATAACCTTGCACTGAAATAAAAAATAATACTTTTGGTTTTTTTTATTTTTAACTTCTTGCTCATTTAGGACACTACATTATTTCTTCACACAGATACTCTTCGTACAGTGCTGTCTACAAAGTCTTCTTGAGATTATATTGACCCAAAATTTCTACATTTTGAAGTAACCAGTTCTAGGCACACTCCGGTCCAGTTGAGCTCTTTCTGTCAAAACTTCAGCTTTTCTCAGCTGCTGGTGCACCCTGATCACTGGTTAGCAGTTGGAGCAAGATCTCATTGCATTTTCTCCCCTCTTTGTCTAAACAAATAATTTTTTCTCTATAGAGTATAAGCTGGCAGAGGCAAAAATCCAACTTTTAATAAGAGATTTTGCTGTGATTCACAATGTAGCGTTCTGATCCATTGGTGGGACTTCTGGGAATGTCAAAAAGTACCATGTGGAGGAATCCAAATGAGAATCTTAAACAAAAATTTTTGAAGAGAATAGAATATCCCAATGCAGAGCTGAGTTTTGAACATGAACCAGTGTGAAGTCCTTGGATATCTGTAGCTAATTTGAACTTTAAAACATACTAAATTTAAACACTGTTTATGAAGCAGGGATCTGATCTGGGACAGTATCCAACAATGAGCATCTCCTGGTTTTAAGTATTTGGCTTACTGTGAGATGCTTTGTGCAAAGAAGGTACTTTCCCTGAACTGAGATGACAACTGTAGCTGGAACTGGTCAAATATGGGAGTGCTGGTTTCACAAAAAATCCAAAATGATGATGCCTTTGTTCTGACTAACGGGGTTCATTTGAAAAAAGCATTAATGACACATTTTTAAAAGTGCTGAAAAATGTTAACAAAATGGATTCAGTGCCTCAGTTTCTTAAAGAAATGAAAGGCTGTTTAACTCTCCTTACTTTTAAAATAAGTTATTAAATTTTCAGAATTTTAAATGGATTTTCTCTAGCCCTTTGGATCTGGAAGATGATTGTACGTGTGCCCTACAAGACAATTATTGTGGCAATTCCAAGATATCCTGAGCATCCAGACACCTCACTAGCAGCCTGCTCTGACAAAACTCTTTGAAGTACAAACTTTCTTCCCTATAAATACAAAGCCAGTTTCAAATTATGATCTCTGAATGCAAAACATACCAGCAGCAAAGAACTCAACTTTCTGATTGCAAGAGATTTCCTATAATAGTTCTGATAAAGCAGGTTTGTTTGTTTGTTTGTTCCCTTCAGGTTAGGTATATTCCCAGTATATACCTTAATGAAGGTCGGAAGACATTTGTTTCAGGATCAAAGGTCTTGATTTTTCCTTCAAAAATTACTCTCTTCCAAACCCAAAGATACAATTATGTTGTACCTGGGCCTTCTGCCTCTGCCAAGCCATGTAGACAATAGCAAAAGGTATTTCAACCTTACTTACTCAGCTACCAGAGGAGATGACTATTTAACAGAGAGACAAGAAAGCTATTTTATTGCATTACTTTAGGGGCAGAAAAACAAAGAATTTACTGTACACTCACCCAGCTGTAGCTATAGTGGCTGACACCGAGTACACAATTGCACTGAAAACACTGTGGCAACACTTTTAAATGATGGTTGATGGTTTTGGTGAACGTCACAAATACAAGAATTGGAGCACAGGGTATAAAGGAGCCTATAGACAGTGACTCAGCCGCTCTAGGAGCATGTGAATTTGGTACCATGCAGGACAAAATGCTAAGGGATCAGCTATTGGAGAAATCTTCTGTTCTGTGTATTCAGGAACAATGGTTGTTTAAAAGAAAGACTAACAGTGGCCCCATATAGATGACTGGAAATTACTCACAGCTCACAGTCAAAGCTGGGAGAGGTTAGAAGATTTACCTCAGCATTCTGCATAGGTACTTTTGCTCTTTGCTAACTCCAGTACAACAAATAACTACACTATGCACTGTTTGTGTTTTCAGCCAGCATGACAGGAACATATTTGCAGTTTACAGCAGGTGCCCAGCCAAGTCAATAAAGTGCAAACTATGCAGTAAAAAATAATATATAAAAAAGGTCACTTTGCCAGGGTATGCCGCTCCAGCAAGTTTCAGTGCCTTACAGGGTGAATATCTGAATGCAGTGACCGGAGTGATACTTTGCTCATCACACTGTCAGTGAAAGTGTGTTGTCTCCTGTTTATCACGTACAGAGACTTTTTAGGTGCTTGTCAGCTCTTGTCCTGACAATCATTACTACACCTGTTTCTTTGAAAAAGAAAAAAATATCAGCCTATTCATTCATAACCTCTAGGTAAGACACATTCGTGCTTGTGACAGAAAGTCATTCTTCCTCACAGACTTTTCTGAATCAGACTCTTGATGTCCCATCACTTTGCTGAAGAGTCTCATGATGTCCACGTGGCCCTCGGGCAGTCATAGAAGTCTGACTCCACGCCCCTTTGGATGACAATGACTTCCCTATCTTCCTACTGAGGATGAAGGAGGCAAACTTAAAGATCCTGTAATTTAGTGCAGATGATACTGCATAGGAAAGACAGCAGTGATTAAACAGCAGTGGTTAAAATTTGGGTGTATGTATACAATTATTGAAACAAAAATGTAAGGGCTACTGTCAGGTGCAGAGTGCATTAATAGACTTAAATTGCCTATTGCCTTTGCTTCCTTATCTCGGACCTCACTCCAAACCCTCTGCCATGGGCTCTGGGGCTTCCCTCATTCAGGCCCTCAGGTACAGGGATCAAGGAGCTCATCCAGTTCAAGACTAAGTAGGGGGGAAAAAGATGTTATTTTTCAACTGAATGAGTTTCAATCCTCTGCATGCTGAGGCCAGCAAAAGGGGGGGAGGTGCAACTTTGCAGTCCTGGGAAGGACCAGACCAGCCATTTCCTTTGCTAGTACACATCAGAGCCTACCACTCACCTTCTAATCTCATGCAAATCCTGGAATGAGGATCAGTGGCAACTTCTAGACATCAGAGAACCATAAAGCTTTTCAGCACTTGTGCTAAGGGAGTTCAGCCATTGCTACCTAGCCATGCAAGCATCAGCAGAAGTGCCATTCTCTGACTTTACATGTAGGCTTTTTATATACACTTTCTATTTCTGTAGGAAAAGAAGGCTGCATGGTTTGTGGGCAGTAACTCCTAGGAAAAACATAGCAACTTGAACAAGAGCTAGATTCTCAAACTCCACCACTCTTGGACCAAACTGGGACACCACAGGATTTGGAGCTCACACTAAAGATGGCCTTATTACAACATACAGATTTATGGGGGAGGGAGAAAGATTTTCCTTTATATAGGATATATTCATCCTAGTGGCAGAAGAAAGAGAAGAGCACTAGATAGAAGGCTTTTGATACCATGCCAGACGTAGCTGTTACCTGCTATTTCCAGATGGATTTCCTAAGAAACAGCACTTACAGGGTTGTGTTGTGTGCATGTCCACCTTTCTAACTGCTAGCTCCACTGACTCAATTTCAGACAAATTTGTTAAGTGGCTAGAAGTCTCAAGTACAGTAAGAACTGACAAGATTCATTACAACTTTTATATACTTATATAAATAAAATATTAAGTTACATAAGTAGCTGGGTTGAGGAAAAAGGGCGTATCAATGCCTTAGCTAGAGGAAAAGTTGCAAGGTGAACTCACCTGTACTCAACATTGCAGAATTTTCATGGAGATACTATGAAAGCCAGGAGAAGCTTAAACTGTTCTTTTTGTCCCAGTAAATGTGAGATCTGACCTTGAACACAAGCACCAGAAAGTAACTTCGTTGATATAGGTTAGGGGTGGATCTGCTGGAAAGCAGTTTGGAGGAGAAGGATCTTGGAGTCCTGATAGACAGCAAATTATCCATGAGCCAGAAGTGTGCCCTTGCTGCCAAGAAGGCAAATAGAATCCTAGGTTGCATAAAGAAGACTGTGGCCAGTAGGGCGAGGCAGGTCATTCTCCTCCTCTACTGCGCCCTGGTGAGGCCACAGCTGGAATACTGCATCCAGTTCTGGGCTCCACAGTTCAAGAGAGACAGGGAGCTAATGGAGAGAGTCCAGAGGAGGGTGACGAAGATGACTGGGGGATTGGAACATCTCTCTTCTGAGGAAAGGCTGAAAGAGCTGGGACTCTTTAGCCTGGAGATGAGAAGGCTGAGGGGAGACCTTATCAATGTATATAAGTATCTAAAGGGTGGGTGCAGGGAAGATGGAAACAGGCTCTTCTCAGTAGTTCCCAGAGTCAGAGGGGCAATGGGTACAAGTTGGAACATAGGAAGTTCCATTTAAATATGAGGAAAAACTTTACAGTGAGGGTGATGGAACACTGGAACAGGCTTCCCAGGGAGGTTGTGGAGTCTCCATCTCTGGAGATATTCAAAACCCGCCAGGATAGAGTCCTGCATAAAATGCTCTAGGTTATCCTACTTCAGTGGGACAGTTGGACTAGATGATCTCTAGAGCTCCCTTCCAACTCCAGGAATTCTGTAATTCTGTGATTCTGTGATTTTACATCTCCTAGGATTATTTTTTTTCTGTCAGACCAGAGATCTTTATTGCACTGTCCATCCATTGAGAAACTGGTTGAGAAAGTGTTTCTCTGATGAGTAATTTCTAAATTATCCTTCTGCAGATTCACCTGGATGAAAAAAGCAATGTGTTCCTCAAACAGGGAGACTGAATCATAAACAGCTGAGACACTGGGGTGCACTTCAACCTCTCTTCAACAGCCCAGTAAGGATGAATACCTAAGAAGGGAGTAGTCCTACTAGTATATGTAAAAAGCCAAGTAGAGCAAAACTACAAAAACAGAAGCTACTGATTAACTGGAAGGTTGATAAGGAAGATGGGGAATTTCCCCTTTAAGTAGAAATGGTTATACAGCAACCATGGAAAATGAGGGTGAGGTGTATATGGGAAAAGCAGACTTGCTGCCTGAGCAGCAGTGCAGTATGCAAGACAATGGAGTCCCAGGGCTTATCAGAAAGCCAGATTCACATTTGCTGGCTTTCTGTGCACTGAGCACAATGTAGATATGTACAGTAATGACTGCACTGGGTCTGTGCTGATAGAGAAAGACAGTATTACTTTCCTGACCACATGCCCTCCCCAGCCCTCATGACTGCATTTCAGCCTGCTCTTCTTTCCTGCTAGTGCCTTGAACTATCTCATACCTGCATAACCTACCACTGCAAAACACCATCTCCAGAGTCTGTCTGTTTGATCCCATCTGAAGTTCATCTATTTACTAGGCTTTACCGTGTGCCCTGAAGGTCAACTGACTCAGACAGCCATGGAATGGAAATTAAGAAGAGATTTCAGGTGGGTGGACCTTCAGGAGGAGGTGCTTCCTGCAGCACCCAGACCTTTAAGTCACTGCTTGAGTATCTCAGGTGGTTTCCTGAGGCAGTGTCATCCCCCACCGCCACCCTGCAGCCATAGTGAAACTATCATAGAATCATAGAATGATTTGGGTTGGAAGGGACCTTAAAGATTATGTAGTTCCAATCCCTCTGCAAAGGCAGGAACACCTCCCACTAGAGCAGGTTGCTCAAAGCCCCATCTGGCCTTGAACACTTCCAGGGAGGGGGCACCCACAACCTCTCTGGGCAACCTGTTCCAGTGTCTCACCACTGTCACACTAAAGAATTTCTTCCTAATGTGTAACTCTCTTCCAGCTTAAAGCCATTACCCTTCATCCTATCACTACACACCCTGGTAAAAAGTCCCTTCCTGGCTTTCCTGTAGGCCCTTCAGGTACTGGAAGGCTGCTATGAAGTCTCCCTGGAGCCTTCTCTTCTCCAAGCTGAACAGCCCCAGCTTCCTTAGCCTGTCTTTGTAGGAGAGGTGCTCCAGCTCTCTGATCATCTTTGTGGCCTTCCTCTGGACTCGCTCCAAGAGCTCTATGTCCTTTGTGTGGTGAGGGCTCCAGAACTGGACACAGCAGTCCAGGTAGGGTCTCATGAGTGCAGAGTAGAGGGGCAGAATCTACACCCTCTGTATGGTAATGAGGTAAGCTAATGATTAAAGATTCAGAATTGAAAGGCAAAAAGCAATTGAATCAAAGAAGAAACTGAAGCATGAATATTGAGAGATGGAGCATCCTGTTACAGGTGGTCTCAGCAGCTGATGAAAAATAGGAGAACAGAGGCAGTTTGTTGCAGCTAATAGTTAATCTAGTCTGAGACATATTTTAATTTTTTTTTTTTCTTTCTCCAGGATTTAAACTGCACTTGTGCCTCATGGAAGGAAGGAGAGAAAAAGCAATAGAGACATTATTTTTTTAAAATTAATTAACCATCTGGGACTGAACTCTGAAAAATTCTGATATAAAAATACATTTTATAGCTCTTAAAACAAGCATGGTTTCCTTTGATAGCAGAGGACCTGAGTCCATTTAAAGCTAGAGCATTTTTTACCATTGATTTTATGGATTCTTGAATTTGGGTCTCAATACCACATTTTCAAAGGTACCCAGGGGCAAGGTAGCTGGTAAGTAGGCAAAATCTTACCTTTCTCCATGTTTAGGCTTCTGACTACTTTCAATAACATGGTACTTGGTTAGCTTCAGTTGTCAAAATGTGAGTTTTCAAGTCTAGGCTACATCTGCATTCCTCATGTAGTCCCAGGGCTTTTAGCAGGCCACTTTGTCACCCCACTGATCTCCTGGTGCTTGCATTTCAGTTCCATGGTGACCTGAAGCCAACATCAAGCAGATGACTGCTAACAGAGATGGCCCTATCTTAAAATGGAATAAATTGTCCCTGGAACGAGCCTTTGTCTCTCTGTCCTTTTAACTACAGAAAAATATAGATAACTGTCTTACAGACTTGATTTTAAACAGCTAGACTTAGTTCATCCGTCTTCACTAAATCTGATAAACCTGTGAAACCCATAAAGCAATGCTGAGAAATTAAGCCCTGCTCCAGAACGTGCTTGCACAGGTGCATGTGCACTGCTAAAATGTTCCCTCGTAGGCACTTCTGAACAAGTCAGCTAAAAACTAAAGGCTTATTTCCAGAGGGGTTGACCGGTGTCCTAGGGAGCCCCAAATAACTGTTTTCCTGTCACTGTTGTGGAATAATTCTCCCCTTAAAACCGGAAGTTAAATAGAAATAACATTTGCTGAAATTGTTGAATTTCTTTAATTATTTTTCAGGCTTTTTTTTTGTTTTTTGGCATGCTATAGGATGCTCATGCTACGTACTTAGAAACTGGGCAGGGAAATGTGCTTTTGACAATGCCTTTTATTGTTCCTAATCGATATTTGCCAAGGACCCTCCAACTGCACCAACTTTTGAAAAGAGGCCAGTTTCCTTGTTAACAGCAGACATTTCACAGCTAATATTTCAACAGCTGAAATGTCAGTCCAAAGGCACCATTTCAGGGTGAAAACACCCTTTTCTACAGCTCAACTCTGGGCTGTGTTACGCTGAGTTTGAACCTGGAGAGGTATCACCAACAAGCAGAATGTCTTCTTTGTCCCTTCAGAGCTGGTCCTCCTATACTGCTGCCAAGTGGAGAGCAGGACTATTGCCTGATTCAAATTTAAAGGAGACAAGCTACATCTTGTCTTGATGTGTCAAGAAATGCAGATTAGGACATGATGAGGGATGTTTAAGGGGGGCAGAAGGATGTGAATCTGAGGAGTGTCGTTAAACTGAGAGTGGGCTGGAGCAACGAAGATGAGACTTAGAAGAAATGCAGCTAGCTGGCAAGTGGATAGCATGGGATGGGGTAGGAGAAGAAAATGGAGTCTAGTTGCAGAAAAAAGGAGACATACAGGGGTTGAGAGCTTTTTGGGCTAAGGTTTTGCAGGGGAAGGAGCATCTGAAACCAGAATACAGAGGGACTCTAAGTAGAATGAAAATTCATTTGGGAACTACCTAGGTGAGCAGAGTGTGGGAAGACTGGGACAGGACATGGGAAAGGTCTGATGGGTAAAACTAGAGCTTACAGGGAGACATACTTCATTCAAATGTCTACAGAGAGAATCAGGGAAAACACACGGGATGAAAGCAGAAGTGGAGAAAGAGCCCATGGGGGTGGGGAGGGAGAAGGCAAAACAGAGCTAGGGACAAACTGATAGTGTTGGGCTGGGCATAAAAGATCACTTGGGACTGTCAGCAGAGCAACTGCTCTGCCTTTTTGAGCAAAAGCCCCAGACAGAAGGCAAGACTCCTGAATCTCACTATTTGTCTGCCACCAATATCAGTGAAACCTGCTGGTCAAGGGCTACCCCTGCAGTACTGTTTCTCTGAGAACTACTGTGTCTGTGAGATATTCCCTTGGTTCAGAGCTCAGCAAGATTCCCAGTCCTGGTGGTGTGTAGCAGGGCACAGGATATGTGGTGTATATAAAAAATGGGATTTCTAATTTTTAATGTGCTTTGTAACAAACCTCAGAAATTATAAAACAGGTGCAAACAGATCTAGAAAGTAAAAATTGCACTATGTAACATTTGAACATTAGGAAATATTTGACTTCAAGTCATTTTCCTGAACTCATCTGTTTTATTCACTAAATGTCTTATTTTTGCTCCAGATAATTCAGGGAATCTATTAAAAATAATGACCTTTGCAGCTGATGTCTCCCCAGCACATTGAGTGCTGAATAAGGCAGGAGTCCAATAGAAAAAAAAAATCAACATGAGAACATGTTATGTAGGATTGTATCATATTCAAGTGCAGGCATGCTTTAAATCAAGAATAGAAAATATGCTCCAAAGTGAAGGAAGGCTCTCAATATCTTTCCCAAGTAAAACAGAGTGACTCAGTCCTGGAGATTGATTTTTCCTCCCTAAATATTTATAAAGGTCTGTGAATGACTTCTCTTTTGGCCTTTTCCACCTGGTAGGCTTATGTTGAACTTAAAAAAAAATAATCCAAACACAACAAAATAACAGAAAATATTAACTGGAATATTTTTTTTGCCTCATTTGCACACCCCTATATAATAAAAATGATAATTTCAAGTTCTTCCTAATTTAGCATTCATGTGCCTTATTTCTTCAGCAGAAGCAATGCACACATCACAGGATTCTGCATTTTTTTCTGACATTGGCTAGTAGTATACTCATGAGAATCATCCAACTATAGACACTGTGATTGTTCACATAAGCATTGTTTAGCAAAAGGAGGACAGTTGGACCCTCCTGAGGTCCAGCTCTATGTAGTTATAGAATCAGTGAAACATGTGATGAATATATGGGAGTGGGAATGGAGAAAGCAAAATGAGTTTGTGACTTGAAAAAAAAGAGCATGTTTGATTATCTTAGGTCTCCTGTGTACCTTCTCTCTATATCTGCAGAAGAGAGAATATTCTCTGGCAGCTATCATTTATTATTTATTTTTTATGCTTTAATTATTTGTGGAAATTCTTGGCTTCTGCTTGTTCAGCCAGCTCCTCTGACAGCAAAGTTTACGCATTAAGATGTGGGAGGTGAAGCTCTGGTTCAGTGGAAGGAAGGAAGAAATATTGCTTTGACTGCTGGTGATGTAATATTGACCATCTGCAATTTTTATGCTTTAATCTGCTCCTATATGTTTTTTAAATAAAACCCTACACAGATGTTGACTGATTTCTTATCTGGCTGTTGCCATTACTTTGTGAGCTGTTTTATTTGGGCCTAAATGCTACTGATATAACCTTTTTTATGTTTACATTTAAGGCTGTGTTAGAGTAAAAGTATTTCGCTTCTTATCCAAACTGTGCTCATTTTTTTCCTAAAACTTTGTATTTCCCATTTCTCCCATTCCCTTCTCATCTCTACATTTCTATTTCTTCTTCCCTGCTCTCCTGCCAGACAGCTCTGGTTTTTTTTCTAAGCTATCAACTGAGTTTCTTGGATACTTCTACGTTTTCCACCTGGCAATTCTGTCTGAGTGGAGTTTGGAGATTTTGGAGAATTTTCAGGGGTTTCTGGACATCTGGTAATCCGTTTGGAACAGGATGGGAAACTTTATATGTGTCTCTGCCCACATGCAGATGATGCCTCCAGCACATGTAGAAGCCATTGAGCAGATCCCAAGAGCCCTGGCTTGCAGAGCATGTGCTACACAGGTGGTCTTGAGATGGATGGCAATTCCAGTCTGTTTGAGAAGATCAGAGTCCCAGCGAGTTGCTGGGCAGTGAATGTACACTGGTGCCACTCTGTCCCAGCCCACTGGGCTGATTTCATGCACATGTGCAGTGCTGCCTCTCCCAAACATAATGGGGTGTTGCATAGACAGCCCAATTTCTTCCTTTCATTCAACTTCTGGGTTTCTTAGTCCTTTGCCCTTTACTCTCTTCCCCCATTCCTTTCTGTCTGGGACAAAAGAAATTTGGGGATTTCTGCCTCTTTCTGATACTCTTGGAACAGAACAAAATTAATGTGTCAGGGGCAGGCAAGAGCTCTGTGACTTGGAATCACAGCATCACAGAATCACAGAATCGCAGAATGGTTTGGGTTGAAAGGGACCTTTAAAGATGACCTAGTCCAATCTTCCCTGCAATGGACAGGGACATCTTCAACTAGACCAGGTAGCTCAGAACCCCATCCAACTTGACCCTGAATGTTTCCAGGGATGAGGCATTTACCACCTCTCTGGGCAACCTTAGTATTGCAGTGTTTCACCACCCTAATTGTAAAAGATGTCTTCGTTATATCTAGTCTATATCTACCCTCTCCTAGTTTAAAACCATTATTCCTTTTCCTATTGCAACAGGTCCTGTTAAAAAGTTAGCCCCCAATTTTCTTATAGATCCCATTTAAGTATTGAAAGGCTCCCTATAGCCTTCTCTTCTCCAGGCTGAACAACCCAAACTCCCTCAGCCTGTCTTCATAGAAGAGTTGCTCCAGCCCTCTGCTCATTTTTGTGGCCCTCCTCTGGACCTGCTCCAACAGGTCCTCCTCTTATGCTGAGACTTCTGTCACAGCTATTCAATAGACCTGGAGGGAGGTGTGATGTTGAGCATTTTAGCTAATTCTCTCCCTCGTTTCCTCTCAGAATTGGTTTGTCTCATATGATAATCATTATTAACAGCAATTTCTAGGCCTCAGTGCCAGAAGGATTTTAGGTGATATTGAAGCCAACTGAGCATTAAATACTTACAAGAAACATGGCTCTTGGCTTGAGTGCCTATGATTCCCCAGCCTCCAAAGGGTTTACAAATTAGGTAAGCCTTCTAATTTACAATTTGAAGGTTGGGGAAGAGGAGTAGTACAGATGGAATTCTTCCAGAGGTATCACCTAGCTGGACGAAGTCCCATCCAAAGTGCCATATATTAGGTAACACTCTTACTGTGTTTCGTGCCTCCTCTGTTCCAAAAACTTCCTTCTGTGGGAGACCCAATTATCCTTGCATGTCAGAAGGCTCTGCTGATAGATCCCTGGCAGTTTACCTTGCACAGCTAACCCTAAAATCAGAACTAGTTCATTAAAGCGAGGAAAAACAGAGGGAAAAATGAAGCATTTCCTTGGGAATCCTTGGTACAACACAAGCCAAGACTCTAGGAAAGCAACCTTAGTGTTTTGATATGATACAGTTGATGCCTAAAAACTCAAATCAAATTACTTAAATAAATTTCACAGACACTGACTGGAATTGTTCTAGATACAGTAACAGTACATGGAAAATCAATATTTATTATTGGTTTAACTGAAAAATTAAAAAGATTTGTCATAAAATGCAAGATTTTGCATGTTCAGAGCATGCCCTCTAGGGTGCTATTTTTTATATAGTTTGTCAAGTGACTGATGCATTGTTTATACAATTGTAGACATGTAGCCAAATCTTTTTTCTTTCCCTCTTTCCCTTCTCTCAAGTGGCAGCAGCAGGTAGCTGGAGCTGATGGATCATTTTTAGGCCTCTGTGGTGAAGAATATATATTTTAGAAGTACTCTACTAATTGGTTATGCAGACCATCTCCCAGCTGTGTCCCAGTGCCTAAGTGCAGGGAAATCCAAGCTCTCTGGTCTGGAAAGGGTAATGCAATAAAAACCTGTTATCATGTAGTAATTGAGGTCCAAGGTTTACAGCAGTGTCATAAACACGATGCATTCAAATGCAAAAGGCCAGAGTGACTCAGGCTTGTGCAGGAGTATCAGAAGTTTATTAGTACTCTATGGCCTGGTGCACTTGCTCATTCAATGCATATTCAATTTGGAAAGGCTTAAATGTTGCTTTTAAGGAACTTTTGGTAGTTTATTTTCCTTTAGCAGTTCCATTTACCGCTGTAACTTGCTGGATTTCACCTGACACTTGTTTTCTGTAGAGCATGGCAAGTTTTTCCATGAAGTTTCAACTTTCTTTTTCACTTGAAAACCATGAACCAAAACTGGAGCAGATACAACATAGGACCATTTACACACATGACGCTTCAGCCAGATATTCCATATTTCCCTTTAAAATAATGAAAGTCTGGATTCAGACATTTTATTGATGACCTACTGACCGATAAAAATGCTCCTAAGGTGTCTTGCAGTAACGGTGATCCGAATCAGAAACTAACCTTCCATTTAAGTGTTGGGAATTGACTCATTATCATTCACAGAAATACATAAAAGGACAACAAAGATTCAGACACCCAAGATTGTATGTTAATAACGCAAGTAAAAGTCCTGAAGAATGTGAGAATTACTCTGGTACTTTGGAAATCTTACTGATAAAACTCAAAATATAAAGCAATTTTTCTGTGATAAAAGCAGGGATATTAGCTTCATGCCTTCTGGTGTTCCAAGATAAATCTGAGCAATTACAAAGGACAGATTTTTCACACCTTTTTCAAACCAGCTACTAACAAGGCTTACTATTTTTTGTGTACTGTAGTTAATTCTGCAGGTTTGTAGCAAACAATAGTTTTATGACAAACGGATAAAAATCTAGCCCCAAGTAGTTCTGCTAGAGGTGTTGTAGAGTGGAGATTTCTCTTTATGCTTCTTGCACATAGCTCATAGTTTAATTTTTGAATAATTTGATTGGTCCAGAATCTCAGAACTGTTATAAAGATTTGAATCTGTTATTACCCAATGGACTTTCAAGAGTTTCTTTTAAGTTACTATAGCACAGAGGAAGAAAATAAATCAGATCCAAATTTTAAATTTACCCAGTATTGTGTTCTGCTATGAAGGAAGGAAAGAAATTTCTTTTTTTCTTTAAATTTTTGTTCAGTGATTTGAATGCAGTAAAGGTATGTAACACCCCCCTCCTGAAGATTTTGATTTGTACAAAAAGTGGTGCTTGTATCAACTGAAAGGTGTTTAAAGGAATATACAGCATCATCTATCTAGTTAAAGGATGTATGTGAACTGGTGTGAACTGGATGAGAATTGTCAAAAGAGATACCAATTTCCATAACACTAGCAATCTCTCCATCTCTTAAAATTATGCTCAGTAATACCTTTAAATAGTCACTTTGCTGTTCGTGGCACACACCTTACTTTTTCTGTATTTATGCCCATCTGCAGTCTCTTAAGTCTCCTACTCTTGAAACCTGCCTTATCCAGCTGATGGTATGTTGTGCAGCAAGAACAAAATTCATAAAACATGAGAATTAGTGAAGAAATGGCTACAAATGGCAAATATACAGGGATCTTCTGAGAAACTGAGCCTGAGTCAGCACCTGAACGGGAAGCCAAGAATGGGAGCTCTAAGACTCTGGTTACTCGGACCCTTTAATAAAACAGAAATCTAAAGAATAGCTTGTTTCTCAACCTTTAAAAAACTTTTTACTTTTCTGTTTTTCTTTATCTATTGGGATCTAGCTATTTTCTGCAATCCTAAACCTTTTGAAATTATTTTTTGCTCTTCTTACAATTTCTTTAAAAGTGAGATACCTCTGGGAAAATTGTATGCCTTCTGCTGAAAGTCTCATAGCAGATGATTAATATCTACTACTTTGATAGGGAGCCTGAAACTTCAAAACCCAGGAGTTCAAGCATTTTGCTGCTAGCAGTTTGCTCTGCTCTGAAACCAGGGGCCAAGACCAGCTGAAAGACAACTCATCATCAGGATAGGCTGGTGATTGCCTGGTGATTTAGTTCTGAGTAAAGAAAGGGGAGGCTAAAGTATGTCAGCACACAGGAGACACAGCTCTAAAAGTAGCAAGGTACAACATTGCACACGGAGCATGAGTGGATGGGGGTGACCTCCTCTGCTCCCCACTCACTTCTTTATTCTTCTCTCAGTCTGGTGTTTTATGGACAAAAAGAGAGGAAAGACAACTTTTATTCAAATGATGGGACAAAATGAACCCAGGATCTGGGTTGGATGGAGTTTGTTTCTGTCCCAGTTACGCTGAGCAGTATGTTCAGTTGGAGTCACTGCAGCCTTTTGTTTAAAATGTGGTCTGTCTTCCACAGGCAAAGCTATCGTGGTTAGATGGAGAAGGTGGAGAAAAGGAGTTAGTGAATAAATGGAAGAAAGGAAGCAGAATCTAAAACACAAAGAGAAACTTTCTTCTCTGAGTGGGCAGTGTGACCATTCTTGTCCTTAATCACGTGATTTGCCTTCTTTGATGATTGTGTGTTTATTTGGCATAAAACTCTGGTTATTTTCCAGATATTTCATACAATCTTCATCTGGTATCCACACCATAATACTGCATTATTCATATTTTGACTGATGCTTTGATTTACAGAGAATCATCTCCTATTTAACAGCCAAGAAAACTTGAAATTGGAGCTAGAGTTATCTGCATTAGGTAAAGGATGGGATACAGATAAATACAGGCCACTGCTGTCTAAGATTGCTGGTGAAATCTTTTGTCAGCTTCTGAACACTTAGACCCTATGACTCTACAAGTTAATAGCACAGGGGCAAAGGGTGAGAGAGAAAGTATTGATGTGACAGTTGAGGTCAACACAAACCAAATGTCTGATTGCCAGTTTCAACTGGACAGTTGCCAGTGTTTTGCCTAGATTTTAGCAGGGTTTAGGAAGCAGACTGCTTATGCACAAGATCTAATGCTATCTCAGTCCTCATACATGCTGTTTGTTACTAGAAAACAGGCAGGCATGAAGGAGGCTGGTTTCTCAGAAACGTGTTTTCTATCTTCACCTTGAATTGAAGTTTCTAGAGCTTTCCCTTCTGTGTGGGACAGTTAAATAACAGTACTAACTGTGTGGTACATATTGATATAGTGTGACTTTTTTATAGATAACATTTGTGTCATGAAAGATTGTATTTTTAAGAATTTTTACCAAAGAGAGGAAAAAAGGACAAAAAAAAGCGTGTTTTATTTAACTATCTTTTGAACCTATGAGCTACCCAGAATCCTCACCCTTATGTTAACTTGAGTCTAAGTTAAATGTGTTGAAGTTCTTCATGTAAGGACGTAAAAAGAAAAAAAATAATAATAAACGAACAAAAAAATAACCTTTGAAGTCCTAGCAATACCTTATTTATTTTCTTTTCCTTAGGAAGGCATGAAGAGCACAGTTTACATTTTTCCTGCAGCAGACTGGCCTTTGAGATCAGCCTGCTGTTTTGCAATACTGGACTCTATCCAGTACAATGAAAACAGGGAGTAGACTTCTGTCTTGTTTTGTTTTGTTTTTCTGTTTGAAAGGAATTGCTAGTGTCTTTTATTAGCCTTAATTCTATTATATGTTCACAGCTCTAGCTCTAGACCTAATTACCACTTCTGGAAAACTACTACTGCACATAGAACACATCATGCTGTTCAGACCCCTCTGACTCCCTGTTCATTCAAAATATCCAAATATTTCAGTTTCTGCTGAATCCAGACCACAATAAAATAGTAGCAACCCTTTCTCCTGCCCTTAACACAAATAAGACCAGCCCCTAAACTGTTCCTGTGAACAAGGAACTCCACTTATTGGCAGATCTACAGTTGTTCCCTGAGGTGCTGCTCTGGCTTGTGCATAAAAGGTTTCACTACACAAACAATTCAATCTAGATGAGCTAAAGAGAGTAAAATGATTATGCTGTGCTGTAGCAAAAATTTGCAAACTGAGAAGTCTGTCTGGAGGAGAACAAACCTCTCTAGAAATGTAAGAAATTTCCCAAACACCTCCCTCAGTACAGCCTTCATTTGGAAACAACCTTGCTTTAAATGCTGAAATTAAATGGTAAAATTTGACTTCAGGTAAAAAAGTTATTTGAGCCACAGCCACCAGTGAGGTAAGAAGGTGGAGTAGGAAAAGAAACATCAATAAAGACTGGTGGCTTTGGAGGAGAAAGGAATAGTTCTGTTTACTAAAAATGCTGCTTCAGCGGTGCCAGAATTATTTACTAAATTGGCAAAGAGTTTCTGTTGAAAAAGTTTGGTCATATTAACATTTTTTTTTTTTCCAATACTTCCAAAGTGTTACCAGGGAGTGTGATTGCAAAACAAGTCCACAAAAGCTCAAAGGGACTCTGATGTGCTTTGCAGAATGGCAGTTTGCATCATACCCTCTTACCCCTGAAAGTAACTCACTTCTGAAGGTCCTCTCTGGTTTTCAGGATTACTCCCTTTCCTGGGCCCCAAACTGTATAATTATATATTAAGCAGTTGCTTCAACCCTCTTATAAGCCAGTCTTATTATTAGCCACTGGTGCACTTGAGGTGGTGTTCTGGTTTGGTGGGATTTTTGGTAGTGGGGGAAGGGCCAAAGGAGTGGCTCCGACCACGACATTATTGGTGAGCCAGCCAGGAGAGAGGGACAAAGAGCCATGACAGGTGGCCACTCATGTTCATACTTCCTGCTTGAAGCACAGAAGGCTTGAAGACCCTGCGGTTCAGTGGCTTCAGGCTGATTACTACAAAGGTTGATTCACAGAATCATAGAATCATAGAATGTATGGGATTGGAAGGGACCATTAAAGGTGATCTAGTCCAACTGCCCTACACTAAGCAGGGACATCTCCAACTAGACCAGATTGCTCAGAGCTTGACCTTGAATGTCGCCTGGAATGGGGCCTCCAGCACCTCTCTAGGCAACCCATTTCAGTGATCCACCACCTTAATAAAGAACTTTTTCCTAATATCCAATGTAAATCTACCCTTCTCTAGCTTGAAACCATTACCCCTTGTCCTGTCGTTAAATGCCCTTGTGAACAGGTCTTCCCCAGCCTTTTTATAGGCCCCTTTCAGGTATTGGTAGGTTGCTATTACGTCTCCCTGGAGCCTTCTCTTCTCCAGGATGAACAACACCAAATCCCTCAGCCTGTCTTTGTAGGAGAGGAGCTCCAGCCATCTGATCATTTTTGTGGCACTCCTCCTGGACACGTTCCAACAGGTTCACATCCTTCTTGTGTTGGGGGCTCCAGAGCTGGATGTAGAACTCCAGGTGAGGTCTCACCAGGCAATTCTTAAATAGCTAAATATAGGGATGGTGTTTCGAGATTGACATTGCTGCTTTTCATTTAGGTAGAGACACACGCACTCAGCCCCCATGAGGTGTCCAGTCTCCCACCACAGCCAGTGGAGATCCCTCCAGCGCAGTCAGTAGAACCTGGAGCAGTAGTTGAGCTCATCAGAGTTTCTGGCTGGTTGTCTGAATAGCTCTCTGGGACCTCTTGATCATGCTGATAGATAACTGTGGACCCTAATAGGACCTTAGACACTTGGGGACTGCTAGGCTAGAAAAAATCTAACCTTATTCTCCAGTGAAATCCACCTTCACAGCTTGTAGTCTGTTATGGACATGTAAATTCCTTTCTTCAGTTCATTTGTTAAAATATTAGCAGTGCAGGTTACAGCAACTCTTGGAGTCTGACATTGATTTCAGAAAAAGAGTACCTGTGTTGCTTAGCTCAGAATTAATGTGAAGGATCTAGTCAAAGCACTTGTGCATATGGCTTTTTTTTTTAATGATAGAAAATTTTCTCTTTGTCTCTGTATGGGTTAGATAATATATTTGAAACATCTTCTCTCCTTGTCTTTTTCATGTCAAGTCAAAGATTTCTGCCAGTATGTACTTTTTTTGACCAGCTCTGGGACTGAGGTTCCAGTGAGGTTTACACATGGCCATCTGGCACTAATGTCAAACGTGGACATCTATGCTGGAGTAGTTAATCCACATATTGGCAAAAAACCCCACAGGTAACCAAAGGAAAAAACCTTAAACCTGCTAGATTTATTTGTGTAAAATGTCTATATTTTTTTTTTCCAACAAAACTCTTCAGGCTATTGTAGGCAAGTCCTGCATTTCTACACTGGAGAAGTCTATCTAGGAAGTGATTGTCTTTTGCCCTACAGTCACCTCAGAGTTCATTTTAAGGAATTCTGTTTGCCATTCCTGTTGCAGACACATATGAAAGAGCAGACACAATCAATGGTGCTTTCAGTCTGTTCCACCACAACATCAAACATCTCTGTCACAGTGACACTAGGATCATAGTTGAGTACTCATTAAAAAATAGAAAATCAACTCAACTTTGTGTTACTCCACTACAGAATACAGAGCCTTTGGCTGCTAAGTCTCTTGTAAATGCTAATCAACCCCAGGGTTTTTAATTCTTCATCCTGGACATTTTGTAGCCATGTGCCTGTATGTAGCTGCTGTGCTTTGGGCTGAAGTACGAGCAGCAACCTTTTTTATAGGTCTGTTGTTAAAACTCTAATATAATGAGATTCATCAAACTAAGTAACACTGTTAATCCTGTAAGAGTCTCTTCTTACCCAATGAATGATTTATAACAAAAGAAGTCTTCTTTATTAAAAGGTTCTCATGCTCTAGAGGCTCTCGTGCTCAAACAGATAAGGGCTGCCACTGTTGCATTAGAAAAAATATGCTTTTCACTGGGAGAAAAGGAACTAGGGAAAGTGCATCAGTCACTGGCTTTCCATGATTTTCTTTCTTTTCTGTTCTCTAGAGATTAGTTTGCACAAAACCCTGTTCATTGTTTTACCAGTAAAGTTTTTGAGTTTAAGTACTACATAATCACTTTACTGTGCAACTCAGCCCAGTGGTAATTTCTGTCATTGTATTAGTATTTCTCATTCATTGCTTTGGAAAATATTAAGGCTATGTTCAATTATAAAACATAGTGGGAAACATTTCCAACTCTAGCTAATGATCTGATTTTTGAAATTCTAGCCCAAATATTATGCATCTCAGTACCCCAAAATATTTTCAGGAAGGAAAACCCAGGTATTTCTGACTGCAAATTGAATGGGTCACGTGTTGCAAAATTAAAACCATGAACACACAGTTGTATTTTTTGCCTGGAGAAACATGATGGTAATAATAATTGTATATGGAAATGTTCAGTACATGAAAATTATGTGGAAAAAAGGTCTGGCGAAACATTCATTTTAAGAAACTAATATAGAGACGGTGTAGGACTTTACATCTATTCATTTTCATATAATCTAAACCATAAATTTTCCTACAAAAATTCTGAACTTTTGAAAGAAATTTTTAGTTTATCCCCATGAAAGAAGACCCCCTAAGCTGTTAGTGAAGAGGGTCTATCAGTTCCTATCAGTTGCTAACAGTCTATCAGCTGCTGAGCCCACTGACTTCCTATGCTGCAATACAGCTCACTACAACCAGCTGCTAAATATGGTCTCAATCCAGCAAAGCACTTTGGCATGTGCTAAGCTTTGTCAGGGTGAGTATTTAGATTAAACTGACTGGGACTTTCCATATACCTGGAGCAAAGTTCATGCTTTAATGTCGAGGTGGATTGGGCCTTTCACATACATTCCCTCTTACCCACACATTGGTATGGCTGATATATCCCTGAACATGCCAGTGGCAAACATATGCAGTTAGTTCCTGCTCAAAAGATTTATGGAACAAAAAATCTTCGAAATCGGTTGACAAATGATGGGGTTGCCTGTGCAGTTTTCTAGGATATATATATATATATATGTATATATATATATAAAAAAGTATTGGTGAAGTAATTTATTTATGATCTTTTAAGTATGCAATCATAACACAGTCTCATAAAATAGATTCTTTATGATGATGGATGGGTTCATCAGCAGTCTCCCAAGCTGCACAGTACATTTACACATGGATTTGTGCTGGCTATTATTATGTAGTAAAATCTATACCTCAAATAATCATTGCAATGCCATATACTAGGTACAATTCAGAATGCTTCCCACATATGATTGCAAAGGTTGCCGTGTTGCAGGAGGACCACTCTGACAGTTATCAGATGCTTGCTCTGGAAAACATGTAGGTCTGTGCATTTCTAAATGGTCTCCATTATAGTGCTTACATAATATCGCTCTGCTATTTCTTCTTGTTAAGCTTACAAGTGTCACAGCATAGTTGGGGGAAATTCCAGTTTTAGCAGTGCTTGGTCTTTTTTAGCTAATAACCGTGCAAATTGTCAAGAGAGAACACTGCCTCCTTGGAGCCACCTTTCCCACCTTGTGCTCCAGCACTGATTGCTGGACCAGGATGAGTGTGGGAGAGGAAGAGAGCCTGTTCATCCTCAGCCTAACTCAGTTATTCTCCCTCTGTTGCGACTGCTATGAGAGTGTTTTATTCATTTCTCATTATGTTCTGTCATACCTGTCAAGTGGCTGTCACAGAAATCCATGAGACGTTTTCTAGTGGAGTCCTCCCCCTCGAGGGACTCAGGCTTGAGGGCAGAAAGAAAAAGGCCTGGGAAGCAGAGGGCCTTGACAGTTTTAAAGAGGAATTAAGGAATGAGGAGCTTCGAAGGGGTGAAGACTTTCCTGGGAGGAGAAAGGCAACTCGGATAAATAGAGAGCCAATGCACAAGTGGGCTTATGAAACAAAAGGATAATAAGCATCTAGTACTGGGCCCTCATGTTTTATTTATTTTTCATTTCTCTCCTGTTCATTTAATACTGCTCAAACTTTGAAATTAACAACTCCAGCCTCCATCTCCTAGGTATCGTGATAATGACAGTTAAGTACTACAGTTAAGTACAACATACATCTCGCTTCCTTACATGAGTGAGACAAGAAGTGCACATTCACAGATGTCACTTAAGTACAATTTATAGGAAATAACTGTTTTGGAAAAACCTACCCAGCACTCGTCATTAGTGCTTGACGTGCCTTGAGTTAGGATGCATGCAGCAGGTTTTATGTATTTTACTTCTTTTCTATAGGCTTTGATAAAAGTGGGAGTTCATACAGCACACAAATGTAATTCCAAAATGGGCATCTCTTGAGCTGCACATTTCCTCTGTGACTGACAGTACAATTGGGAGCCATTTGCTGCACAAAGGAAAAGTGTGAGGAGTTCTTTTTCTGGCTAAGCTCACAGCATCATTATTATGTTCAGTGGTGTTTATATGTGAGACCCAAAGTGCCAAAGTGCACAGAAACATACTTGAAGTGCTGCTCCTCAGATTCTGCAGTAATCACATTCTGTGAAAGTCAGAGATTAAGGGAGTCATCTGAACAATCAGCAGTGCATCTGTCTCACATATTATATACAGTTTGAAGTATCCCTCATTTTTTTTTTTTTTTTGTAAAACTAACATCAGTGTTTACCTATAAACAGACACAGAAGCCATTGCTGACTATGCTCTGCTTTGTATACAATGCTATTACATAAAGAGCTCAAGCAGCACGTCTGCCTGCCTAGATGTGTGTGTTCTCCTACTCCAGCTGCCAACAACCTAAATTATTCAGCAAGCCCTGATCATGCCAAGTTTTTAGTCAACAATGGAGATCCTGCCAAAGAGCTAATAATGTTTAAAAAAAAAAAAAAGAAGCAATGTTTGTGACAATTAACAGAGCCTGCAGCCTGCAAAGAGAGTTGGACTCATTTGTAAAGGAAAATTTAAATGATATGCTTCATTATAAACGGTCCCATGCAACACACTGCTAATCAAGCAGAGCAGCTTCTTTTTTTCTCCCCCTTTCCTATCAGATAAACCAAACAGCAGCATGAGCCAAAGTTCTTGGCCACTGCTTGCTATAGCTATAAATGTGGTGTGGTTATCTATCA
The DNA here is from genome assembly GCF_020740795.1 of Apus apus. Lineage (NCBI taxonomy): Eukaryota > Metazoa > Chordata > Aves > Apodiformes > Apodidae > Apus > Apus apus. The sequence continues at coordinate 131,787,925 of NC_067283.1, forward strand.
GTATCATAATCGGCTCAGATCAAACTGAATAATTAGCACTAAAGTGGATGAATAGAGCCCCAGCCTCTTATCTTGTCTATTAATAATAAGTATAACTTCACAGCCAAATCAAGAGGTATGTTATTGTACTCCTGAGAGCCTGTTTGGGTAAAACCCCATGTGACCTCAGCACCATAAGCAGTGCAGATGGGACAGTGTGTGCCTGTAATGATGAGCTGCCAGCTGCCAGCCCCCCCATCACCACAGCTCAAAGTGGGAGTGAAAGAGAAGATAAACAAACCAAGCACAAACATGAGAGCCATTTGTAGGGGCTCCATCCTCCCTCTGTCTTCCTTACTCACACCACCTCAATTAATAATAATTGCTTTCATACTACAGAGCTCTGCAGACAAGCAACAAGCAGCTAAGAATAACTGGCATTTTTCACCCAAGCTCACTATGAAATTTCAGTCATGTATTATAACGGTACTGTGATGACTAAAAATTGCTAAAACCCTAGGAATAATATTCAGAAGTGTTCTTCTCATATTTAAACCCTGGTACATACCTACTAGTTATTGTGCAGTGTCCAATGCAATAATTATCATTACTCTTTGTACTGCATTACAATATTACTCTCCTTTTGGGATCTCTGAGAGTTTTAAGCCACATTTAACTAACTAATGTCAATTCAATTTTGCTTATTTTAATAAATAGAGAAGTTAACTCTAAGGAAGGGATTCAAGGTTTGCAAGAGAATTAAGTGCTTTTACTTGCTGTTTGGGAAATGCCTACAGCACCTCAGCTGCAGTGTGCTGCTCACATTCACTTTGGTTTTATTGACAAAGATACCTGTAAAATGCATTGCTGTAAACAGCCTCATTATTCAGCTCACATCAATCACAGAAGGAGTGTTCTATTTATCTGAGGTAGATGAATACTTTTTTAAAAAAAATATTTTCTCTTAATGGTTTGTATCTGAGCCTGGAGGAACTTAAACCAGGCAATTTGTGATTGGATTTGCTTTTGAACTTTCCAGAGGCTCGAGCCGTGCTTTCCCTTGTGATGTTTTCCTATAAAACTTAAGTTACGAAAAGAGATTTGGGTTGCTCCATTACTAGAAGTGGCTGAGACAGGGAAGCGAAGAAGGAAAGATGACATTTCTTCCCCCTGAGCAAAAGCTGGTGGTGGACCTAGCAGTGCTGTCTGGTGAGGAAAAGATGAAGGCTTTTTTACCCTTATTAGAAGGAGATGAAGGCTGCCTCTTGTTAGGATCTGGGACAGAGCAGGAGAAGGAGACGCAGAAGTCTGGATTCACAAGAAAGCATTAGCCTTAGTCTGCTCCTGTGTATAATGGGATTAATATGGCTTAGGGTTTTTTCTTGGTGTTTTTCCTTTTTTTATTTTTTTAAGTTAGATATTAAACAGTTACTAATATATTTTTTTAATTATTTTAATTTTTTGCTAATAATTTATTATTTAAAAAAAACCCAACAAAACCCAAATGCCAGACTTACAATAGAGGACAGTGATACCTGCATTTAACCATGGCAAATGGACCACACAGTTCCTTATGGACTTTGGCATTTACCTACAAGGCACCAAAGGAGCCAGCCACAGCAGCTTCAGAGGAGTAATTCCTGATGGGAACACTTCCAGGCCACATGTGGACAAGTATCTGAGTATATTTGGCAGCAAATAGTCACAGCAGTTACTAAATACAAATCCTTAACAAACTGTTCAGGTCCAGCTCTGTCCTGATTCAACCTCAAATAAGTCAATGCAAAACCTCCGCTGGCTTCAGGGAATGCCAGACCAAGCCAGGTTCATAGCTAGACAGAAATGTTAATAGATTTTTTAAATTATTATTATTTTTTAAAAAATCAAAATGGCTTTACTATTACTTACTGGCTTTTCTACTTAACAACCGTTTCTCTATGGACAAGTGGGAAACAGCTACCACTTTGAGTTGGTGTTGCCAACATCCCAAGGATAGGTTGTTAGAAGAGGGTGGGGAATGCTAAATACTTAGTTTCAAAGCAAAATGTTTAATGTACTTTTCATGTGTGCTAAAAGCTGTTACTGATGCCAATGGCCTCCAGTAAATATATTTTTCTCCGTACAACAAACAGAGACAACTGAGGTGTGAAGGCAGGACTTGTGGTGGAAGGCTGAGCCATGAATCGAGACACTCCATCTCTCATAGGTGACAGCAAGATTAGGCTGAAATGATCCCATTTTCAGTTTGTTGGGTTTTTGCCAACAAAAACTTCTTTTGTGCCTTTATGAAATGCTTAGTAAAGGAATAAAATCAGGATTTACATGTACACCTTCCAGCTTTGTTCAGTTCTCACTCATTGCATTCAAAATGAGCAAAGGTCTGCCATTTCACTTAATCCAGTCAATCACATCTCTGAAGAGTGGAACCTTGAATGCATTTGAATGATGACCCGAGCCCTGTGCCAGTAAAACTCTCCACCTCTTAACATCCTGAAGATGACAGGCTAAGATTCACCACTTCTCCCATTTTTATCCTTACTGTTCAGTTTACTTCTTTTTGAACATCCATCTGGCATTATTGTGCTTGCTTAGCAAAATTCGGGACAAATAAAAAAAGGAAGATAATTTCTTCAAATTCTAAAGTAGCTGTTAAGCTACATCTGCCCATTCAATTCAACCACCAGCAAAGACTCATCTTCTGCCAGACATGCAGCTGTACTTGCAGCCGTGATTCAAGTCTGGAAACTCATTTCCAGACTCACTAAAAATCTGCTGGAGAGACATGCAATGAGTAATATTTTCTGTTTTGTGTATGTATGGATTTAATATAGACAGAAATTTGGCAAAAGAACATGCTTCACATTTCCAGCATCATATCCCAGTAGACTGACCGTTAAAATATATATGTATACAGTCACAGACACACACATTTATACATACTGGGTTACATATACACCCATATATGCACTTGCAACCCTTCTTATTCAGCCGGACAGTTACTAACACGAATTCTCATTTAAAAAACAGGAGAAGGAAAAATGATCAATTTTTGATAGTATGTTACCTACAAGTGCAGACATGAGTTTGGTAATTGTGCTTTTGTTGCACACAGACTGTAAAATATTTATGGAGACAATGTGATTTGGGTCAAGGCATTAAATAAGGTAAAAGTTGCTTTATTCAATATGTGATGAATGGTACCCATATTAAAACCAGAGGGAAAAGTGTTCAAATGAAAAAAATATGCTTAAAACAAATTCATCTGTTCAATGTTCATAAATGTTTTAAGAAATGCAGACAAACAAGTCTTGAAATCCATATTTACTGTACACAACTGAAAAACTAATAATATTTATTTAATCTAGAGGGAGAAGTAACTAAAAAATTAGCATTTAATGACGAACAAAAGAAAAAATTGTCCTTGGAAATTACCATAGTATTTATTGTCAGGCAACTTACAATAGGGTTATAGCTCTTCTCTTGGTAAATTAATAAACCTCTTAGGTCAACATTGATCTAGAAAGAAAATATTTCCTCCAAGTCCGAGAATATTTTTAAGCTTCAATTCCATGGTATTTCTGCATTAAAATATGTAGAGAATACCAAGTGAATTTGCTTAGTTATGAGACTCCTGCTTCATAAATAATAAATATTACAGAAAGACCTGATCTCATAAAAAACTTAAGCACAGGCTTGACTTCATGTGTCTATGACGTCACACTTGCACTCCAAGTTGAGAGTTTGTAAAAGAAAAACAATTGAAACAGCCAAAGGTATTAAACACTGCTGATCTGCAGGCACTTAGCACACATGAAATGTATGTAAAATACAGTATCCATGAAAAATAACTCACAGGCATATACAGATTGTGTAATTCTTGTTTAACTGAGAGACAAAATAAAACTATTTTTTAAAAATTTTTTTTAATTATTATTATTTTTTTACCTGATGGATGTCAGAGGGAATCTACCCACCCTATAAGACCTCACCAGCTCAGGGACTTTTAACCTACCATTTTTGTCTTTCCCTGTGTGTATACCTTACAGTTTGGTTTCATAGAATCATAAAGGTTGGAAGGGACCTTAAAGATCATCAAGTTCCAGCCACCCTGCCATGAGCAGGGAATCCTGCCACTAGACCAGGTTGCACAAAACCTCATCCAACCTGGCCTTAGAAACCTCCAGAGGTGGGGCATCAACAACCTCCCTGGACAACCCATTCCAGTTCCTCACCACCCTTATAGAGAAGAATTGCTTCCTAATATCTAACCTAGATCTCCCCTCTCTCAGTTTAAAACCATTACCTCTTGTCCTAGCACTATCTTCTCTGATGAAAAGCCCCTCCCCAGCTTTCCTGTAGCCCCTTCAAGTACTGGAGTGTGCTATAAGGTCACCCTGGAGCCTTCTCTTTTCCAGGCTGAACAGCCCCAACTCTCTCAGCCTGTCTTCATAGGAGAGATGCTCCAGCCCTCTGATCAGCTTGGTGGCCCTTCTCTGGACCCTCTCTAACAGGTCTGTATCTTTCTTGTGCTGAGGGTTTTCTGCTTTTTCTGCTGGCTTAGTCTATCAGTCTGTCATCTTCTCCTTCTGAAGCTGAATTTCATTGTCTGTTACAGAATTGGCACATAAATTGCTAGACCCTGCTCTTCTTTTTTTTTTTTTTTCATTTCCCTTTTAAAAACTTAACAATGCTGCAGTGCTTAAAAAAGCAAGTGGGTCATTATGGCTCAGAAGTGAGTGGCCAAGGCTGGAAGGTGCTTCAAATGCTCCATACCTCTGTTGGGTAACTGGGAAGATGTTTACATCCTCCAGGTCTGCTATCATGGGTGTGTGGTAAAGTGCATAAGCACAATGGACCTCTTTTGATAAAATTAGGGCAGCCATATTTTACCTCCCATTTGCCATGAGCTAACAGCACAGACAGAGTCAGGTACCATGGCTTGCAGAACCTAATAAATCATTAAGATGCAGGAAATCATGTACATCTGAGGCACTTAGTTGATACTTTATTTATTTTTACCTTTTAAAAATTAAAGACAAAAGTGTAATTTTTTGGTGACTTTTAAATATTGTCAAGAGAATTTCAACATTAATTGACCTTAATAGCTATTTACACAGTTTATGCAATTTGAATCCTCTTTCTGTTCATTTATACTTTGAAGAAATTTATTCAGGCTATTTTGCACTGTCTGTGCCTTCTTCTCATTCCATTCTTAACAAACCTGCCATGCTGCTGCTTAAATGCAAGCATAAATGCGACTGAACCCTCACAGAAATCTTTGAAATAAATAGATATGTGTTACAGAAAGAAGTAATATATCAGAAAGGAATTAGGTTGGGTTTTATGTAAAACTCAGTTCCATGACAGCAAGTTCAATGCCCATTTGACTTTGCAATATTCCCCCAGAGAGTCACTGTTGCAGGCAGAGTTTTCTTTTGGGAGTTTTGTTTTCATCTCTACTACAGAATTCTCTTTGGTGACATTCAACCCCAGCTAAAGGAACAGGGCAAGTCTCAGTGAACCTTCATCAGATACCTGCATGTAGGCAATTTGAGAAAGAAAGGGACTTGCTCCCTAAAAAACCATCAGCACTATGTGATAAAATGGGAAAAAATTAATATTTGATTTAGAGACCACCATTACATTATTTTTTTTCTATTATCCAAATTTTTCTCTACACTAACACTGTGAAAACAGTTTCAGTATCTTCAGAATCAGTCATCTCCTTTTGCTTGATTCCCAGTTATTACAAAATACATTTATTTCCAAAACAAGTTGTTATGACGTGAGAAAGGGAATATTTGAAGAAGTCTGTAATAAAACAAACTATGCACTTTTGAGCTTTCAAATTTCAGAAGTTTCATATTTTCATATCTACACTGCTATAAGCTAGAACTATAGCAATAGATAAAAGCCCCACAGAAAAGGACTGCTTATACAAGAACACCTTGTAACAACTGGAGGAGGAAACATACTGAAAATAAGAAGGCCCAGCTAAGGAGTAGCTCTGAGGTACAGAGGTCTCAAGACACAGACTACTATCAAAATGCAAGACAGGCACCAGGAACGAGATGCTTCTGGGCAGAGAAGAAAGCCAGTTACTTATTTTACCTTTCTTGTCATGGAGTGGCCCTCATGACTCAAAGTTCAGTAGGGCTGCCTCCCTCCTGTATAAGGTGCAAAGTATGATATCACTTGCTTGGATTGTACAGAACACTGCCTTCCGATTTCTTGCATTCTGCCTGCACTTACTGAATATCACAGTCCTTGCAGCAAAAAATCCCATTTTATATGTTTAGACTAAAATTCCTAGAAAAGTATCAAAGGTCACCTAAGCAGTTCTCTCTTCAACAGTTTGTAAACAAAACCAAAGCCCAGACCTCCCCTGTTTTCTATATCCCTGAAGCCTGCTCAAGGACTGACAGATTTCATTCTGAATACCTGAAGCACCTCCAGTGCAAACACACAAATTGTTCAGATATGGTGGTGATGTTTCTGGGTTGGCTCGTATGTATCCAATGTGGCTCAGATGGATGGGACAATTCAGCAAAACTGAGATAGATTTGACACATGTTGTAAACAGCATTGTCATACCTTTGAATTTTGTGTTAGAGGCAATTTGTCATTATGCATTTACGTCATTTGCTACCCTTCACTTCAGTTAGTGTGACTATCTTACAAGAGATTTCAAAATAACCTGTCCCTAAAAAGGTTAACATATAGTGGTAAACAGCCATCCATCAGTGTCCTCTAACTCCACATCTGGGGATAACAGGGATTTCAGCAGCAGTCAATATTTCTTTTGATCTTGGTGCCACTGATAATTGCTGTTATTTTTGGATCCACACTGGGTTTCATACAGAAGTACCTGCACCATATTTATTAGCTCATTCTATGCTACCTGCACCTTAATAAAGCTGGTACTGTCTGACTGTCAGATTTAAAGTCTGGGATGACTAACGACTTCCCACAGAGAAGTGTTGGAAAGACAGAGGCTATTTTAATTGGGGCTTCTTGTCAGCTAAAACAAATGTCTCCTCTTCACTCTATATTGGAAGAGTGTCATCCTGCACTCACTCATTCTGTGAGCAGTCCTGTCATCTTTATTGATTCAGGACCAAGTCTGATTCTCACAGTGGCTGAATTTCTGAGGCAGTGTATAACGCTTTACTTTCAACATACAGTCACATCATGGCTGCTACAGAGATTCAGGTATATTACCCTTCATTTCTTCAAAGAATGAAGGAAACCGTGCTTTTTCTGGCCTTCTGAAATGACCTGCTCAAAATTAAAGCTCTTAAAAATGGCTTTGCCCATTTTATTTTTTTTTTTTTCAGTGAACTACAAGAGAATCTAAAACTTCCACTTCTACATCAGATCTAAAACTTCCACCCTCTGCATGAGGTGTTAACAAACACAAGTGACTAAAAACCTCAAATGTAATATTCATGAACCTAACTAAGCAAGTATTTCATGCTCACTACACAGTGATTTTGGCTGAGTCACCACTGCAATTCAGTTACCAAAGACATGGACCAAAGCCAGCCCAAGACAATTATTTTATTTTCAGTCCTAGTAGAGACCAGTCACTTTGTACTTCTGCCTGTGCAAACTGAAGTCAGAAAGGCAGGAACATACAGCTGTATATGATGATGTATATGCAAGGTACAGGCAAGAAGGAAGCAAAACCTATAATTTCTTTTCTATCTGTCAAATTGAAGAGCTTATTTCAATTCTAATTTTTAATTATATCACTTCACTTATTATTTACCTATTGATCTTCCCATTTAGTATATAATTTCAATTACACTATTAAAATGTACACCACTGAAAATATCTTTCTAAAAATAAAAGCATAGCAGATATATAAAACTGTAACTACATTAAAATGTAGTGACAAAGCCATGTGAAGTAAATGTACTCAGCTTGTAATATGGAATGGACTAACTCAAAGAGGGCACATAAGCATTCTATGCAAAGGGAGCTGAGCTCAAGTCTTACACCACTTATTTCAAAAGACTGAAATAGTCTGTCCCCTGAGAACCTTAGATACCTCTTTCACCTTATGTACTAAATCTTGTTTTATATTCTGTAGATGCCAATCTTCTCTCTGTCTGCTTACTGATGTTCAGCCCTGCCGGTATGCTCCTTCAGTTGTTTTGGTTGTTTGTTGTTTTTTTTCTTTTTCTTTTTTTACTGAGGTTTGGGAATGGTGTTCTAAAGTTCAGAAGTATTGCTGTAACCTTAGCCACATATATATTTGAATTAACTTTTTCAGTGCTGTTTTCCTGAAGGCAGACATGTGCAAAATATTTTTACCCAAGTAACAGATTGCCAGTTGCTTGAAGCAGGTAATACCTTTACAAGAATTGGCAGGATGAGGATCACAGGAGAGCCTGTAAAAAATGTGTTAACTACATCAAGTTAACAGGTAACAAAACAATATAGTAAAAGATATCTAGTTTCAGTAAAATCAGTATACATGTACGTGGAAAAAATAGGTTTGTTGAAATTAAATTATAAATATGCATTAAAACATCCATGTTTAAAAAAAAAACATTGTGATCTACTGTTACAAAGTTGCTGTAGTGAAACCTAGTGCTAGATTGGTAGTGGGACAAATCTTTCTAATAGACACAGTATTTAATGACAGAGTCAAGGTGAATCCTAACCACCTGGGTTAGTCAAGGCTAAGTGAGAGCAGATACATGGCAAATTCAATACCTGATGAACTGCCATGCTAAAATATCCTAATAACCTTAAAATCTGGAGCTGAGATATGCTGAACAACTGATTCTTTGTTAATACGGAGGTGAGAGGTTGATTCTCTTGGAATGAAGGGGGTCTCTAGAGATGGCAATAAAGAACTAATGGCACTGAGGTGGCTTAATATATATTCTCCCTAAAATTCACAATTTGTTCACTTGAGACAGTCTCACTCACCTGCAGTTACAGGTGGCCCTCTTGCTTGAAATCAGTACTAAGGTGAGGTGTCAAACCGGGTGTGCTGAGGTGAGGACTGGGGGCAGCACACAAATATCTACGTGAGTTAGCTGGAATAAAGGCACACACTAGCCAGCACAGTCCTTTTTGTGCTGACCTTTCTAGAGCACTCTGAGTCACAATCTCTAAAAGGACCAAGAGCTTATCTACAGCCAACCAGAAGCAAAACTTCTACATGAGAGGGCTTGTGCTGTCCCAGTTCTAGACTAAACAATCTGACACCCAATTGCAGTTTGTGAGTGACAGAGTCAGGAAAATAAACAGAAGAGAAAAAACAGGGTCTTAACCGCAAGCACTGAGATCTGTCAGGGGGGAAGATTATTGTCTTGCATCTAGTGCCAAAAATGTGAGTGTCTATCTTATCTTTTAAATCTCGTACATCAATTCCTCTCTTTTCCCTAAAAATCTGCCCACTGGTTAATTTCATAGATATCAACTGACACGTGGACTTGCCAGCTCTGTGTAACCCACCCCAAATCTAACAGCTGTACTTGTGCACATGCAGCATCAAGCCATCTGTGCAGTGTGGCACAAAGCACTTACTTGACTTAGTAAAGGACAAGAGAAAAAGGCTTTAGTGCTGTTAAGAAACCTTTCTTCTTAGGGGTGTTTTGGCCGGCTTATGCCTTGCTTCCCAGGAGGCGTGCAGAAACGGGTGTCTTGGAAGAGCTACGAGGAAGTCTGGCTGAGTGAAACAGCACTCCTTCTGCGGGCGCGCGGTGTGTGCACACCACTGTTGGTGGAACAAATGGTAGCCATATGCTTCCTCCTGCGAGTTAGCTAGGCATATGTGACCACTGCCCTCTTTATACCAACTCCTCTGTGTTACCACTCAAAAATCCAGCACCCCAGGAAGGACCGATCTTGTTGATGTGATCTTTGCCAGGACCCATACCTAGGAGTAAAGAAGACATGGCAAAAGCATATTCCCCCTCCTTCAGTGGCTGACTTCAATCTGGCTAATTTGCCTTTGTAAGAGGAATGAGGGGGGGCTGTTCTTTTTCTTTTTTCCCAGTGTCTGTGGATTAGAATGGTGACAGAGAATAATTCAGCAAAAACTACATGACAGTTGGGTTTGATGGCTATGTTAACACATTCTTTCCATTTTATTTTTTTTTTTTTAAAGAAATTATGCAGATCACACACCTTACGCTCCAAAACACGCTGATCTTACTTTATTATGCTCTTTGGTGGCACAGCTCTTGACTTCCATGCAGTTAGTTATCTGCAGAGATACTCGAGAATCAGAATGGTACTTGGACTCTGGTGTCACTAATTCACTCCAAGTATAGGAGGTGTCAGTTTATAGTTTGTGCAGATTTTCCTTCAATGAATGACAAACTGTCAATTTCAAGTACCTTGAAATAAAGTTAGTAAAATTATACAAAGAACAAATTGCCCAAAAAACTTGGGCTCAAGCTGTGTTTCCATTGAGGTTTAGAACAGTGCTCAGGCTGGTAAAGAAGATCGCATCTGGTTCTAGATATTTTTTTATTCCTCATCAAGAGAGAAATCACTTGTAGGAGTGAAATCTGGACTAGTTTTACAATATCTTAATTTGAGAGTATTTGCTTAATAGAATTTTGGATCATGGTCAATTCTAATTAAAACACATATCCAGCCTGGATGGATAGCTCAGGATTCATTCAAAGCAGTTTACATTTCTGGATCTTTCAAAAAGTATCAATGTCTTTTAGAAGAGTTAAGTAGGTCTCATTTATAAGATTGTCTGTTGTTCCACCCCTGCAAAAAGGTATTGAAGCATTTTCAACCATATGACAGGGGAAAGAAATCTTGCTTGATATAATAAAACCATTTTTTTAGAGAACCAGGCAATGTATTTGTTAGCTACGTGGAAGAAGTGAATCAATAAAGTCTATTCCAAACTCCAATTGAGACATACACATATGCTCACTCTCAGCTGGTATTCTTGTTGGTACAGTAAAAGGTTGATGGGATTAAAAGAAAAATAAGTCATCTTTGCTGAGTCATCTTAAAGTGAGTTCAAGAAGATATTCAAAAGAAAATAAAATCATTGAAGCCTGAAAAAAGGTTGCAGATTGCAATATTTTATGTATTTTTTCCTGTAAATTACCTAAAAACTCTTAAGGAGTGATAGAGTTTCAGTTACAAGGAATTCTTCACTTTACCTTTTCATTTCAGTGGAGCCTGTCCCGCAAGACAGTAACTCTTTGGTTTGTTATGAAAGACACAATTGGTAAACCATGAAGACAGGTACAAATACTCCCATCACTGAAATCCTTCAATAAACGTAATTTTTCTCTGAAATCAGATGCAGCTCAGATGTTGAATAGTTATTTCAATGGAAAGGAGAGCTTGATTTCTTTAATACATGAATTTAAGAGATCTTATTCTTGATTGGCAAGTGTAGAGATGGATTTGATGATTCAAAAAAAGGTAGAAATCCCTCTTGTACAGAAAGGAAAAAGGTGAGAAAAGATACTTAAAAATATTTTGGCGTTAGAGAAAGTGAGAGATTACTCTGCTAATATGGGTAACAGACAATTCATATCTGAAATTATGGAGTTGATGAAAAGTAGTCTTTTCATACTTTATGCAAACATACTTCTTTACAGTGTAAAAAGATCAAGGAGTACTTTAATGTGTTTTGAAACCTGTGAAATGGGTATGTTTATATTTGTTTTACAGAATTCCCAGGAGACTATACAAGGAACATGTTTATGTTGTTATTCTTCACACAATGGAAAAATGTAAGCACTTGAGGTGTGAGCATGGTCTAGGTCTACCTAAATGAGCAGATAAACAGGATGCAGGAAAAAAACAAAAGCAACAGGAGAAACTAAGGGGAATTGGAGATTTGTCAAAAGTCTCTGCTGACTGACTATGTAGATATTACCAGCTGCAAATATTTTTCTGGTATATTATACTGGGAAGAAGAGCAGCAGCTTGTATTAAGGAGAGATCTCAAGGTGGCTGGAGCAGGACATAGAGGTGAATGCAGCCAGACATGAGGACAGCTGCAATTATATGTCACAAATAAATATCTGTATTCAAGTGCATCTAAAGCAGAGATTTCCCTCCAATTAACTTGCAGCTTGGACTAAACTCTTAGCACACAATCTTTTGAATCCTCCAAAAGAAAGGAGGTATTTGCTCACCAAAGGCTTTAGACCACCATTTTTTTACTTAGGGATGTCTGGAAAAAATTATCCTGCTTCAAGTTTGTCCCTTGACATCTTGACCATTTTTGCCTCAACCTGGTATGACTGAATGTTTCTGGATCCACTGCTCAAATTAATTTACCCTACTGTAACTGAACTTGAGTGCTCCTTCTTACTGCTACAAGACTGAAAAAATTCACTAAGTCTGTGCCAACAGACTGAAATTCTACATTGCAATCGATAAAACTCACTAGATAATTAGAATTTTATTTTATTTTAAATCAGATTTATATACATACCTACTCTGGTAGAATATTATCTGTGCTTCCTATCACCAAACCAACCTTGGGCCTAAAAGGAAAACAGCAGCAGTCTGCTGCTTTAACAGGAGTGGGAAGAAAAGTACCTAGACAGCAGCAGCAGCAGCACAATTCTGCAATGCTGAAACTTAATTTTGAACCAGTCTCACATGAAATGTGTCAATGTGTTCAGACACAGGTGTCTGATTTAGGTTGATTCAATCTGTAGTGAAGAAGTTTGCTTTTTCTAAGCAGAAAAACTGAAATGTTCTGGTAGGACTGAACATTTCTATTAGAAAACATTATTGTGAATATTCTACTTTACAGTGGAAAAGCTCTTATTAAAAACAAAACCAAATAAAACCAAAAAAAAACCCCCACAAAACCCAGAGAGCTCTACCGTAATTCTTGCTGGACTTACTTGTTAAGTAAATATCCTGGGCTTGGTAGATCTTGTCTTTTTAGAACCTTTAGAGACAAATTTTAAGATTGAAAATTAGAAAATAATGATCAAGTATCTCCTCAGTACACTGAATTTCATTTCCATTATATGTGGAAACTAATATATTCCCAGAATCTCCTTTCTCCTCTTGTCTCACCTTTTGATAAGATTCTGTAAAAGACTTTTATCTGGGGCCCCATCTTTCTGCCATTCTTAGGAAGAATGAGTGCTGTAGCAAATGGATTGATCTTGAGAGCAAAGTTAGAAGATTAGGAAAACAGATAATAGACTTGATCTACCCCTCTCTTTGCCTCAAGGAGCCACTTTACAGACCATTGCAAACTCACTCATAATCTATAAAATGCAGATATCCATCACTTTTACTAGGTAGTGCCTGTACCAGTTGGGGGGATAAGCTGAAGAGGTTACATATTTGGTTGCTGGTTTGTCGGTATAAGCCAACAGTCATAACAGCAGTTAGAGGAGCTCCATGGGGTAACACGTTCACACACATACAGACCCATGAGACTTTATCAAGTTTAGTAGTTCAGAAATGCTATGAGCAGGTATATAGAAAATTAAAGCCAGGCATTATGCACAGATGAACTGGCATTTCTCTATTCTCTCAGCTTCTCTCAGCGATCTGCATGGGAGATGGGAGGTTTCTCAAATCTCCCTGCAGTTAGAAAAGAAGAAAAGACGAACTAATTTAAAACCCAACCCGAGGGAAATTTCTTGACCCTGGTGGGTTTAAGGGAGATCTCTATAAAACCTTTTGCTTAGCTTTCTTCGTACATTTCCTTGACATGCTCTATTCCTTGAGGGATTCAGGTGGAGTAATTTCTGCCACTCTTAGTGCATACACTTAATTATACAGATTACAGAAACGGAATCTCCTGTAAACTGATCTTATTCAGCCATAAAGATAACAAACTCTATAAAAGTTAACTTGGTCAATACCACAACTATGATCTGAGAGGAAGTGATGGTCTTGTCCAACAGTGTTAATTTTTACCCTTAACTGTGCTGTGCACTGCATTCCTGGCTGCAGGTTGCACTATTGAACTCAGCACAGCCTGCAGTGCTTCAAACCCAGTGTTTGCTCTAGAAACTATGGCTTGTAGGAGCATCACCTCCTCAGTGCTGAGATGAAGCGGGTGTATTATCTTCTCTTCACAGGAAGGTATGTCAGTTCAACTACATAGTGTTATGCAGTGGTGTAAATGGCACCCCAAAGCATCAAGGTTGTAGTAGGCTGGGAATTGGATGAGGATATGGATAGATCCAAAGACTCAGGGGAATCTTAGATGTAGTTTATTTTGATCAAGACAGAATACACTTGATATTTTATGATATTCAAATCACAGGACCTATTTCCTAGGAACGGTTTTATGTTGTAATGATTTTAATTTTATAGACTCACTGGAAAAGTGATTTCCCATATTATGTCTTCTATTTGTCTTCTCAATCATCCAGTTTGCAGATCAAAAAGAGAACAGGTGACTGATATTTGTGTGGGCAGTGAATATTACAAGATCCTTCTTTACACAAATAGATTGGTGACAAAACTTAGAAGTCCAGTGAACTCCACTAGCATTATTAGTTGTCATAATATCTTATGAGAAATACTTCTGAAAAATGATTAACTTTAACGTGCTTCTTTACTTGACCATCTGAGTGTTTCAGATCTTGAAGATCTTAGTGTCAAATACTAAAGAGGGTCCATAAAACTATGTTTATGAAAAAGTAAAACATGTAAGTCAGTTCTTTGTGGGATAAAGTCATTGCAGCTTTGACATATGGAAAACGAGATTTCCAGTAAGTGCTGTTTGGAATGATGATCCTATTAGCATGTCCATAGCTTTATAACAAGTAAGTTGTATGGTAGGAAAAGTCACACTTCACAAAATCAAGCAGTTTGCACTTGTTTGCTTTTAATCACTTTTGTGACGAGTCTGCAATCTCTGTATTAACTGTGTAAATTGGGGAATGTTGGAGCAATGCTTGAACAGAAAGTTATCTGGATTTTCCAAGGTGTATCTGTTCTCTCAGTAAATAATAAACAGGTGTCCTTGCATTGTGCTCCAACAGATATTCCTACTGAATGTGATACTTTTCTGATAGATGGGATTTTTTTTTTGTTTAGAAGATAAATTTTAACTGAAGATGTTGTGGAGCTTTACTAATTACTTAAGTATCCAAAACCAAATTCTGGAAAAATTCCAATTTGGACAATATATTTGCTCCTTAGTTAAAGTCAACCTATCTTTATAATTAAATACACTGGGATACTCTAGTGGAATAACTTGAGGTCAGTGGAATTATATTAATTTATACCAATGAGGATCTGGCTCAATATTTTTCTTCACTTCTTGCCCTAGGATCTCACTAGGGAGGCTATTAATGGAGTTGCAACATCACGAGGGAAAGGAAAGTGGGAAAGGGGAAATTGGATAAGACTTTAAAAATAAATTTAATCTAATCAAGACTACAGGCAGTGTCAGGAATGAAACTCTAGTCATGCAGTTACTGCATATGGTCACCATAGGACAAAGTTCTTGATTTTTCACAGTAGCACTTTCTGTTCAACTTTTTCCTTTGTTTCTGGTGGTTAGTATATTATGCTCACAGTACATGATTTAGATCAGTGCTTTTCGATGATTTTCATGTATTCTTTTATCTGTCTGGACTGACTCCTACATCTTCTTTTAGGGCTTGACAGAGGCCAGGAAGCTCATTTTGTCCTATGTTTGTGTGGCACCAGATGGACATGGGATCAGACAGGGCATGATAAAAAGAAAAACCATGAAAACATTAATTGGTGTTTGGGGCAGACCTTGCTCTACCTGGCTCCTTTCACCTCCTTATGAAGACTTTGCTGACCATGATGCTTCCATGGCCTTCCAGGCCCTATTCCCAGAACGGGACAGAGGCAGACAGTGAGGCATGGGCATGCATTCCCTTATTTAGGATTGCTCCACTCTTCTGTGCTGTGATCATACTCATATGTGCATTACCACACAAGCACAAATTAAACCACAATTCTCTGAACTCTTTGACAAGATATTTGGAAACAATGGAACATGATTTCAGTTATCTTTTGCTTGACCAGAAATAGGTCTCAGACCTGCTGCACACCTCATGCTAGCCTCCTCTAAGCTCGTGATGGTTTATGGAGAAGCAATTAGGCACCCCCAGCTTGTTTTTCAGCTGCTCACAAGTGTCAGCAAACCTTGCTCAGGAGGATACATTGGTATTTCATGTGCATAAATAGAAAACAGTTGCTGTTTCCGTCTACTGGCCACAAAGTCCAAGTAATAACATTGATTCTAATTACAATAGAATTTAATAAATGCCCCTTGATGTGTCTGTGTCAGTATAACATTTACATGGTTGAGTTAATTTAAGTGTTTTTACTATATTAATTTTCAGTCAAAACACAATCTAGAAATAGAAGGCATTGTATGGCTTTCATTTGCATTTGTTTTATATTTGAGGTATTTGATATCAGATATAAATCTGTGCATACGTGCTGGTAAATACTGTCATTACTTTTTAACAGGGGAAATCTTTATAGGAATGTACTTAAACACAAAGTTATTTTATCACATATCTCAAAGCTATGGACACTGTAATAATGCTTTGAGGTTGTCTTCTTTGTGCTAGATATAATTTTTATGCTTTGTGATCTGACAATAGACATGATTTTAATGACTATATACTTTCCCTTCAGCAAGCAGTACTGTTGGATCCAGCCTGATTTATAAAACAACAACACAACAACACTAGTTAGGGCATTGTATTCTACTTGCCAGATGGTTAACTCCCATGGGTTAATGAGTATATCCAAATTCTAGATGATTTAAGATGTCCTGCGGATATTTCCTTAGGTATGAGGATTGCTGGCTGTTAATTTACATGTGTACTGTATTTTTCCCTCTCTATTGGTCTCATGAGGATTCTGAATTTCTTTTTCTCCATAAAACGCTAATAAGCCATACTTAACACCTTCCTCTTTTTCTGCTATGACCATCAAAACATTGTTTTCAGATTTCAAACACTTCATCTATTAGACTGAATTAGTTCCTCACAAAGAGCCAGAAACTGGAAACCTATATTTATATACACACATACTTTCTCACACTCACACACATATATATACACATATGTACACCCATGCTTTCTCTCCTTTTTAGCTTATGCATGCCATTTTCATAAGTCCATTTTGCAGGCATTTCTCAAGATCCCAACACCAGAAAATATGTGAGCCTAAACCCAAATTTTTATCAAGCAGATTAGATTATTTATTAGTCTGAAATAAATCTAGACTTTTTATATGTCAAAGCAAAAAATTTGTTTGTGTCACAGAGAGTTGTTATCATTCTTGACAGATGAAACCCGTATTACAATATTTTCTTGAGATCTCCCTACAGTGGTGTGGCACTTTATTACCTTTGGCTGTGCCTCACTGGCTCACATTCACCTTAAGAGGAGTTTTAGAAACAACATGAAGAACATTTATCCAAAGGGAAAAGACATATTTGAGTACAGATGTTTTGTACTTGCACATGTCAAAAGCAAAGATGAGTGGAAAATTCAGGGCAGTATGTCAGAAGTTCAGTGGTAAATGAAACAGAGATAGGGCAAGTTGCTATTTCAATATAGCTGGCTATCAGCCCTCTCCTGGTTTCTATCCCCTCTCTGTTATCAGAACATTTTATAACTCTGCATGTACATTAACAAAAAATTAACTGTATCACTTGGGAAAATGATGTACTAGGAAAATCAAGGAGGGGCTGCTGGCAAAGAAAAAGAGAAAGCAGGGAATGAGGAATGGTTCTTTTGTATAGAAACATTGGTGCTGACATTGTGAAACAGCTCAGTTGTGTTACTCCTGGCTGAAGCTGCTGGCATGAAGTTTTGCAAAAGACAGTCTAATGTGAAGCTCTTTTCTGATTCTCTTTTACTTATTTAGGGATGCACATGTTCCCTTTTATATATATAAAGTTTTAATCTTGATTTTCAAAATCCTTTTAAAGTCTTCACATAAAAAATATCTTGAGGCAATAAGTTTCACAAGGTCAGCAGATAATGCACAAATCATATCTTTGTTTTAGATGTAATGTTTTGTCCCTACAACTTTTTGAGATCTTTCCTCATTTTTGATAAGACAGTATTATAATTTACTTTTCAATTCACTCTTCAAAGCATTTTATGTGTCCTTTGTAATCCACTCATTTTCTGTGCCTAGCCCATAACCGTTTTTGTACATATCTACTCAGAACTGAGGATTTTTACAATGCTGTTCAAGGTCAGGGTCCTGGTCCATGACTGCAGTTCTTATGCATCAGGGCTATGCATGTTACTGTAGTTTCTACCACTTGCAGCAGCAGCAACAAACCACCCTTTTACTTACAGAAGTCTCTCTACCATCCTAGAGT
Source organism: Apus apus (assembly GCF_020740795.1). Classification (NCBI taxonomy): domain Eukaryota; kingdom Metazoa; phylum Chordata; class Aves; order Apodiformes; family Apodidae; genus Apus; species Apus apus. Next base: position 131,806,232 of record NC_067283.1, read on the forward strand.
TATTCACTGGTCACTTCTTCTGAATTCTTTCTATCACTTCTTATAGTTAGGATGGCAAGAATTCAAAACGAGATTTAATCTGAGGGAAAGTGATCATAAATGCAAAGAAAAAAGGTCTATTTTGTGGGGGTTTTATATACATCTAATATCATCCTCTTTTATTTTCTTTTTTTCCCCTCCAACCATAACTCTACCAAAACTGAAACTTTTCCTTGAACTATCCATTTAAAAATTTGGATTATTTTTTCCCCTGAATCACCACAGTTAATTTCAAAACCAGCAGTGTGAGTAATGCAGATTAATTCTTCCCACCTGCATTACTTGGTGAGACTTCTGTTTCCTCACTGTAAAACAGAGGTACCCAGAAATACCATCCAAGAATTTCAACTTCACATAAACCAAAAGTACAGGGTCCATAAAATATGAGAAACGCAGCTGATCTTCATCAGCATATTGATACGTGGTCTCATATAGTTGAGATGTCTCCAAGCAAGTCTGAGCCCATTGCTGAAGTGACTGGTCAATATGTAGAAAATCTATCCATCAAAACTCAGGCTGTTGACTTAGTTTTCAAGCTGGGATAATGTGACAGGGACCCAATTAGTCTTTCCTTTGCTCTGTTGGAGGGAGAGACTGGCAACATAAGCCACCGTTCTTCCCCATCCGCTCCCTGAAGTACATCAGTAAATCAAGCCAAAGCCAAGAAGCATTATATAAAGGAGCCTGTCTAGAAAGAGAGAGTTGAATTGTTTATTCCAGATAAAGAACATCTCAGCTGGTTTCTTACAGACAGAAGAGCTGGAAACAGGGAGATTGTGAAGCCTGTGCAAGGCTAAATAGGGTGACAGTGACAGGTCCAGCTCCTTACTTCACTGACCGTTGGTGACCTGACAGGATATGAAAGTCTATTTTCTGGTTATTTTGTAATCATCATGACATCAAAAGTATAAAAAGGCCTGGCAAGCATGTGAACAAAAATCCACATCGTTCTATTCTCATTTATAATATCTGATGGTTATATAGTTAAGAAATCTGCAACATAGTGGGCAAAGAAACAAGCGGCAAACAAGAACAGTGTAGACCAAGTAAGCCAATATATGGGAAGAGCTACAGGCTGAATGCCCATCTATGGAAATCTAATCAGCATGAACTGAATATGACTCTGACACCCAAACAGAGCGTTATAGGATGCCAGCTGCACCTGCTTCACCCCCTAGTTATTCCTATTTTTGAGCATAAACTAAGCTCTTAGAAAGTAACTTCTAATAGCACACCCAAATAAGCAGTGCTGTGAGAGGTGTCATAAACCTTTAAACTGCCATTAGCTAATCAGAATCATTGTTTGGTGACCATTATCTTTTATTAAATGACCACTAAATCAGAATGTTCACACTGATTTTTAATTACAATGTAGAATAGTCGCCATGACTCAATAGCACCCATTAGCAGCACTGGGACCACTGAAGCAGTTGTTAGCGGGAGGAAATTCAGTGCTTAAGAAGGTACATTAATTTTGTCTTGCAGACACTTATTTCTAGCGAGGCATATTTCAAAACAGGTTTCCTAGCAGGAAGTGGTGTGTAGTCACAAAAGCATGACCCTCCTCTTCTGCTTTTACAAAATCTCATCTCTACTTTTTGAGTGGGAGTGGAGAGGAATGGCATAAAACATGCATGTGAAAGTGTAGAACTTCTTCCTTCATGCACGGATGCTGCCAGAGCCATGGAAGATTACGATAGCTTTGAAGTGGTTCCTCCTTGGCACAGGAGCATCTTAGGAAAGAAAATACTTTTAGTCGGGCCAAGCCATGATATATGAAATCTACTATGTGATGTGAAAATGCTTTTCAACTTCTATAATTAAAAATGCAATTATAACAAACATTCTGGCGTTTTTCTTGTAGTGATATCAGAGAGAACTCCTGTGAATTTCAAGGCTAAAAGGGTGAGTCCTTTATGTAAGTGTAAATCACATCCTATGTGTATGTGTGCTCCTGAAGAGAAGTCTCTTCTCGCTTAGTTTATTGGTAAGGGTAAAATAGTGAATAGCCAGGTAGCAATGAGTTAATTCTCACAAAGGAAACAGAAGCAAGTAGTTAAATACTACATCACAAATTACCATTTTTATGTCACCACCTCACCATGACTTTAGCACTAACCCATCTCCATCTTCACACTCTCATTAGGATATAATGCATATTCATGGTCCTGATTATATAGCCACTTCCTTGACTTGTTTTAATTGTGCATAAAGACATTGTGACAGGAGACCTGACCTTTTCAAGATCATTTTCTCTCCATTACTTTTCACAAAGCTATTAACTTGTCGCCTTCCATAAGATTGCAATAATTTATTTCCCATTAATAAAAAATTCCTGGTGCCATGCAAATTAAAATTTATTCAGCAAATAGAATTCTTTGGATTATTTTCTAATGGCTTTATATACTTCCGACTTAGGAAGAAAAATAATATTAATGGACACAGGCTGAGTGGATAATTGCATACATTGGAGAAAAATGAATATACAACTGGTGCTGTGGCTTACTGCACACCAATTACCCAGAAGAGTTCCTTTACTTACTTTTTCGAGAAATATATGACATAATTTATTTCAGGGGATATCATTACTTCCTTGAAATTATTCCCATTGTATAAAGGGTTTGGCAACCTGATGCACAAACAACAAATGTTGGTATTAGAAAACTCACACTGAGTAAAATTACTTGAAAGTGTAAAGGAAACTAAGTGAAGGAGTAACTTTGACCAACTTACGTCACTGCAATAGAATTAGAGGAGGAGGACATGGTGAAGAGGTAAACATAGTTTCTATTTCAGTGTTTTTCCAAAAGGAATTAATTATGTTGAAATTGTGTAACATGTTAGCGATGGAAAGGCTTAAGCTTTCTGAGAACTTTTCAGTTTTGAACACTTGATAAAAATATTGATATAATAGGAAAACCAGAACATCATAATTCAACAGAACTTATCTCTTTTTTACAATTCGAAGTATGATATGTCCGTAGACTTGTTTACATAAGTTTCTATTGGGAAAAATAGCTCACATACATTTTAAGCCATGTATTAGTGATTTATGGCAACTACCACACAAGCAGATATTTCAGTGTTTAGAAGCTGGCATGAAAACAGCGAACTGTGTAATAGCAGTAATTTCAAATCCCTGACCACCTGAATGGGAGCCATCAGTGATATGTTGTTGGAATATTTCAAGGCTGTAGGAAAACAAGTCATGAAACTTTTTACTTCAAAGTCACAGAAATGTGAGCTGAAAGAGGACCTCTTGTCTACCTGCTCCTTCTTCCAAAAATCTCAAGGCTTCTCCCTCTCCATCTTAGTGCAACTATTAGCACTTGCTTAGAAATATTTTAAAAGCTGCTAAATAGTGCTATATGATTAGTAGCTTGACCAAGCGTAGGAAAGCAAGGTGTTTAATTCCTTAGAAAGATGGACTCTAGTAGAAAAATATGGAGAGCAGTGTGGAAAGGTATGCAAGGAGAAAGGACAAGTAATGGTTAGGGAGGGAAGCTAGGCTACAGTACTGCAAGTCCAACCCCTGGAAGAGAGAGAATTAGAAGTTAGGAGAGACTTTGTCCACAAAGTCTCAAAGAGAATTTTTCCACAAAGTATATATTGCTACTGCAGTCCATGCGGACAAGCCCTCACTGGCCTGCATGAAAGTTATGCTGGGGACCAATCCAGCAAGTGGAATGTAAGAGAAATGCTGTGGTCTGTGCCTGTAAATGTCTCCTGGCAGAATTTGTGTTTGCAGGAAAGGGCAGAGTAGGAGGGAGTGCTTGGCTCAGCAGTAGGTCTTATGCTGGGGTAGGAGGAGTTTTTGCATGAAATCACTAGTACATCAGTGAAAGCTGTGGTAGAAAAGAAAGTGTAAGAAAAGAAAAAGCAATGTATGAAAGGCCTAGACTGGATCCAGGTCTGGAGATTCATCCCTTTGACAGATCTCTAAGAGGGTCAGCAAGTGCTTATGATTCTGGCTTGTTAGGTAGTTTTTGTAGTGTATGGGTATTCCATGGAGCTAATCTGGTGTGTCTGAGACCAACAGACTAATGGCAACCATGTGAGAGTTTAGACTCCTGTGCCATTAAATGAAACTAGTCTTGGACATGAAGTAGTATATCATCGACAAAGGCAAACTCAACTGTCTCTACACAGTAGCAATTTGTGGCTGGAGGGCATTTTTAAGAACTCAAACAAAAAAATATGGAGTGATTTAATGATGTTTTAATACATAGCTTTCCTAGTAAGCCTTGTGAGGTCTTCTGAGATGTTTTGGGTTTTTTTAAAAGTATATTCATTAACCAAAATTAACATGGTCTTCTTGTCAAATCTGATTTCTAAGTAGAGGATGAATGAAATTCAAATAATAAAATCATAAATGCAAAACAAAAATTGGAAAATTGAAGGTCAAGGTATGAGATGTTGACAATGTTCATTAACCCAAAAACAGGAAGAGCAGCTGGATTTCTGACCTATGATAAGAAAAACCTCACAGGAATGGCAATCTACAAGCCAAATGCTTTAATCATTCTGTTACTGCATTAGACAGGGACACATTTTTTAACTTGATGTTTTATCCTTTTGGTGGGGATTCTGAAACAGTTGATTGGCAGTACAAGGGTTTTTTTTTAATTTTACACTTAACTTCTCTAAGTTCACTGAGAAGAACAAGTGACTAACCTGTGCAGTGTTCCCAGTCCTTTAAATATATAAAACTAATCACCATGCAGACCAGTTTTAAAGGATGCCTGAAAAAAAATCAACTTGCAAATCATTACAAAAATCTGATTTAAGCTTGTAATTTATCTCAATGCAAGGAAAAATCAGAAAAATTGCTGGTTTTCCATTTGGCTTGTGCTTACTCAAATCAAATGTTCTCTTTTCCTGTCTTAACATAACTAAATGTGTTTGTTACCCCAAACTCAACATTTGTCCCAGAGGGTGGGTGTTCTGATACACTTTAAATTCACAGTCAGACCTAATTTAGACATTTTATACACCTGTAAATTTCCTAAGGAAACTTTCATAGCGTAACATGAATGTTAAACATTCAGTTATAGAAAAAACATTAAAATCTATTGCAGCTATTCCTTTACTCATACAAATTACTTTCACAAGTTCAGAGTGGTTATTACTGATCCCTGAATAGTTACAAACAGTAATCACGCTGATGTGCATAACCCCTGTAGTAAATTAATTACAGTTTGTCTTTCATAGAATTGATGCCTCATTGCTAATAATAGGATGTCAGTACCTTTTACTTTCGAAAGCAAGAAAGAATGTTTTAAAGGTGTAAGTTGGTACATGTTGAATAGTAGGACAAAGGTCACTTCTAGTGAAAAAGTTATCATAACCTTATCTGTTCATAGGTCTTCGTTAATGAGGATCAGATTTCTATGGATGTTCAAGATGTCTGGAAAGATATGGCATTTCCTTGTTCAATCGCCTGCATGTAGCTACAAGACTTACAATGAAATAGCTATGTCAGGGATCTGAGTGGAAGCTGGAATAATTCAACTGCCAATTTAGGCTGCATTTGTATTTGAAAAATTACAAATGTAGGACTCAGGAAGAAAGAGCTGGCCACAAAATTATGTTTTTCTTAATGAAAAAAGGTGATTGAACATGAATATTTTTGTTGCTTTCAGAGAAACTTTGAGGGATTCTCAAAAAACCCTAAATCAAATATTGAAATTTTTAATGAATAAACTCCCCAAAGCTCTTACACAGAGGATTTTTTTTCCATTTCACTTTTGTAGGAAAAAGACACATTTTCAAAAGCATTTTTAGAGGGCTTTATATGACATTATCACAGTCCACTGACCCGTGCTGTCCTCTCTCTGAGTACCAAGATTTAAAGCAACAAAACACATCACACTAAGTTGTATTTGGGGCAACCTTGCTGCAGTGTTGAAATAAACAGAGATATACTGGGGATTAACTGGGTTTGCATTGCCTACCACCAGCCCAACCATTTTATTTTCCAACAGTCAACAGTATCCTATATTTATTTCAAGAATACAGCCCTTAGTAAATAATTGCATCAGTTGTGTTTCCTTACACTGACATTGACTCACCATTAAAGTTGAAATCTGTAACACTGCAAAGAAGAAAGAAAATCTTTATATCTTGGCCCTGTTAAATGGTTTAAGCAAACATGGCATATAGCTATTTCACAAGGCAATGTGATGTAAAGATGGGGCTCTTGCTCCCCTTTACTTGTGCAGATGGGTATATTTTGCATGCCTCCCACACATCTCCATCCAAATGCACAATATGGATGTTTTATCTTTCACAACAGGAACCTTCTGTTCACAGATATGTCAACATTCCTGAGAACGTTTCTGAATTTTGCAGGGTGGAGCTCTACCTGGATGCCAGATACCTTGTCCTGTGACCACTGATGCAGTACAAAGAGGAAATTCAGCTCCCCAAAAAAGCCCCAAAATTCTAGATGGTTATCAAATTTAAGAACCTGGGAAACATTGCTGTCCTTATTAACATGACTATGAGTTTCAGCATTTTCTTTGGCTGAGCCAAGATTTACTCAAATCTTGATTTTACAGCAAATCGTTTATATGCATGTTTTATATCTATCTATATAACGAGATATGGTGTCTGACATATAAACCTGACCTTATTTTCTCATTTGGTAAGAATCTGAAGTTTTTATCTGCAAATGATCATATGCCACATTTGTTAGGTTGCCTCCGTTCATTTTTTCAGAAAAATGCAAGTGCACAATTTTTTTTTTTTTTACATGCCACTAAAACGAAGACGCACCTAGCTGTAGATCTGATGTAGACAGTATCTTTTGTAATGTTCTGATGCTAGCATATCAAAGGTTTGTTATTAAAAGCAACCTTACTATCTAGTGGGAAAGCAGTCTTATATTGCAATTATTTTCCTATTAGCTGCTGCCCGTTGCTCCTGACAGGTATAAATTAGATCTCGCCAGGTTGCCTACAGATTAATGAGTTCCAAAATTGGCATTTAATTGTTTGGGAGTATGAGGCAGAAAAGGAAGGTATCTGCAAAAAATCTTTATCCACCTGTGATTAGAAGATATTCTCCTTTCTTTCTGCTTTTCCTTTCTCCCCTGGCATCGCTTGGGTGATAACTGACACTTCTATCAGAGGATTCCTTTCGACGCAGCAGAAACTTGCAGCTGAGGCAAGGCCAGAATTAATAATCTGCGTGAGCAAACACACAGCTGCTGTTTGTGGAGAGAGATTCTATTAACGAACAGTGAATTCTCATAATTAGCTGAGCGGTTTCTGCAGCTGCCTGCCTGACCCCAGACTACACAAATTGTGGGTGGTGTTCGGCCTCTAAATCAATCTTACCTAATTACTATAAGCATGTTCCTCCAGTCCTAATGACTGGGGGGATATGGGGGGGGAATAGACATTTCCTTACCCATTCAAATGTTCCTCTTATTAGATTCTCCTTTGTGCCTAAATTCATATTTTTTCTATTAGCATTTCTAAGGGTATACAGGTGTGGTTACAAATCAGAAGCACAGAAGCATAATTCATGTCCTACAACCATGTGCCAGTGTGTGTCTGCTTTGCAAACAGTAGCAAAATGTGTGCTTGTTGGAAGCATCTGCCTTGCTTCAATTCACAAAACATAATTTAAAGCACACATGTCTGTCTGGATTCAAAGCCTTTTCTCTGCCCTGCTTCCCCTCCCCCCAAATTAATGTGACAAAAAACGGAAAATCATGAATGGTTGTGCCTTCGTCTGCTCTGAAGCACAGTTACTTAACTACTGTCTCGTCACGTGGCACCCAAGAAGACAAGTGTATTTGTCACTTGGAAGGAAAAAAAGAAGAATGATTTTCACTGACAGCCCGTTGCCCAGCGAGGGGCTGCTTCTTCTTGAGCTGGGGTGGAGTGTGGAGCTGGCGGGCTCACCCGCATAGCGGTGGGCAAACCTCAGGGCACCTTGGCCTGCGGAGGCCCAGCTGCAGCCTGGCCTGCCCGCCAGACATGGTGCTTCCCCGGGAGAGCCGCCCGCCCGGCGGCCGGGGGTAGCGGCGCTCTTTGGCATCCTTTATTTCTGTGGGGAGGAACACTAGCTGAATGTATTCCAGAATAAATTAGATATGTGGGTTATGACTAATTCACCCTAAAAAGGCAACCTCCACAACCAAATCCCTTACCCATCCCCATCCTTTGTCTGCCCATGTACCTGCATAAGCAAAGGCTCTCTTTGTCACTTGTCTGACACAGTTTGGGTTATGGTAGCTCCTCCCCAGTGGTAAAACACACTGCTGATGTCTGCAGCCCTTCCCTCCTTGGGAGCCTCAGGTCTTTGGCTTCTCCTTGAGTTTTCTTTTAGGGATCTCACTTCTTACCAGCTTCTTCCATCAGAACTGGCAACACCCGGAAGATCTGTGTCCTGGGATCCTTTTTTATTTTAGCTGGAAATTGGATCTGGGGCAAATCATTAAGGGCCTGAGAGTCAGCTAGCTGAATCTGATTCAGTGTTGACCTAGGCAATAATTGGATATAGTTAATGTAAAATCAGATGTCTGCTATAATTTTGAGAATTAATTTAGGAACGATGTGCACAGAAAATAGGTTTGAGTGAAGCTTTAAGAATGGCTGGAAATATCAACATTCAGGTGCTTTATAAGGAAGTCTTGATATTACAGGTACAGAATTACTAGCTTGTCTTATAAATTTTTAACATCTCTCAATTTAATTTATACATTTTTAAAATGATATCTTTGCTATGATTATAAATATTAAGGATTGTGTTGATAATGATCAGATTTTCACCTGCTGGCCAGGGTCAACCTTGCTGTTAAAGGCACAATTCCAACAGCAGTGTTATAATAATGCAGAGTGCAGCATCATGGAAAGCAGTGGCCATGGGGAGAGCAAGAAACAACTTGTAGAGATACAAGCACAGTATATTTTTTGCAGCACTGCCACTTGTGATCATTAAATGTTTGTCGATGTCAACCGTATGTCAAATGGTTTAATTATTTACATTATTTATAGATTGCTTTATGAATTATTCCTCCTTATAGGCTATTAGAAACTCTGAGAACATCCAATACTTGAAATTTGATATCTAGATTTCATTTATCACTTTCACAAGTAATGTATTTTTTATTTCTTCGTTGATTAGTTTCTCTTGGAACTGACAAACTGAATTTCAAATTTTGACTGTTAAGTCCCAGAACATAACTTGAAATTAATTTGAGTGAAAAAAATTAGAAATGGTGGTTTATAGTTTCATTTCCAGAAGTTCATGTCACAGCTAGTAAAGCTCCTGAATTTTTATACAAGGTAGAAGTTGTAGGGTCACAAGAACATCAAATACTTTTCTCAGAAATATGTGAATTCCTATAAATATTTTCTGAGGAAGTAACAATGAAAATAATTTCCTGTACATTTACATTACATAATGTAAAGAATTAAAATATATTACTCTGTCAACATCTTTTCTCCAGAACTCAATTTTATCTGTAGAAACTTTCTCAAATCAATGTGAAAAAAAGCTTTTATTTACCCAGTCAGCTGCAACACTTGAGCGTCTTCATATTAATGATGATAGAAAATTCCATGTCACGTAGCTTAATGACTAGTTCTTTAGTGCCACTTGTACCAGGTAATACTCCATCAGAAAATCAAAAGCAAATAACCCAGGCCCCTGAGTTAAGACGTTAACAATATAAAGACCAGTCCATACACTGACCACCAGCTACCCAGCTGGATTCAGCCCTCTAAATCATTGTACTTACTTACAACAAACCCCATTGATTATAATAGACCTAGTCTTGGAAGCACAATGCCACATACAGAATTCAGTTGTAACAGTTTATTGGGACATTATGAGGTAGCTTCAATAGGTAAGCAATAAATGAAGACATAATGCCTGTCAGTGCATGTTGTCTGCTGCACATTAGTAACACACAATATATGTTATTTCTGTTTTCCTTATTTTAACATATAGACTTCTTTTAATATTAACAATAAAACATCAACTGAAATATACTCCAAAGATGCACATACGTTGCAATCTGCTGTGTGTACAGAATGCAACCTCCACAATAAATTTTTAGAAATTGAACATGTTAGTCCACATAAGCAAGTAAGAGCCCAGCTTCTTAGAGGGAAAAGGACAATCTTTTTCCATTAAATTTGTGTATTCAAGATATTGGATTTTCTTTGTCAGTCAGGAGAAAGCCACGAGGCATTTCGATCTTGTCTTATAACAACAGAAGAATGAAACAGTCTTTCAGAACCCCCCAAACAATTTGTTTTCATAGACAAGTTACTGCAGGGCACTCTCATCACAAAGCCTAGCAAGTAAATAAGGATTTGTGGCAGCAATAAGGGACTTGTTCTGTATCTGTAGTCAATAGACATGTTAAATGTACAAAATAGGAGAGGTATGTATCCACAAAGCAAAATCCGAATAAAAGTATTAGAATATTTTAAAAAGAAGACTACAAAATCATCTGGCTAGGAATATGGCACAAACTAAAGCACCTGGAAATTTTTAATCTCAGAAGAATCTGGTGTTTCAGCCATAACAGAGGCAATGAGAGATAAAATAGTCTTTTTGCCGCTTTATCCACATCAACAACTCAAATATATATCCCACCATAAGAGAATAGTTGCTGGTCCTACCTATGCCAAGGGGAGCACTTTTGCTGTTCGCATAGATAACAGTCTAGAATCCCCTCAAATAATTTAACATCTCTCCATGTAATGACCAGATACTTATAGATATCAAAAGGTTCTGTTTTGCTTTCTCATATTAAAACTACCTCACCCATTTTTATTAATACAGTCACTTAAAAATGGATGAAGTCTGAGGGAAGAATTCCTCTCTGCTGAGAGGGAAAAGTAGAACAACAACAAAAACTCCAAGCACCACATTCCTTCCCAAGAGATCTGTCCTTCAGCCAGGGTCAGTGGGGAAGCTTACCTGTGGCTGATGCCTGAGCACAATGGCAGAGTGTTACAAACATGTTTTGTGCCTTTGTCCCTAGGAATAACAGTCCCAACTCACCAAACAACCCAGCCCAAGTTTTATAATGCTATGGAAGATGCAGTCTTCATCATCATTTTTTTTAAAGAATGGGAAAGGTTTTTCAGCTTTTTGTTTTTGCCTTGGCTGGCCAAAGATAGGCTGGGACCCAGCTGTGTAAGGAAGAAGGTTATGCCAAGCTGCTGCTGCTCAGCTGATGGCAGAAGCCCAGCACAGGCTCATGCCAAAGGGTTTTTCTGGTTCTCAAGTTCTATTGACAATGAAGTGATGTGGGATCTCTAAGAAAAGTAGCCCAGGGGAGTGGAGAGGAAGCTTTTACAGAAGAGCTGTGTAGGAAAACAGGGGTTTGCAAAACACTGGGCCAGCCTGGAAGGAATAAGAAAGATCAAGGAAACAACAGGTTACCAGCATTATATGATTTAATCCTAGGCATCTGTGAATGAGCAAAATGGTTAAATTAATTAATATCCTCTTGTCCATATTTCTGCATACATGGGACAATCCAGTTTGATCCATGCAGCTATTTATTACCCTGGGAACAATATTGTAAGAGCCTATGAGGAAAGGGGTTCAGATCCGTAACCCTCTATAGCTAGTTTCACATTAAATTTTCAGTGTCTTACTGTATCTAGTTACAGAACTAATGCTTAGATTTTAATCTGTTCTGCAGCAAATGTGTGTCTCCTCTAAGAAGTATAATGCAATCTGTAGACCTTAGTAAAATCATCTGGCAAGACAGACTGGAGTTTGTCTCCTAAGGCTCTTCAGTGTAAAAAAACCCTACCCTAACCTTAATTTTTTGATATTGTAATTGCACACTGTCTACATAGAATCGTTTAGGTTGGAAAAAACCTTTAAGATCATCAAGTCCAACCATGAAACCTTTTATGCTTTATATTATTCTCATCCTCCCAGGAGGCTGAGAGAGGTGGTCACAGCCCTAGGAGTTAGTTGCCTAGCAGGCAGATGAGGGCTCAGGTTGCCACAGATGTGCATTTTCTGAACTGGATCCTACTATTTAACCAGAAGTGCATTAGTGTGTGAAGTGGACTTTGTTTTAACAAAGGATGAATGCCTTTCAATCACTGTATTTGAAAATTGAAGCTGAGTTCCCTCATGGTAATATTTACTTTGAGAATACATATACTTCATGCATATTGTTTTAAGCAGAATGGTGTGAACAATATGCTTATGGAGTTAGAAACAGCAACATGAGATTTTTGTTTTAGAGGATTACTTCAACATGTTGTTTATTACGTTATCCTGCTTGTTAGTGTGGTTATATTTTGTCTAGTGAATAATTGCTATAATACACAAATTACACTTCCTTTTTTTCTGGATATCTCCTTAAAAATGTTTACTATTGAAAGTGTGCAAATATAGAAGTTTTAACAATTTTTTTTTTTTTTAATTTACTTAATAAATACTTAACCATATATGCATCATATATGTTAGCCATCCAGCTATGATTAGTTAATATAGTTGCCTACTGTCACCTGAAAAAATAGCAGTGGTAAAATCTGAAATGTTGAGCTTCTTATAGAAGGTCAATCCTCCCCTTGAAAAATGGCTCTTGGAGTACATCAGATCTGGGAGGAAGGCTCTATTATTTTGATCACACCTCACTCCATCTTTGCCATAGCAACACAGGAGAAGGCAGGCCTGATCCTGAACCCTGAAGACCTGGATCAGCCTTGGAGTTTTCTGTTGTTCTTCTCTGCTCCATGACGCCAGTGGTCTGTTCCCTGTCTACACGCAGTTCACTGTCTTTGAAAGTGAGTGCATGAGCTTCCCAAAGTTCTTAACAGGACCTATTTCAAAGCAGATAAAGATGAAGATGTCTGTATTTTTGTCACTGCTTTTAATAGACAGTTGGGCAATTCAGACTACATGTCTAGTAGTACCATGTTTAGGTACATTCAAACTCTTAATAACTTGCCCCTAAACCTCCAGTGTAAGTCTCTTATCACTTACTTGTTGTGAACAGGTAAGACATCTTTTTCTATACAATTATTACTTGAAAGCTTTGTTGGCCCAGGGCCCAAGATCCTTGTCCTGTAAAAGGCTGCATATGTGACACCTGGAGAATTAGATATGGACACGCCATTAAGTGCACAAGGCCAAGGTGAGCTGTAGCTGGAAGACATTTCAGAGCTTGCCTAGGTGCTCATTCAGTCCCAAGGCAGGAGCAGCTGTACCTAGAGCATCGCTGGCAGGTGTTTATCTAAGCTACCCCAAAAAACTTCTGATTACAGAGCACCACAGTCTACTCAGGCTTCTCCTCCAATTTTAGCACTGAAATATTCTTCCTAATATTTAATCTGAATCTTTCATGTTGCTGTTTAGTCTTCTTGCCCTAGCTGTCTCTGTCCCATGCTTGAATATCAGAATTCTTCTCAAATCCTCCCAGCAAAACTAGCCCAAATCTTTTCAGCTTTTATTCCCAAGTAATGTTTTTCAATGATTTTATAATTTTCATCTACCTCTCTTACATGATCTCCAACTGGGTTAAATTTCTACACCCACCCTGCTCCAGGAAAGACTTCTCCAGTGGCAAGGGGGATATAAAGATTACTTCAGATTTCTCCTTATATATAGATGCATGCTTATTTCTAAAACTCAATGAGACCTGTTTCCTTCTTCTACAGTAGTCAAACACTGTCCACCCACATTCTGTTTATAAGCCAGTGCCATCCTCAGAGCATTTCCTGCTGAGCTTCTGTGAATCAGCTGTTCAACTACTGTGAATCAGCTGTTCCTGACAAACCCACAATTACTTTCTTGATCTTCTGTTTTCCCCACAGTCTATAGAAACTGCTAATTTGATTGTTTGTTCCAGTGTTTTGTAAGAACTGAAGTTGAGATGATGGCCTACGCTCAACGGCAGGCACCGGCTACACCCATTTGCTGCTATTTTGACAATATATCAGTTTTTAAAACTACAAGCAGAGCTTGTGTTTTTTCTTTCAGATTTTTAAGTATTGAAGGGTGAAGCCCATCATACTCAGCTGATCTGAAAGCATGTAATGAGTAGTATCATCAGCTCCAATGAGATGCATGTGCTCAAAGTTAAGCCTGTACTCCAGTGCTTCGCTGGACCGGGGCCAGAAAGCTCAGCACTTTACAGAATAAAGCTGCTCTAAGTTTTCATGATTAGAGATTACAATAATACTGGAAATACAGGACTACCCAAAGAGGATGTGTCTACGGCTTAAACAGCTCAGGCATGGGGTAGGAACATACAAGTTTTACAGCAGTTCATGGCACTACCCTAAGGGGAAGTGGGAAGATGTTCTTAGGTCAGGAGGAATTATTAGACCCATTACTTTCAGAAAAAAATGTCTCCACATGATCTATCACCCCAGAATTATTACTTATAAGCACTGCTATTTTTTGCATCTCCATGATGCACAGACCATGTTCAAAATGCAAGAAAACAAACTAGTAAAACAGCACTTGTGTGCAACAGCAACCTTGATAATAAGCAAGTGAAAGGATTGTGGTTTTGAAAGGGCTGCTAAACTATTTGTGGGAAGTCCTTGGATTTCTGGGCCACTTAATTAAATACCCGTATCTGCCAAAAAGGTAACAGAATCCAAGTGTAAATTTTAATAATTGCAGCAGTGATTACTTTTAGTTCTTGGCAGTTCATTACTGACTGCACGATTCCAGAGGCTCTTGTTAAATGGTCCATAGAATGAATCAGGCATGGAATTAACCTATTTTGAGTCCCCTGAAGCTTATGTCCCATGAAGGAGTACTCACCTCTCTCTTGGGGCCAATCCTGAAAGCCCTTCCTCATACGAGTAATCCTTACCCACACCAGACTGCTGTTGACTTCAGTGCCAGCGCTTGTGCTAGCAAAGACTGCACTCATGGGTATTCATTCGCAGGATTGGGTGCATGGTTTTCATGTTCCATTTGACAAAAGTAAATTACTTGCGGGCACAGTCCCAAGTCTACATGAAAAATTACAATTACTTGTTTAAAGAGAAACAGCATTTCTGTTACATTCTCACTTCCTCTCTAATTGCAAGCACATTTGTGCTCTGTCCTAACAGAGGCAAATGCCAGCACGATTGGGTGCAGTGCTTGTGAGTCATTATTAACTGCACAACACTGTTCAGATGCCAGCTGTGATGATCCGTGGTCTTTCTGCTAGAATTCCCTAGGGAAACAACATCTGGGAAAGGGTAAACCTAAACAGAGGGCTAATAACTATCAAGAATTTGTTTTTCTTTTTTAAAGCTTCCCTTTTCAAATCTTTTGCTTAAAGAAATTCCAAGAGACAATCCATTTTTTCCCCATGTTTTTTCTTTTAGTCTAAAGCCTGCAAGGATAAAGAGAGAATCCTACTGGGTTCCAGCTCTCTTCCTTTCTGGCTGAAGTCAGCAACAGACTCAAAAGGTATTAGTGTACTGTCTCCTCGGATTGTCTTAGTGTACCCATGCTCTGGCATGGCATGCTCTCCACACGTTTATAGGCTGTTTACGGCATTGTGCACAGACAGTGGGTGGATGCTGGAAACTGCACAATGGGCAGAGATACACTGCCTTCAGCACAAAGAGCTTTAGGGCTGAGCTGGAGCAACAGAAAGCTAAACAGATCAAAAAATTCACTGTCTTAATGGGCTCCTCTACATTGCTAAGACTAATTGGCATGTGTCTTCTCAGCACCTTCAATGCATGTTTTTTGAAACTAATCTTAAAACTGCAACTGGAAGACTGTACAGTAGTATTATCTCTATGGAGAATAAAGCCAGTGTTTTAAAGAAAAGGTGCTTGGTTCATTTTTCCTTCTATGTGTGTTTTGGTCAGCATCCAATTAGGACCTGACAAAATTGTCTGATTTTTCTTATATGAGTAATGTAAGTAAACTAACCTCTATTTCTCTCAAAGGACAGGGATATCTGGAGTCAATGAACATTTCAATTAATTTAAAGAAAGTGGTAGTGCGTCTATATTAATAATTTTCTGTATTTATTCAGTAAAACATACTCAGATAAAGGACACCTCTCCCCTCCCCTTCCCTTCTCTCTCCTCCCTCCTTTTTCCTCTTCTCCCTTTTCCTTTTCTTCCTATAGTGTATGTAAAGGTGTGGAGTTAAAATAGAAATCAGGTGTCATTCAAGCTGGTGTTATCCCAAACTGCTTCTCATAATTCTTCAACAGAACAGCTCTGGGCCAGTAATATCTCCAGTTTATCTTAGTGGAGCCAGATACTATAAAGATTTTTTCTTCTGGAAAATTATTACTCAAACGAGACTGCAAAATTCATTTTCATAATTTATAGATCTCAAAAAGAAAAAGATCAGGGGCTCATCCTTCAAAGTCTCTTCTGTACTTAGTCCTTACCTCTGAATATTGAAAACCTTTACTCAATATCTGCAGACCCAGTTGTTTCACTGGCATGTCTGAGGTGACTTGAGGATTTTGCAGAACATGACAACAAAGGTGCTAAGTTGTTGAAACCCTTGCCTAGGTGATATCAAGGTAAATTCTTTGTCCCACTTTTGGGACATAAAATTCTATTACCTGCTGACATGGAAGACGTGGCGTTAGCCAACTAGTAGTAAACAGCAGAAAAGCTGCCACTTCTCTTTCGTATTAAACCTTATAATTTTTCAGAGCATTTAATTTTTGTAAAGCTTTTAAAACACATGAGACACTTGAGGACTTTTACAGCATGTTAAATATGAAAAAAAAGTGTCCTGAAAGCAGAATACCAAGAATAGTGCAAGAGTCTCACTGTGTATTTCAACATGTCTCCCCAAACACACCATACCAGATCATAGTTCCAGCTTCTTGCTGTCCAGCAAAGGTGTTGTTTAGCCCCTTCATGAACTTGCAAGTTTCAGCCTGGCAGTGGCTAGTTTTTTCTTCCCCAGACTCCAGACAGAAAGGCTGTCCTAGGCTCCACTTTTTACTAGCTGGAATTTATGCATATGCTCCTTCTTCCATGGCTGTGTATACAGTGTTCGTGTCATAAATAACTAGAAAGCAAATGCAAAATCAATATGCAGAAAGCTAAGGCTTAAAATGCGGGATAATATTTTAATGACCCCATGCAGGGCAACAAAGAGCTTTGGCACTGAATTGGGGACAAGGTAACCAGAAACAGCTCTTCCAAAAAAAAAAAAAAGGGGCTCAAAACAATTGACACTGAAGTGGAAGACAATCAAAACCAGACTGAGATTCACAGAGATGCAGTGATAGATCTGTCAAGCCCAGTCATGCACGCAGCCAGCCCTGTAAAAAACCTCTAGGTATCATTTTTGTTGGAGTGCAGCCGTCAGCTGCTCTGAGCCGACAGCGACCCCACTGTGAGGCTCTGCCCCTGCCCTCTGATGCTTTAATTCCTCTGCATGCATATTTTAACATTATTACAAAAGGTTTCATTTACAATTCACAGGCTGAGCAACAATGAGTACATTTCGTGGAGGTCAGCCTCAACCATTCCTCCTAGTGATGGAATTATAGTTTAAACAGCTGGAGCATGGTCCCAGGAGGGACACTGGGATATGGTTCCTTTACAGCAGAATAAATCCATCAGGCATATTTCATGTGTCCAATAACATTAATAGATATCAAGGCTTTTTAATATTTAATGAACTCACTTCGAGGTTGTTTACGACTGAAGATGCAATCAGAAAGGTGATCACAGCCTTTTGATCTGTAATGACAACAACAAAACTCAAATCTCAGCCAATAGGTTCAGCATCTCCCTCTCCCCACACCCTCCTGCCACCTCTCTGAGCCCTATCAGAAGAAGCTGCCTCGTGCATGACCTGTTTTGGCTTCACAGTGTGTAAGAGTGTTTTTAGTTTTGTGGTTCAAATGTTAATAATTTCCATGTTTCCCACAATTTAATAGAGATGCCAGAAACCATCAAATAGTTTTCAGCTTAGTGATGGAGAAAACAGGAAAGGAAAGACAACTTGCAGAGGCATAAAGCAGACAGTGTACCACTAACAGGAGCCAGAATGAGCCTGGGTGTGCTAATGAATGTTATGTCCATTAGCACAGAGATATCACCGAATGTGAGCTTTGGCAGTGACTCTCTTTACTAATGGCCTTTGGTCTTAATATTGCCATCGTATGTTTCCTTGTTAATTTTGCTATAATACCCAGTTTATTAGAGATTAGAGGATTTCAGCTGCATGGCCACCTGATTTTCCTTCTTTCCTCTATTTTATGTCCTTATTTTTAACACACTTTATTCATATTTATTTGACTGAGGAACTAGGATGTCTGTGTTGATACCTACCTCTTATTCAAAAGTTTCAGATGCATCTTTAGTTGCAGATGAATTTTCCAAGCATTTAGAATTAATTTTCTCTGGATCAGAGCAAGTGTGAAGAAGCGGGCTTCTGCAGATGAAAGATGTACAACGTGTTTCTCAGTGGGATAGCCCCAACCAGTGTGAAGAGGACCGTAAGAGAGACAACGTTACATTCCTGCTGAGTGAAAAACAGAGGCTGCAGCTCAGCTGTTCTGGAATCACTGGGTTTTAGTGTGAACACACAAGTTTAAAGACACAGATTCACTGAGATCATTAAAACGTCTACTCCAGCCCCCAGGAATGGCCTGTACTGACTTACATATACAAGTCTATGATATGAGTCATGCCACTGATATCACTGGCATTGGCCAAGGTAGATAAGAAGAACTTCTCAGACCTGGTGTGTTCAGAACTGATATGGAAACAGCAGGTACGTCCATATGAGGCATCGGAAAGATCCATATGTCCATGGGATCACCTGCATCCAGGGGACCTGAATTCAAACTGGAAACGTGTCAAGAACAGGCTGTAATAGGATGAGGGAAAAGGAAGTCTGTTTATGAATGGAAACAAATTCCTTCCACTTTCTTAACATTAGTAAACAAAAAGTTCAGGGCAACTGGACTGCTTTCTGTGTTCTTGGAGGTGGGGTAGAAGGACAGGACATTAAAAAAATAGTTTCAGCTGGAGGACGCTGTTGAAAGCTGATTAGAGTGCCCATGAGCAAATATATTTGGAAATTAGAGGTAAATTAGAGATTAGAGGTAGATAAAGGAATGAGGATCTGGCATAAGATGACACATTTGCTTACTGTTAGATGGACACTGATATATTTACACCACTTACAGAAGTGATTGTATAATTGCCTGTAGTAATAGGGACTGGATTTCATAGTTTTAGAGGTGTCTTGATCTTATCTTTGTGAATGAATGTAGACTGGGGGCTGTGTCAATTTTTCCTCCATCTTGCACTCAGAGTATTTGTTAATAACTATTTCTGAGTTATAAGCAAGTTAGCTCAGGATGGCAGACTTCATTCATAACTTTTGAACTTAATTTGTCAACATTCATCAGAAACAGGCTGCATCTCTGGGTGGAAAACTTTTAGCAGATTACCCAGGGTTACCAGTTTAGAAGAATGAGTTGCTGTGAAAACTGGTGAACTGTGTAGAGAAACACATTGCATGTGAAAGCCATTCAGATTGTTCACTTGTGGGCCTTTTTTTAATTTTTTTTTTCTTCTTGTTACTGTTTGCTTTTCAGATTTTCTGTTCCTTACAATGTCGAGAAGTAAGCAGATGGTGGATTTCCTGAGAGCCAGGGCAGCTCCACTGATGAAGTGCTGTCATTTTTAGTGAGAAAATCACCACCAGCTTTCACCTTTTAAAAGAAATAATTTTCAGGTAAAAGCACATTTAAAACAATTTAAATCAAAGCACTAAACCAGAAACAGATGTTCAGATATGATTTAGGAATATTTAACTGCTTTGGCAATGAATACACACAGATTTTTTTTTAACAGATACAGGGTGCCTCTCCACTGCTGTCCCTTTTTCCTTTTGCCTGTTAATGACAAGGGGTTAAGTAAAAGGCTTAGCTACAGCCCTTCTAAATGACTGATATAAAGAACAGGTAAAAATGCATGCTTAATAGAAGAAATTACTTAACTTTGCATCAGGACCTGATGTAAAATACAGATATTTGAGATGTACCTGCGAAGGAGCTTCCCTGGAAACATCCTATTGTATAGAAAATTAATGGCAAGAAGAAAAGCAAGCTGTTTCTGTTTCTTCTTCCTCTTTTTTTCCTTTTGATTTGTCAAAACTTTTTAAATTAACGCACGTTGGACATGTAAAAATATCCTGGAGGACAAAGGACCAGAGACCTCCTTTTGGAAACTGAATCTGCTCTGGAACAAAAATCGAAAGCAATAAAAGCTGAAACTAATTTCCAGATGGAATAAATTGGTTCCAGGGTTTCTTGAGATTTTGGCCAACACATTGCGCAGCTGAAGCTGAACTTGCAAATTTTACCAAGGGAAAATGTCTCAACAGGGACACACTCCTCTTGAGACTCAGTGTGCTGCGTGTCTGGTTCTGTTTAGCCTCCCCATCCCCAAAGGCAGGGCACACATCTTACTGAGACTGTCCCTGGCACCCTCTCAAAGTTACAGCCTGGTAAGCCTTGACTCCCTGCATCACTTCAGAGTCACCTAAACAATCCCTGAATCCTGTCAACTTCCAAACCTGGGTGTCTGGGCAAATTTTATCTGATTGGAGCAGGGTGGGTCTGGTTTATTTATTGTTTAATTAAGTGTAATATCCTTGACAAGGTGCCTTATTGACATTGCAGCAAATTAAAGACCTTATTATGCGACAAACACTGTCATCACTCAAGCAAAACTTAGTTCAGAGGGGAGTTCTGCTGGAGAAAGGATTGCAGTGTTTGAATGCACTGAATAACCTCCATTGCAGCATATGGAAAAGTATTTCAGGGTGGAAAGACAAGATTCATCCTCACATTTTGCCTGTTGTCCCTCTGCTGAAATTGCCAACAGTGACTATCCTTTTCATGCAGACACCTCTCTGGAAGAAAAATCCCTTATTTTTCTCAAGGTCAGGTGGCCAGATGTGGTGGTACCTGGTTGCATCTGCATTTGAACCTGTGATACGTAAGGCAGGGTGAAAGGTTCTGTTTATCCAGTCCACAAAATATACTTATTTTTAAGAAAAAATCCCTTGTTAAAGTACAGCAATATTCCCACACCATGACATTACAGGTCCTTCTTCTTTCCAAGAAAAGAAGGGAAAAAGGCTGCCTTAAAGCTTTTAAAACAATAAAAACTGTTTGTTTAATAAGTGCTCTTTTGCATGCTTGCCAACAACACAAACCATATTATTCAGAACAGTCATCTGTTACGGGTTTCTAATGTTAAATAAAACTTCAACCAAGCACAAATTTGAGAATAGGCTGAAAACACTCCACTCACTGGCAGTTTATTCTCCATTGCACAGGGCTGGTGCTCATGTAGTTTTCCATATGACCTGGAAGGCTTCTATCAACCATCACTCAGTTCCTGCTTATATGCATGATCCATAATCAGGATTTGTCTTACATGATATATCATAAATCCAGGGGAAACGTATTTGTTCATCTACCTATGTTATTCACAGTTACTGTATTCCAGGTTCTTGAGTTTTGGCTGGCTAATCCAAGGTGGCCTTAGAGAAGATGTGTGTGCAAGGCAGAAAACCAGCGCAGGTTGCCTAATTCTCCATGGGACCATAGAGTCACAAGTGGCTTTACACTGGGTTGCCCTATACTGAAGAAAGGCTAGAGAGTGACTGGTTATATCTTGGAAGTTTTGCATCTTTTGTAGCTCTAGGTAATTTCTCAAGCCCTCTGTCTCTAGGGATACCTTTTTCTTGGCTCAGAGCAGGCACTTCTCAACCCTGCTCTAGAATATGGCCAGCTAGAGCTGAGACTGACTACCAATGAGCATCTCCTGCTGCTTAATTAAAGCCCTACTTGTTTGCATATTTTTGAAATTCAAGTAACAACTGCCTTTTAAATATCTTTATCATTGACCGGTGGAGATTATTTTAATTCAATCTCTGCATAGCAATGAAAGGCAGAGGTGATATTCTTTTTATCCTCATGGACTAGCCCCCCTCTCACTGTAGCCATATTGTCATGGAAGATCCCCCTTCCAAACCACAGAAGGGCTCTCACTGCACAGCACGGCCGTGCTTGCTCATGCATTATTTCTTGCTGGGGTTGAAGGAGGTTTTCTGTCTCCTGAGACCCTCTGGCCTCTGTTAGCCCTACCTGGCAGACTCCACAGCAGAGCAGTTACTGGGGAGAGGAATAACTGTCAGCTGGGAAGAAGCACTATATGCTTTCCTCCTCCTTCTCTCCTCCCTCCTTGCATGCCAAGAGAGATACTGAATAGGAGGGATTCTTCCTCTGACAGTGGCTGACAACCGTATTCAATAGCTGTTGTTTAGAAAATACACTAATTAAATTATTAAAGCTTTCTTGCAACAACACCATCTCCTCAAACCAGAAGCTACAGAATAAGATCCTGTGCTCAGCCCCCTTCCCCCTTGTAAAACAAAACAAGAAAGGACATTTGGGTGTTTTGTATTCCTAGGGGACCAAGTATCATGCCACTGTGGGGTTAATGGCAAAAGCTGTGGGCTTTATTCACCCAGAAAACCCATTATTTTCCAAAGAGAGTGGCACATGTTAGGGCAACACACATGTCATTAGGAAGCAAGAAGTTTGTTTACCTTGCTGAACATAGAATTGTTTCCAGTTTAATGTGTTTGTGTTAAAAAGTTACCTACAATATGTATTTTTTTATTCCCTCCTATCTACCAAATTACAGACCGATATTTTTTTTTCACTGGGAAGGGCAAAGGTGATGTAACGATCCACAATTTTTCCTCAAACATGCTATCCATATTTTATTAACCAAGTAAATTATTTAAACATGTTCACTTACACACATGCCTCCTCTTATACATACACCATACATTCCTGCCAGTGCAGCCTACCTAGATGTAATGAGATGCTCTTCTCTGGATCTTTTTGCCCAATCAAACTGTAATTAAGGCTGTGAAGATGCAGGTAAATGTGCAAGATGCCTGTTTAATTAAAAACGAAAATGAGGGTTTAAGTATCAATTTGTGTTCTATTCAATTATCTGCAAGATTCGTAGAGCAACTTTATCTTTCAGTACCTTTTAATTTAAAGAAAAAAAAAAAAGGGAAAGCACAAAACTAAACCTAAGCCACCCTACATTCATACTTCCATATGGCATGGTTAATTCCACATGCAGGAGAAACGTTGGTGTATTACAGAAAATCCCATGAAAAACAAAGCCATTGCATCAATTCATGGAGAAGAAAAAACCACCACAAAACACAGTGCTGTCAGAACACAGCAGACTGAGTCAATGTATAGCTTGCATATGGAAACAATGACATGATTGTTTACTCACTGGTTTAATGATATTCACTTTCTCCTAATGGCAATGTTGAAAATGTGAATGCCAGATGTTGAGCCTACAGCATAGAAGCGATGAACACTGGAAGTTCTATAGAAAGGAATTTATCCTGACATCAAAATATAGTGTAACTCTTCAGTTTATTAATGCTGTGTATGAGGTTGTTGTTTTGATTTTTTTTTTTTTAATTTAGAAAAAGAAATAGTTTCACGTTTGCTGTTTAAATTTCCATATTTTATAACAGTACAGCAACAAATTTACATATTTCCTGGAATCTGCAGATATAAAAGCGGTAAAACACTCCAGGCATTATTAGATAGTAGATTATAACCCATTACTATTGTTTCAATTAGCAATGTAAAAGTGACCTGCAGTGTTCAGATGACCCACTAATGGATTTAAATGCTTTCAAATATTAATGCAGGTTTTCTAAAGATGAATCCCAAACCCATTATTCCTGGAATAACCGTGAGCTGAAAAGCTGGCAATGATTGTGCATTATGTGGAAAGGCTCATGGTTAATTAAATGAATACCTAGCATTACACTGTTCACTTCAGTGCTACAAAATTATTTCTCATTGATTTTTACATTCTGAGCCCGTGATTCAATTTACTTCTGCAATTTGTGTTGTTGTGTCAATAAAACAGAACTGCTTGAAGATGGAAGCATTAGAGAGGGATACATACATTAAGACCCAATGAAAACTGTAGTTTTCCTATTTTTTTCCCTATTGAAATATTGTTTGTAGGCATCACTTTGTTATGTATTATTAATACAATTTTTGTTTGTTTCCATCTGCTCTTTCTTCATTTTTATATTCAGGAACTGGAATGTTAGTGATTGCTTAAGGGTGAGCAGCTAATTTTTCAGTAACAAGTCCTCCTACTATCAAGAACAAAAGCGCCATCAACACAAGTCTGTTATTTCATGTTAAATGGACTAGAAGGGCTCAATTCATCAAAGCAATCATGCTGGAGAATCACGGAGTTTTTAATTTGGCAAGTACATGAAGTTGAATTTTTAAGTTATTAAAATGAAGAATTCTGAGAAGTGGATGGAGAATCAGAATCAGCCCAGCATGGCTTTTGGGAAATGGCCATTCTCTTTGGTGAACAATAATGCCTGGAAAAAGGGGGAGAAACTCTTTCCATAGAGATGCTCACTGAGGAAAACTAATGTAAGCTCTCTGGTGGGTTATAGCACTTAACTGCTGTTCTTTAGGATATTTTTGCTGTCTGAAGAGGGGTTTGTGTGCTACTTGTGCTATTTTCCATGATTCAATTGATAATTCTCTCAAGGATCTTTGGTCTTGGCCACCTGTTAGTGTTCACAGGACACATATTTTGTAGCATCTGAAAAATATTTTAGATTAATCCTATTTATATTTGTGTTGTGTTATGCACAAGGTGAATGCAGTAACATTTGCCTCACCTTTCTCTTGGGACTTCAAGTGAATTTGATCTCCAGGGTCAGGAAGAATTAAGAAACAGCACTGCATGTGAAACTCTAAGCCCTCTGCAAACCTGGTCTGTCACCATGATGGATTTGGATAATAGCAAGATCTTAGCAGAAATGCACTTATGGATCTCCTTCTGTTGCATTCTAACTAAATGATTCATCTCGTGGTCATTATTATTTTCAAGATAAGTTTTTTTAGTGAGTGTGCAATTCTCAATTTTCTTACATTGTGGAAAATCAAGAGGAATTCAATTAGAGTCAGTGGAACTGTAATGCTGTAAAATCAGTGTAGGTGAGAAGATAATCAGGCCCACACTGTTCATTGTATGACACAGTCTTGTAATCACTTACTTGCATGAGTAATGTTGTCTTCAGGAAGTTCACCAAGTTCAATCGGATTATTTGCATGAGTAAGCATCCCCTCATGTGTGTGCACCCTATTTTTATATGTTTAATGCTTCCAAAAGGGAAACTAGCTATAAACCAGCATTGTGAGGAAACAGAAGTTATAAAACCCTATAATAAACACATAAAAATTGGATTAAATTAGAACTATAAAAAATACACAAAAAGTAAAGAGGACAAATTTGGTTTTGCTTCAGGGCACTGCTTTTCAGAAACCAGAAGGTGTGGCAGAAAATCCTATTCAAAGTTAGGATCATTATAATCTCAGATAATTAAATGGCTAGGGAGCTGTTTTGTGTTCACCAACTAGGACAATGCATTTGGAACTAAAACGCACTTATGTGTAGCCTCACTTAGAGCATTAGCCATTACTTGAACCTTGACCATGAGCACTCAGTGTGACAGTAACCAGTTTTACATCTAGACCCAGCTAAATGAGGATACATGTTTGTGATATGGATTAGAGACTTACTCTTTCTGATGGCAGAAAAAACCCAGGAGGTTTGCAATTGCCTTAACTGAAAAAAAGATCTGGCTCTCATTACTAAAGGTAAGCAGCCCCAAACGTAATTAAAGATTTCCTTCAAAATGGGATCACTGTGTTGAGATTCTTACAAAGGAAGAATTTCATGCTGCACTATGATCTCTGTAGGTACATATTCCTTACATACTTTTTTATTTTTATTGGATGGAAATGTCATTTGTACATTAAAATGCAAAAAAATCTCCTAGCCACAATATTTCTGAAATTAATTAATTTTCATTTTATTTCTCTCTGGAATGCCGTTTCCTTTTCTTTCCCATTTAGCAGAAAAGCAGTACAATTATTTCCCCTTGTTATGTTGTCCTTTATGCTATAAAACACAATGAACAAACCCCACTAGTCTGGCTTGTAGAGAGTCACTTTCTGAACTGGAGCTGGGGAAAGCCAGCTGCACTGCAGTTGCACATCTCTCATCTGTGGGAAGGTGGTGGTGGGTAGGAGGCACTGTTTTAGGGACTTCCACGGCATGGAGACTGCCATCCCATCACAGTCAGGATCATGTAGTCAAAACTCTAGCTAATATTAGTGGCTGTTTTCCTTAAGTGAGTACAGGGCTGGATTCAGCAAATTGCAACTGAGTGGTCTGATAAGAATTGAGGGAACTACCAAAATCCAGATCTGAGAGAGGATTTAGAACACTTAATTAGTTTCAAGGTGAAGCTTAGGAAGCATATGACCAAGGCGTCAAATTTTCCTAACTCCCAGGCTGCTGAAGCACTTATCTTTATGCAGATAGAAATGTTTACACAGACATGGCCTGTCTTCTCTGGCCCTTATTTTGAGTCAATGAAATTTGTAGTATTTTCTATTAAGTGGTTCAACTTCAGCAAAAAGGCAGCTTCTGCAACAGAGTTATAAACAGCTAATAGAGAACCTCATAACTGGGTCACCTGCTGCTCAGGCTGGTGCACTGATCCTCAGGATGCCTTTCTGCAGTCTTCCTTGGGCAGGTGTTTCTGCAGGCAAGGCCTGTGCCACAGTTGGCCACGTAAAGAATGACTGAGACACTGTGTTCCTTGAGGGGATTCTAGGCCATGAATGAGTCTTACTCAGATGTGTAAAATTTAGACTGCAATGAAACACTCGAATCAAAATGAATTTTAGACATCTCTCTCACTCTGCACTGCAGCGTTTGTTCTTGCCTAAGACATTCCCCTTCCCATCTATTCCTTACGCTTCCAGTGCTCCAACTGGAGACCACTGTGAGGGGACCTCAGGCCAACACATAGATGCCTGGTTCTGGCCTTTGCTGGTTACCACAAGTCAGCAGCGGTTATGCACATTCATCCTCCTCCAGCTGGGGTGGGAAACAGGGAACAAAAAGGATCTTTCATCTTCTGGCTGTGCACATGGAGGGGATGTCTTCCAACTGGCTTTCTGATGTTACTGTTAGCAGAGAGAGATGTGAACACTAAAATTCTGGGCAGGTTAATTCACTCCTGCTTTGGAGACACTGCAGTCCCAGTTCAGACTGTGTGCAACTTCATCGCAATCAAGTCTCCAGCTCTGAAGTTCCCAAAGTTAGAAAGTTCAGTCTAAATGTAATAATTTAGTTTGACTGTCCTCCTTTTTTTTTTTTTTTTAGAAACAAACATTGTTTCTGATAGTTGTTCACACAATCCTGTATATCCTACTCATTGTTTTAAAAAGAAAATTTTGCCAAGGTGAGACAACAGAATTTGGTCTTTTTAGATAAGCATGTACTCGATTACAAGTACTCAAAATTAAATTACATGAACAGAAAAACAAATATCCTGTGCCAAAGCTATTCTGTAAAAGCTATATAGTCTAATTAAAAAGACAGAAACAGAAATTATTATAGCAATAAAGAATTAGAACACAATAAAGAATACACATTTTAGAAATTTATTGAAGTCTAACAACACGGTGTATGAATTATACAGCTGTGAGGAAGTCATTTGGAGAAATATTTACTTATTAATACAGTAAGTGTAACTGTTGAAGGCTAAGAGTGACCATTAGAATTTAGTATTTTTGATAAAAAATAAGAAGACTATTGTTTGGACAAAGGATGTAGGGAGTTTCTATAGATTAAAAAAGCCAGACAACAGTTCCATGAGCAAGATTTATTAATTAATCCACATAAGAAAAGTAACAGAAATTTGGAAAAAAAAAAAAAAAAAAAAAAAAAGGAAGGTGCAGGATGAAAGCTTTTTTTACAAAAAGAGAAAAAACCTGAAACTGTGTTTTATGCAAAGCTTGAAGTGAATTCAGATCCTTTGTTATGGTTCACATATTTTCAGCTTCCCACGTTTAATCATAACAGCCTCCTTGTGGTTTAATTATGATCAGAGTTCTGAAGATGATTCAACCACTTGCACTGAGAATTTGACTTGCATTGATCAGAAAAAAAAATAATTCTCTGAGTCTTAATTAACCATTTAACTGAAAAACAACCTTTTCCTGATACTCTGCCTTATCCTACGATAAACTAAAGATGTGTAAACTGTGAATCATAACCTGGGAAAAACATTTAATAGCTGCTTACAGGCTGTAAATAAGATTGCAATTAAGTATGTTGGTATGAATTTAACCCCTTTTTACATGAGCTTTTTGTGTAGGTTTCACACCAGAATTAAGCAGATCTGGGGAAGAAGCAATGGATACATAATGCACACAACGAGTAGATCTCAGATGCAGATATTCACTATAGGGCAGTAGTCCATACAAAAATAAGTTGGGATTTGTCAGAAGTGCTTATGGCGGTTACATCATGCACTGAATTCAGTCCAGAGGGAGGTGAATGGTGGATGCTGCATACTTGTGAAAATCCCATTCTCCATGCAGGAAGCTTCTTCATTACAGTGTTAATGGGAGTGCAAACCCTCTAGGTGTTCTGCCCTAATTTGTCCTCAGTATTTCAGCTAAAATGAAGGAAGTTTTGGAGCTGTGGTGATTTTTACACTCAACTATGAGGACAGATCCGGAGACTGCTTACACCTCTTTTAGCTCAGTCACTAATCTTACTGTCTTCACAGAAGCAAATTCAGCTAAATTTTGTCCATGATTTTTTTTTTTTCTTTTGTTTTATATAATATAATGGAGAAGGTGTTTAAATGATCAAATGTAATTTTGAGGTCATCACCAGCATAAAAAAAAATCTTGTCAAATAAATAACTTGAAAGGGGAAAGTATGTTGCTGTAAAATTCAATCAACAGTCAAATCCACACAACTCTTCCATCTGACAATTAAATTTTTGGCCACTTGGTAATTTTAACTTTAAATCAGATGAAAATATGGGACAATAAAAATATGCCTACTAACTTGTATAAGGAAATTCAACTAATAAAATCAAGTAATTTATGTAAACTCTGGATGAGCAGGCATATGCTTTTCACTTATTGACCCAGACTTTATATTAAATTAAACTGTAAAGAGATGTACAATAAGGAGCACAAAACTTAAAAATCTGTCTGTATTTGTATGCTATGAGAATGAGGCTTTTAACAAAGATTTCCACTTCTGCTAGACCCTGAAGTTTAACAACACTGGAAATAAATTCCTGTGTGTGCTAAGATCTGTTCTGTGTTAACTTTTAATGTCATTAGCTTTTAGTCTTACTAGAGATTGTCCAACAGGACTATTCCAGAGCATTTTGTACTTAGAAGGAGCTGCTGGACATTATCACAAATTCCCACCTCAGTAGAACTCTCAAGGTGTCAAGTTGTGATGACTTAATCAAGTGCAGATCTTAAAACCTTAAAAAATCACTCATGCTTTTGAAAGTAGGTTTAAAAAAATATACAGGAAGGAAATGTAAAATTTGACACAATTCCAGCAAATATTTATGTATTTTTTTAAGTTTAGAACTGAAATAAAAGGCAGCTGAAAATTTGCATGGAAATTAGTGTGCAGCAACCTTGTTTGAGATAAGATTAAACTGCTGCAGTGCCAAAATTTGTTGTTGATAAGGAAGCTTAAATGTGTTACACTGTGCTGTATTTTGCCTCCCTTTCACTCAGAAAGTGTGTTCATTATAATAAATTCACACTTTACTATGTAAAATTCATTCATATAGCCAGAAGCTTCTAAAAGGAATATAGACTAAAGAGCAAGCTGCATAATGAGATCTAATCTATGTAAAATAAGTCCCAGAAGAAATGTCCTTTACTTTGATCATATCCCTTGAAACAAGATCCCCTGCTGGAAACCACAATAAAATGAGAGCTTGGGAAAACTCGCCTGGCAAGCAAGTTAGGTTCTTAAAAAAAAACACCTCGCCAAGCCCACCGACCTTATGATCCCAGGCAAAACGTAATTAAAGCTAATAAAATCTTTCAGACTCCCTGAGGCTTAATAGGAGAATAAAGGTTTTGGGGGGCTCATGGCATGTTCCTGAGCCGTCTTCTCTGTCTTGGTGCTGCTGAAACCTCAGCTTGCTGCCACATCCAGGAAGAGACCCAAAGTCCATCCAAAGGAAGACAGTTACACTGTGATCCTTCCTCAGCACACACACAGCCATGTGCAGACACACACACACACACATAACCCACCAGGGGACTCAGCAGCCCTTCTGGGTCCCAGAGTACCTTAGCACTGGCTGGTGCCTCTGATTCACAGGGACAATTTCTGAGTTGTTCCTCACTGTCAGCACTGTGCGTGAATCACCACTGCTGGGAGATTATAAATGCTAAATTATATTATTATACATATTTTTAAAGTGCTTTTCTCTTCCAGCATGAAAGGTGTTATGCAAATCTAAAATCTCCTTATCATGAACTGCAAACTTAGACGGACACACTGTAGTGGCCACTAGTTTACATTACCAGCAAATAGTATCCTGTGTCAGAAAGGAAAATGCAAAAAAAACCCCTTTAGTTTCTTCAGCAACAGTATTTCCTATACATTGTATTTTAGTCCATAAGACTATTCACCATTTTAAGTCATGAAACAAGACATATAAGTGGTTGCTTATCAGGGAAACACTGACATCTTAAAATAGAAATTAAATAATTAATATAGAGATATATTATTTTTTTCCCATTACGGCAGACAGTCTGAGAGTGTTATTATACAAACACGCTTCTAGAGCACCCACAAGTATAACACTCTACAAGGGAATCACAGAAGCTGGGTGCACAGAAAGACAAGAAGTTGGAGGTGGGGGAGACTCCACACCCCAGCAGTAAAGGGGTTTGAAACAAAGGACTCACTTTCCTGCGCAATAAAGAAGAGTGCAGTTAATTAATTTCTTTTCCTGCAGAGTTGTTGAGCTTAACTAGTGTCCGGTTGCCCATCGGCTGGGCTGTGCACTTGGGAGGGAGCTGAGGGGAGCGATTTGCCCTGGTTAGGCTGAACTGTTCAAATTTTCTGTAGGTTTCTCACAGCAGTGTCCAAGCACACCTGGGTAAGTCAGATCTACATGCTGAGTTCAGCAGCAGTGTTACTCTTTTTCTCTTTTTCCTCTGACAG
Source organism: Apus apus (assembly GCF_020740795.1). Taxonomy (NCBI): domain Eukaryota; kingdom Metazoa; phylum Chordata; class Aves; order Apodiformes; family Apodidae; genus Apus; species Apus apus. Next base: position 131,837,413 of record NC_067283.1, read on the forward strand.
TCTGGAGCTCTGGGTGGGGTGAAGGTGTTTTCCAGTAGCTAGTTACCTGTTTGCCCAAGCCTACAGTGAAACCCTGTGCCTCCTTGCTGTGCCAGTGTGGTCGTGCTGGTGCTGCACCAGAGCTGCCACTGCCACAAGCCCTTGGAATACCAGGGCTCACATTATCTCTTGGGGACAGCTGGAGCCAGGGGGAAGAGAAGCTGGTGGAAAGCCAGGAGAGGCAGCTTGGCTTCATCTTCAAAGCATTCATGAGGAATACTATTTTCCCTTCATTCTGATTTAATTTGAGGTGGCTGCTCCCTGGTCAGCAGCTGATGACCCAGAGAAACTGGAGGTGGTTTCAGAAGGGGACCAGCAACATCTCCTGCCTGCTGCTGGGATGAGTGCTGGAGCTCATGGTGCAGGGGCTGGAGAAACCCTCTGGCTTCACCATCCCTCATCCTTCCCCAAAATTTCTCCCCGCCACCGCAAAGAGACCTGCATCACAATACCAATCCTTCTATAAACCTGGCCCCATTTTTCCCCTGCCCTTTCCTTTGTCCCCTGGGTGTGGAGGAGGAGCTTTGCTTCCTGGGTAGTCACAAAGGAATGGAGAAAAGGTTTCTGCTGTCTCTCTGCCCCCAGTACACAGGAGCAATGCTGTCTGGCCATTTGTGATGGAATGAAAAGAACAACAATTGTTTCAGTATTCTTCTAATAGCTATTTTCCCCCATTTGGCTTCACTTCATATATACATAAACAGTTGACAAATATTATTATCAAGGTTGAGTTATGAAAAGCTTATCTAACATATGACTTACTTTAAAGACTGTTAGAAGAATGACTTCTGCATAATAAAACCTCAGGAATACACAAGTGATCTTAACAAATGCAGTATGACTGCTGTGTGGTTTCCCGTTGCCTTTGTAGTTTCTAAGACACTATAACATTATTTAATTAGCTAAAATTTCCTCTCTCTTGAGGATGGAAACTCAATGAAATGTCAACAATGCTGTCAGTCTGCTTCAGGCTAAACTCATTACACAAAGGCTCATGATAAAAATAGTCCAAGACTTGCAAAACCTAGGCCCACACAACTTACGCCTTAGAAACCAGATGTGAAATCCATGCAAGTACTGCATTTTGGAGGTTAATGGGACTGTTAAGTTCCACCAAGCAATTATAGATGTTGTGTACTTTCACTGTCCTATATACGACCAGCAAAAAGGAAAAAGTAAAAGACTGTTAAATCCCACCAATGATTTCTCACAGACTGTTTGCTGAGGGATATTCTTATATCAGTCAAAGGCTGATGTGAAATCTATATCTTTGCTTTAAAAATTCACCTCCTCCCATCACTGAGAGAGTGAGCAGAGATTGTATTTTAAGTAAAAGATGGTGAGGAGCAAAGAAAAAACTGTTTCACTTAATCTGAATTATAACTGATATTTCAGAATACATGTGCTCATTACTAAGCATAATAAAATTTGGCATTTTCTATTGTCAGAGGGTTTATAAAGGCTAAATTTCTTGATTTATTTAAATAGACAGATAGGAAAGAGCATACTACGAAAACAAGTGCTATATACTGAAGGCATGTGAATTACCTCCTTCCCAAGGATAATGCAAATTAGAAGTATGTAAAGCTTTGTCTGCACCTGGGATCTTTAATGAGGATAAAGAAAAATCAGACGGAGATTCTCCTGGGAAAAGAGAGGATCGTTATTTGAATAACCTGCAGTGAATTCTAATCAATGCAACGTGACTTTGAAAATGAATGTGGTCTTTCAACCCGCTGTACATGAGCCATAATATTAATCATAACTTCATGGTACAGTAAAGCCCATGACAAATGGTTATTCAGTGGACTAACGAAAAGACTATTCATAGTGGGAGGAAGGTAAAGGCCATATATCCAGGGTGGTTTTTTTGTTTTATTTGTAAAAGTATCTGTCCAAATACACATATATAGGCATATATGTGAGTATGCATCTGTGTCTGCATGCATATGTGACCACATGTGTGTGCTTCCAGTTTAGAACATGAGCATGAAATAGATTTTTTTCCTTCAGGAGTAATATGAACAAGCAGTGTCTTACCCTGTTATGCTTCAAAGAATATTATTTAGTGTTACACTGGTTAACATAACATTTGGGATAGTTCTTTTGAAACAGAGTTTTCTGGATGCATTAGTCATGTATCTGTCCATGTCTGAAGCCTCTATTGTGCCTCTAAAAGGCTGGAGGTAATTTGTGTATTCTCTCCACTACTAAGCTTTGTTCATGTTCCTATATTTGCAGGATGAGTTTAACATAAAGGATGGTCCACTGGCTGCAAAGTAGAAACACAGTGTTGATTTATTTACCTAGAGCACAATCCAGAACTTTTATATCATTTTTCCATCTCAAGAATTAAAATCAATGAACTTTTTTACATTCTTGCTCTTAACTTGTTTACATCAGAAAAACAAGCTGTGTCAAAAATCAGACTTTCAAAGAGGCACTTCTAAGGGAAATCAGATGTATTTTGCAATGTATTTTAAGGGCTGAGTGCATATTTTAGCCAGAGGGTTATTTATGTAGGATACGGCGACGTAAACATATCTTGTTTTGTTGATGTGACGTGTTGAGGATGTTCATATATAAGCAGTAAAATGTGACAAGCTATGCCATAAAATGCTACTCACCAACATGTGTGGTGAGAGTTTTGTTTTCTTCCCTGCTGTGACTATCCTCCAGTTGCAGGAAGCATTTGTCACCTGTGCCCATGGGTGGATGCACACCCTGGAGGTCTGGCCAAGCAGGGAGCTCTGGTCAGCACCAAGGGGGCGTTGGGGTTGAGCTTTGTGGAGATGGTGAATCTGTACAACACGGGTGTAACCACATTAATAGATTCATGTATATACTAAAGTACAACTGATGCCTGCAGCAGCCCTCAGGCAAAAGCTCAAGAAGAGCACAAGATCCTTGAAGGTTAAGCTCAAGATCTGTCAGTCTGGAGTAAGAAGCAGACAGCAGAGTTAAGGGCCTTCCACTGACAATATCTTGCAGTCTGACTCTGGACACTCAAACTGATAGCACAAAACCACCATGTATCAGTGAGCCAGGAGGAGAGAGGTTGTCTTTCCTATACCTAAAAAATCAGCAGCCTAAAAGGATACTAAGAGCAGATCTATGAAAGAAAGGAGAGAGTCACCATAGATAACTGGCTGAGCATGTACTGAGAGTGTGAAAAGCAAACAAAATCCCTGGACCTAAATACTGTGGGATATCTGGCAGGTGCAGCATCATAAAGACTACCTTTGCAGTACTATTTCTTTTGTCAAAGCCATGTTTAAAAGTGGAAGAGCCACAAGGCGATTTTTGTGTGATTCTGTGTGATTTAGATCTTTTGGAGGAAGGTGGTAGTTGCAGCGAAGCTCAACATGGGTATCTTACAGAAGTGAAGGTTAAGAGGTGATTTGATTAGAGTGTGTAAGTATGTTTTGGGGCAGCAAGTTACTGGAAGAAGAGGCATGTTTAGTTTAAGGAGTAAAGATCTAGGAAGATACTATTTTTAACAGTAAGAATAATTAGCCTTTGAAAGAAGACATCAAGAAATCAATCTAATTTTCTGCTACTTGAAATTTTGAAAAGTAAGCTGGATAGCTTTCTGGAGAAGATGCCATAGTTCCTTTGAAAGGTGTGGGTTTGATGTAAGAAATGTCTGGTGAAAATTTATGTTCTATGTTAGAGCAAGCAGTCAAACACAATGGTAAAAACTAGGCACGGTTTCTTTTAAGATTGCTTCTGCCTTTCCCCATTAATACTGGCCAGTTTGATGCATATTCTGTTTTTATAGATATCCACAGATGAGGATCACAGCTGTTCCTGTGACCCTGAAATCTATGAATCATGCTGTAAAGCAGTGAGTTAAATAACAGTAAAATCCACATCAGCCTGACAATGTTTTTTGCTTTAGTTGTTTTAAGAAAGTAAGTGCCCCCTTAAGCTAGTCTTAAGAACAGATGATAAGGAATATACCTTCCACTGAAGAACATAGGAGTTTTAAAAGCTTAACAAAACAATTCAGGCTTTCCTGAAGATTTCTGATGAAGGATGATGAACGATGACAGTAAGTCATTTAGTGGTCACAGAGAGGCACCATTACCAGAATCTCCTAGTAGTTCTCTTGCCATTACCCTTGGTCTTATCTGTTTTGAACCTGAAGTTAAGCTCTTAGGGCTTGCTGCAGTATCTGGGAAGACATGGGCTCAGTGATGGAGGGTTTTATTTTACAAGGCTCCCTTGGATTAGTTGGATTTTCTACTATGAACTCTAACTGTTGGTTCTCTGTGGCATATTTTTTTCTTGTGTGAGGCAGCCTTTGTCAATAAGAATAAAAATAAATAGCTGCAGTGGGTGAATACACAGCTCTCACACTCCTTTTGCAGCAGCTTGAAGCAGCAGGAAGTCAGACTGTCTTCTTGTCATGGACATAGACCTCAGCCATCAAGTGATCTTCGCGCAGCTTTCACGCCAGATGATCAGTTACTCAGAGGAATATAACTTGATAGCCTGATTGTTCAAGGACAAGCAGGGAGTTTAATTCCTCAGGGGGCTTTCCAGATGTCTCTTGTGCTTTTCTGGAGGGCAACAAGCTCCAGTTGGGTTTCAGGAACAGCAAACTGGTTAAACCACTTTCTTTTGGGTAAATCACTGAAGGAAAAAATACACCTGAAGCATGAGAAGCACAAGCAAAATGCACTTTGAATTTTTTCCAACTCTTTTTTCCTTATAGTAACAAATATTTCGGTTTGATTGAAAAAAAATTAAAATAAAATCTTGAGAAAATAACCATTAATTTAGATATATCTTGAATTCAACTTTAAAATCAAGACACATTTTAACAAACTTATGGTATTCCTGGCTGTATTTCCGTAGTCTGGAATAATAATATCAGTATTTCAGGCCTCAGTGGTCATCCAGTATTGATGATCCACACCTTGCCACTGGATTTTGTTAACATGGCTTTCTTTACTAGCCAGTATGGACCGTACTGAGCTGCCTTTTTTGTTGAACTGTCTTTTGTTTGCTTGGTACTATTATGTTTTACTTCTTCTGAGCCTGTCAGATCTGCAACCTGAAATCACTAGGACAAACCATTCACCAGCTTGGGCTCAAACTGAGCCTCATTTTCCTATTCCCTATCTCAGGAGGGAAAAAGGGTTTGGATATGATACCTAAGGAGGATGGGACCATTAGAAAGACTGTAAGATTATTAAACTAGGCTGCACACAACGTTAGTTTCTATCTAAGGCTGAGTAACTGGAAAAAGTTTTTTGTTTGGTTTTTTTTTTGGTTTGGTTTTTTTTTTAATATGCTATAAGCTTATGGTACTTATGAAAATCTGATCTTTGATTATAAGTGTTTCCAAATTTAAAATATTTAAGATCTGTATTTGTCATTATTCTTGTGGCTGGTTTTAACCAAACCATTTCAGACAACTAAATAGGGAATTAGATTTGGATCATAGAAAACTGCCTGATTCTTAGAAGACAGCATGGGAAGTTATACTTCTCTATCAATCTATATACTCTTTGTCTCTGCTACTGAATTAATCTCCAATAAACTGCAAAGTCTGTGGTAATAATTTTATTTTAAAATAGTTGTACAGCACATCAGTTTAGGAGTGATCCCAAGGAGGGCTTCCTACATTCCTGCTTGTGTCTATCCTAAATGCAAGAATAAGCATTGAATGAAAAACTGCTAATTCAACAAATAATAAAATTTTGAGTCTCGATGAAGTTTGAGTTTGGCTGCTAAATTTAGTGGAGTTAGCATCACCAGTGAGTTTCAATTGCATTTTCATGTTATTTGAATATCATTGGAGATGCTGGAGTTACACAAAGAGAAGGAATAAAAGCATTTGCACTTAACCAAAGGGGTCAGAGAGGAAAGAAACTTCGGCCTCATCCATCAAAAGACAGAAATATGTCTTAAACTGCTTGTTTTGCTTCCTATTTTGCAGTGCTTTAAAATACTTGAAGCTTTTTCAAATCCCCTTGACCAGGTGCTGGTTTAAATTCACAGAATCACAGGATGGCTGAGATGGAAGGGACCTGTGGAGGTCATCTGGTCCAATCCATCTGCTTAAGCAAGACGTCTAGAATTGGCTCCCCAGGGCCACGTATTTAACAAATACTGGTTTCACCAGTATTTAGTCTAGATGGGGACCTTCCTTGATGCAGGGGGAAAAAAAATCCTGAACAACTCCAGTATGCAGAGCTGACCTAGTGCCTCTTATCCTACCCACAACCTGTTCTAACTTTCTTATTTTCTTGGACTCCACTGCCACCACAGCAAACCTGCAGCTTCTGTTTCTGGCACTCAGATCTATACCAGAGACACAGCAGAGTGGCAATAGCAGCCAAAGTCCTACTTAGCTGTGCTCTAGCTTCAGCCATGCAGCTGTTCTTTGGTATCACCTTAACTTTGTCTGTTTTATGTTACCATCACATATATGAACTCCAAACATACATTATAAAAATGGAAAAAAAGCTTATTACCTATTCTTTTTCTTCTTCACCATGGACTACTGTCAATTTAGGCACAGATGGAAAAATTAGGAATAATTTTCGGGAAGGGAAGTCTAGTGGAAATAGGCTGATATTTTATATCCTGGTAAAATGATAGCACTAAGGGTGTCCCCACTTTCTCCTTCTATTAAAAGAAATGGCCTCTAGCAAACATTGTTCAGATAGCTTGATAATTGCCAGCATCAAATGAAAAACAAGCTGGCATTGATAACAGATATGATTCTGTTCCTGCTAATGACAGAGAAAACCTGCAGGATCAGACCCAAAATAAACAGTAATACAAAGATCATATGTCTGATTTCAGTCACACAGGAGGATATTGATTTATCCAAGGGTTACTGAAATGAAGATCTGACTCGTAGTTCAGGTGAGGATGGGGGGAAGTGATTACTGCTTTATTACAAGCCTTCCCTGTAGATATGGGGTGTGGAAATAATCAGGGCTGATCTTACAGGGAGTGCAGCAGATGCACAGCATCTGGTCTCTGGTCTCCAAGGCTACATCTATACTAGTAAACTAAACAGACTTAGGACATGTTTAAGCACTGCTTCATGAGAGCCATACGTTTTAACCCTTACCACCATCTCTGCAGTTGGCCCTTGCCAAGCAATGCTACCCGGGAGCACAGATCAGCAGCTGCTCCCCAAAGACCGTGGGGATGAGCCCACCTTATTTTAAGGGAGAAGAGTGTGAGCTGAGCTGAGCTGTGCAGGGCTCAAGGTCAAAGGATGGGCCACCATTCATCCTGCTTATTTGTATAGACATAGGCAGAAAGCATCCCTAGATGACTGGTTTCTGACTGTCTCATCCACTGTCTCACTTTCTATTTAAATAAAACACATAACCAAAGTATTTTCCCAAGAATGAAACCCCATACTTCAATAGTTTTCCAATGTCCTTTTGATTATAGGGATGAAAGACAAATTTTCATCCCAGCTCTGGTCTCTATCCTTAGAAGAAAACTCTTGTCTTCAGCTAAAGTCAGACAGCCATGAGGCAGGTGCTGACATGTCTGGTCATTACCCAGCCTACGTCAATTTTCCCTCCTCCAATTTCCCAATTTCCCAGCTCCAATGCATAAACTGGATTGGTTGCCATTTGTTCCCTGGGACAAAACTGGGTGCTGGGACAATATGAATTTTCTTCTGAAACCAACATCAAACTCCTGCTGGGAACTTCAGTGAGCTGGATCTCACCAATGGCCTTCTGGAATCCAAGATTATAACTCTGGGGGTGGTTTTAGATTTTATTGTTATATCATAACACTTAATGTTGTTACATTTCACCATACTGTCCAAGCACCTCCTATATAAAATAGACGGGTAGAAGGGAAGTCCATGCTGGATTTTTTTCCTGGATTTTTTGGCTTTTCTCTTTTCTGGGGCCAATTTAATAACAAATTTTAAAGGGTTAATGAGATTTTTAGAACTTTTTTTTACAGAGGCACGCATTTAAACCTGTTTCCACGTTGAAGAAATACGGAATGTATGCAAGATTCCCTTTCAAAGTAACATCATCAAATAATATTCTTGTGTATCTGAGATTTAACATTTCAGATTCTTTCCTCTGCACCTTTTATTGTTCCTATTTACAGTGCACCTGAAACACATTGTGTAATTGGCAGAGAGCCCAGATTTTCCATTTAAGAACAGTTGGATAATTTCACTTTTTCTTTTTCTCCCTCTCTCTCTCTTTTTTTTTGAAACAGCAGGTGCTCTACATTGTAAACAATGCCAGTCACCGTAATATTATTAGCTTTTGCATTTTTATTACATTTTTGCCTCCCTACATATTTTAAACTTCATTGCAAGGCATTTTTGGCACCAGCTCAGAAAGCTTCTTATTTCATAAGGAAGATGGATACCAGTGAACACAGTGCTTTGTTGTCATTTATAATTAGAAAGCGTAAGATTTACTTAATCATTAAACCACTTAATATTTGCGGGTTTGATTCTCATTTTCCATGCGATACATCTACATCTGTCCCATGCAGAACATTCATTGCCTTTTCTGTAACACGGATTTTTCAAACATTTAACCCTTGTCTTTGTATGGCATCAAAACAATCTTTCATAACATTGCTTTTCTCCTCCCTATCACCTTGCCTAAGATCCTGTAAACTGCATTTCAGATTTTTCACAGTTTGATGGGTCAATAGCCAGAAATGACATAGCCCAGTGGTTCTGCAATTACTCTTATTGTGTACTGAGAGTTTATATTCCATTGGATATTAAAAATGTGTGCAAACAAATGGAGTTGAAGAAAAACAAATCAGAAATTCATTTTAAAAGAAATCTTGAGAAAAATCAACACAAGAAGAAGCAGATGAATACTCCAGAAATGCAAATAACGCAAGGCAAGGATTGCCTTTATGTGCAGGTTTTTTTAAAAGTGTGTGTTCACGTGATTTTTAGATGGAGGAGATATCACCTGAAAACAAATTTAGGCAAATGTAACATGCAATAAATATTTATTGTTAGAATTATTTGTGGTTTCAATGAGGTCTTCATTAACAAACAAAGGGGAAAAAAATAAAGCTATTTTCATGTTTATACAGCAAGGATGTCTCTTGCTAAACTGCATTTTGAGCTACATTTTTTTTTTTCCCCCAGATCAATTCAATAAGTGAAAGCCCAAAAGAGAACAGATGCAATATAAGAGCAATAAAGAGAAGTAAAAAAAATTAAAAATCCTTTGTTCTCCCTGCAGTACATCCGTAAATCTATTAGTGTTATTTTCCTTTCTTCTCTTTTTTGCATCCCAAGCCAAATCTCAAGTTCTCTGAAGCAATCCTTAATCAAGCTCCCCAAAGGCCTACGACTGCATGCAGCAATTTCTCCCCTGCTCTCAGCACAGATGTTTCGAGCACATTCCATTACACCTACATGCCATTACAGCTAATGGCTTATTCTGATGAAGAAAGCTGCTTTCTCCTCAGTGCAGCAAAGGGGAAAATAGCCTCCTGTACAGTTCGTACACTGCAACAATGAAATGTGGGGGCAGGTGGTACAACAGAACTCTCTAATGTTAATTACATACTGTATTACCCCCAAATTTGGCTGGTCATTAATTATGCTAATTTACCTTCCTGAAAATTAGCACCGTTCATGTGAACATTTAAGCAGTTTTTAGCAAAATGAGCTATGGCATAATGGTTTGTAAACTCAAACCTTTTGAACTGCCCAAACACAGGACTGCAGTGGCAGCACAAGGCAGTTTGGAAGGGAGACAGGGCTGGCAGGGAAGGAACCCTGCCAGCAGCACTGGCCCTGTCACACACACCTCTGTGACTTTGGACAGTCTGCACCTAGGTGCTCCATGCCTCTGTTTCTGTCTGTGGAAAATTATACCTGCCTCACATAGGCCAAATGTGCTCAAGTTTGAAGAGCAGCATTTGATTCATGAGCGCTGAGAGGATGACGACCCCTTCTGCTGCAGAACATTAGGCTTCAGATTACTGGGAAAGCTGGAGACATCAGATAGATGATCAAAATGTTTTTCTCAGGCAAAGAGTGTTTAACAATTTTTAAAGAAAAAAAAAATTACCAGTTCAAATCTTCTTTCAGAATAAAGGGAAGTGAGAAAAAGAAAGACTCCTGTGCTCTGCAGAGAACTTCAATAGGCTCCATGCTTGCCAGAGAAGATGACGTCAAAAATACAGAGCAAATACCTCTTCTGTCTCCTTAAACCTGTCCTGGCAACTCTGCAATGATTTTTTTGGTATATATTTAGGTTACATTAGATCTCTGCAAAGACTAATGTAGTAGCTTCAAGTATGCCTATAGATACAGATTGATTTTTTTATTTAACTGTTCATAAAATATTAATTTGTGTCTTCTTCCAACAAAAAAGATGATTTTACCATATTGATTATAGGCCTAACAAAGTAAGGTATCAGATTGAGGTTCAATTTGTTTTCCTATGAATTAAATACATTAAATCACATTTTACTCATGTTGAAATTGATTGAGTTTCAGAGTTAAATAAAATATCTTCTCTACATTGTGAACTGTCTCCCTTTCTTCCTCTAGGCTGCTGTTTTCTTCTATCCATCTCCAAGAAGCCATCATCATATTAACATAGATGACAATCTGGCAAGGAGGTGCTGATCAAAGATAAATTTCACACTCGCACTTCGCATTTTCTAATTACACCATCTGTGTCAGACTCTTTCGTGGCAGTTCTGCCCAATCTGTCAAATGCTGCATGCCTATGGGAATGCAGAGGAGCTGAGAAAATCGCCTCCATTTCCCCCACCAGCCGATCCATCACCCCAATCGGAGCTGGGTGGATATATTAGTCTAATTGGTACTGGAATGAAGGTTCCAGACTGCATATAAAATGAGGTGTTTGGGGGATGCAGGACATGAGATTTACAATTTGAATCATATTACAAGGCTTGCCCCAGCTTGTTTCATAGCAAGCTGAGAACAAGCCATGCATGCAATATCAGCATGTGGAGGGGGGAAAGAAGGGAAGAAAGAAATGAGAAATATTTAAAAACAAATCATGAATGAAAAGGTGTCTCCTTTCATTACTCTTGGCTTCTTCCAGACATACTAAATGTAAAAGTAAGTTCAAATTAAATTAAATCATCCTTGTATTAGAATGTAAGAAAAATAAACATAAAGCATTATACCCTGACCTACCAGAGATGGCTAGATGTATTCCACTCAAGTCCTGATCTATTAAATCTGTCAAAATAAGGATGGTCCTTTCACACTAAAAGTGTATTACTTCCTATCCATGATGCATGAGATTAAGTCACAGAGGGTGAAAAGTTGCAGCTTTTCTCACAAGAGTGACATTTAAAATTATCTACTTTACGGATCAACTTTTTTTTTCCAGGGAAATTAATCTCAGCTTTGTACCTGTGCATACAAATTTGCAAACTACTCTGGCTAGGTGCAAGCAAATTGGGTGTAGTGTCTCTGTGTCCCTCTGCAATCACACTTAAAAGTGAAAACAAGTTGCACTTCTGGGTGCACGAAGAGTGCATTTTTGCCATGTTTACTCTTGGGCCTGCAAGCCCAAAAAGCAAGTGCAAAAAAATGGTGTGACAAAAGGAAATCTGGTTGCAGGCTACATGTAAAAATTGTTAGCCACATCTGGGATACATGTTCTTTCACGACATCTTAGTACATTAATACACACACTATTGATTTAAAACTTCACACTTCTTTTTTCTCATCGAAAAATGCACCATGGAGACATGCTCAAGTTCATCTCAAGCATCTGCAATGCAGTCTGGGTTTTAACTCACATTCTCATCTTTTTTGGGTGTTGCCTTCAACATAAAACTTGTTCACCTAAGGGTTATTGAATGCTATGACATTTAAAATGAAAGCAAAAAAAAAAGTATGGAACAATTAAATAACTGTGTTTTCAAACCCCAAATTCTTTAGGACCTAGAATGCAGGATTCAAGCACATTATATGTTCCTATCTTTGGTTTATTTAGTGCAGAGCCAAAGGCATCACTGATGCAAGAATGTTGTTGGTCTGCAGTCTCCACAAAGTAATGCTACCAGAGCACGATACTTTTAACACCCTTTTCTGCATTCAGAGTGAGCTGCGGAATGAGCTGTTCAAATATTCATAAAGGACAGAAGACAAATATTTGGCAACTCCCAACATTTCAGTGCTAAATCATTTAGTAAACACAGGCTAACAGCATTAACACAAGATCAGACAAAACTGCCCAGCACCACTCAGGGCTAGGTCAGCTGAAAGTAACCTTAATGCTGTAAATCAAGCTTTTACTGCCACATGTTTGACTGAACTTGTGTCTTTCTTGAACTTTTGAATTTTTCCCTTTCAAAGAAATGTATGACAGCCTCAAGGTGGAATATGCCAGAATGGCTCCACTTCAGAGGCACAATCAATGAACAGCAATTATCTCAGATATATTTGAGCTTTTTATAGACAAAGACCTTTGTCTGGGTGGGTGCTGTGTAACATAATGTGTCTGTATAGGTTACTTCTCTTTCCCCTGTGCATTTTAATTACACTGGCAATTCCCTGCCCCCCCCCCCCAATAGCTATGAACAGAATTTCAATTACACTTATTCATGAGTGTGCAATGCTCATCTCTGCTTCTGTGAGCCCTGTGTACGGGCTTTGAGGAGGAATCTTGGAGCTGCAGAGAGGCAGGCTGGAGTCTGTGCTGGGGACGGCACCAGGACCTGCCACTGCTCTGGAATCAAAGAAGGGGTGGCAGCCTCCACAGGCACATTTTGCAAGGAGCTCACAGCCTGCCGAGACACATGGCTGCATGACAATGTGTTACACACCACAAGGTCCCTTCCATGTATGTCTTTGTGGAGCTGACACCAATCTGCAGAGCAAGGTGGGTTTCACTGGGTGACCACTGTGGGGCCTCCTGCGTCGGTAATGGTGAGAGGGTGATGGCTGTGCTGAGGAACAGCCATTCCCTGCAGGTCTTCAGCACATGAGAACAATGCACTGAGTTTTTAGAAGGCCAAGAGTTGAGGCAGATTCCTCCAACAAGCTTCTTGTTCCTATTTTATGAAAAGCAAAGGACTACATAGTAGTAGTAGGAAAAATAATGTGGGAAAAACCCAAAAGTATCATGGCCAGAATTCAGCGACTATCCCCCCACACTGCAGTAATCCTGTTCTTCCACATCTTCTCCAGAGTTCCCTGCATGACCTAGGGTGCCCTCATATTGCCTTGGTGTTCTCCAGGACTGACCTTATGCCACCAAGCACACTGGCATGTGGCCAGGCAGAAAAGTTACGACCTGGGCCTGCTCTGCAGCCTTTTCATTCTACAGGGCTCCCATCCAAGTCTCGCTCATCCCCCAGACACTGAGTTTCAGAAAACACATGGGGGTTTCTTGTCTTTGAGACAGATATTGCTGTCTTTGGTTACACTTGGCCAAGAGGCCCAAAATTATTGGTGATGGACAGGCAGACAAATCCAGTGCGTCTGTGAAACAGTGGGGAAAAAGCACCTACAGATAGAGAAAATCAGACAAACCTCTCACTGGAAAATGGTGTGACAGTGCTGACAAGTTGAGAGTACATCAGAGAAACTGGTAAGAATAAAACTATTGGGAACAGCACCAGCTATACACCACAGAGTGAAGCTGCGCCAATGCACACACATACAGAGTAACTGTGAAGCGGGAGGAACTGCAACCCTCTCTCAAATGAGAGAGATTTCCGCAGCCCAGGACATATTGACATGCCTGGAAAATCCCCTTTTTTCCCTGCAAGGCAGGCCAGGCACAAACTGTCTGCAGTGGGAACGACAATGAACCTTCAGGCAAGACTTTCAAAACTAAACAAACACAAAAAAAAGAGATTTACTTGGCTGCTCTTTGTGCCGTCGCAAAGCCTGTACCTGCTTGTTTAAAACAAAATCTGGAGGGAAGGCCCTGGTGTCACCACAGGACTGATGCCCATCACTGACACCCTTCCCCAAAACCCCATGATGGTGGTATATAGGACATTTCCCAGTTTCCTGAAAACACATGCTGTTTTTCAGAGAAGGAAAAACAGTTTTATTGTCTCTGTGAACTTGGAACAGTCTGCTCACACAAGTGACAGAAAAAGTAGTTTCTACAGTTTTATCTTGCTATCCAGGCTGCTGTATGCAGTTTCTAATGAATCACTACAGTCCTCCCTGCTCACACCTGCCTAAGACCAGTGAAGTCCATGGCTTTGCACAGGTGTTGTTAGGGACCTTCGCTGGAGACAATGGGGTTGTGCAAGTTTAAATGAGGCATCTGAGCTTAAGAAACCGTTATTGCAGGCGTTGATGGTAGGTAAGAGGAAACAAGGACTTGCAGTTGGAAAAATCACTCTAAATTTGTAAATCAAACACTTATGATATGAAAATTAGTGTTGCAAGAGACCTGGATTTGTGCTGTGCAGCTCTTGCAGGCTCTTGTCAGAGCAGGGCTATGCTTTCAGCAGAGACAGACATTTTTTTAGAGCCCATACAGCTGCAGCCAGTAAGTATATGCATCATTGTGGTTGAATAAATAAATATCCACTAAAGGAACTTGGTTCAGAAGAGTAAAATAATTAAGAAACAGAAAACATTACTGCCCATATTCAATTAACAGCTGATGTATTGTCAGAAAGATGGATCAATCTGGAATGATTTGACTAAAAGCAACAGTTTAGATAACTTGTCTGATAATGGCATGTGCATATCCCATAAATGCCCAGCAATCCTATATCATTAAGTCTTCAAGGACAAGCCTGACTGATGGCAATGTACCTGCAGGAAGCAGCTCAGATGGAGAAGATCCAAAGCATGCCAGTAAAGTAATTACCTGGGATGGTGACTGTGCCATGTGGTTAGATAGGAATGGAGCAGATATTGCAGTGCTCTGAACTCTACCCTGGTTCCTTCTGCTGAGAGGCAGCTCCGTGCACTGGCAACTGAGGCAGAGACTGGTCTTTGCTTGCTCTTCTTCCTTACTTATTCTACTGAGCCTTCAAGGTCACTGTCTCTGTGCCATTTCAATACACCTGCACCACTTTTACATGGCAAAGGATTACTGTGTCCAGCAACAGTGACTTCATGCTTTGTGTATCACAGTATAAACTGTTCCAAACACAAGCAGATCCAAGATGCACCAGAAATTTGAAATCAAAGCGATGCCATCTCCCATATGCAGAAACACACAAGTTGTTTAACAGTTAACATTCACCAGCAATGAATCTATCCTCCTTATTTATTTTTTTTTCAATCTCTGTCTCCTGTTACCATTCAGTGCAAGGACTAAAAATAAGTATGTCACAATCATGCAACCCAATCCAAGTAATCAAGCACTCCTATTTCAGCAATGCTCTTTATGTATAAATATTTCAAGAATAAAGATTATTTTTGAGCTCTTGAGTGCAGAAATATAATATTTACACTTACAAAACTAATATTTGGGAGAAGAATTCAGTGAATCATCCTCCTCTGCTTTCCAACAAATGGAGGCTGTAGTTTCTTCACCCTCATCAGAAGAACTCAGTACGTGGGAGTAAGGGGATTGCAATACGAAAGATCAACAAATCTTTGTCTTGGTGGTGTCTCATTCCAAAGCACACAAGCCAAGCAACCTTCAGCAACAATTACCTCAGCTCAGTTTAGTTTCCCTTTAAGTATGGGAAAAACAGGGGAACAAAGTACAAAAAATTATACAAGACTTATACTGAACTTCTGGAAGATGGGGGTTTTTCTTTTCAGTCTTGCATCTGGCCATTTACTCAGCAGAATACAGAATCACAGAATCACAGAATGGTAGGGGTTGGAAGGGACCTCTGGAGATCATCGAGTCCAACCCCCTTCTCAGAGCAAGATCACCACAGAATCTAGGGCAGGTCACACAGAAAAGCATGCAGACAGGTCTTGAAGGTCTCCAGAGAAGTAGACTCTTGATCAGTCCTAAGGGTAGATCAGAATTATACCCCAAGGTTTTGGAAGTCCAGCAAAGCTCATCTAGACAATCCCAGTACATATTAGATTGTTTAGGCCAGAGAAAAAGACAGATGACACTTCTTTTATGGACTTTTGGCAGAGGGTGACCTCTGTTTCAGCGCTTGAAACTTTGGCTTAAGCTAATCTGGTCTTCAAGGCAAAAGCAGGTCTCTTCCTACTGTGTGCCTCCTTTTATGTGAAGAACTAAAAGTGAAATAAAAGGCCTTACTCTTGATCTAAAACATTTTACTTATTCCTTGTTTGATTACCTCTAGATCTTTTCAAACATGATGGTTGCCTTTAAGTCAGTGAGAAAAGTCCCCTCTCACAGGTTTCACTGGGAGCGGGATCTGTCACAAGGAAGTCATCGATACTCTTGTACCTTGTGGACTGCCTACATGTAATTTAAACAAACTGTAATAGAAAGCAAAAACTGACCACATTCAATATGCTGATTTTGTTTCTTGGACCCATATCTAAAAAAACAGATTTAGCACGCAGATTGAGCAAACAAGTTAAGAACTAATTATTATTGTTATTATTTATAGCACATGGAATATGCTGATGTGAACATTTTACTTCAGGAGATTATTTTGCAGAGAGAAACATTATTGGATTTCTTAGCTGTGTTCTTAGTTATGCCAAAAAAAAATTAGTAAAACTATTCTAGGCTTGCTGAAGTAAACTTAGACCACCGTGACAATTCTGTCCTGAGCCATTCTACAAAATTTAAAGGTCACAACTGACACCAATCAGCTGCCACCCAAGGCTGAAAAGAAAAGCTAAAGCTCCATCCCGGACCTTGCTGATCCATTCAATTCCTACATGTGGTGCCTTGACCAGAATCTAGAATTCCCCATACTGCTGAATGAAGAAGGACATTTGACTTTTGCTTTCTAGGAATGACTTTCACATGCTGAGACAACAATGAAAGAGCCGGATGTCATATGCAGAACTAATTTTGGTTATGAAAGAGACGGTGAAAGGAGCATAATATTTTTGATCAGATTTACAAAACTCAAGGTCAATTCTGTGCTGCCTCCTTTAAAAGCTATAGCAAAATGCCAATTGTATTTATAGGACAGGACTGAACCTGGTATCCACATCCACAGACATCTCATGTAAGACCTTACATATCAGCATAGTTTTGATTTCCATCACACCGTAGATATTGCCCACTTTAGGAAAAGTTGTCGTCATTGTCTGAGCAAACGTATTATGTTAAGCCCACAATAGGTGCAATGTTTTCCACTGAGGTGGATCAGGTTCTCCTGAATTAGTCAGAGAACTGCCTACCAATATTAGTAGCAGTATGTATTTAGTCACACTAGGAAAATTAAGTCATTGAAATTAAGTCAGTGATTTTGCAACTGAATTTTAAGGGGAAAAATGTTGCAGAAAATTTTCACATATCTGTTTCAATGTTTTCATCTGTCAGTGTTTGTCATTCTACTTCTTCTTCACCTTTCGTCTTCAGTGACAAAATTGAGTGTGGAAAAGAAACGGCAGGCTGTAAGGCTCTGAAAGGTAAGGTACATTGCTTATTTTGTTTGTTTGTTTTTGTATTTTTGTTTTGGTTTTCTTTTTTTGGATCAGCATCTATATTTCTCAGATTCCCCTTGATTGGTTTGCCTTTTCTTAAAGATATTATGGTACTATTATTTATTGTTCCATCAAGGGTAATAAAAAATCATTCCCACCACAAACCCATAAATGAATAGTGGACAGTAAAAGACTAAAGTTTAATGTGAACTTCTATAGAGTTTGGGGGTTTTTTTACATCTTAAAACTCCGGAAATGCTAAGAAAACCTGGAAACATGGAAAGGGTGATAATATCTTTTTTTTTTGTCTGGAGAAAAATTATACAGCTACTTTTGATAGTTCACTAGTAATATTTTATGTTTTCCCTAGCAAAGACCCTTAATCCTTCAAGCAAAGGATTCAAGACGGTATTGAATTAAAAGCAACACAGTTTTTCATAATGGAATAGAACATTCAAGAAGCAGTTGTAATTTTGAAGGGAGATGAGCCATCTGTTTAAAGCCTTGACACTGATAACACAGG
This sequence comes from Apus apus, assembly GCF_020740795.1. Lineage (NCBI taxonomy): Eukaryota > Metazoa > Chordata > Aves > Apodiformes > Apodidae > Apus > Apus apus. Next base: position 131,855,481 of record NC_067283.1, read on the forward strand.
GACAGAGAAATTCAGTTGAACTGTTCACAGGACCAGTTACTTATGTAATTAGGCATTTTTTGGGATGGCTCTGTAGAACGTGACTGGATTTCACTGCACTAAAATCACCAGAAATCATAAAATTCCAGCAGTGATGTCAAAACAATGACCATAACACTGAAAGCATTTGCAATGTTATTCTCATTATTTTTCATCATGACAGAATTTATTAAGGCTATTTATTATTAACACATGGGTTTGTGGGTTATTAATATTGCATGTAGATATATATGATTCCTGTGTTATTGCCCAGCATAACTGAGATTTCAGCGGGAAGACAGACTTGGAATTTTAAATATTGAATTCCAGATGTCTTCTCAGTAGACCTTTACTACACAAAGATGCATTATGCATTTACAGTTTACTACCTGGAGAGAAAAGAATTAATATAGGGGTTGCACATGTCCAGCTTCTATGTCAGGCTCAGCTGAGGAAATCAGTTCATACCACAGCTGGTCCAAAATCTATCACATTTTTAAATTTTTGGCAGGATGTCACCTTAGGCACTGTAAATGGTGTATGTGTGCTATATAATTATATTGTCCATGGATTTATGCACCTGTGTTGCATATTTCATTACATTTTCTTGGCCTGCTTATTAGGACTACATTTTACATGTCTAATAATATGATTCAAATTCTACCAAATATGAAACACTAACATTCAAGCAGAGCTAAATGAAGCTTAAGTAATTTAACATAAACCAATGGAAGACAAAAGAATTACTTCAGCTATAGCAAGGTCACAAGGTTCTTCTTGCTGATCTTCCACCCACATTTCCTTTCTTTCTGCTTGTAAAAGAATATTGAGCCCAAGAGTTGCAATTTTAATCCATTAATTTACTGACAATACAAAAGAAAGCTTGTCTGTTTTTTTTGGAAATAAAGTGCTAATGTGAAGTTTACAGAAAATCACAACACACTTGGAATCTTTTGCAGAATCAAGTCAGAGATAATACAACAAATATCATGTGTATTTTGTTGTTTCTAAACATCAGTTGGCCGTGTAAAAAGTGTAATAGAAAAATTAAAAATTTGTGATTACAATGACACAGAGAGCGTGCCAGCAACTCTGTGGATGGCTTTTTATCTCATTCCCTTAGTGAAAACAGTTAACTAGGCACTGGTGAGATATTCTGTAACTGTGCAACAAAAAGCTGGCACAACTGCCAAGTGTGGCATGCCAGATGTGTGAATACATTCTGGAGAGCAGTATCAGCAGCTCCAACGGAAAGCCATAGCCATTAATCTAGAGACCTCTGGGAGTTCAGGATCGTGCTGTAAAACCTAGACCCTGCCAAGACTGCATCAGATAAAGCCATCAATGCATTGTAAAAAAGACACAAAACCTATTTCATGGGCTGCACTGATCAAGCAATTACAATCATTGACTACATTAAGCAAAGAAACAGCGGGGTGCCCTATAAAATTGACTGCCAACTTGAATAATCAATAGACTCCATGTAGAGTAAATTAAATAACTGAAAAACTATTTGGAAAAGCAGAAGTTAAAAAGCCAATCTGTAATCCCTCATCCATGGAAAAACAATCCTGCATCCAAAAGATTATTTAGCTTGCTTTCATTCTTGTCAATGGCAAATACAGTAACAGTAAACTAAGATGTTCTTTAACTATCTCATTCACTAGTTAATAATTGTTCATTTAACCCAGGCATTCATAATCAGTGCATGCATTAGTATCATACCTCCCAATCTGCCAGGCTTCAAACATGGGCCTAAATTGCAGGGCTAATACTCAGAACAAGGGAACCCAGAGAAATTGTATATACACTGGGAGACTTAAAATGATACGGAGTGCTTTCCCTAATACAAGGCATACCCCATTTGGCCTGACTCTTCTGATTATTTCCAACATGAACCATTTATAGCAATAGCCATAATTTTGCAGTTGATGGTAGAATGGGTTGGAAATGTTACAAAAGAGCCTTTTTTTCATCAGAAGATGCTGATTCATCAGAAACAAAGGTTATTTAAACAGAATGGAGTTGACTAAACAGTTTTTTTAGCCCAGCACAGGAGGGCAGTTGACAGAGAGCTTCCTCCTCTCTCCCCTCTGCAAACACATGCAGATGGTGATAATGTGCTCCCCCCTCATAGCTGCCCATCAAGGCAGTGGCTGGAGCATGTGCTTGTCTTACAGCACTCCTCCAGAAAGGAAATCTGAACCCAAGTGTTGAGCAAGGACCATCACCCTGGATTTCCTCTCTTCTGGCTCTCAGATGCTTCTGTGAGGAGTATTAACAGCTTTTAGATTTTGAATCTAAAGAAGCCTAACACTTTCTGGGTTTTGTGGATTTTTTTTGTTTGTTTTGTTTTGGTTTTTTGTTTTGTGTTTTGTTTGTTTGTTTGTTTGTTTTATTATTTTTTGTTGGTGTTTTTTTGTTTTGTTTTTTTGTGTGTTTTGTTTGTTTGTTTGTTTGTTTAAATTCTTTTTTAAACGTGGGAGGGGTTTAGAGTATGCCTAGATGGCTGTGTAGGAGTGGACTGCAGTAGTGCTGTGGAGCAATCTGTGTAGATCAGCAGTCCACCTGCAAATTGCTAGAGCTGGATAGGAGCTGTCTTTTACTGATTGCACTGTCGTATGTCAATGGGGCTCATCCAGACATAGTTTTGGACAGAGGCCATCAACACGACAAGCGTTTCTTTCAAGGCTGATACTTTCCTAGGATTAGGACAGCTAGAGGCATATTGCAAAAGAATATCCAAGTTATTGTGTCCTAGCATATACTGTCCACGTCGCTAGGACTTCTGGGCACATATTCCATAGCGCTTTGCTTGTAGTAAGATGAGCCAGCTGTTGGCACTGGAAGACTATCAGTGCTTAAGAGTGCTCATGACTTTGTGCCTCACTATCAACTGGAATACCAACCTGAGAAAAAGGAGAATGTCAGGTTTTAATTCCTGTTCCAACCGGCTTAAGTGCTGTTTCATATGGCCACGGGTTGTGCATATTACCTGAATGTAGTTCAGCACTTGGCAGGAAATGTGCTGCAGCAAAGACATACCCCAAAAGAACAGTTCAACAGTATTAGATTGCTCCGTATTTCAAGAAGGAAGGGACACCTGTAAAAAACTCAGTTAATGGAAAATATTCTGATTTTATATCCAAGGGAAAGTGAGTCCTTTTAATTCCTGTAGTAAAACCAATAAATGCCCTTTCTGAAAAAAACCTGCACTTTTGATGTCTATGCAAATTTTCTCAGTTTTCATTCTCTTGTTTTGAAAGAAAAGTCCCTTTTTGCAGTGAAAATATATTCTTTCTTGGAAGGAATGAAAAAACAAAACAAAACAAAAAAAAAAGCCTTCTGTTTTCATTCTACCAAACTAGAAAATATCGAAGGCAAAGCTGCAACATATTTTGCTTTTCAAAGAATCTGGAGAAATGTGATTTAGCAGTTTTTCCAGTGGTGCAAATATTTTTTACTCACCTCACAGTAACATGGTTTTTTTGTGTGTGGATAAATTAACACGTAAGCAAGGGTGTTAGGCTCTATACCTATGGTAATAGCATGAGTATTCTTCACTGACAAATGTTTTCTTTTTTTTTTTTTTTTTTTAGCTGAAACATAATGTAGAATTTTGGATTCATTCAGTCTGGTCTGCAGATTAAAGGAAAACAAATGAAGAATTAAAATTAACTCCTCACTATACAAAGCTTTTCCATTTCATTGAAAAAATACTTCCAGCATATACTCAGCACATATTCAGAACAAATCTTGTAGCAGTCACCAATACTGGCAAGGTTTTTGTAAATTAGGGCACCTGGGAAATCTGCAGGACATCAATTCATCAGTATTTTGAGGAGTTTTGTACAAGCATTTTTCTTTCTTGGTACACAATAACTAAATTGTCAATAAACAGTCTGGAATAACAGTACTCTCTTTCTCACCTGTTTAAAAAACATGGGTATAAAACTTCTGAAAACATGTCCATTATAAACAAATTCACAGTAACTGCATATCAAACAAAGAGAAATATGATAGACTAAAAATGATTATGTGCCACAATAAAATTTTCCAACTTGTCTGCTGATTATATGATAATGCTGCCCATAAAAACGAGGGTGGGAGGAAAGCACTGAAGAAAACCTGATAAAAGATCATACTGAAACCTATTGTATTTACTACTTATTAGATTCTGAACTCCAATAGATCTTGATTGTTGAGAGCTTGGGTATTTAAAAGCCTGAAGATCATCAATTACATTACTCATAATTTCCACATCTGCCTGTTCCCCAGCAATTCAGAAAGAGATGGCTGTTATAAGAGTCTTTCTGCAACTTGATTACTATGAGTCTCTGTTACAATGTGCTCTTGAAATGCCTTTAAGGATTTGAACTTAACTGTAATTTGCAGCTTTATGGAACTCCTACATGGGTAGCTTTTTGGTGATAGTGAAAATCAAATGAGTGGAGATGGTCCAAATTACCTGGAAGAAAAGCAGGTCCTTATCCACTCTCAGGAATCCCTACAAGCCTGCCAAAAGTACAATAAATGCACTCTTCCTTCCTGTGTCATCTGGAAAGTGAGTATGTATTTCAAATTAAACAGAAACCTTGATTAGCTCTGTTATTATGAAGCTAAACAGCAAGAAGACTATGTTTGGAGAAGGCATTTGCAGGCTGCAGGGAATGTTTCTGCCCTATTGTGTCACTTTTCAAAATGAACACTTTTTTTTAACATAACCCTTTCTTTTTTCAAAGGGCTGACATCCTGATCTGATTTCTCATTAAAGTCAATGGAGAGCTGCCCATTTTCTCTTATGGGAGTAGGATCACACTAATGGAGTGTACTTTTCTCATTCACAAGCATTCATACCTATACTGCTTAAAGACAGTACAAGGTGCTCTTACACTGAGATCAGTCTGACTCTAGGAACAGAAATATGTTCTTCAGTAACTATACTGGCTGCTCCTTTGTTATTTCTTGGGTGCTACTTTTATTTGAACTCGGTTTTGTAAAGAGTGGGATTTTGAAGGAAATTGACACACTTAAGTTGCAGCACAGGATGGAGGCCTGTATGAAAAGACCCACTGAAATCACTGAGAGTATCTGTAAGGTAATATTAAACGCAAGTATTGGACCTCAGAATTTACATATGTATCATGTATTGTGTTGTAGAAAAAGGCTGGCACGTGCATAACGGATGAATCAAATAAAACAGTCAGAAATAATGTGAAGGCACTCTTAGAGATTGAAAAGAAATAAATATATAAATAAAAGCATTTACAGAAATTACTCATACAAAGGATAAGTGTAGAATATGCAGCTTCCTTAGTTGCCAGTCTTTCAGCATAACTTCTTCCAGGTGATCCTTTTTTCCTTAGGTTGAAATATCTCAGTATTTCTCATGGAAAGAAAATGCTCTCACTACTGCTTTACTGGATGTCACTTTTGTGAAGCCCACAGAACTTTAATAAACATAATTTGTTTGTAATTTACTATAATTTATAGAAATTACGTCTGTTACTAACACTTGATGGGATGTTCAGGACAGAGGGGAGTCTTGCTTTGAAGTTTCCTTCCTTATGTCTGTCCTTCATCAAGAAGAGCCCTGAGAATCCTAGAATTATTCAGGTTGCAAAAGACCTGGAAGATCATCCAGTCCAATGTTTAATCTAGCTCTACTAAACTATCTCTACCAGCCCACTGCTAAATCATGTCCCTAAGCACTGAATCTACATAATTTTTAAACACATTCAGGGATAGTGATTCAGCTACTTACCTGGGCAGCCCATTCCATACAAAAGGCTAGATGTCAGAATGAAGCCTCCGAACACCAGGAGACAGGCAACTTGGAAGTTGAAATGAGTTTCCCAAGGAAGAAAAGATGACAAAAAGCTAAGGGGACGGAGGGTAGAAGTAAAGAACAATAAACGAAGTTATAAAGTTGTGAAAATAGTGTCTAAAGGTGATGGAAGGGAACACAGGAGGAGAAAGGTGACAAGGAAATGCACACACTGCTGAAGTAATGGAAGAAGGTACATGCGGGAAGAATGGCAGTTCTTAAGAAACTGTATCACCATCCTGTGATAAATGCAAGCAAGAAGGCTATGGCAAAAAGAAAGATGACTATCAGCTTCTGTTTTGAACTGCTGTTTGAAAACTTACTTTGCTAAATCCTGCAAACCAGTAAGTTGATGATGTGAAGACAAGCTCTGACTTACAATTGCTTCATCCAAGGCACCTGCAGGAATGTAAAGGAGGAAGATGTCAATTCTGCCTAGGTCATATGTGCAATTCTGCATTCACCTCATTGCACTAAACACATTTGTGATTTACAATGGTGAATATGAAAGGAGAGAGAGGCTTTCTTCCCAGAGCAATGTGACAGCTCAAACAGAATGCAGTACTGCACATCCTGCCCTACAGCAGAGAAAGGCTTTGTGGTATTTGCTTTCTCAGAAAGATTTCCTTTGTCAATCCAAAGAACTCTTATCCCTAAATATATTTTGATTTTAATAATTTCAGGTTTAATTATATTTCTTTATGCTTGTACAGGAGGTATGATCCTCCCAGTTTTCATATAGTAGGAAAAGTCAGCATTTTGTATCTTTCAAGACCATGATTGCTACTATGATGATACTCATCTATGTGAGTATAAAAAGATTTCTGTTTCTCGATGATTCCATGTTGATCTGCATATCTAAACGGATAAAACCGTCACCATTGCAAATACCAGTACGACTTGGGTTTTCTCAGGCAAGATATAGCTAATGGCAAAAGCTTTCTACTGAATACACCATTGCTACATCACTTTTATGGACTTTTCCAAGTGTTATTTATATATAACTGTATTTATAGTCTGTTCCTTCATTTGCAAAACTCTTGCTACAGATTTACATATCAATTTTCTGGGAAGCTTAAAAGCATAGAAACATGGCTTTCCCTTCTAACAACAGGAATTCTGGGAAGATGGAAAATAGAAGCTTTGAATTGTTTACTGAAACTAAGTAGTATTTTCTCATGTAATTTAGTCCATAATAAGCCCTGCTAAGTGCACTTACTAAGTAAGTATGAAATAAGTAACAACATATTGACAAAAATACTTTGGATTAGAGATGAAGTTGCACTACACACTAATGGGGTTAACCATGTGTTCTGTCTGCATTACAAAATGGGGGAAAATTTCAAGTGTTGAGGATGGAAAGAATTAATATTTTTTTCCTACAAACAAAAACTGAAATACATGTAAGCAGACACTACAATGGGACTTGACTCACTTTATTTCATCTCACTCACCTAAATTTTAAGATAGATACAAATTTAGGTTAATAATCCATTGCACTTTATATACAGAAGAAGATACCATCAGAAGCTGAATCACCTTTTGCCCCAAACCCATCTCAGAGCAATGGAATGAATCACCCTATGGAGATGCTTATCCTCTCCATCAGCTGCAGCAAATGCCCTGAACTGCACACCTAACTTTCCAGCGCCTGAAGTTAGGTGTGTTTCTTGCTGCAGAGGAGGGACACACATTCCTCATTCTAGAGAAAAAAACCCGACAACTTTTCAATAAGCATGTTCATCCCTTTGTGTAGTCAAGATTACATGGTTCTGTTTCCTCAACAGAGGATTAAGATCCAACAATATATATGGCCCCTAATGTACATATTCACATAGTCATCTGCATAGCCCATTATGTTGCAGGAGAATTTTTGAAGAAAATTATCAGAGCACATCTGCTATGAAGACAGGCTGAGAGAGTAGGTGTTCACCTGGAGAAGAGAAGGCTCCAAAGAGACCTCATAGCAGCTTTTCAGTACCCGAAGGGCCCTAAAGGAAAGCTGGGGAGGGACTTTTTACAGGGGCTTGTAGCAAGATGACAAGGGTTAAAGGCTTTGAACTGGAACAGAGTAGATTGAAGTTAGACATTAGGAAGAAATTCTTTAGTGTGAGGGTGATGAGACACTGAAAGAGGTTGCCCAGGGAGGTTCTGGATACTCCCTCCCTGGAAGGGTTCAAGGCCAGGTTGGATGGGGCTCTGAGCAACCTGATCTATCAACCGTTCTATGATTCTATGACATATCTCCAAAGGTATGCACAGCAACCAAAATAGTTCTGCACAGGCCAACTCTGCCTTGGTAGGTATAGTTGCTATACCCAGTTGCACAGTGCTATATCCTGGTTATCTGATCTGCTTCTCAGCTGGTGTGGCTGTATGACTTTGGACCTGAATTGACCTGTCCAACAAGCTTCAAAACACCTAACAGCAGAGCTGTCCTTTCCTGCGCTTATCACCAAGCCTTAAATGAAAAATCTGATAAACTGTGAAAGTTTTCACAAAAAAAAGGGAGTCTATACTGCTGATTTTCATGGCTTTGAAGCCTGTTGCAATGGAAGAGAGGTGTAAATATAAAAGATTTACCATAGGGAATAGTGGCTCCTCTTGGTCTGTCACTATGCGGAAGTAGCACCAGTGGTGTTGAGATTAAACCCTGTGCTCCCTCATTTAAAGCTGAAACAATGTCAGAGAACTCTGACAAATAAGAAGTCTGATTGGTCTGATAGACCTGAAAAAGTTGTTGAGGAAGTGACTGATACAGGTCTGGACAATAAAATAAAATCACAGCTACATAAGGTGGTAGAAGATTTCAATCAGACATGTCTGTTACTGTATGCTGAAGAAGCATGCCTTGAAAATTCAAAATATAACCCCATATTTGAACATCCCTGGCAGACAAACTTTTGCTAGTTTTATGGGTGCAGGCATACTGATTACTCAATTAAAAATAAACAATAAGCACATAGAAAACAATATCCCATAAGGAAGCGTGATACAATGTACGAGGAGCTGTCTGAATGTGTATTAAGGGGAGATGCAAAGCTACTCTTTGCAGCTAGGGTGCTGCATAGATGGATGTCAGCATGGGCTGTTATGCAATCAGCATATTATATTTTCTATCTATCTGCCATGCTGACAAATAAATTAATCTGTTTGATGAATCTGATCAAAACTGATTCAGCAATTAAAACAAACAGTTAGAGATCCTGGGGGTATTTGGCAGGATAGACTTTAGACTTAATTCACATTCATGTCCAGATAGATGTCTGAAGATGGACTAATGCAATACTGACAGTGATCAGTGGGATAGACAGAGTCTAGAAGAAGGAAAGAAAGAAAATTAAGAATTTTATTTTTCATTCACCCTCTTCAGTCTCATTTTCAACCAGCTGCGCTACGGAGTCATGGTCACACTCCATATATGATCAAAGGGTAAGTTTTAAGCCTACGTTTCCTTGAGAAACTTTGTTCACAATCCATAGCTTCTGTGAAGATATCAGCTCCTTGCCCTCCAGATCTCTCAAATGACAGTCCTGAGAGATGCTGAGTAAACTTCATTAAACTGAAGCACAGCAGAGGCCATGCCAAGCTCCTCCAATTCTAGATCATAGTTTCTGCAATTCAGGAATGTGCTATATCCATTTGTTTAAAGTTGTTTAAACATCATTGACCCTAAAAGTGAAGGACATTTTTCAAAGGAGATGTCTTAACATCTGAAGCTTTACCAGCACTTGGGGAAAAAAAGATTTATCCACCTCTATGCAGAGGCTGATATTAAAATGAAATAATATTTCTGAGTAAATAACTCAGGCCTGTTATGTTAAGATGTTCAAAGCAAAGACAGGGTGCAGTACCATTCCAGTAGCTATGAAATTGCCACCAATAGCTGCTATTTCATGCTTGTTCCCACTATCATAAAAATTAATATAAACAATGGAAAGTAAGTCAGTTTGCAGAAAGCCTTATGTATTATTTTGCTGAGTAAAAGAAACACCAGATCTGTTTCTTGTTTAGGACAGTCAGCTATGCTACATGAGCACAAGCTGCTCTGTCACCAGCCTTGAGGGTCACAGTTCTAATAGGACTAAGCTACAGACCTCATAAAATCAAGTGTAAACAACTTCTTTCAGTACCATCTTATGTTGAGATCAAGTAGCCAAATTAAGTATTCACTAAGGTCTTGTGGTCAAAATATTAATTGAAATTTCAAGGACATAGTTTTTAGAAAAAGAAGATAATTAAACTGAGGACTAGACACTTATACAGCAACATTCAAAATCATATCAATGTAAAGAAGCATTAAAGAAGAATTTTTAATTGATAGGCACATAATTGCAATTCTCTGAAAGAAATCAGTGCACCCAGCATGAAACATATGAGTTTTACAAACATCATTTCAATTTTTTTATTACCTACGAGCATTAGGATATACTTCCTTGACTCTATAATAATTGCTTGCAGTTAATTACAAATGAAACAGAAGTGTTGGTAATATTAGACTTGCACCCTGCATAAAGCTAGAAATTACTGCTATTACTCTTATTTGCTGAGAATATTGGGTCATAGATGCTAATTAGCAGTTCACAGCCCCCTACAGGAAAAAATTCATTATTATGAAAATCTGTCTTGGTAGGAAAAGCCACCACTCATGCCACTGTGAATGTTTTTGTCAGAGCAATTATAAGGTATGACAAAACTTGAGATTTACTTTTGGATGAAGAAAATCATGAAGGTTAAAAATATGACATGCTAATCTAAAAGTTAATTGCCATATCTAGAAAAGAGATCCTGACCTATTTTGTCTTAGTAAAATCTTGGTTAGAATGACAGGGAAATTTTAGTAAGTGTGCACACAAACATAACTTCCTTCAAAAATATGTAAAATGTAAGAAAATCCTCTCCATAGCCAAGTGAAAAAAAACAACAAAGTAAAATGAGAGATAAGCAGCTAGTAGAAATGAATGTTGCAAGGTCATACCCCTAGAGCAAGGAACATGATTTATTATTCATCAGTAATTTGGGGGTAACATTTAATTTTCCTGTGAACAAGGACCTGATTCAGGAAAAAACAAAACAAAACAAACAAGAAAAAATAACCCTTGTTTACCCAAGTTTTCTGCAGAGCATATTTGAAAAATATGAGGAAAAAACCAGTGCTTCTGTGTGATTTATTAAACCTCTCCCTCCATAGCACATGCAACTAACTTTGTATGCTTGAGGGAAAAGGGTGACTAAAAGAGCAGGTAATTGCAATGCCAGGCTAAATTCTGCTTGTTTACTGAGAAAGAAAAATGTCAGTGCCATGTCAGGCTGAAGAGGTGGCTTAGAAGTGGTTCTAAGTCACAAAAGAGTGCGGGGACAGTCATTGCTCCTCATTTTAGCCAGGTGAAACCAGGCAGCTAGTCTAAAGTGATTTCCTGGGCTAAAAAGAGTGACATATACCAGCTTCTCCCAAACAGCTACAGAGTGACCCTAAAACACAAATTCAGGCTACAGGCCAAGCTTTCCACAACTTCAGGTGGAAGGAAAAGGACCCCAATTTTAAACAGCCTAGAGATACAAGTCCATTCAAAGTCAGATATATTCAGCTGCTTATTGTTACATTAAGTATAGCAAAATTATGAAGGAAAAGTAGGAATTTGAATAACATATACATGCTGTTCTAAGATGGAGAGGAGGACCATATGAATAGTCCTGTGTTCTAAGGAAAAACAGTTTGTCAAAATCATGCTCTACCTTGTCTACATTAGGCTGAACTTTGCTTTCAGCAGAGCTGACTGGATTTGCATCAGTGAAACAGAGAATGGGACTTGACTGCTAATGCAAACACACTGCTCACCTACTAGTAATGAAATTGAATTTTCCTTTCATCAGAGGGGATTACATTTGTTAAAATGAAACAGAATGAAGCATTATTTGAAGACCCCTAATAGTACCCAGAAAAAGAAAAAAAAAATCCTGTCTTAAAACTGGGAAATGAAACCAGTCATGCAATATGATGTTGCAGAATTTTTTATCCATATATGCTGGCAACTTGCTAATCCCCTGAAACTCTAGTATGAAACCTGGAACTGTGAATAAAACCAACCAAATTCCAGCTTACCCATACATTGCAGGCCTTGTTTAAAAAATGAGAGATCTTTATGCACAAACAGAGAAGGGGCTTGGGGCATTTAGGAATGCATAAAGCAGTATACAAGGAGAGCATTATAAAGAGGCAAACACATTTTTTCAGACATTTAAGAAAATATAACCACTATATGGTAGTCATCTTATATTGGTCACCCAAAGCTGCTCTGCTCTGCAGTATAGCCTGTTTTACTAGCATAATTTAGCTACCACCTTCTGGACACATACCTGACACTACTGCTTTGAAAATGCAGCATGGCAATGAATTAACAACATGAATTGTGAGGTATAGTTCAGCAGGTCTCCAGGAAACAAACTCTGAAGATCAGTGGATTTTTTACATTGCTGTATCACAGAGGACCAATTTTAACTCCTACAATTAGCCTTCATTCATCTGAGTGGGAATTTTGCAAAAATTTAGGTCCTAAATTTTACTAGAAATGTTATTTTCTGACAGCCAAGGCCAAATGTCACTCCAATCCAGGCAATGCAGAAACAAGGTATAGTTATAACGAGCAGTCACAGTACTGTGGTCACGGTGGTGTGTTGATCATGGTGTCCTGAAACAAGAAAGCAGTGCAAATGGGTACATCTGGGCTAACAGTAAAACATTGACCTGGAGGTCACCCACAGCTGACCCCATCAATTACGCATCTTTATCATAGATTGTGTCTATTCAGCAGTCTTATGCAAAGCCAGGCTTTTGCAGCAATCATTTGTGCAGGCTCAAGCCTGGGGCTGGGCTGTTGCTAACAGTGGAAATTTTCATGGAGATCATGAGTGGCCCACCCCAGCTGTCCATGTAAACTGTTCTGAAGCACAGCTCTCCACATACCTTTTACTTGCACCAGAGGAGGACTATGAGTGTAGATCCTGACTGTGTTTACAGCACACCAGATAATGCCCTTGGTTGACCAGCTTAAATGGGTGATATGAAGAAAGTGTCTTTTTTTTTTTTTTCTCCTTCAAGCTACTAGTGTCACAGCTTGATTCCAGAGATAAGCATGTATGGATCTACATTAAAATAGGAAAAATTATACTACTTATTATTGCCTCATAATAAAGTATAGTCTAATGGAGTACCTCTCTTATGAAGACAGGCTGAGGGAGTTGGGGTTGTTCAGCCCGGAGAAGAGAAGGCTCTGGGGAGACCTCGTAGAGGCCTTCCAGTATCTGAAGGGGCTACAGGAAAACTGAGGAGGGATTTTTGACAAGGGTTTGTAGTGATAGGACAAGAGGTAACAGTTTTAAGCTGAAAGAGAGTACATTTCGATTAGATATTAGGAAAAAATTCTTCACTGTGAGAGTGGTGAGGCACTGGCACAGGTTGCCCAGGGAAGTTGTGGATGCCCCATCCCTGGAGGTGTTCAAGGCCAGGTCAGATGGGGTTCTGAGCAACCTGGTCTAGTGGGAGGTGTCCCTGCCCATACAGGGGGGTTGGAACTGGATGATCTTTAAAGTCCCTTCCAACTCAAACCATTCTATAATTTTATGATTCTAATGATGCATGAACATAAAACAAATTAAATGCAAATATTGCCCTTTTATAAATATACTCCAAAAATACTATAATAAAATAAGTCCTGATATGTACTGCTATTACTACAGTAACAATCACGTCAGAACTGCTTTCAGGTCTCTGGGCTACGCCTCCTGTATATTACTCAAAGCACATATCTGATGAATCCTCAAAGTCATTTAGCTGAGAATCAGTTCTACTCATTATAACGTGAACACACTTCTTGTTTTTACCTGCAGATCTCTTTATAAAGATACGTACAAGTCATTACCACCATTTTATACATCCCATAGCTAAAATCAAATTACATTAGTATGCATGAGAACATTTCTTGCTTAGTGCATACAATATGGTTCTAATACATTGGAGACTAGAGCTCTGTTGATTTATCTCCCCCAAATTTCTTACAGATTCGTCAATATTAGAGTTCTTAACGCAAGTTACTTGATTTTCAAGTAACATATCTTAGCTAACAAATCTGTGAAGGCTAGTATAGGCATTTCACAAATGCTTGTTGCTCCATGAATTCATGTTGTATTTCTGTGTAATTGTCTCAGAGATTCTCTTTGTTCTCAGATACACAGAATGGGCCACAGTCAAGGCTAGGTAGATTTTTAGAACTGAAGAACTTTAAAAGTCGCAAGGAGACAAGAAAATAAGGGGTTTGTCTTAATTGTTTCTGCATATTTTGGTGCATGATTATGACAGATACATAAGAAAGCCTTGAAAATTTTACTAATCCAAAGTACATCCTTAAAAAATCAAAGGAGGGATTTTTTTCCTTTTATTTTTTTTGTTGTTCCTGTTTTAAAGGGGTTTAATGTTAAAATCCATGTTTTGTCTACCCTAGAGGACAGCATGTTAGCTGCAAAACTAGTCAGATAGTTAAATCCCAAGAGAAGGAAGAAATCAGAGCAACTCTGAAAACAGATGTTTTTAGCTATATTCTCTAGATTCTTTACTTTTCTTAACACCCATTTAACTCCAGTAACAAATGAACACTGATGAGAAATGATGTCTTTGTTAAAGATTCAATACCCCTTGAGAGCTCCAAATAAGCATCTGAAATTCCCCAAGAAAGTTCTTCCACAAACAAAAGGTTAATTACATTTTAGTGGGTATCTCCAAGTGAAGGCTATTTTACTGCAATGCAATTACAATAAGAGTAAATGGAAGGTTTTCAGGATTCCAGGGGTTTGATTGATGCGTTCATTAATTCACCTTCTCAAACTGAGGAAGAATCAAGTTTTAAATATTTTATTAATCATTTGTATTTTTCTTGAGGTCATTTTATACTGTTAGTTTGTCTAACTGACTGGTACCTGATGTTTGGATGGAGATACCAAAGTCCTTTTCTCTCTCAGTTTTCTAAACAAGTGAAGTATTTTGTTTGCAGAGTTGGGATGTGTTTCTTCTTGCTTGCTTGCTTGCTTGCTTGCTTGCTTGCGTTTGAACTACTTGACAGTTTTCAACAAAACTGGATAAGTTGTAAGGTTTTCAAACAAGCTGTGTTCCAACAGCTTCCAGGAAATTAGGTGGCCAGGTAGGAAAGGGAGACCCTGTATAAATACCACTGCAGGAAAGGTTAAGGGAAGAGTGCTTTCTTTTTCATGCAGGAAATTCACACTGAGTCCATACAAACTACACAGACAAGGGATTGCCAAAAGTGACTCCTTATTAGAGACCAGAGAGCACCCTGAGGGATGCACACTGTAGGAAACCAAGCTCTGGTAGCTCTGATGTATATTGACCTGTTTTTTTTAGGAAATAAAGAACATTACATGGACAATGACAATGCAGTTTATACACTCATCAACAGGCAGAGCTCAGGCTTGTTTGAGGGTTACTTGCCCTCAGATATCAACAGCCATGCAGCACCCACCTGAGACTTTCCACCCAGCAACTCTGGCCAGGATAAAAGAATATCAGCTGGTGCTTGTACCCTGTGTGAAGTTACCACATGGGAACCCATGCATATGGGTGAAATTCCTACTTCACCCTGGAATAATGCCAACTATCTTCAGCTCAGCCACAGTTTAGCTTGAGGTCACCCACTGTAGTCCAATGTCAGTCTTCAGGTTAACATATCGTTATGGCGATCTGACAGTTCTACTTTCAATCTTAACTGCTGAATGCTCTGACTTTATTTAAAAAGCAATCAGAAAGAGTCAATTTACTTTCAGGGCAAGGTCCAGCTTTGAAATATTCATGCAAGAGTTTGCTCCTTCTGCCTGTGTCTATAGAATGGAGCATGTCTGTTTCAAACCATAGGTCACAGAGTCACAGAATCACAGTCATCAGGGTTGGAAGAGACCTCTGAAGATCACCTAGTCCAACTCCGCTTCTAGAGCAGGATCACCTACAGTACATCACTCAAGAAGATGTCCAGATGGGCCTTGAATGTCTCCAGAGATGGAGACTCCATAACCTCTCTGGGCAGCCTGTTCCAGTGCTCTGTTACCCTCAGAGTAAAGAAGTTTTTCCTTATGTTTAACTTGAACCTCCTATATTCCAACTTGTGCCTGTTGCCCCTTGCCCTGTCATTGGACACTGTGGAAAAGAGACTGGTACATTTCTCCTGACACCCACCCTTTAGATATTTGTAAGTGTTTACGAGATCCTAAACAGGCTCAGCTCTCTCAGCTTTTCCTCATAGGGCAGATGTTCCATTCCTCGCTTTCCAAACATTTCCTTTTCATTTCCTAGCAATTGCCTATGAATCTAGAAGGATGAAGGATGCGTACAGGTAGATGCAGAAAACCACTCAGAAGGAGGAGTGACTTCCCAGGAACAGTGTAGGTGACCAGTTTGAGCAAAGGAATAGAAATATAGGGTGGCAATATTCAGGAATATTACAGCAGCATCCATACTTTCAGGAATTAGACCCCTGATGT
Source organism: Apus apus (assembly GCF_020740795.1). NCBI lineage: Eukaryota > Metazoa > Chordata > Aves > Apodiformes > Apodidae > Apus > Apus apus. The sequence goes on from NC_067283.1 coordinate 131,871,868, forward strand.
TCTGAAAGTGGTGCAAACTTACAGGAAGAATAATCTCCACCCTCATTCATCTTCATTTAAATGCAAAACCAGTATTTGGGTAACAGTAATTTCAACCTCCTGTTCTGTGCCAATTTATTGACTCTTTTACATGGGTGGCCCAAGAATCCCTGGCTTTTGGAACATCTCCAAGGGTAAACCTGGAAATCCTCAACTGAAGAGATCCCAGAAAGGGCTCTTCTCAGATCACTCAGGATGCATTTTCTCCCATTTTCTAAGCAAGTGTCTTGGAAGAGGTCCCATGCTCGTGACAGTCCCTGGACAGCTTACTAAGTCTCAGGAGGAGGAGATTCCAGTAAAAATAATGTCTGTTTTTCCAGACCATAGGCTCTAATTGAGGAAAATGCTTGAATGTGTGCTTTCAATAACACAGAGAAACTAATGTGCAGTGACATTCTGTCCTATGTGACAGGAAAGTAGACCAGCTGTGGTGGATCTCTGTGAGAGAAGAGGTATGTTTCCTGAAGAGAACTTCTTTGTGTTGACTAAAAGATGAGAATTGAAGGGATGAGGAGAGAGAAAAGAGAGAGAGAGGAGCTACTGGCTCTCCCCTTGAAGATGTTGATAAGATCATGTTTTGATGTTGCATTCTGAAGTAAGAGAACACCCTTTTTCATTCTTAAAAAATTGCCATAAAAATGACACTACTATTTATTGCAAACCATTAACAATGACTTCATGACTGTTATTTAACAAGTGAAAATATACTAGCTATCTACCACTCTCTCAGCAGTGCTATGCTGAAATTAAAATCTATGATTGTCCTCCACCAGCTTAAGCCCACATGCGTCACTTGCCTAAGGATCATGGGAAAAAAGAAAGGCATCAGTGCAAAATATTTTATCAGATGCTGACCTTCTGGCGGGAAGTCAGAACAGTCTTGTGGGAAAATGAATAACTCCTAGCTCTCAGTCTCATTTTTCCTGATGTATATAACCTTGTCCTACCTCCACACACTTGCTAAGCTTTTATTTCGTGCAGGACTTGCAGAGGATATCAGGCATCCATTACATTTATTCCCTTTTGTTTTTACAGATACATACATAAATATACATACATAAACCTGCAAATCTAATAATTAGTTCTCCTTATGGCAGCACGAGCACTTGTTCCAACTCAGTCTGCTGAAATAATTAAAAAAGTCTTTCTGCCAAGTGAAGCCATGTTTGGTCAAAAACTTTTCCTAATATATCTAAAATAAAACATACACAAAAAGTACTTAAGCCTGAACAAAGTCTCCAACCACTAAAATACGAGAACCATCCAGAAGAACACAAATCTTGGGCTCTTTTTTATCATGATGTGTCATTTTTCTCCTTGGTGTATGAAAGTCTCATCAGAGACTCAAATTAGATTTATAGGCTTCCCACAACTGTATAAGCACTAAAGCAGACTGTCTAGCTCAGGACAGCAATTGCATTGCAACTGTAGAGGAATAGAAGCTTAGTACAAAGTCATTATCAGACACGTATTACAAATTCAATATGAGTTGCACATAAAATATGTATGATTTCTTCTTACTTTATATCATGTACCAAAATATAATGTGTTTCTCAGGAAAGAATGAATTTTAAATGAAATATTTTATTGAAAAACCACACAGCTTTCCTGATATAGGTAAGTGGAATTTAGAATTGAAAATGTTTCACAACCATCCATTAAAGCATACTTTGAAATATTCTTAGAATCCAGATTTCCTGCCAGGGAAATGAAGTACAGTTAAATAACCTAAACAGGAAGATTGCCTGATAGACACTATTTACCACTAGAAATTTTTACGACTTGAAAAGATAATACTTTGCAAGGTAAACACTCATAACCTCAACTCTGGAAGAACACAGATAGCATGTAAAAATCCACCAGTATATTATTTTTTGCATACAAGAACAAGTTTGAGAGAGGAGAATGGGAAATGAGAAGGAGACAACCTTGGAAAATATTGATCAGTATTTTGTGATTGTAATGGGTTTTGGTTTTTTTGTTTTGTTTTGACTAAAATTAAATTTTATGGAGGGCTGATCTGGTTTTGTTCTGCTTTCTAAGCTAGCAGGAACTACAAGAGTCTGGGAGTTGGGTAAGCAGTTGTTCTAGCCGCATATAGGATTTGAGCATTCCCACCTCACATAAGACCTTTGGGGAGCACCAAGGCAGAAATCCTGCTGGAAGCTGGGCTGGACAGCAGGCTGCTGAGAGCTCTCAGAGCCATGAGTGAGCGCAGGCTAATGCCTCAGCAGCTGTATTTTATCCTGAGGGCTGTGCTGGCATTTAATGTAAACAGATTCAAGTGCTGAGAAGGGGGATCTATGTCTCTCACAAGGTTGGAAAACAAAACATAAGCCAGTCACTCTAACAGAGAAGTTGCCAAAGGAAAAGTCTTAACCCAAAGGCAAGCACAAATACAGTCTGAAAGACACATCCTGTGAGGGGGCTCTACAGTACCTCTCTGTAGTGCAGGAGAAAGATGCAGAAAAAAGAACCAGAAACTAGTCAGAGAAAGCAGCCATAGGTGAACTGAAGAAACTAGGAACAGAAATAGAAATGTACATTTTCTCATATGTATCCCTTCCAGTCCTACAGCTGTGCTCTCTTAGCCTACAGTGCAGGTGCATTCCTGGGGTTACCTGTGAGTCTGGGTTCCCCCCGGCATGGCTTTAGACATGTGAGCACACAGCCATCTGCCTGCCCCTTCTCCTCTCTGACAGAGCCATAACTCCAGAGCACATATGACCTCTGTGGATTTGGGAAAGCCTTTGAGTATCATATTTTGTGAAATGCATCACTCTGCATATCAGGACTTCTGTCTGCCTACATAAGGGGGCATGCTGCCTAAGTAAGGAGGAAGTTAATTATGCACAGAATAAGTGATGGTAATTCACTTAGTACATCTATATACTTACTTACAGAAATAGGAAGTGCACTTGAAGTGCTCCTGTTGGTTTGAGAGAGAGCCCATTTTAACCAGTGCTCTTCTTTTCCCAGGCAGTCAATCCAGAGAAGCTCTGATCAGGGGAATTTTTGTCAAATTGAAAAAACTTGGCCACTGGCCAGTATTTGCCTTCATTGATTTGTAGGTGAAGATTTATGAGTCAATTGTGTTTTAATAATAAACACATAGGTTTACGCTACTTGACAGAAGTCAGGCGGGCTGTGTGTTGGAGAGAGCCCAGCAGCGTTTGTTCGGCTGCACGCAGAGAAAAAGTCTTCCCCAGCAGAAGGACGAAAACCTACGGCCATCTCTCTTACCACCTCCAGTTTAAAAGTTAACAGTTCACAACTCTCAGCACTTGTTAACCCACTCTTCACAACCTATTCAGGAAACCTTGACAGACTGTCATTGTTCAGGGCCTTTGCAGGAATTATCAAACCTGTCACTATGGCTGTTATTAACATAACAATATCAGAAAGAAGCTGAGTTATAGCACTGATGTGAGGCCAGGCAAGAGTGTGCTGCCACTTGTATAGCTCTCACAAGCAGCAATCCTATAATTTTGTCACAAGGATTGGGACATTTAGCCAAAAAAATACCCAAGATAAAAATTTGAGCAAACATTTTCCTTAAGAACAGATTCCCTCCCCTTCTTTGGAAATACACGTAAGGGGAGAAATGAATGTGTTCCCATTTACACTGTTGGCTGAGTGATTTTCTCTGCAGATCCACCTTAAATCCTTTTTTTTTTCTTTTTTATTCCCTTAAAGCTGCACATCCCAGCTGGCATGTCTCAATCCTATAAACGTCTCAATATAATACACCATCATTGTCTGATGTATGGGCTTCCATTTGGTGCACCATGTCCAAAGAATATTTCTTCATGCTCGAATGACTCATCTATGAGGAGATTAATCTCTCTGGGGGAGAAATCGGTGTCTCTCCTATGGAAGCAAGATGCTATGCACACATTAGCTGCCGATCTCACTTGTGTCCTTACTATTCAGAGTGCAGCTTCTATCTTCCATAAAAATCCTTTTGTCCTTTCCTGACTTGGTGTCATTCTCCAGCTCTGCTTGGAAAGTAAAAAGGAAAAAATAAAATTAATATGTAAAATGGTAAGTGAAGAAACTCACTCAGTGATACTCCTAACTTTTAACTTATAAGCCTGTTATTCTTTCTAGGTGCCAGGTAGTCGTACTTATTCTTTTCTTTAGCTTTCAGCTCTTAACAAGAAGATAAAAACCGCTTGCTTTGCTGAGTGAAGAGGGTATCCACTTTAATTTAGACCACCTTCCTGGATTCTCTAAGATTTTGATACCATTTTGATTGCTGGCAAGGCAATATTTAACAGGCAGCTTCTGTCTTCAAGCAAAATGAAAGCACAACAAGCACATATCACTTGATGTACATTATCACTTTCTTGCTGGCTAGGAAATAAAATCTAGGTTCCAAATGTTTTCATTAACATGAAAAATTCTTGTGAGCTTTCATTTTCTTCCCATTTGTTTCAAACCCCACTTTCATATTCAGTGAACAACAGCAGAAAGCAACAAGGACAGTAGCATTGTAAGCATATTTGCAAATACATCAATTCACATTGCAAACTACAATTTAATAGATCAGGCAGAGTGTTTCCCCCAAAAGAAGACCTTATCTAAACAATTACGTTTAAAGTCACAGATTTAGTTTTATGTAGCTTTGTCTTTTATTGAAAATTATCAAAAACCTGAGGCCGTCATAGCAAGTGCCAGTAAACAATCTAGAGCTATTAATTAGTACACCCATGTTTTTGCCACAACAAACATTTTAATTTGTCCTCTAAACAGCGTTCATGATATTAGCCCTTTGCTCCTGTTTTATTTTTGTCTGTGTGATATACATTACACATGAGAGAGTCCTACGTCCATATGTCCACAAATTGCAGTGGACATATGGCAGCATACAGAAAAGTGGTCTTTTACATTTTGCATACAGAAGCCTTTGCAGCTATTATCATGGAGGCATTACAGCATCCCTTTCTGTCCTGGTGCTATTTAGTCAACTTTGTGTCGTGTATTTGAACCTTATCTGTTGACTTGATTTATTTTAATTGTAGGCATTGGGTTAGTCTATTTGTGACAAGCACTGTATGGAAATTGCTCTAGCAATAATTCTTGCAACAAATGTCATTTATTTAGTTGATTATGAAGAAATATTGGTTTATACTTACAGAAGAGAGCCAGAAAGCCATAAAATGTTCTGCTTTTACACATGTATTGAATGTTATTAGTTACTAGTTCTGTATCTAATCACAGGATACATGGGCAAAGAATTGCCAAAGACAATGGAAAAGCAGCCCAGAGGAATTATTTCTGTTTCAGCAATATCATCTTATGAAAAATCTATCAAAATTTTTATCCTTTGAAAAAGCAGGTTTGTTTGAAATGCCTAGATTTTCAAAACAAGACGCTGGCATTTAACATGAACAAGGCATATTTTAAGAGGGGATATATGAAGTTGCTCACTTCCAGGCACTCAGATTTAAAAAAATATTCATAGATAATGAATTAACTGTTCTTTCCGAGCCAGCTCAAAACAGCCAGCACTGTTTTGAATATTGCTACTAGATGCTGGTGGGCCAAGCTCAGAAGTGATACTTGGATGGGTGTAGGAGTTACTGGATGTAGATCCACACAGGCAGTGCTGCTAGGGAACTTCCTACCCAACCCCTATTGTTTCCTTCTCAACATGTTCCATGCTTTTCTTATAAGCAATTTTGCTCTCGAAACCCTCTGAGGAAAATCCAGTGATGAAGAAGAAAGCAGGGAGAAGAGATTATAACTGCATTGGATACATTTTGTACTGAGATCTGCTCTAGAGTAGGACTCAGCTCAGCTCTCTCCGGCTCTCTAAAGGTATGGGCCATCTGCTCCAGCTCAATGAGAGGGCTCTCTCTCAGGCACATTCAGCAGCTTCATCCTTTTTAAGGGATGAATTATTGCTGGAAGCATCTATGTCTCTCCAATGGCTATATAAAGTGTGGAAATAGGAGCCAGATTAGGTACCTACATGGCTAACTGTCATTTTACTTGGTGGATATTAGGCAAGAGAAGCCATATTCTCAGGTTAAAGTTTCTCCCTAGAAGGCAACCATACTGCAGAATACAATGAAGCTTCTCATTTGCAGTAAAGCACATGAGACTTTTTTATCTGATGTTTTAAGGATGATGGGCTATACTGTCTTTTCCATCCCACTCAAAGAGGTGCTTATCTGTGGGATATGCCACAGGCACAGCTGGGAACAGGCTCTGTGCTGCTCCACGATTTACCAGCTGCCAGGTTCTCAGAGCTAGCTGACAGTGCTTGGGGTTCATCATGCCCTGCATTGGTTCCCCCACTCTCTGCCTGACATAATTTATGCAGTACAAAATTGAGCATGGAGAGGAAAGGAGAACAGAACCATTGGGTACAAAACAAGCAAAATCAGGCAGAAAATCTGCTCCTGTCAGTCTAATCCAGCTTCTTCTGACATCATGGCAGAGCTCTTACAGATGCTGGCAAGAGTGGCCCCTCTCTTGTTATTGCAATGATTACTGTCAGGTGCAAAAAGACATCTGCAGCCTTATAAATAATAGTAAAGCAATATCTAGGCTCAAACAGCACCCATAATTTCTCTGTAAAGACTTATTTACATGTACCCAGTTGGGGGAGAAAAAAGAACACAAAAACAACAAAGGGCAAAGTGCTACTTCAGGTGTCCTGAACAAAGCTCAGTTGTTCTGCTCCTTCTGGTGCAAGAAGGAGGAGCAGCATCACCACGCACCTTTCATTACTCCTGCACCAAGCTGGCATGTATCTGAGAGCCTTAATAGTGGTAGAGTTCTGTGCAGGCAGACAGCCTGACGACAGCTGTGGGCCTCCCACATTGCAGCTACCTACTTGTAGAAGGTATAACCAATCTGGTTTCCTAAGGTTAAGCAATAAAGGTTCTGAATATCAAGGTTAAGTAATAAATAAAAAGCCAAGTATTCTCTCAATTCTTGAATAAAACATTCCAAGTGCAGTGCTAATGGATCTGAAAAAGTAAGCACAAAGTAGCAATGTAGCAAAATGTCTCCTCAAGTGCAAGGAACATCATGCACATTGAATGGTTTAAATTTTATGCACTTTCACCTCACACATTTTAGATGAGAGCAGTAACATACCCCTTCGTTCCCTGTTACCTTGCATGCAGCCAGCTGGTACTAGGGGCTGCTTTTTTTCCTGTATTCATTAAGCACTTTCCAAGTAGATGACAAGGACAGTTGCCAGCTAAACTAAGCATGGATTAAAGGTAATTTTCATGTGCCCAGTTACAATAGTTACCTGGCAATAGATTTTTTTTTTTTCCCCCAAACTATTAGCATAGGCAAAAACATGAGTACTAAATGAATTTCCAAATTAAGTGTAGAGCTGCAGGATTAATTTATTGGTTCGGATGGAGATTGTGGCCACCTTGACTCCAGCTGTTTACACAAGGACCACACTGTTCCCTAAGATTATTTGTTGCTTCTCCCAAGCTATAGGTCTATGGTATAGGAGTAAAACACGACCGTTAGAAGGCAGAGGGATAAGTGAGCAAGAACAAATCTGAAGTCTGTTAGCTTAGAGAACCAGTTTGGTACTTGTAGTCCTCACCAGACTGATCCCAGTATGTAACTGTTTTCTCCCTGCTTCCATATAGGACTTTCTCTTGGTGGAATGTGAGCTTACATGATAATTAAATTTGAAAAGCACACAGCTCCACTCATGCTATTCAAATGATGGGCAGGCTTCTCAGTGAGGTTGTAGCTCCTCTGGGTCTGACATGACAACCCACCTAGCTGAGGATCTGTCCCAGAGTACCTGCTTGGTTTCACTAGTCATTCCTCTTGCTTTGAGGGAGATTTGAGGTTGGTTTGTTTTTTAAAACCTGGCGTGATTTTAGCTACCTACTTTGAAAATCTGAGAAGTACTGCTGCCTCTCCATGCTTGCTTACAACAGCAAAAAGGACTCTAAGGCTGAGGACAGAATGGGGAATTCTGCCCAACTCTGATGTACCTGCTTCTAAAAACTAACTAAAAATGTGAAAATTCTTCCTGTAGCAGACTCAGTGCAGCATATATGCCACAAGGATCCTTAGTGCTTTATGAGCAAGGGATGAAACAGGCTGTCTTCTCTGCTATCACATCACAAAAGTGAATTTGTGCACAGTCATAGATACAGACATACAAATATGAACAGCAACAAGTATCACAACCTTCGATTAAAACTAATTCTTCTTTTCCCATTAACCTACAGCTCCCATTTAAATTCACAAATGACTTAGATCAGGCACTTCATTTTGTTGCAGTTTCACCCGTATAGATGAGATGAAAGGTGGCCAAGGGAAACTAAGCAGGAAGGAGGGTTAAGGACTTGTCCATCACAAGTTGTGTGCTCAGCAGAATGCAAAAACCAGTTCCCTATTTACAGGGGTTTAGATGATTCTTCATTAACTCCAGCTTGATCCAGTCAATACTTTCCTTACCTAGGTTTATACCTGTACCCCACCCCTTTTTTAATACACTTGTTATTAAAAATACTGGAACTTCTGGTTTTCAATCCCTTTTCCCCACACTGCACATAAGCAGAACACTCCTTTGTCTCTTACATGAGTTCCAGTTTCTCTGTAGAGTTTGGTTTGTCATCTTCTTGTATGCTGACCACTCATGCTTTTCTATCCACCCTCCTCCAGCAGATCCCCTTTCCCTGCTGCTACCCAAAGCTCATGGCAGGCACTGATGGGAGGCATGGACAACGCCACTGCACACAGCAAGCAGATGCAGGCTAGGAATGAACTTCCACAACTTGTTTCTCATTCCCACCCTGACCTCCAGACACTGCTCAACACCCTGAAGCCCAAACACCTCCAGCATGGCAAGCAGGGCAATGTTTCCCCTGCTCCACAGAGGGTGCATGGGGGAAAGACATCCTGCTTCCCTGCTGCAGTATAATGAGAGGGCAGCGACCTCACAGATGCAAACTATAACCTTTTAGAAAGTGTTTAATGCAGTCTTAATGGCAGCCATTATTTTTACAGTGTTTTCACTCTGAGAAAGAAAACAGAGCAAATGTTTACAGCAGCTTAACTAAATAAGCTCAACAGGTGAGGTGTGATGCACACCTGGGCCAGCCCAGTCCACCTGGCACCCCACAGCCCTCAATAGCTGGAAATCAAAGGGAGGGTGAAAATGGACTTTCTCTCAGAAGGGAAAAAGTTTTTTCCCCTGCTTCAGTTTTTGTTTGTTTCTTTAAGTAACAGACTGTTTCAGAAAAATAAACACACAGAAGGGCTCAGGGCAAAGATACATTTTGTATACAGCTTTAATGAAAACATGTTTTTCTTGTTAACACCTTGTTATATCCTAAAATCACAATACAGAAAAAACTGTGAATAAGGCTGCGTGCATAGACATCTCAGATTTTTAATGAAATTCACAAACCAACATAGCTTCCCCCGCATGCTCGCCACTATTACGGCATCAGCAGCTCCCGGTGTGTGTGAACCTGGCTGAGTGCTACCTATGTGCTCTCCCAGCACGCAGCATGCTGCAAGGACTGCTGAAGGACAGGTCTGTAGCACTAAACTCTGGACTGAAAAGGGCACAGAAATGAGCTATAACTGTCAAAGCCACAGGCCGAGAGTACTATTTTTCATTAGAGATCACTTTTGCAGTCTAACAGACAGTCTGCTTTTGTACAAGCCAAAAGCATCAGTCGATAGGCTGGATAAAATATTAGAGGAATTACTCTGTACAGACTCTCAGAGTTTGGGGTGGATTTTTGCTTCACTGCATTATGATTAATACATTGGCAAGCACACACTATCAGAAGCTTTTATCTGAGCAGCTTCATAAGGCCCTTCAGGACTCGACATAGCACGTTCTATCCAGGAGATAATATTTCCGTTTCAAAAGACTTCAGCAGCTTCTTTCCAAGAAATTTCCTAATTTAATTCCCTGCTGAACCATGCTGGATGAAGCCCCTGGGTTGCAGAAGTTAGATGAGATTCAGAAGACAACTGCCACCACAGAGAGCTGGAGAGGGATTGTTGTTTTTCAGAAAAAAAAAAAAAGGAAAAAAGAAGAAAAAGTGATACTTTTCTCTGATAATGACCCCAACGTGACTCTGTTCTTTGGTAATGATCCAGAGCCCCATGTTTCTGTGATCTGCTGGGCTGCCATGAAAGAGCAGCATGTTGCTGTAATGAGTGATGGCAGTCAGAGAAAGGATCTCAGGACAATGCTGCCACCAGAAAGCAGAAGCTGGTTGTTTGGTGGGTAATGAAACCCTACTTGTAATGAGGAGACAAGAAAAGATGGTACTGGAATTGTCAGTGTTTGAACTCTGAAACTCAGTGGGAGGGAAAAGAGAAGCAGTTTTTGTGAAATACCTTGTTCTCAGGAGTTTCAGAGAAAAATCCATGCTTTGGGGTGCCTGAATGCTCACTCAGATCAACTCTTAAAGAAGCAGCTTGAATTCCCTCATATATTTAGTGGCAAGAGGGGGCCTTAAAGCAGGATTTAGACCCACTTTATACCACATTATTAATATCAAGAAGCCATAAAAGACCTTTAGTATTATTGCGAATCAGACTTTGAATCCCAACAGAGTACAAAAACTGAGGCTGAACTAGAATATCAAACCCAGACTTTGGCAAAGTTCAGAAATGAATCTCCCTTTAAACCTGTTACTCAGTTTAGAAAAGAGACCAGCCATCTGATATGTGAGCTGCAATTCCCATTAGCTTTGGGGAAATTCTCCTATTGATCTGGACTCCTAGCACAACTTAACTTCTGCATAATAATTACTGCCCTTGGAACATCACTACTTTTGTATTTGTAAGGACAAAAGAAAACTACTGCAGATTGCCTAGGAATAAAGTGTTTTGTCTCAAAAAAAGTACAGGAAACTATCAAACCTGAGAGAGAGTAGTCTCTGGTGCAGAAGAATTGTTATTTTATACCCACTCATTGCCATTACTTCTTCACTGCATTTACAGTAGCATTATTTTTAGCACAGCAGGTGTAGAAAGGGTGGTTTTGAAAAAAGAAAACAAGAAAACAAAAACAATGAATTATTTATGCAAGTTAAATCAAAATATGCTCCATATAAATGTTTAAACAGTTTTTCACCAACTTCTCTCCATATGCTCTGCCTTGCTCAACAGCAGATTTCTAATGGAATCACTAAATACATTTTAATAGCTCTGTACATAGTATTATGCAATTCAACTACTGCCTATAGAGTTTTTTTTTCATTTAAAGCAGCTACAGTAAGATAAATAATAAAGTCACTCAGAGTTAGTATTTAAAGAAGAAAAGTAGAGAAACTATTGAGGGATTTTCCTTCTGCAGCCTATTTGTCACAGACAAGTGTTACAAGGGATGACAGTCATGCAATATATAAAAGTACAACTATTGTGCCAATGTATATTGGGGCAGATGAAGGTCTTTGTCACATAAGAGAAATACAAGTTGCATTTGTCTGACAACTTGCTGGGTCAGCCAAAAGAGAGGTCACTCTGGCTCTTACATTAGGACTCGAGAAGGCACCAGAAGCCTTCACTGCTCTTTTTCCATCTCTCAAAAGCATTCAAATTAAATCAAAGGCAGTTTGTGTCTTATTACACCTGGTTTGCTCAGTTACCAGCTTTTACCCCACAGGACCATCTTTTTAGGAGTTCCTGAGAAATAAAAGCTTGTATCCTGGGTGGGCTGTCAATCACCACCACCAATAGCAGCTCCCCAATCAAAGCAAAATACCTACAGAGCTCTTCTTCCTTTTCCAGCACACCAAAAGTCTGACACGCAAGCACTCACTCCCCCTTTCTAGAACACAAGCAATTCAATACTCTCAGCTTTCCCTCAGCACTAGCCACTCTGTTTCTTGTCTTCCTTTTTATAAAAAGCAGCTGGTCCCTGCAGATTAACAGAGCCCAGCTGCATCTGGTCTTCAGCCACTTAACCCCTTCTGAGCTGGTTCCTCATCTCTGCAAAAGAAAACAGGATTGTCAGCTTTCCTGGAGCCTCCTGGGACTTGCAAAAGGAGCATCCTTACCAGCGAAGACAGCAGAGGTTTTAAACTATGGAGAAAAGCTTGCCACAATCTGAAAAGATTTTTTATTTCATATAGTAAGACTAACTCTGTATGGAGCTTAGAGACTAGGGTGTGACAGAATTAAGTAGACTTGGAAACAATAATGTCATACACAAATGTATTAAGGATTTATGGACATTATTGTATAACTTGATTTTGAAGTGGAATGATATCTGCTCTGTAACTACCACAATTATTTTGTAAAACATTCTCCTGTTACGCTGTTGCTCTTTAAGGATGCTGCGTAGTGGTTAAAAAGTATTTAGACAAATTGTGCTACTGTAAGAAATTCTTCCAGGCTTTCCAGAGGGGACACAAGGGCTTATTCTTGCAGCTTATGAAATCCTCAGAAACATGAGGTCAAGATTACATAGGTATTTGTGATGGCTGCAGCATCTAGTACCTCCTGGAAAAAAAAATCACAAAAATTAAATGTTAGTAGTTCTGTCAAAAATGTCTATGGATAAATTTAGTTATTCTTGCAGTAAGATAATATTTTAAAATTTGATATTGGCTGTTTTTTCACCAATATCAACCTCAGAATAATAACTGGAAATTAGGAGTAAAGGTGTTTGAATAAAATGTATTTGTGAAGAGGGCTTCCTTCTTTAGAAACAAATAGGGTTTTTTCGATATCTCTAAGTGCAGAGCAACCTTCAGTAGCTTAGGAAGATGAAAAATGGACAATGAATTTGAAAGAATAAAAGACCATGAACTTATGAATTTATTAGGATTACAGACTGAGTAATCTGTTGTCTCCTAGTCTTTCAGGTTGGTTTCAATTAATGAAGTTCTTTCTCCCTCACTGTAACTTTCAGCTCCTGCTCCCACTGAAGAATTTCTGCTTTGGAAGGCTCTTGTACCCTTTCCTGGCAATTTTGGTGTGAGGCATCAATCTGCTTAGCATCAGTTATATTGTCTTCCAAATGACCCATCTAAAAGACACTCAGGACTCATAACTGCAACTAGAGCTGTTCTCCAGCTCACCGAATAGGCGCCCAGAAAGCCTGGATGCTGCCACTCATCTTTCCAGACATTATGTATCTCGGCATTCAGTGTGATGGAAACTCTTTTAGCTGCGTCTGTCTCTCCTCTATCAAGTGCTGGGAGGAACTGAGGCTGTCAAAAACAAAGAAGCAACCACTTGCAGCTTAGCCCAGCTATTAGGACTTTCTGAAAACTCAAAGAGCTGTAGAGTAATAACCCACCACTCTCCCGTACCTCAAGAGCATCCAGTCTCCAGGCTTTCCTGTCTTGGGCCACGTTTTAGCAGCTCCTTTTATGGGACCCCGGCGGGTTAGATTGTATCCTTCCAGACCAGAAGGTTTCTTCTAACCTCATCTGAGCCAATATTTTTTCCACATGAGAGTCATGACATTCATTGCTTCATGATGTGCTTCTGACCCAGGGAAGCCCCAGAGCTACGTGAGACGGAGACAGCTGTTAGTCTATCAAAAACTGCCAGGTTTGCGAAGACCTTGTGATGAGCCCAGAACATCAGTAGAAGTAAAGGGCCCAGGGGGAAAAGCAGACCTTACCGCAAGTCAGACAGAAAGGAGAGAGCAAAGGGGGAAGCAGGGAGGAAAAAGAGTTAAAGTGAGAAGAGAGCAGCTAAAAAGTTTCATTCTGAGCCAAGGAGATCAGCTGGAGAGCTGCTTGTTTGTGCAGGGTGAGGACTGAGCTGGATTAGAGCTGGACTGAAGTAAATAAGGGGAAGGAGAGTATGGAAGGATCTGGTCAGGTTGGGAGGGAACAGAGTTGGACACAAAGATGTATAAAGTGAGAAGGTAGTACAGAACAGAAACTTCAGAAAATGGGAAAAATATTCTTAGAAATGGAGTATTAATTGTCATTTTGAGTCCTCTCCTTCTTGTGGTGCTTATAACAGATTAATATATGATATTGCCCTGAGTGCAGATTCTGTATGATTTGCATAAACCAGGCTGGGATCAGGTCTGTTTTAGGAGTGGGAAGGGGAGAACTGGGAGTGACAGGCCTCAGAAATTCCAGTCTGAGTGCTCTACTTCTATTTCTGAGCAGAAACATGCATAATTCCTCATCAGTGCAGTCTTCATCCACCAATTCCCTGCAAAACAATGGATGTGAATGAGGAACTGGTTAAAGCCAGGGTGTATTTAGTGGCTGAAAGACTCTGTCACTCACTGTAAAAGCTAAAAGGAAACTGCCCACCACTTCCTCCACCCGCTAATCAATCACCTCTAGGTCTCTGTTCATTTCTCATCCCGTAATATTCAGATCAAAGCATTCTCGCCATACCACCCCTTTGCAGAGCACAATATAAAAAAGGTTAACAGTGGAAGGTCACCAGCCCCCCTCTCTCACCACCTCGTCGGCTGCCATGCCTGGTAAGAGCACACATTGCAGCTGGCACGGGGCCGGGCCGCCGCCTGCCGCTCGCCTGGCCAGCAGATGCGCCGGGCCCGGTGCCGCCATCGGGGTGCACCTGTTGGCTTGCCACCATCTGCCAGCCAAAATGGTACAAAGCCACACCCAGTGCCGGCCGGCTCGGGAGAGCTTAATCTCTTCCCCACAGGCTTCAAAACGGTGGCCACAGCACAGGCCGCACAAAGGGGAGCCCGGCACAAAGGCGCAAACCGGCTCGGCTCGGCCTCGGGGGGCACCTAATCTCCACCCATGGCGGGGGGCTGCAGCTTGTGCTGACAAGAAAGGGCTCTGCAAATAAATCTAGAGAGCTATTGCCTGACAAGAAAGTGTCGTATAAACTGCCCATTTTTTTTTTTAAAGAAAGGTATTAGGTTAACATGGATACTAATATTAAGTAAATTAAGCTGCTGTGGTATTTTTGAAGACTATTTAACGATGTGGAAGCATTGTAAAGACTCTGGTGCTGGTCCTCACTAATGGGGATGACTTGTAATCTGCATAGCATGAATGCTTGCTTTTGAAACTGGAGACTCAGCTCAGCACATGCCACAGCCATTTCCTATAAAGAATTACCCAGCCTGATGGTGTGAACCCCAGCAGTCAATGTCAGCACTCTTCCAAAAATACATACTATGTGGAACCTGTCACTGAAGCACTTAAAAATGCCTTTTTTATCAATTTATAAGAATGCAAGAAATACATGAAACACAGACATGATTTATGAAAAAATAAAGGTTATATCAGAAGCTACCCATTCCAATTTCTAACTTATCCAAAACTGCACAAACTAGGGTGTATAATTGCATGACCTGTTCAGGCTCTGTTTGAGTGTTAATTTTTGACATATTTTTCAGAATTCAATTTAACAGTGAGGCAACAAGATGAATGCAAAAACAGCCTGCTAACACTGAACCTTGTCTTGAGCCCTTCTTGAGGCTCACACTCAGTTTTGTGGGACTGCAGTAGCAGCAGCCTCAACACCTCAACTCTTGGTTTATCAGGCATGCCTGAGTTTTTTTCCTAGAATTTATCCTTATTAAATGTAGAAAGTCATCACCTTACTCTCCCTTAGACTACTCCATATTTCCACAGTTATCTGGGGCTTAGTCCTGAAATAGCTCAAACTTGCTGATTTCCCCCACTGCTAACACATTGGCTGGTGCTGTGCTGGACAGGATTGCTGGCACAGGTCTGCACTAGTGATGCTGGAAACTGGGAAGGTTTTCACCCAATCTGCGCACTTACAGGCAACATGAAAGCAAGATGCCCCTGTCTCTGAGACCTGTGCACAGCTACTTAGTTACATCAGCACCCTGTACTGTTTGGTTTTTTTGTCCACCTGTGCATTTATGCCTGAGGGCTACACAGTGTGTGCTCTCTGAGACAAAGACTCATCTTTGTTATGGGTCACTGCGCTACAATAGGTCTCCAGTTTTGGTTTTGGGTGTTTTGTTGTGGGTTTTTTTGCTGTCTTCCCTATCAGGTACATTAATAGAAGTACAGCAAAGGAAATAATAATGACAATACAATGGGACTTTCAGCAATGTGTCCCTGCCCATGCAGAGGGGTTGGAACTAGATGATCTTCACTCTCCCTTCCCACTCAAACCTTTCTATGATTCTATGTTCTTGTAAGGGCTGCTCATCACCCTTAGGCTCTGAAGGCAGGGAGCCATACTTTGGTATGGAATATTTTTTCAAGGAAAATACTGGAATTTTCATCATTTGAAATATTCTAATTTAGAATTGATAAAACACTGGAGAATGGGGTAATGCTCTTACATCCAGAGGGATTAGGACTTTTCTATCTCTAAATTTGCAGAGGCTATCTGAAAGCAAACATTGAACAGAAATGTATTAAATTACTGTGAGCAATTCAAATTTTTTAAGGAAGTTAAATATTAAAATATATAAATAAATTACTAGTTTTCCCTTTAAAATATGCACAAAGTAATTTAGAGCAAATGTTAGAACAAGTCTGTCTGCTATATTAGTTGTAAGGTACTAGTGGCTACTTTTCCATTTACGCTAATGATAAGAAATGTAAAAGGCCAGCTTCATAATTCAGAGTGTTCATTTTGAGAGGTTCCAAGAACACTTATGCTAGATGAGTCTGTATAGCTAATCAGCCAGTTTCTTCTCTCCTTTTCAAGATGAAAACACAATTACAGAACCTGTAGTTCCAATTTTTTCATTTCCCCCACACCACACTAAAATATATTTCAAAGTAAGCAACACTGGAGGATGATAGAGCTGAATTAACACCTTTACACAGAGCATATTGCATTCTCTTAAATCAATGGTTTCACTTCTGCCCTCAAGCAATATGTGATTTGTAAATTTGAGTCATGCTACATTTAGGCAGTAGACAATCTCTTTAAAAACACTAAAGTAGGCAACATGTGTTGGCACTGTGCAATATGAAATTGTTCTAACAATACAAGTTTCCCTCCTCAGTGGTACAAACCCAATTTTAAATAAAACATAGTATCATATGCTTCTGGCTTAAACACTAGAGTGAAAAAACCTAGGGCTATATGGTCATCCTCTAAACAACAGAGGGAAAAATTTACAGAC
The DNA here is from genome assembly GCF_020740795.1 of Apus apus. Classification (NCBI taxonomy): domain Eukaryota; kingdom Metazoa; phylum Chordata; class Aves; order Apodiformes; family Apodidae; genus Apus; species Apus apus. The sequence goes on from NC_067283.1 coordinate 131,888,957, forward strand.
GTACACTTGGAAACCCATTGTCTGTAAACATGCAGTTACCCACTACCTTTCAATACATGTAAATACTGGAATATGACAGCTTGTGTGTTTGCAGACCCTTGGAAGCTCATGGATTTCTCTCTTCTTATTTTTATTTTTGGTTTAATCACACAAATACCACTGTTGATATTTTTTGTTGTCAACGCATATGTGTATCTCATAAACCACACATTCTGTGTTCACATTTTTTCTACCACTGAGACCAGCTGGGTCACATTAGTCATGTCAAAGCATGTCAAGGGCTATATCATACAATTCAGTCCAGTGTTACGGTGAAGGTGAATCTGTTCCATTACCCAGGCAGAGAGAGGACAGTGGTGTTTTAGCTCCAGGACATGACTTTTTGCTTAAGTCTGTTCTTACTGGCAAATGCACATATAAATTCCCAAAACATAACATAACTTCCTATCAATTGGTCACAAGGATAGGAAGGAGATCAGAGAAGGAAAATATATTTTATTATTAGCTATCAATGACCTGATCTGGTAGATTAAGAATTGATTTGAAAAAGCATAGGACTGGACTTGGAAAAGAGAAATAATTACTATGCTGGTACGCACATAGACAGAGCCCAACTTTTATTCCTATTCTTGGTGTTACAAAAACTGTACAATTACTTTGGTCTGTAATTTAACCTTGCATATGTTGTACTTCACTGTTCCTGCCTGAAAAATGCAGAACTCTTCCTCATGAGCAATTTTCTTTAAAACAAGGAGAAAGAAAGTTATATTAAGGCTTTGTTTGCACACTTTTGTCTTTGCCCTGTAGCTGTTGTGTATTCGCCTTCCCACAGATGGACTTCAATAAGGGGATTCTGAGTGTTCTGCCCACTGACAGCTCTAATCAGTCAATAATTACAAAGGCCTCTTGCTTAGATCCAGTCGTCTCTTAGGGTCAGGTTCTTACAGTGGACTCTATGGTAGCAGAGGCAGCTGGACTGTATGCTGGTAAGAAAGTGACTAAAGAATCATGAGGTGTCTGGATTTCTTCTCCATAGGAATTGTACAGACTTTTTGCCATATCATCCATGGTGCCAAGTTCATCTGTTGTCCTCAGCCATAGACACTGGAAAGGAAGTAGTGCTCTGCTCCTTTAGGAAGTATGGCATTGGATTAATGAAGGCTGCTTAGAAGATACATCACCTTATTCCTGTGGCAAACGTATTATTTACAGACAGATGACCTTCAGGCTAGTCCCTTGAAACTGGATATTTAAAGGTGTTTAGACATCTAATACTCCTTGACTTCCATTAATTTAGATACATCACTTTCAAGTTCTGACTCTTTTCCATAGGGCTGTAAAGGGTAGGGCTTGCTCTTCTCCAGTCTGCATCTCGACTTGATCATCTTCCCCAGGCAATCAGCAATAAAAAATCATAGATAAAAACAATTAAAAGACCCAGATGATCTAGAAATGTTTGGTTAATTCTGGGAAGTTCTTCTTTTTTCCCAGTGAAAATCTTCTGAGTGTTGCTCTGCTGACTAATTCTCAGTGACCCCAAGACATCACAACAACACTTCATGTTGGCAGGCAGATCAGTGACATGGTGCCTTCATCTTGTCTAGAACTTTGTGCCACTTCGGTTAATTAGCTAGGGCAATTACACCAATTGTGTGGTTGATATGTGACTGGCAGTAAAATAAATATATTGATATTATTTAAACTTATTTTCTTGGGCATCACCTACATTCAAGTCACCTTTAGACAAGCTTTGATGACTACCACAACCCATTTCTTTGTAGATTTTAAGTCAAGTGTAGAAAGTATCTTTTCTGTGCTAGGCTTACATGTGGGTCTCTCCACTGTGCATACTCCCTATTTTGAAAATTTCTACAAAATTTATTTAAATTAGTGTGCTATATAACAGCTAACCTTATTGCAAGCATTCCTACCCAGAATTTCTCATCTGCTGCTTCTACCTACTTTTGCATCTCACTTGTCGTGTAAGTACGTTGTGTAATTATTGAATCCATGACTTCTAACTGCATTTTTGGAAAAACAGATGGGCTCCTCCTTTTGCACAACTAGCTGTAGCTGTGCTGAAGTGTAATGAGCAGGGAGCTTTTACAAGAGATATTGATCTTACTCCTGTTTTTATTTTACTTATATGGCACTAATTATCTCAGGGTTGTTTGCCTGATAAACAGAAGAATGAGATTACACATGTGGACTACAGTCAAAGTAATGATACCAGGTAAATATTTTGTCACTACAATTAATAATGGCAATTATGAAGTCCCCTTTACTACAGCAGAAATAGACGTGTACACATTACAACTTGAAAAATTCAAGACCAACTGCTAGTTAGATCTCACACTGTAGATGAGTCAGGAAACAATAACATGATATGACTTTTCTGCATGGTTTTGTATCAACATTAAAATGCTTCTCTTCATGGGATATAGTAAAAAGTTATATAGTTTGACAAACAAATACAAGGTCATCAAAGGAACAGCTCTGTGATCCTTACTAAAACTGGGTAGTTTCTTAGTCTACTTTGACTTCTGATTTTTTGTTCCAAGTAATGTTTTTTTATAGCCCCTAGTAACATAACAATTTTTCAGGATAAAAGAAAGTCAACTTTCAGTTTTAGCTTGCAGAGCTGTGGTGACAAGAGCCTTCTTTTTTTTTTTTCAAGATTTGAAATCTGAAAGGAGAATTTGCTAACTTGCAAAGCTTGGACTATAACTAGGTTTGTTTTTCAATTATTTGGTGATTCATTCCACACAGCCAATCTAATATTTGGATATATATATTTGGGAACGTTCCCAAAAGCAGCACACAGTTGCCACAATTACATCCACAAGTGTATCAAGTCTACCTGGAAATGACCAATCACATATTTAGCTGGTAACCTGCACGTGCAAATGCTGTGACCTGTGAATACAATGCATTATAATGAGGTACAAAACCTATATTTGTTGTGAATAAAATTAGATTAAATATTAGCTTGCAGGGTTGGAAAAATCCTGGTAATTTTTTTCAGACAGAGGACATTGTGACAGTCCTCCTCCTGCTTCTTCTCCATTCTCCCACCCATAGAAGCCAGGTAGAACTACTAGCTATTGGACTGTGCTATGAAGTTAAGTGAGATGTTTGATTAGATCCTCAAAACTTCAGAACAGGCTAGCCTGTACTTACAATTTCGAAACAGGACCAGGTAAATTTTTGTGGTATTGTTTGGCAGTGACTGAGAATCAGGTGTAACTTGGCAATTTTGATTAAATTTTATCACAGCTCTGGGACTGTTCAAATGAGAAAGATCAAACAGAAGTGAAATGTTATAAATATTACAATAGATATATATACACATTTTGTATGTACTTTTATGCAAAAGTGGCTTTTGCAGAAATATTTTTCAGTACAGAAAATGTTCCTGTTTCTGCACAGAACTGACCTAAACCTCCAAGGTAAGCATGTCTCTGTGGGGAGAATACACTGCAAAGAATAAGTGGTAGACTTGGCAAATGTCTCTTTTTTTGTCTCTGCCTAACAAAAACAGGATCACACATGTGAGCTTTATTTCAGACCTCTCATAAATACAGAGCAGAGGAAATGTTCTCATGAACCCCTGCAAAGAGAAGCCATCAAAATTCACCTCTGAGTTGTAAAACCATATCACATGCTTCAGGTGCTATGATGTATTCCTACTTGCAAATGTCCTTGTACTGTGTGGATTTCATAAATCAAATTGCAGAACAAAATAAAATTGACATAGAAAGAGCCTGATAAACTGTACAGTTCACCTCATTTCCACTGCCACATGTTTTTACTTCTTTTGTTAGCCCCTGTTTTAAATGGACCAAGTGATGAGGCTACCATAATATCCCTTACAATTTTATTCCATTGTTTAATACATCTCATTGTCTGGGAATTTCTCTTGTACAGCTTGAAGTTCCTCTGCTTCAATTTAATCCAGTAATTTCTTGCAATATCCCCTCCGTACCAGGCATAAATATTTAATCTTTCTCTTGAGGTTTGAATCGTTTCAACAAGAGTCAAAACAAATTGAGCATTTGCATGGATAATAGAAATATCTAGAATCACTGTAGGTAAGGACAATGCAGACTTTAGAAAGGGGATAAAATGTTTGCTTGAGAATTTTGACCAGAATTTTAGATGCAGAATGGGTCCTGCCTGGCTGCTCTGATGTTCTTCCTCTCTCCATCTCCCCAGCACCTTCTATGTAAGGACCACCCTTGAGATGGAGTGCGTGGAGTATTTGACTTTGGGGTCTACAAGGACTTCAAAGCCTGTTCCCATCTGAAAATCCTCACTTTCTTATGACAGAGAAACAAGACTCTGTAAGATTTTCAGTGATTGCCAGCAACCCTTAATTGTTGTGGGGGGAAAAAAGGAGGGAAAAAGCTTTTAAAAGGCCATTCTACCTTTCTTTAAGAATTTTTCCCACTTAGACACAAGAACATTTACTGCTTTTCATAGCTGTCCTTAGAGGTCTGCACTAACATCATAACTTCAGTCTAGTGTCAGGTGAAGCCAGGAGTATCGCATGTGCTTGCTTACTACTCTGAGCACTAAAAACTTGTGTTGTCCTACCACACTTGAAATTCTCCCCCACTCTTCACAGTCCCTAATAATATCCTGGACATGTACCTTCATCTATATTCATGAGAGTGCAGATGCAGCCAAATTAGTGGCAGCAAAGCACATTTTACACTATAGAAAATACAATCTGTCTCCTTTTTGATTTTTTCATTACAAAAAAGTTTTATTTAAAAAAAAATCAGACAGTAAGATTTAAATTCAGCACCACCCGTTGCAAGAGTCTGTTTAAAAATGCACAGCTGGCTTGATGATGAGTGACAAATCAAAAGTCAGAGTGAAACTTCCCAATCATCTGAGCCCTTGCCACCCGATTAGCAGAAGAAAATCAGGGCAGATGGAGGGAGACGCAGCAGTTCGGAGGGAACAGATGGCCACTACGAACTTGATATATGAAATTAATAACACTTTCTCAAATACAATTAGTAGCAGGAATACATTACCTGAATTTTCATAACTGTGAGCAAGCTGACATTAAATGAGGTTTTTCAGATTAACAGTCAATATAACATTGATATTTGGAGAGAAATAAAAAATTATATGGAAAGTAATAAGGACCTTTCTGCTTTTTGTGCTATAACTGATTACGAGTGCCCAGCTGTACAAAGCCTGCATGATTCTATAGTTTGAAACTCCCCAGATATGTGCTTTTATGATTAACTCATTTATTTCTTAAACCAAAGACAGGCGCCATGAGGTTTCACACAGATTCTGACTATGTCATGAGAATCCATATTACAGTGAAGGTTTCTTCTGTCTTTACTGCCAAAGGTTTATATAGATCTGGTATATAATTTTCAGAAAGAAGACTGGTTTTGGAAATCTAAACTGAGATGTCTTACTGAGTCCTTACTTCCCATGTTTCAACACCTTCTGAAAATAAGGCCCATTTAATTTACCTTTAATTTGGTATCCAAAATAATTAGCCTGCTTTGAGAATGCTGATTCCTGCTTTTATAGATACTCTGTACAGAGGGGACAGGATTCAGAACAAGAACAAGGAAAAACACGTAGCACATTTCAAAGCCCGGCTCATGGCTTGGGAAGAAACAACATTACAACACTGCACATAAGCCAGCTCAGTGAATTGCACTGACGAACTCCACCTGGGTGGGTGGATGACAACGATCTTGCCTGTTTCCCTACATGCCCTGGCATATCTAGAAGAATGATTGAGTAGGTGCTTCTTTAATCACATCTACTGCCACTTTTTCATAAACCAGTGGTGGAAGCATCAGCTGAAAGGTCATTTTCTCAGCTAAGAAGAAAGTGTTACAAAGAGAATTAATAAAAACAAATACTGACACTTTCATAAGGCAAGAGAAGCAACAGTTATTGTCTTCAAGCTAAAACTGACCTTTCCAGAGTTTGTAAGTACATGTGCATACACACATTAAAGAAAGCCTTTTCTTTTTCTTCATTAATTATTTTTTACTGGAATGCAATGACTGCCACCAGAGAACCTTAAATTTGGGGTTGGATTTTGCTGTCTTGCATATCGTTATTTAAAACTGAAGTTCTGATGTATAAAAAGACTGTTCTGGAAAAGCCAAGGATGGGACTGGAAGTGCAAGAATTACAGTAGAAACATTTTCCTGGGCTGGCCTGAAATAAACAATGTCATTTTTAGTCTACAGGAATTAAAGAGTATCTTCTTTGTAGAACTCTCTTGAAAGACCTAAGGGAACCTTTTAATTCTTCACTACCTGATACCTGGGACGATACAGAAATGTAACTGAGTTTCTTTCTGTCATTGCTACACAATAGTCACTTTTTTCTTCCTTTCCTTACTGCTTTGTTATTTTCTTTATTGTCATTTTCCCAGCCATAGCCGACAGATGCAAATGTAATTTGTTTATGAATCACAGCACATATTTATGCGAATATACCATATGAATATGCTTGCAGTATGATTTTAGCTGGGTGAATACTGCAAAAGATGATTTGCAAACACTGCTATGAAAAAAGGGCACGATACAAAGCTCATTGTGATCCATGGAATGACTCCTCTTGGCTTCCAGGAGTCAGGCTCAAGCTCCAAGCCAAGACTTCTATTCAAAGGAATTCTTGCTTGTTGTTTGTCTGTTGTTCGTGTTTATCCAGGCAGAGCTTTGTTCATGCAAATACTGGAGAGAAGCTTTTTCTTGGGGTAATGCACATTCTTGCACAAATACATGATTTTTTTGTATGACTACATATGGTCATATGGAAGTTTTATCAATATAAGAATCTGTGAGTAATCATTATTAATAAAGGATACAGCCATGAACTACAGAGAGTTCAGGAGTCATTGACACATGCATTTTATCTAGTTCTTCAGACAAAGATTTTTCTGTCCCAATCAGAGCTGTCATGTCAATATTAGGAAGCAGCAGAACTGCATCTATAGTGAACAGGTTGAGCTCGGCCTTGTGCTCCCTGAAGTCATCAGCACATTTGCCACTGATTTCAACAGAGGCAGGATCAAGATTGTTCTCAGCACTGTAACTTACAAAAAATGTTGAAAATAGAAATGAACTTGGGGTTTAGGTTTCACAGTTTTTAAGTATTTCCTGATTCCTTTAAATTTGTGTTCTGCAAGGTGTCATTTCAATGGTTGTTGAACTCACAGAACCTTATAGAATTGGGCCACTGCCAAAGAGCATAGCTGTTAATCAGTCTTTTATTCATGGACAATGTCTATTGTCTTTACTCAGATAAGACGGATTTGGCCAGAAGTACCATTTCTCACACCAGACACAAAACAATATGATTAGCATCAAACTCTAATGAACTGTAATGAGAAAAAGTGTTCCAACAACATAATGAGAATGCCTTTCAGTGCAACTGTTAAAGCATCTCTTTTTAGATTCCCAGTGCCAACTTTTAAGTTGCAGAATTTGGTAATGTTTATTCTTCAATTCTAGAAACTCTTTACAACTGCCTTCAGTCTTGTTTTTTTCACTTCCTTGCATGGCAGAAAATATCTGCATATGACGATACAAACTGGCACCAAACAAATTTAAACTTCTGCTGTTCGCTTGACTCAGTGACCCAGCAGTATTGTCCAGAATTGCATTAACCAGTTCCAGGCAGTGGAGACAAAAAATTCCTTTCATTCATCAACAGATAAGGAGTTTTGACAACTCTCCCTGGGAGTAAGAGGGAAAAAAACAAAACAAAACAAAAAACCAACAAGAAGAGATTACAATGTAGTAAAGCAAAAAGCACATTGAAGGAGCCAAAGAAAGACTGAAGGAAGCTGTAGGGCTGCCTAGGCAGACAGGGAGACTGCTATCAGAATTGAACAAGAGAAAATCCAGATCCCCCTTCCACTCCTCTACCTGTTTCTTCTCAATGTCACTATCAGTGCACACAGTGATATAAAACAGGTCCAACAAGTATTCCAGTAACTCCTCAGGACCACCAGGGCAAAAACAAAAACATTCAGGGCTTGACACTTAACCAAGGCAACATGCCAAGCTTATCACATGTGAAAAAGGCTTGTAGAGGAAAATAATCATCTTCATGTTCACAGGGCCTGGGTGTTAACTCTCCAAAGAGTCTCCTGTATTTTCCACTCTTTTGACTATTGCAGCTGAGGGGGTTATTTTCACAGAAATTTGAACATCTGAACAGATTTCTATTAACTACAGAGCATGGGAAGGAGCCAGAGATTTCTTTTTTTCATCAGAGCACTGATGAGAGACAGGTCGCTTTCTTGTTACTGTAGAGGCTTTCTTGGTAAGGTGGCCTGAAACAGGCTGTCTTTCTATGTGATCCAGAAATCACTTGAGAAGCCAAGCAAAGGACAGCAGCTCCACTTTCTCACAGCCTTCATTTTTTTTTTTTTTTTTTTTCCAGTGGAACATGGTGCTGAAAAAATAAACTTTTCAAAAATATTATAAAAACAACTTGTGTCACCAAATTGTAGTGACCCCAGACCAGAAATGGGGCTCCCTGTCCAGCTGACAGGCAGTATTTGCTTCATGTCTTTCTTCACCTCTTACGCCTGGAGCCTCCAGGTCCAATGCCAACACATTTGGTAACGACACCTCCTCAAAATGTTCTCTTTGGCTCCTACCCAAGCTTTCCAGGAGGAGGTGGAGGGCTGGTTTTCCACTAGCCATGAACAAGGAAGATCCAAATTCAAGCTCCTGTTCTGCTAGATTCAGGGTACGAAATACGAGACTTTATTCTTACATGCAGGACTTCCCCTTTGCTCCCCTCTCCCCAAATCACCCGGAGCAGTGGCACACACAGAGAGCTCTGTCATAGCTCACAAAACATTGCTAAGCCTCTTGTAGGAGTAAATCAGGGCAGACTTTGAGTTTAGCACCTGATGTTATTTGAAGGTAGCTTGCAGTTTATTTCCACCTGAAGATGCATGCCCCTGTGCAATGCTGAGGGCCTTGCAATCTCAGCCCTTAATCATAAACAAGTGTTAAGCATTAATCAATGTTAATTACAAATATCATGCATGCACACATGTAACCATTTAAGAAAATAAAACTAATTTTAATTGGATGCTTCCAAACATTAAAATTGTGGCTTCTTTTATTCCACTGAACAGTACTTTATTTCTCATTAGTTTCCTACCACCTGTATCTTAAGTTCAGCTCCAATGTAATTCAAAATTCCCCTTACATTTACTTTCTTTTGAGTGAGGACTTGATTCTCTGAAATACTGCATATGTGCTGAGTACTTGCTGAGTACTTAGCTCTTCACAACTCAGTGATACTCAGCTCCACAGAGTATCAGAATTTCTGGTATTTGGGAAATCATGATAATTAGGAAGAAAACTCACAACTGCTGTTCAAAACCACAAGTTTTTTGCAACCTTATCTGCTTTTTACTGGGCAAGTAAAAGAGGTGAAGGCAAAGATGGGCACAGTATTTGCATATTCTGAGGGAAAAAAATTCTGGGACTCTTTTCTGAGGGGATACAGGAGTTGCATTCATTACTTCTGCCTGATGCTGGAGTGCCATTGAAATATTCATTTACTCAGCATCTAACATCAGCATACTTCAGAGCATAAACTTTAATTTCTCACTGAAATCAAACAGAATGACAACTTCAAATAAAAGGGATACAGAGTCACAGGCTGCCCCAGCTAAAAACATAACTTGCTTCAAAGTGAATTTTGATATTGTCAGTTAAAAATAAATAAATTAGAAGAGAAAGATTGCATGCTTTTTAAAGAGGGTGTTTATGAGCAACGGGAAGCACAACAATTATCTAAGGATGAAGATCTTGCAGGATTACTGCTGAAGGAACATGTCTTAGTTACTACACATATGATTTCCGTTACATCATTAACATGCATTTATGAAACATTGTTGGTACTTTCCTGCAGGTAAAGATAGCATTAGTTAGGAAAGACTTACTTATTTTGGCTCTGTTATTTTCGTAACCAACCTTTTAGAGAGACTCCAAATGCTGAGGGCAATGTGATGGCTTAGTAGTGATTGCCTCAGTCTCTGCCCTACATCGTGGCCTCTAAGCTGCAGAATAAGAGTGGGAGACTAGAAGAGATACAGAAAAACAGCTATATTTTTAACACAGGTCTTATGCTATTTGTTTGCAATGATATATTATGCAGGTAAATAAGTATCTTGGTTCTTACATGTAAGTCAACAAAGTGATTGTTCTGCAGGTGAGAAGCAAAAGGCACTAATTCCTTGCCTGATTGTTTTGTGTGAAATCATGGCTTAGTAAGCAAAAGCCTTTCCTTTGTCTTTCAGGAAGAATAAATAGTCAGACTGACAGCTTCAAACAGAACTTCCTAACCTTTTCCAGAGTAAAACTGTTGTCTTCTGACTGGCATCCTTTTTGCCTAATTGCTCTTTCTGGGTTTTTTGTGGAACGTGTTACCTACTCACGGAGTGTGCCTTAGCCTGGAGCTAGTCTGAGGATCCTTCTCCTGACCTTACACTTTCTCTCCTTCCCCCTCCGAAGAACTTGCTTTCCTGTGTTCCAGTTTCCTGGCCCATCTGCTGCCCTCCCACACGTGGCAGAGGGCAACAGATGGGTGATAATCATGCGGAAAAAGGCAAATGGAGGCCATGCGGAGGGGAAATGCAGCTCTGTGGCATCGTGCCCTGGCAACAAAAAGCCACCACTAGTCATCCACTGCACACACACAGCGAATCCGTCAGTGGCAAGTAAAGCGTGTGGCTGGTTGGATTAGGAACAGTTTGGGACACTGCCAGTGATGGGTGGCTGTCATTTATGGTACAGCACTCCCCAGGAGTAAGCGAAGTGTACCTTGTCCTTCTCTTCAAGGAAGGATCATCTTTCATTTTTATGAGGGTAGAGATGATATTTCATGGCATCTCACTCAACATTCCTTTGGGACACAGACACAGAGCTAAATGGTGGGGTGCGGTCAGTGAGCCCTGATTCTGGGTGAAAGAAGGCATACACACAGCAACAACTGACATATTTGCATAGGTTTGAATCCTATAGGTTTGTCCTGGAGTGCACAGAAGCTCATCTGTTTCTGATGACATCTTGCTGGGACGTGTAAATTCATTGACAGGAGGTGACAGAAGAAATGGACTTGGTCATGTCAGTCAGTCACAGGATGACTATGAGCTAACAAAATTATACTGAATTAAAACAACAACAAAAAAAAGACAAATGTGGTATGTGGATATTACCATGTGTTCAGCAGGGGAGCTGTTAATGTGGCTTGCAACACAAAGGCTTTGGACTTGATAGCTTTAAGGTTCTTTCCAGTGAAACATAGCTCACTACTCTAGAAAATACATGCAAACCCAACTGCTTGTGTTAGTGAAGAGTAACTTTCCCAAATCGAAAAAAGCTACCTAAGTTATAGCTCCATCAATCAAACAAATAGTATTAAACTTTTTTAAATGTTAGTTTCTTACATAGCTGTACAACCGTACAATAAACCCAGAAAAACTAACACTTGACCCTTAATATTGTACACAAAATTCTTTAGCATGTGTAATTTTCCAATTATTTTTAACTCTGAAATGGCATGTAGTATATTCCATTTGTTATGCAGCAAGTTGGAATACAACATGCAGACGGGGTAAACATTGTGCTGTTGTGCTTACTGTATTACCCCATGTTTGAAAAGCCAAACGAACAGAGAAGTTAAGATCTGCTCCCTTCCAGCCCTGAAACATTCAAGGAATAATGTAAATACTGCTAGATCAGATAGGCAGTATCATGTGGAAAACTGTGAATAAAAACTCCTGAGTTAGGACAGTGCATATGACCTTCAAAGCTTTTCTTGTTCTTAAATAACATTTTTACCATCATTGTTGTCATCGTTTGACTCAGGTTCGACAACAAATGGCCTGGAGAAATACGCTCCGAAGTGAAGCTATGAAAAAGAAATTATACAAAATTAGCTAATGGAAGGAAAATACATAGAGGCTAATGGCAATTGGTTACATGATTTTTTATGACATAATTATCAGCTAGTCTGCAAGATCTGCTTGTTCCATAAGACCTTTTTATAATAACCAATACCAAGAGGATTTTACCACTGCCCTGTGCATAATCAAAACAAGGATGAGACATACCAATGCAGAATGTTTTTATTGGTTTGACAAGGTAAAACCAATTTTATTTTTGCTATCCAGTTTCCTTGCCAGTGATTTCTTGTCCAAAAAGAAAACCCTTTGCATTCAATATTATTTTCCAAGAATAACAGCTTCAGATGTTTAGCTTGGCTGGAACTAAATTAGAAGTGTTGGCCACCTGTATGAAGAAAAATAAGACATTCTTGCAGATGGACATTCTGAGCTGTGATGTTGGGTTCTAAAAAAACCCTTTTCGGGTGCAGAGAATGAAGTAGGTAAAATACAGAAAAAAATTCTTTATGGACATTTTTGAGCACAAGGTAGAAGATAAGGAATAAAAATCTATAAATGTTCTCATCTCCAGTTTCAAAATAAATAATGAAAATATCATATCTTGAATGCTGTAGAAATGTACAGAACACTATTGATTACCTAAAACGAACAGTCTTGCGCTAGCAAAAAGATGGATGAGATACTTAATATGCTCTTGAAGATGAGTGAACTACAAAACTGGAAATTTTCAGTGTGTATATGGTAGTTCTCATACACAAAACGGTCTTTCAGGAAATGAATTATGATGTGTCAAAATGACTCATAGGGGCTTTGCCACACAGCAGTGTATTTGAGAAAATTGCTGCTACAGAGTAAATATTTGTGTTTTCTTCATTAAGAGTAACATGGCTGGCCTCTGACTTTGCAAATTTAATGGCAATCTCAGGGTTAATAAATGAAACCAATTCCCCCTTGCTCTCTCCTTGTCTTGCTCTCTCACACACAAACACACACCAAGTTTGTGCAAAATAACCCATTTATGGTAATGCTAATGAGAAACAGCCAAGGAGATCTACATACCAGCAGTACACAGGTACCAAAGAAAAGCACACAGGGATTTAGGAAACTCACTCCCCCAGAAAAAGCATAGCCTAACCAGGCACAGTAAAGAACACCTTGAGAACTGCACTGCCTTATCACGATTAGAAGTTGTGTATGATAAAAAAATATGCAAATGAGTGGAAAAGAGGCCGGAGAAAAATTAATTCCAAAAAGAATCCAGAACGCTCTCAAGCTCTGTAACCTGTATGTGACAGGAGAGAAAGGTCCTGTGACCTTAACATCTCTGCTCATGGAAATATTTTGCTGGAAATCTTGCAAGGTCAAGCTTCTTTGGGAGGTGTCTGGGACCTCTTTTTCTCAGCCAGACTGGAAAAGTCATAGTTCATGTGATCATTTTGCTTTTTTGCCTTCTCCTGATGGGTCACAGCACAGAGAGCACCCAGAGTAGAAGGAAGGGAAGACTGAAGGGATAATGGGAACCACCTCCCCCTCCAAGGTTTACCCTCTTTCATCCAACTGATTTGGAATCATCCTCCAAAGTGCATCCACAAGGGGATCTACAATAGCTGCCAGCCCCCAAAGGACAAGGGCATCCTGGACATGGCTCTGCCCTTGCTGTTACACTCCTGTGCAAACAACCAGGTAGGGCAGGGCTCCTGCAGCAGTCCTTTCCCACTCTTGTAGCTGCCACATTTATCACCTTGGGGTGTACGTATTCTGCCACAGAGGGGACTCAATGCCGTAGAGGATCATTCCCAGGTTCTTGAACACCGTGGCTGTAAACTTGTCTTTAGTGGTTCCACAGCTTTGGGTAGGGATATCATCCAACTTGGCAAGGAATTCCCTGGGGGAGGGGTGTCATTTCCAGCTCTGATTTTTCTGATCCCTTAATGCTGTCCAAGTTCATTAAAACACCTAATGAAATTGATGTACTTCCAGAGGCAGTATAAAAGAGTATGCCTGCTGAAGCCAGTGAGAAAATAGAGCAGGTGTGTGCTTACAAAAGCAAAAAGAAATCTTGAAAAAGGCAAAACTAATTACAAATAAATACATGCTTAGAGGAAAAAACAGCACACCTCTTTTCTGAGACACCAGGCTAGAAACCAACCCTCACAGCATGATTCAGCCTGGTGGGCATAAATCAAGGTGTTTCTTATTCTTGTTTCTTCTCTTTTCCTCCTCCTGGTGCATCTTCCCATACTTTTCTTTTTCCTCAGACCAATTCTTTAATAACCATTTACTTTAACTTCCAGAAAAAATTTATACAGTGCAGAGAAATTTGATTTGCAAATTCAATCAGTTCTATATCCAGGAAAAACAGATAATAATGAGTGCACAACCAACAAATACCATTGACTTACTGCAGTTAATCCATTATAATAATGTTAATTTCTTCCCAGATGAAAGGAAAGGTTGAATAATATTTTCTTTTCCATTCATACAATTGCATTTTGTTTGCAAGTTTCTGGAGGTTGTTTGCCAAGGCTTTAGGGGTAGTTCTCTGGGCCTTACTTGCCCACTGTTTCTGAGATGACATGAGGCAAACTGTCCACATGATGAGATTATGTTGGCTTTTATATATTTTTCCTGCAGGACTCCCAGGTATATTCTGTGCATTTGAAACACTTACACTCTAAAACCTCATCTTTCATGGCAGAGCAGATTCAACCCTGCCACAGCACAAACTTGAGAAGACAAACTGGGAGGGAGAACAGCATCAAAGAGCTGGGCTGCCTGGTCCTTTTTGCTGCTATCACAGCAAGGGCAGCTGATGACTCCTCGAGGACCCAAGACCGGATGCACCCAACTCGTCCTTCTCTGGCAGCAGCACCAAACCCAACTGTGAACTTGGCTATGGGACAGTTAAAGTTAGATTGCTCTCTTGAGTAGGAATGCCCTGGGCATTCTCCTGAATCCATAATATCATGAAAGCCCACTGGCAGAGATCTAGTTTGAAGGTCTAGGTGTTGAGTTATGAATGAAAAGTTATATATGAAAGCTAATATAATTTAAAATAAAAAAAAACCCAAAACAACAACAATAAAAACCCAAAACAGGAGCATAGTACTGTAAGCAGTGCTTAGCAAACAAAAAGTACAATCTCTATTATGTTCTAGTGATCTCCAGTTGTCTGGAAATATAATTTCTACTCCTACTTAAGGTGGTTTAGAGGTTCTTAGAAACATGCATGTTTAGTTCTATCTTAGAAAAGAAGTGACACTTAAAGGAAGCGAAAAAGCATAAACAGCCTAACTGAATTTACTGGAGTGGGCTATTACTTTAGTAGGACCACTACAGTGCAAAGGCTTGCTTTTCATATGAAGTGTAAACTCAAGTCCTCTGAAAGTACCTTCACAGCCAAGGGTCTGAATTTCAGTTGTCTTGCTTCTGTGCCAAATCAATAAACATTTTCCAGATTATTTTCAGATAAATGAAATCTCCTAGAAACATGGTTAATAAAACCTGATGGTAGCTTCATTATTCTGTTAGCCAATGGGAAAGGCCTTATTTCTGTGAATCTCATCCCTCATTCAGCTTTGAACTCAAACTCAAATTCTAGGCAAGTCAGACTCAGCACTTATTCAGCTCTGGCCTTTGTTGCACAAAAAAGATAGCCAACTGTCCAGGAAATTCTACTGCTGAAAAGAGAAGAAGAATATGAAAAATCATAACAGTCTCTCAAACCCCTTGTCAAAAGAAGATTTAACTCTTGCAGAAGTATTTCTATAGGTCTTGATTTGTCCATGAGGAGAACTCATGTATATCTTAATCACAGCATGAATGATTTGTGCACACAACTCCCACCTCTACTAGCAGAAAAAGTCTGCATCATCTCCCTCAGACATACACAAATGAAAGCAGTATAGTCCACAACTTCCATTCCAAGAGCAGAAAACAATATCCATCTGTGTGCACAGGGAAATTTTTGTAGTAGGTTATGTAAGTTTTACTCTGCCTTTCAGGACACAAACCTGGAGCTGATGGAGTACAGCATACTTCAGGATTTTTTTGGTCCTTTTTCCTTTCAGTCCACTCCTCTTTGAAACTTACAAAATAAAAAATAATTATCCCAGGAGAACTTTATTTCTGTGTAATTTTTTCCGCGGTATCGGTAATTACTGTATTTCACATGCCCCTTTTAATTACATAATGCCTGGGATTAAAATTCAACAGCCTCTCTCAAAGAGAAAGTGCCTTAATATCTGGAGTGCTGCTCCTGTAAATTGGCATCTGAAAGACAGGCTAAAAAAGGGGCATAAATACTAACACTCCCATCCTTCCTAACTGACTGCAATGCCAACGAGCTGCACCGGCTCTTTACACAGACCTCCCAACATTCTTGATAGGATGCTTTCTAGCAGAGCGATCCACAAATATTATCATTCAATGACAATACAGTTTCATCAAGGTACGTCTCAATCCACAGGATCCAAGCCCCATACAACAGACGGAAAATTTGGCGCGGTGATGCGCACACGGCGTGTGTTACTTACTGGTTATTGCAGTGGTCATACCGAGTCCCGTATGGCGTTATATTAACGAATGGCATGCAAGCACCTTCTGTTGAAACATCTGCGACAGGGAAATTTCAGGCATTTTTCCAGATATTTTTTCTGCTCTGGACCAAATTTTCATTAGGGCTATAAAACCTGGCAGGCAGCATTGTTGTGTATGATTTTTTAATAAACTGGGACATGCCTTTGTTAGAGGAGTGAAGAAAAGGGCTCTTTAGAGGCTTCTTCCTATTACAAAAAGTTCAGAAAACATATGACAGCTCACCAAACAGTGTCTCCTAACTTTTTTTTTCCCTGTCTCCTCCAAGTGTAAGATTTTCTGCTTCTTTAGATGTGTACAGACTTTTACAGGTTTTGAAATGAAACCAAAAATGTAGATTTTTTTTTTTTTCATCTCAGATTAAATGATTCCAAGGATGGCATTACTTGAGAATGTGTTCAAAGAGGGAGCACGCAGCTAACATAGACTTTTAGCATCTTTTTGATGCCTGCTGCCAGGAATGTTTCTGTGATTCTATGAATCTCACAAAGGATTTTCACTTACTTAACAGACAAGGTCCCTCAGTAAAAAGAAGAAAGGAAAGCAA
The DNA here is from genome assembly GCF_020740795.1 of Apus apus. Lineage (NCBI taxonomy): Eukaryota > Metazoa > Chordata > Aves > Apodiformes > Apodidae > Apus > Apus apus. The sequence continues at coordinate 131,906,035 of NC_067283.1, forward strand.
ATGGGCATGTGCAGGTCTGATCTGGTATGCAATGCAAATCTAGCAGGTAGCATTACTCCTTTTTGTTTCAGAAACATCCCATCCCTGCTCTCCCTTCTTCCCTCCCCTGAAAGACAACAGCCACCAGGCACAAATCAAAGTTCAATTTTGCAATTCTCCCTGCCACGCTATGAACACTAATGCAGAACAAACATGCTTGGCAGTAAATATGTACATTATCATTATGTAAATAGGTACGTTATCATCATAGCAAAATGATGATGTTCTTTGCTAAGTCTATATTCCCTTTCCAAGAATATTATGCAGTTCAAAGTATAATTTCCATTATGCCATTGGGGCTAGAAAAAAGCTTCAGTTCAACAATAATTGGTATACTGTATACAACAAAATGTTTACAATGGATAAAGATGATGTGCAATCCAAAATATTTTTAGACAAACAAATGCATTTTCACATGGTAGGGTTCAGCCTGAGTAACCAACAGAAGCAGTATCAGATTAATATCCATTCCCACATCCAAGACGAGCACCATATTATGACATTTTATACCAACACCACCACGAGCTGCAATAATAAAGTTTTAAACAGTATGAGGTGAATAATCTACTCTTAGCATGAAGGAGAATTCATTTCTGAACATTTAATAAACTAGAAGTGACTGCATGTCACAGGCTGTTTGGCAACGTTACAGTGTTTACATAAAGTCCATTGCTCTCATGTAGGTAAGTATATCAGCACTGCAAAACTGAAATCCTTAGTTTTTAGTAATTCAAAAAGTTCTTGAGGACAAAGAGCAAGGCAAGGCCAACTTTTAAGTCAGGCAGCTACAACTATACTAAGTACGTACTGACATACGTCCTGTAAGACAGAGGTAAAAACAAGTGCTGACTTCTTACAGCAAAAAAAAAAAAAAAGAAAAAAAAAAGAAATGTTGGCCTAAGTAAAATTGGATGAAAGTGTTAATTTTTTCACAGCTTCTTTTGAGGTAAGTAAATGTAAATATTGTCTCTCATTTTCTCTGAAAAAGTGGATTAATGCTTTATAAGTATGTAAATGGGTTCAAAATGTCTTCAGTTTCTTCCTTCATTTTCCTTTGAATGCTGCTTTGAACTGAAAAATCAATTTCCAGAAAGGAAGATATGCCAATTAGAATTAAAAAAAAAAAAAAAGGAGAAAAGAAACAAAATTAATGTATAAACTATAAAATGCACAATGGCCTCATTCTCACTGTTCTGCTCTCCATTTCTATCACAGGTTCATGTATCACACTGGAAATGTGAAAATATTATATGAAAATGTGCATATGAGACTCATCATTCCTCATTATGTACCTTCAGATAGCCTTTTCTGGGAAGCTCTCATTCAAAGAAGAGAAACAAAGAAGTGGGATAGCATTTGAGTGCTCTCACAGAAATTGTGCAAGGCAATTCCTCCTTTTCTGAGCCAATAATTAGATATTTATTTTGAATCTTCCAGCAAACATTGTGCAAACATAGCAAACAACACACTGTTTTTCTCTCACATTTCTATTCCCTTGGTACTTCAAAACTCACAATGCAGTTATGCTCACTATGCACATGTGTATAGTGTTTCTGCACAGCATGCAACCACACATGTCACTGAGTCACTGGTTGTCCTCTCTGTCCTCTGAAAAGCAGGATGCTCATGTTGGGCTGCACCATGTCTGAGGGAAGCACATATCCCTGGCCAGGCAGGACCAGCATGTCTCCTACCCACCCAGATGGATCAACAGCCCCCAACCAGGTTCTGCCCAAAAAGGCAAACCAGTTGGGTGGAAGGAGCAGCAGGGGGACGTTGCTTATTGCCCTTTGATATTTGTTTCAATTTTGTTTCAAACCACAGGAAGATCTAATTTCTTACTGATCCTCTTCAAAATTTGGCCTCCACAGTGTAGTGTGTTACAAAATGAGATTGTGACTGGTATAGAAGTATTTCCCCTTCTTTTAAACATGTTTTTTAATAATACCACTTGATTCCTCTCATTCTTTCATTGTGAGCAACACTGAACTCCTTATTTACATTCTCTAAAGCATCCATGACTTCATGTACCTCTCTCATATTCTCAGGATGTTTTTTCTTTTGAGCTGAAAAGTCAGGCCGTTTAGTTTCTTTGCATATGAAAGCCATACCACACCTGTGGATATCTGCTACCCTTGCCTAGGGTGCTTTTCCTAGTTCTACCACACCTTCTGCACACAGTATAAGACATAATGTACCACTGATTTATAAGATAATGCAATGATGTTTTCAGATATTTTCCACTACCTTGTAAGAGCAGTGTAACAGAAAAATCAGCTTCAACAAGCAGTCACAGATTGAACTACGGAAGTAATTGGCTGGGAGAGTTGCTGGTGAAATGGGAACAAGTAATCCAAAGAAAAATTTCATTTCAAGTCAACTGGAAGAAAACAAACCCTCCCCAAAATAGCTTATTTCCACAAAGCAAACAAATCAGTTCTAAAAAAAGTAATTATATGTTTTTTCAGATGAGATTAAAAGCTTGAGTTTGCTCTCAGGACTTCAGCAATTTTTAAAGGAAACCTATAGAAAGGTTATCCTAAAGAGCTTATTTTTATGAAATTGAGGGCAAAACAGGTGTCTGGAGTGAATCATGAAAAGACTGATATAAGCAAATGGATATAAGCCGCAGTCAGAAAAGACCAGCATTCCAGGTTTTCCTCTCTATGCACCACTATCAATACATTTGTTGTGGCTTTGATATAGCCAGCTAGGACATGTACCTGGCAGATTCCTACTCTCATTTAACATTAGGAGTCTGGATCAGTAAAGCCAATATTGTGCCACTCACACAATGTTGTACTGTTTGATCTCAGTCTGTTTCCTATACCTAGAAGATTTAAAGGTAATACTTGGGTGCCAGCAACATCAGAAGATGCAATGTCATCCATAAACAAGATTATCTGCTGGCTAAGTCTTCCCATGGCAAAAAAATGAGCAGGGGTGGTAGCATGGTGGACACTAAGAAAACTAAGTGGACTGCAAAGAAGAGATTGATTACACAGAGTGTCACTGTAAGATGGACAGTACCTGTCCTAGGTTTGCAGCTGCTCATCTCTCCCACGTGAAAAATGCAGCTGCCATGAGAGCTTGCTGTGGAAGGCTCATGTAGGTACATGCATCCTGTAGCTATCTAATGGAACAATGGCTTAATGTAACCCAAGCCAAAGCTGAACAAGATATAGACCAAAGCTTCTAATGGTGGGGGAGATTAATCCTTGAAAAATATGTCAATTGAACAAGAAGGCTCTGCCACTGTTATAAAACTTTAAAAATTATGTAGTTTGTTCTATTGTTTCTCCAGCTGGTGACCTTTTTCCAAACATATGCCTGGCAAAGTTCTCTCTTCTATCTTCAGGTAGGCCCAGAAGTCTCTTGAAGAAAAGATTTTAGGGACTGAGAAGACTTTGCAGCTGAAGAATCAGAAACATTCCAGTAGGGGAGAGGAACATGATGGGTTTCCTTCTGCTATTCACAGACCTTACATCAGCCTTGGCTACCTTCCCTGAGTCTAACAGGAGCTGCTGTAAAACCAGCTTTCCAAAAGCTGGTGAGGCATCAAAGTGGAGGAGTGTCATGGTGGGGCTGTTCTTCATTGAAGGTCAAATATTTGGGTTACAATACATCATTAACTGTTTAAAAGAGCAGCACAGAAAATGCTGGAGTATAGGAAATGGGATCTCTTGATATCTGTATTTTGCATGCCACTTTCTGAAAAGAAGAAAATATGCATTCCTTTCTCATCGAATACAGGCAGCCCTGCAGATTGATTTTGGTCCATGCCATGAGGTTAATGCTTAGCTTGATCTGCACTGACATGAAAATACCATCTGTGTAACCCCAGCTTGCCTTGCTGGGAGAAGAGAAGATACAGGACTCAGCAGCTGGTCTCAGCTACTCTGGGAAAAGTGTTCGTCTCCAGACCAAGTTTGGATCCAACCATATCTGGCAAAAGTATCATAAGTATATCACATATATACTCCAGAGAAATCTTAGGAAGCTTAATGGAAGTTCAGTTCATATGTTGAGGCTGTTACATGAAAAGCATCAGGAAAAACATAAACTGTTCCTATTTCAGAATTGTAAAAGGAAATAAGTTTATGGTATAATAACTTCAGAGGACTGTCATGTGTTGCTAAAACACTCCTCAAATATTAGCATAAATAATTTAAATAAAGAACTCTTCTTTTTCTTTGGTTAGTGTCTAAGTAATGTTTTTCACCTGTAAGCTGGGTAACAGAAAGCTGACTTCTTTTTTGGTAAGCAGGACATAATACTGAATTTTGCCATAAGCACAAAACCACAAGAATCTGTTTTGTGCATTACACAAAGGAAGGACAAGACTGAATCTCCCTAACTTCCTGACAGCAGGTTTGAAACAGTTCATGTCCCAGCAGAACAAACCTCCCATATCAGGTCTTTTCCTGATATCCCAAAGAAAACAAAGGGTGTTTTGTTTTGTTTTGTTTTTTTCTTTAAAAATGAGCCTATATTTTATTTATTTAAAAATAAATTGAGCTCAGTAAATTGATGCAATCTTTTATAACATAAGAGATTTAAAAATACATGAAGTTTATAATAAGTTTGGTGGATTACTCTACCAGGACAGAATAAGTGTAATTACAAAGCCACATTTACCCCAGCTAAAATCAACATGTCACTACTCTCCTGTACTCCAGCAAGACCCACACTCCCTAAATTGCATGGCAACTCTCTTGAAGCTTAAGAGCAGGAGTGGAGCAACTAGAGAGAGCTTGCACAAAAGCATCCCTTCAGCTTCTCGGGGTGCCCACTCCAGGTTGCACAGCTCTGGCTGGTGGGGGCTGACTCTGGCTCCCTCTGCTTGAGCACACGCGGCTGCTGGGACACTGCGAGGTGACATGGTCAGCCTGATGAAGTACACAAAAGCTTTTGGCACTGCATATCTGCAATATCATGGACAGTCAAGGAGGCGCCTGTTATAAAAATACACAGTGAAACACAACTGGAGGACTGCTCTTTCTCAAAGGCTAACGTAATGCATTCCTTCTGTTTAGGCTCATTTTCCAGCCTTTCACATTCTTTGTGAACAAGAGTTATAAAACAAGCCTGATGCAGGCCAATTATTTTTACTTTGAAGGCCATTAATCAAGATTGACTAAGAAAATGAAGACAGCTAAGCAAAATTTCATATGTGACTGGAGTGAGATTAAAATAAAACCAGATGGGGATGGACAGAGACGTTAAGCTGCTTTCTCTCCCCCTTCCCTCCCCTTTTTTTTTCTTTTTTTGACTCATGTAATAAATGTCTTTTACAAATTACAGCACTCTTATTTTCTTACAGTAAATCAAATTGGGTCATAATGTACAAGTGGTCTCATTGCTGAAATGTCAAAAATAGAACCCGCCTTGTTCTTCCAAAGTAATTCCTCAAATCTAAAACAGCAGTGTGGCCTTACAGTCTATAAACCATCTACCTAGGTGCAGATCTCTTTTAAGGTAACTGTCTGTTGCTGATAGATGTATTTCTCAAGTGCCCAACATGAGCCATACGTTCAGATCTATAGCATGCAGACTTTTGGAGCAGTCTGAATTGCCAGGTCTTACATTCATTGCTTTCCTACAAATTTCAGGGAATTTATGGAACCAGGACTTTTTCTAAAGATCAAACAATTTTGAGTCAACTCCCACCAGTAGACCAATAAAAATTCTGAAAAAGCTTGCACAATTTTCATAAAAATGAAAACCACCATACACACTGTGGAGCTTCTTTAGAGCTTGCAGGACACACCAAGCAAAACAAAAATCAGAAAGACAAGTAAAGACACAGAATGATGGTCACATATCAAGAGGACTTTTTGATAACATGATTACTACAAATCATCTTAGTTAAGAAGATGAAACAGTCACATGTATATAATTGCCCTTTTACAATAATAAAAAGAAGGGGAGAGTGTTCCAAATATGTTTGGACTCATAATTTAAAACAAGTTTGCTTTGAAATAAAATTCTAAGGATGTAAACCTCACTCATATCAGTCCTGACCTTTCCAGAAGCGTATTTGATTAAACACAACACAAAGAGGAAAAAAAAAGAAGAAGAAGAAGAAGAAGAAGAAGAAGAAGAAAAAGTAGTTAATCATTATCCCATTTGAAGGACCTCCTAACTTTGCAGAGAAGTTAGCTAGTACAGTTCAACACATGGACTACAACCCAAAATTCTTCTGCATTTGAAATGTTAACTGGTTCTGAGGTCTGCCCTTACCCCTATGAGAAAAGCTTACTATAAGGAAGAGAAGGCAATGCACAAGTAACTTGAAATTTTGTAAACTCTATGAATTAATGTTTCAGTTCCTAGATCCTTTTCTACATCATCTGCACTAATTAATTTAAACCCAAAGCTTTCTTCTCCCCATTGATTATAATGTTGTGGAAATAGGCCTGGAAGGCATCTCAAGGGATCACTTAGGCCATCTCCTCCACCAAGTCAGGATCAGCTGTTCCTAAATTATTCTTGACAGATGTTTGTCCAGCCTGTTTATCAACACTTATCATGGAGTTTGTATAGGCTTCCTAGCCAATGAATTCTGTTACTCATCGAAAACATTTACTAGTGTCTATCCTTAATCTCTTTTCCTGAAAGTTAAGCCCACTACTTCTTTTGGACATTCACAGCAGTTTATTACTTTCCTCTTTGCAGCTACCTTTTAAACATTTGAAAGCTTATCACATATCCCTTCAGTTTGCCTCTCTCTAGACTAAACAATCTCACTGCCTTCAATATTTCTGCCCAGGTCATGTTTTCCAGACCCTCAATTGCTCTTTCTTGCTCCTCTCCTTGGATTCCTTCCAACTGATTCACATCTTTCTTGAAATTCAGTCCCCCAAGCTGGACCCAGTGTTGCAGCCACGGTGTGAAAGCTGAAGGAATATTTAATGTTTCTTACATATACCAACATTGTTAATACAACCCAGTATGATGTTTGGGTTTTTGGCAACAGACTGGCCTGCCCAACTCACGTTCATTTTGTGTTCACTCTGACCCCCAAATCCTTCACTGAAGAATCATAGAAGTTGCAAAGGATCTTAAAGGTCATTCTGATTCCAATCCCCCTGCATGGATAAGGACATCTCCCGCTAGATCAGGTCGCTCAAAGCCACATCCGATTTGACCTTGAACACATCTGGGGTTCACAACCTCCCTGAGCAACCTGTTCCAGTGTATCTCCACCCTCGCACTAAACAATTTCTTCTTAATGTCTAACCTAAATCTACCCTCTTCCAGCTTAAAACCATTACCCCTCTCTGCCCTTGTAAATGGCTGTTTTGCCATAGAGCCCCTGTCTTGCAGCCCACATGTCAGCACTGAGCATGCCACCTTGTGCTCCACACTGAGTTGCACCGTCTTCACTTCAGGCCAGTTTCCCTGTTTGTCAAGATTATTCTGAATTCTCACTCCCCAAAGTCTTTGCAGTCCCTCCTGGCTTGGTATCACCTGCAGGTTTAACATTCTACCACCTAGGATTTTAATGAAACTAGTTAATAACACTGACCCCAAGAAAGAACTTGAAGAATCCATCCTTCTGGTCAGACAGTGAAGTAGTGATAACTACTTTTTTGGTACAGTTTCCCAAGCAGTTACATTCTAGCAACATATCTTTTGCTTGTTTTTGTTGAATATCATGTCAGACAGTGTCAAAACCCTTACTAAAGACAAGATGTATGACACCTACTTCTTTGCTTTATCCAGAAGGCCTATTAACCTTAATTTACTTCTGTAGTGGGTTATCTGGCTTGATTTGTTCACTTCCACTCAGTTATTTATTACTCTGCTATCTCATAGATGCTCACAGGAGTCTGTTGGATGCTTGCTTTTTTTTTTTTTTTAGAGGAAGTGAATCTCACTGACTTAATTGTATGAGTCCCCCTTTCTTTTTTTAAAAAAAAGTGACAGTAATTTATCATACAATGTTTTTTTTAATCCTTTAGAAAAAAATAATGCTGAAGTTTATTATTTTAGGAGTAGCAGAATATTTTGAAATAACAGCTAGCGTACTGTATAAAGTGTTGAAAACATACTCCCCTTGTACTATTTCTTTCTATATTAGGATCCTATTTTTCCCTCCATGGATCTCTTGTCATAGTTTATTTGTTTATCATTTTCCTTACAATACTTGTTCCATCTCAGCCTATTTTTTCCTTCAGTTCTCTCTTACTGTCCTTTTTCCTACTCTGATAAGTAGAAGAGTGTTCAGCAACATTCAAGTGCAATGTAAGCTTTTGAACCCAAGTTATTTGAGGTGTTATAGTATAAAGGTTAATTCACCCTGCTTTTCACATTCAAAGATCTTTATGAACAGTTGTCTCTGAGGGGAAAACTGCTTAGAAGCATAAAGAGGCTGTGCACTGTGCCTCGTGTTTTCTCAGATCAAAGGGATTTGAGTGCTGATGGTAGTAGCTTTCAAGTGATATTACTGGTGTGGAAATTCAGTAACCATCTTCTCTGATGCTTGTTTATCTTGCTCGGATTCTCTTTCCTTAATTTAGCTATACATACACCTAGGTCAACCTTACATTGCTTATTGCCTTTGGTGATGCCTTTACTTGCCTCATTTCCTATGCCTCACTTGGAGAGGAATAAAGATGCAGATGTATTGTCATTATTACCATGTACAGAGATGAACGAAACAAAAAAAAGAGACCAGTTCTGACCTCCACAAAGACACAGAGTTTTGGAAGGACAGTGGTTTTGTGGTATTGGGTATTATATGGTTTCCACCCTGAAAAATTCAAGCAAGTAAAATAAAATTATAAAATAAAAAGGTAAACTACAGCTTAAACTTTCCCATTTGCTTGAAGGTCCTTTTAACTATTATTATTCCCTCAAGTTTATGGCTCTGAATCCCTTTATATCAATTTTCTACAGGGCTTTCTGAGAATCTGAGACTTTCCCGAAGCAATAACCTTGCAAGGTATCTGAACCCAGGTGCAAAGGAAATGCTCAGCCTGCCAGGGCTCTGCTTAGCTCACCCCTCAGCATGAGCAGAAGCCATGAGCTGGTTCTCCAACTGTGTTGGTTGCCCACTGCCTTCCAAATCTCTGCTTTCCTGTCCATTCTTTCAGCTCTTACTGATGCTGTCAGCCACAAACTGCCTTTTCTCATAATTGCCTTGATAAATAAAGCTGCAAATACAGCCTTCCCAATGAAGGAAGGTGTTTATCTATTTTTGTAAATAACAGCTGTGTGCAGATGGTGAATGTTCATTTCCCAGCATTTCAACATATTCCTATGAAAAGATGCAAGTATTCTTTAAAGAAACCCCCCCTTATTAACCTGGTCTGCTTTACATTCTGGTCTACTACAGACCCTGTCTGAAGTCCATGGGAATCCAGTAGATCATTCTGTCCTCAGTTCTGCAGAACTGGCCTACCAAGAGAACAGAGGAAACACTGCTTGGACACTCTTGATGTACTTTACTGCTTTTGGGATGTCAAAACAAGACAAACTTTGTTCTCCAGATGAGTACCCTCAGCTCCAGCCCAGATACTTTAGGATCCTCAAAACAGGAGAAGGATTAATCCATTTTCTTATCTTCTTCATGAAAGTTCAGCATCTCTTCCCTGTTGCTGCACCTGATGCTCAGGTTATCAGAGCACTGCACAGGAGGTGCATAGCCAAGCCTTGCTAAAAACGTTGGTGGTCTGAGGCTTTCCAGGTGCCCTCCAGAACTCAACCTGTTCCCTAGACAGCAACACCTGACTGTGAACTCTGCACAGTGCTCTGCTTCCCGGCTCAGGTGTTTCCTTTGTCACACCTACCAGTAATGATCTGCAGATGGGCTGAGCTGCAGGCTAGTTTGTCACTCCAAGGCATGCCTCAGACAGGGAAGGCTTAATCCAGATGGGATTTAACCTTCAGTGTTGAACTGGCTGTCTGTTTGAAATCATCATCCACTAGCAGAGAGTGCAAAACCCTTTTCCACATTGTGTGGTGAGAGATATTGCCACTTCAACACACTTACAAGCAGCTGAAAAAGTAATCTGTGTTTATTAGTATTCACTGACAATTCATGTCAGAACAACCAGATCATCCTGATCCTGATCTTTTGCAGGGTTGTGGCTAAAGAGATTCTCCTCCCTACTCACCAGACATATTTTACAGCCCAAGCACCACAGCTCACTGAGGTGTTTCAGCCAATGTTAATGAAGTGGAATTTATGGCAAAGGTTGAAAGACAGAATAACAAAGCAGGTAATTTGCTCAAAGAAGTGTGGGGTTTGTGGTCTGTTTCCATTCCCAGTGGTAAGGGGAGGGAGGAAAACCTAGCCAGTAATACATAAAAGTTCCAAGACTTGAGTTTGGTTCAAAGTGCTGCTTTGAACTTCTTGTGCAACTGTGAGGAAGCCACTTACTTCTGCCTCCGTTTCTCAGTGAGCAGCTATAGATTAAAATCACGCATGGTGACAATGAGTAGTGTAGAAAATCCTGACATGGAAAAACACCTCAAGATGAAGCTGTGTAGTTATTTCCTAGTAGTTTAGAAGTGAACAGAACATAAGTCTGAATTTCATTTGAAGTGCTTGCATCAGATTGTTGTGGGAGCTTTCCAAAGGCCTTCTGTTGAGTCTAGGGTACAGCTTCTTACTTAGAAAGCCAGGAAAACTAGCAAAGTACAGTATAGGCTGCTGCTAGCTCCTGTACAGAGGATGAAATGTTTAGACACATTTTTCAATAGCATCCAGGTAGGTCTACTTGGATAGAAATTTGACGTAATAGAAACATGTCTTGATGTGCTTCTCATTCACCATCCACCAGCCTTCTAGCAGATCACCCTGCATCCTCTTTGGGAAAGTCCTGGGCTTCCTCATGAAATGGGCTCTGTAACCTGTGGTCTCACCTGCTCCAAAGGCAACATTGCAGCTATACCTTAACCCATGCTTCCAGGGTTTCTTGTCAGCAGAGAAGGTAAGAAGAACCACTGTGGTTTCCTAGGGGGATACACCTAGTAACCAGGCAGTCCTACCATCAGCTTCCAGTCAGGAATCCCATCAGCAATACTTTCAGCACATGTACCATGATTACAATACAGAGTTCTGGTATAATCACATCACGCTTTTTTTCTTTTCTTTTAAGTGTATTTAAATGACATTTTATCTGCTGCTGGCTACCTCAAGACTTCAAGTACCCCATCAAGCCATAATTGTGCTCCTGAGGCATGTTTTGGTGGCTTCCCATAAAGAGCAAACACCTCTATTTGCTCCAGAATAGCAATACTTACTGAAGAATTGTTTCTAGTTCCTAAGTCTTACCTTGACTCTTTACTTCATGTAACATGTGTATTTGCTGACAGGAGCCCCTTATTTCTTCCTGGAGATACTCCATCAGCAGTTACTGACACCATTGTTTATGACTGTATTTACCAGATGTCAATGAAGAGCTGCATTTGTCTCGTTAGTGTATAGATTTATAGTGAGAATCTTACTGCAAAGAAAAATGAAGGTTTTTTCTCCAGTCACTGCCCATTTGGAATACACTCTGAGGGAATTAATTCTGTCCTGTCCTGGATGGATGAATTCACATAAAGAGAAAAAAAGAGGTTTATGTCTAGTGGGGAGGTAACAGTTCACTTTAAGATAGGTGATAAAAAGGATTATGGAATTTTAGAAATAATTTCTCTCTTCCCTCTGGGCTGCCCCCGTTTTGCCTATGGCATAATTCCTAGAATATCCAGGCTGCATGCAGAGCTGATTTGTAATTTTCTGTCATCACAGTCACACAGAGTAAAATATGCATGTGTAGTCCTAGCTGGGAAGGGTAAGGTCAGACCCTTACCTGGCTACTTTAAGTGCCTTTGCCATACGACCTCTCACACAAAGGAAAATCTATTAGGAGTTCTTCATGCTGTAGAAGACCATGATCCATCCCATGCTAAATTCAGTTTCCACTAATTGGGCATAATGGCAAACACTCCAGAGCACGCAGCTGACTGCCAGAGTCTTTGTGCACACACAGTTCAGTTGTTGTTCAAGTATCTCTGACTTAGAACAAAATCATGTAACACAGAAAGCACTCTTAAAGACTTAGCTCTCTGCTAATCTTATCATTTTGCTGCTCTCTCCCTGGCATGTCCAAGCTGCCCTTTCACATATTTTGGTTTTTTTTTCTCATGTGTAACCAAAATGCAAAATTTATTTTTTTGAAAGCCAGATACCTGCAGAACAAAGAGACAATTTTTCAAAGTTTTATACACTATATGGCTGGTATGAGTGTAGTTTATTCACCAACACAGTTGAGGCATGCTAACATCTCTAACCAAAAGCATGGAAAAGAGAGTCCTATTGTTGTTAACATCCGACTACCTGTGATTCCTCAGTCTGGATGACGCAGTCAGAAAGTTCTTACACCTCCAGTGACTGGGAGCAACTTTCAGCACAGACTCGGAGTAAGGTCTGAACTCATGCCTCTGATCTACAGTATTTAAGGCATTTCGCTAACACTCCATCCATACTATAGGAATCTGAATTAATAATATCAGTCTGAGGAAATAACACTGTCGAATTAAGTCCACTTCATGATCATCACCAGCCTAAGAGAACTTTTACTCCCTTGGACTGTTTCTGAGTAAGAAATTAACCTCTGAGATTACAGTGAGAAAGTGAACTACATATGGATATATCAAAAGAACAGGGAAAAGATCTGGACAACCATCTGGAAAAAATCAAGTTCACTCTTGCTTAGATTCTTCCAAAACAAGATTCTTCGAGGTTTTATTGGGCACTTGAGAAATGTCTCACAGTCAGGTTTTTCACCTGGTGGAAAATATTGGAGGTGCCAGTTGCAGAATAACCATCAAATCTATCACACCTACTTATTTTTTTGTTCTATAGGCAAAGGGAGTACTGATATTTCTAGAGACCTTTCCTATTCACTAGAAGTTTCATCCTGTTCTCTATTTTGTAGCCTAACATATTCATTAGGACCTATTTTGTCTCTGCAGCACCAACAGTGGCTAAGTCTTCTATGTGACGCCAGTTATGGATCATCCAGATACCTGGGTGGAGGAGTTATCTGTGTTCTAACCCACCAGCGGGGCTTCAGATATTGGGGAGTGCAGTAACTCTCACTGACTGACTATGAATTTCTGGCTAGAGAGGTGTCATTGCCAGAATTTTAAAATATTCTACCCAAGAAATTACTGTGATGATAGTTGAAGCCACTCCTTCATTTCCATCAGGTCTGCATAGCTTGAGTGTGCTGGCCTTAGCTTAGAAAGTTCATTCCCCCAGCAATTTCCACCTTGGGTGGGAAAATCAGGGCAAAAGTGCTCATCAGCCTTATCAGTTCACTATCAGCTTCCATTCACTTCCCTTTAGCATATGCTGTCCTGATCAAAGATATCTTCGTGAACACCAGATCCTGGCTCACAGAGTTACTCTGCTCATTTTATGTTAGTTTGTTTTGGGCATTGAGGTGGTTTTGTTTTACAATTCAACTGAGACACTTGAAGGCCGACGTAAAGAACAGTTTTCAGACAAGCATTCTGGCTTGGCAGCCTCTATTCCCACTGAAGCAAAAGTGAGTTTTACAGATTTCACTGAAGATACAGCTACATCAAGAACAAATACGTCCAAACACCTCACTCCAGCTGCCGTGTCTTGTAGGTGAATGTTCTTCCCCTTAAATAATATGCTTGAGGGCACTAAACATATATGTAGAGAGATTATCTCCTGTGACATCTGTGACATCTAAGATGAATGAATAGTGGGTACATAAATTGAAATTCAAGAAAGCATTGTATGAGTCAGAGCAATTAATTCAAGGTCTGCTGGACCAGTTAGCCTATGACCCCTTAAACACTCAAAGAAAAGTAGACACAACATTTAAGTTAAATACTTATAATGGCAATCTTACTACTTCCATGGATTCTAGAGGGAATCAGGATCTGTCAGTCTAGGAAAGAAACCTAAATTAATCATTGGAATAGAGACACTGATGTGCACAATCCCAAAAGATCCCTTCATAAGTTTGAAAATATGCAGGTCAGGTTCTCACCTCCTTTACACCCTTGGCAGATGCACTGGGTCCCTTGAGATTTTACAGCTATAATAGAAAATAATTTAAAACATTGAGTCATAAAGATCACATCTGTATCTTTTTCCTTCTGTCTTCTCCCTCTTTCACCTTATCCTTACTTTCTGTTTTGAAAATATATATACATGAATATTGCATGGAGATTGTTTTGTTAACCTAACTAATTTTAGCATTGCAAATTAAAAAATAAAAAATGTTCAAATTTGTATTTTACCAGGAAATCACTTTTCCTATACATTTCCATAAAAGTTTTTGGTGGTGGTGGTGGTGGTTTTTTTCTGCTAGTTTTTGTAGCTTGGATTGTTTTGTTTTTTTTTTCCAGGGGAGCATGTCCTAAATCCAAATTGTTACCACAAACTCCATCAGTTCCACAGGCAATATTTAAGGGGAAATGTTGGCCTAATACATATTCAATGACAAACCAAGGTGTTCCTGTGTAACAGCTACACAATATATATTTCAATAAATTATTTATTGTGTATTTATGTAGAAAATCTGAACAGCACTAAGAGTATTTTTTGCTGCTTGGGTGGATGTCCTAGTCTGGAGAAAAGAGCAATGCTGATATTTCTTAGTAATACGCTAGTAGATTGGGGCTACAAGCTTCATCACTCCAAATCCTCTCTCAATCATAGAGATAACTTCCAAGCTACTGAAGATTTGAGGATGCCTCGTGTGATGCCAGAACACTCCCTGTTCATCGTGGCCTGTGCTTCCTCTTCTCTTTTTCCTTGTGTCAGGATACCTGACTGCATCTTCCTGCCCAATTTCCACATTACTTTGCCTTCCCATTGCACTTGGTGGCATGCAAATATTCCCTTCCACTTGTGTGTCCCCATATCTCTCCACTATTGTTACTATTTTTGTGATGATTTAGCCACTCTGGATGTCAACATATCCCATATGTAGGATGGTACAGATAAGACATAGATTACAGAAGAGCTATCAGAGTTGAGTACAGGATGTTGCAGCTGACAGCACTTTAAAAATCATTAATAAGCCATTTATTTTCCAACTACAAGCCTTCCACCATCCATTCTAGTCTCGTGTTCCTCTGACATCAGATGAACAAGACAGGTTTTATTATTTAATTTTTTCAACTTTTTTTAATCATTCAAATCCATGACACAGATTTCACATCTTTCTGCCAGTCCATTTTCCATTATGCAACATTAGTGAGAGAGATAAGACTTGTTCACTTAAATGGTTGCAGAGTAGAATATTTAGGTTGATGTATAGAGATATTGCTCATGAAAGCATGCACAAGGCCTTGACAAAATCATGCAAACAGTTTTCTCCAGACAGTTTAAATATTTTTCAATTTAGCCAATGACTAGACTTATCCACTATTTATTCAGAAAAACAGTGTCAAAATGAGAAATAAGGGCATTCTGCTTCCTCCCCTGATTTGAAATATCATCTTGGATTGGAAATGAAACATTTAAAAAAACCCGAACACTTACGTGCCTCAAAACCATGATTTTTTTTATGCTGAGACATTTAATTCCCTCCCCTCTTTCAAACTCTGCATTTTTAGACAAGTGAGGTTTTTTCCAAATGCCCTCAACTCCCATGAAATAGTTCCAAGGCATCCTCTCCAGCTATGTCAATCAGTTTCAGGCAGTCTGCAAAGAGACATGACATTTTATAACAATTACATATCAGCCTGGGAAAAGATAGGTGGGAAATAAAGAGTTTTCTCAGAATAATCTCATTCATCTACACAAATTCATATTATATATAAAAAGTTACTTTTCTTCAACTTAACCAGGTTAAATGCAAAAAATATTTAAAAAGTGAATTAAAAATTGAAGGGCTTGCTACCTGGGAAAAGATTCAGGTTTCACAAGTAATGAGTGGGAAGAAAAAAAAAGTCTGATTTCTCTGCTGCTCATGGGTATTTTGATTGAATTTAACACATCTCAAGCTGCCAAAAGCCAATGCTACTCATATGAAGCAGCACTGTTTCTCCAATTAAAAAGTGGAAGCGCAGCTGCTTCCAGGCAAGTGGAAAGGAAAGTTGGCTTGAGTGGCAGCTAAAGAAGAGGAAAAAAATAAATAGATATGATAATTTCTTATATGAAGTTTCTTATTTGGTTGTTTTTTTGAGCAGTCAGCTACTGTGGTCATGAGAAGCCACCAGGACACGTGGAATGACTGTTCTAAATGTTACCAAAGGACACACAAACTCCTTCCCTCTCCCCCCTTATTTTTTTTTTAACATTTTTACCATCTTGTAGGAACACTCTTGTTCCCTCTCTCTTTCACTTCCTGCTGGGAAAAACTGTATATATTGGACCCTTGGAGTTCACTCTCAAGAGTAAAAAGATTAGCAGAAATTTCTTTTTGAGATATCTCAGAAATAATATGTTTATACAGCATGTGCATTCTTCCATGATGTTTGATCAAATATGAATATGTTTAAAGGGTGGAATCCAATCCATCTGGAGTTCTCGTGTTTTCTCGTCTTTATTCTTGAGCTGATGTGCAGTCTAGATCTACTGCTAGCTGATCTGTCATTATTGGTGCTGCAATTTGTACACAACAAGAGTTGTGAAAAGCAGTAAAATTGTCTTCATTGTGTGATGGTGCACAAGACATGCCTAACATCCAAAGCCAGCAACATGCAGATTTTATTGTTCTGGCATTAATTATCATCCTAATAAGAAAACACAGAAAGTAACCAGTTATCACAGCTCTTTTGGATTCTTCTTCAGACTGCTGGCTTTATGCAACATAAATAAATTTAAAAAAATATATAACACAGCCTAAAAAAGGAAACCTGAAAAAAATTAAAGATGGGTACAGACACAAGATTCAAACATTCTCAGATTTTAGGATATATATTAGAAGTTGGAACTCACAAATTGTTCTGAATTTTACCATATATCCATAAATCATTACTGTGTCAAATTCTAGACCAAAGCACACCTTTTGAAAATATTTGGAATCCATCTGTAAGTCTGACTTGGCTTCCTTTAAGAGAAGAAACATTGTTAGGTTACTGTGAGTTACCAAATCACTACATATTAACTAAGGGAAGTTCTATATGTGCTTTCATTCTTCACCAAATGTGAAATAGTTTGAAGAAGTTTAAAACAATCCCTATAACTTTGTACCCTCTGTGGGCTATGTACATGTACATAGAAACTTTATCAATTTCTACTGATTTGTATGTATTTATGCTTTGATAACAACTCTGTTTTCCAACCCTGGTTTTCATACTATGTATATAGATAAGAAAATAATCCAAAGAACAAGGTCTGTACCAGATGTTTTCTGGTGGTGGAAGATGGGATGAGTATTGTACTACCCAAAACGGGTTCAAGGTCTAAGAAAGCAGGCAATATATGTCATAGAATCATAGAACCATTCAGGTTGGAAAAGACCTTTGGGATCACTGAGTCCAATCATCATCCCTACTCTACAAAGTTCTCCCCTAAACCATATCCACCTAGTGTCCTTCCTCTAAATGATCTGTCAGGTGGACTGAACTTTCAAATCTGCCTAAATCACACAGGAATTTACACTGCATTTAAAAAATGTGTTATGATTGTCCAAGAGGTAGGATTGTCTAAGGCAATTTGGCATTTAACTTTGTAGGTAGATGTCCAGTGCGATTTTCAGAAATGCCCAAATCCCACTGAAATCGATGGGAGGGAAGTCAAGTTCCACTGAAATTAATACCCAATCAATGTTCAAATGTTACTTTTCGGTGACAGGCAACCTTTCCAAAGGCTAAATACAGAGTTGAAAGGTATGTCAGGTCTCTCATCACAAGGATTGTTAAATATAAAATAATACAGGCTATGTAAAAAAGTTCATTTCTACTTAACTCTTGCATGTACTTGGAGTATTCTGTTTGCTTAAACTGGGAAGAAAGTATCTGAAAGTAGCTGAGGGCTAGGCACATGGCTAAAATAAATCATGCTATTGCCATGTCAAATAAAGAAATTAAATTATATTAAAGTCAATACCTAGACCAAATAACAAAACAGCTCTCTTATCTGGAGCAGTAAAATGGCAACTCAAGTTTATGGCTGCTTTGCTATAACAAAAAATCAACAAAAGATTTCTGCATGAAGCTTTATAAGGTCAAAACAATGAAAATGACATAACTTTTCCTCTCTTTTGTTAATTAGATACATATTACTACAAAAAATCTTCATTAAAAAAAAACAACCCTCAAACAAAAACCAACAGAAAATTGCTAGCAGTATTATATATATATATGGGTTTATTACTTTAATTCTATTTCTGTCTTGAAAACCAGATTAAAAAATGAGAACAGGATAATTGTACTAAACAAAGTTATTGATAAGTAATATAGTCATCATTAAAAGAGACTGGAATTATTTGTGAATTTAAAGTCATTCTGAAAAAGAATGTGATAAAAAAAACTACAAAAACAAAATCAATTGAAGCAACCTTGTGGGTTTGGCTAGTATTTTGAAATAACTAGGTTTTCCAGTTCACCTGTCTTGATACATGGCAACGTTATTTTATTAGTAGTAGGTTTTACTGATACAATTTTTTCATTTGCCAAAATGCCTAAGGTTTTCTGTGGCTTGATCTAAACCAACTCCATTCAAGCCTATTACAAAATTAAAAATGAAAACATAATTTGATGTTTCAACTAAGAGTATGTTAGGGAATCTGTCCATGTAAAAGTGTCATAAAAAATAAATTACACTACCAGCTCACACAACTCTATTAGCTAAAGTTGTTCAGAGCAGATATGGCCTGTGCAGAGCAGAGGATCATTTAGGGAGAGGCAGGGGAAGCTATTTGAGATAACTTCAGGTGAAACAAAGCAGACTTCAAGAGTTGTGAGCCAATGCTAGGCAGAGCTACATGTTTTTTTGCCTCTGAAGCAAGGAGCACTAAGGTTTTGTGCAACTTCATTAGTGCTGGGATTATGATCTGACCTTGCTCACCAATCTGAAAGCCAGACTTAGACCCTCACTTTCATCATTACAGGCAAGGTGTTACCAGATTTAAATAGGTACCCTCAAAGGAAAAGAAGATCAGTACATCAAAGCACTATCTCTAGTTTATTTAATGTGGAATGACCAAATGGCAAGCCTTTTTCATGTTTGAGACTAGAACTCTAAGCAATTATATCTGTACCATTGTAACTGATACAGCCAAGCCTGTATACTTACCAGGATCTCTTTCATCCTGTTTAGTTTATGTAGCATTATCACCCCTAGGACTTCACATTGCTTTCACAGTTTTCTAATGTTTTGTAGACATATTTGGTCTCCAGGGATGAAACAAGGTACAGAAAAATAATATGCAGTCCCATCTAGATATGAGTATCTGAACGTAATCTGCAGTTTTAGCACTACTGTGAATTACAGGCTATTTTTACAGCTTAAGAAAATATCTGTATCAAAGCAACACCAGAGTAAAGCGGTAAAAATACTGCATAATTCCAAAGTCCTGCTAAGCCAGGTCTGAGAAGGGTACACTAAAACAGAGCTAAAGAGAACATAACTGAAGACCTCCTCTGTGATGTCTGACTGTGGGTTTATTGTTGTCCCATGGTTTGGGGAGTCTCCAGAAAACTAATATTACCCAACTTCCATTCAAGCCAGCTCTGCAACCAAACCTGAACCTTTCCCTTCATTTCACAGGCCACCTGAGAAGTTACTGGCTTTCTTCCCAGCAGTGGAAATGGTGCTTCTATCCCCAAAGCTGTCCCAGCTGCAGTGTGAAACACATCCCTTCCCTCCAGCTGCTCTACATCAGCTTGCCCCCATGGGGACCAGCCTCCTGGGCAGTAAAGCTAAATGCCTTCTCAGCAGGAGTTTCTTCCCGTGAGTTTAGCAAACCAGGCTTGTGGTGCTCAGCTCTGAGCTGCTACAGCCCCGGGGAAGGGCATCCCAAGGGGGTGAGTAACTCAGATCCCAGTGAGGAGCTCCTCTAGTTTCTCACCTTGCTTTTAGCAGCACTTCAGATACGACTGACAGTGTCAAGCACCCTAACTGTACTTTATGGAGTAACTTCTCCCTATTATGAAATGGAAAATGTTCAGGGAAGGAATCCAGAAGGCTGAACGTCTATCAGGAGAAGCCAGTGGAAACAGGCTTTAGACTTCTTAGGAGCAAGAAGAATGGTATCTTTCTTTCTGCCACACACTCTTCAGTCCCAGCTGAGGAGCAGAAGAAAAATTTGCACTTGTTCAAAACTAGCAAAAAAGTGTTTTGCATCCTCCTTTCACATCTGATTTCCACTCTCTCAGAAACTGCAGGGTGAGCTGGAAGGCAGTCTACCCACTGTTTTGAATGTACAGACTTCTCCATATATGACTGTCCCAGTCAACAGTTATCTAATACACAAATAAACAATGTTTTTTGCAGCTCATCAGTTAAGATATCATTTATGTTTGGGAGCTGGGTGGCTGCACACTGTTCAGAATGGGAGGACCATGCTAGCTCGGCCAATGGATTTCTGGGTGTTCAACACTACTCTTTGTATGGTTTTAGGACTTAAACATAACAATAATGACGCCTCTCATATTTTGTCTTACTTTTCCTCTATTTCTTTCAGCCATACAATCAAAATCCACTTTTAATTGTCTGATTAATTTGAAGCTAGCTCTGTGGGGTGGGGAGTAGCAGCAGTCCTCATTAGTGATATTAAATAGTTGGGCTCAGAATGCAGTACCCCTCTCTGCCATGATATCAGCTCTCATGCCAACAAGCATCAATGCTGAGCAAGTTTATAGTAGGAAAACCTATCTGAACAATTTGAGAGCTGGAGGGTCCAAACAAATGTAAAATAGGACTTAGCAAATGTAAAAACCTAGACTGATAAGTACAAAGATCTTTGGAAGGTTTTGTCAGAGAATGTGAGGAGCTGCACCTTTGAGCAAAGCAACCAGAAAAAAGGACTTTCTTTGGTATGGCTTGAAAAGCTTTTCAGTCTTGGAAAGTGCATTATTATTATTATTAAAAGGAAGGAAATAATGGAGGTATTTTTTTTCCTTTAAAGATACCTAGTGTGCTGGGTAGGAATGATGATGCAGGACATGTAAAAAAAAGTATTCTAAGAAGCATTTCTCATAAATTATGTGTCTCCCATGTATTCTGTGTAGGTGACTGGCAGGGACCACTCTTTTTTCCTCTGGAAGTAATGACCATATGACTTGCAACAACAAGAGCAAGCATCTCTGCAGCACAACTTAGTCCTCTGATTTCTCTATACAGGATAAATGGATCTTTTTACACACCTCCATGGGAGAAAAATAATCTCTCAGTCACGTAACTTTTAATGTGATGGTACATCGATTCATACCAGTGTAGACTGCTCTGTAAGGCACTGGATAGGAGGTGGAAACCAAGGCTTTAACAATGAATGAAGGAATCAGGATTTATTTCCCAAAAGCCTGTATTCTTGTTCTTCTTGTTTTTCTGTACTGGTTTAATACCACTTACAGGTAAGCTGGTAGTAGGTAAGGTAAGTTCTGAAAGCTCAGAACTTCTTTCCTGAGGTGAAATCCTCAGGCATCTAGCTAGGGCAACGTAAGAGACAATAACAATACTCACATGCACCAGCTCATTGAAAGGCCTGATGAACACCAGAGCCATCCCAAAGAAGGAAGAAGGAATGCCTGGTAGACAAAGGAACAGGCAAAAAGTAGAAGGACCTCCCCCCTAGCAGCAGTGAGCTGTTAGACTACCTCAGCTTCACAGTCAGAGAAAGGAATTAAAAAAGGGCAGAATAAACAAACCAGCAGCAAGGTTTTAAAGGTGGTGATGAGAACACGCTGATGGGGGAAGACAGACCTGCCTGGGTTAAGATGGCTTGTTGTTCTTCAACCCCAACTCTTGCACTTGGATGCAGAAAGAGCTGCTGAACACAGCAGCTTCAGAGGGAGCTGAGAGGAGAAGGGGAGGGAGGGAGGAAGAAGCAGGAGGGGCTACTCTGGCAATACTGATTCTGGACAATTTCTCATATCCTTTGATAGGGGAAATAGCCTCTCTAGGGAAATATGGAGCTTTTGATATTTGATGAAAATTCTTACGAATATTTTGATATTCTGCCCTACCAGTGACTTCTATGGGCAAGAAATGTCTTATGGGAAACAGAATAAAGCAATATTTAAAGCAATCGTCATCATATTTCAGGCAGTACTAGCTAACAGGATTCTCAAGTTACTAAAAACTTTCCTCTGGCTAATATAGAGCCTATTAGTGAAGTATTACATTATTTGTCAAGAATACTTTATAGCACTATCCATGCCAACCTACATGTCCTAGAAAATTATGGTCAGCAGTTTGCTAGCAAGATTAATATTTAAATGCTGTTCTGTTGCTCACAATCTGGAACAATAGAATAAAAAGTCTTACAAAGAAGATACAACCAACCAACCATCCAGAAACTGAGTAAGGCTTGTGTGAGTCGACAAGATGGTTTGTACTATTGCTTCTGGTGACTATTATATAGAAGCACTTGCAACAGTTGCCTCTGGGGTGTCTTCACTCTCCATCTCCTTCTCCTCCATGCCCGTCTGTTATTCTGCAACGTGGTGTGTGGAATAGTACCAGAATGGATCGCAAGGCCAATATCCAGAATATAAACACTTATTCTTCAATGCAACCATCTCCCTCTCTAGGCTTGTATGCTTTTATTAAAATTTGTCTTCCTCTCTCTGTACTGTTATTTAAGACAATGCAAACACACATGTATGTCTATGGTTTTGTTGTTGTGTCTCAGATTTTGCTGAGACTTAGCAGCTAACGTGTAGCAACTCTTTCACAGTGGCTCATATCCTGCTATTGCAACTGAGATACAAGAGAAGTACAGGTTTATAAAACCCTTTTAAAGGTTTTCAGAATATTTCTAAGATTCATAGCTGGAAATAAGGAAGACTGATAGCACAGGACTTTTGGTTGCCTTGTGAGCAAGTAGAGAGGATTCAGTCTGGTCTGGAAAGAATAAAACACAGAAGAGAATGTGGAAAACCTAGATTCAGCCCATGCTCTCCTTGTAGGACTGTGTTCAGCCAAGAAAAGGCTCCAAGATCTTTTCAGGGGTCACCAGTTCAGAAAACATTTTTTTTTGAAAAAGAAGAAGAGAGAATTAGAATGCCTCTTCATCTCACTGATTGCAGTACTCTGTTGCAAGAGCAACTGTGATACAGTCCCTACTCTAATTAGTGTTAAAAATATAATGGAACTTCAGAAATTATTAAAGTATTATCATAAGGTAGTATAATTAATACCTATTATTGGTAATAGGTATTAAGTTTGTGGATGCATTTGGGAAGATTAAATAATCAATCAGGGATAGGATTCAGACTTTATCCTCTAAGTATCCAAATTTATCATGAAACCCTTTCAAGTTCAGGTGTCACACCTGATTTTAGTCTTATTCTGCGGGTATGTTTATCCATTTTCCATACAAAAGGGAAACTCCCCTGAGCATCATCAGCACTTCATCATGGCCTCAGCTCACCCGCCCACGGTAGATGGAGACCCCTGCACATGCCCCCAGCTGCAAGGCTGGTGGGAGCTGGCTAGGGGCCAGGTGCCTCTTTTTGGCTGGAGCTTAGAAGGCAACACAGGACAGGCTTTGTGGGAGGTGACGTGGGGGCTTGCTTCTTAGACATGAAGAGGTCCAGTATAGGCACAAACAAGCAAAGCCTTTCACAGCCTTTTTTTATAGCAAGTCTCAGTCAAAAATTGCTGGTGATTTGCTTTGACTAAATACTACAGAACATTGGTGGAGCTTCTGAAGCTACAGGGTGACAGGGCAAACATCTTCACCGTACCCGGCTTTTGATTGCAAGAGTCCTATGAAAGGACGACTGAAAATTCAACAGCTACAATGATGGTTGCTATTGAAGTCTGTAATTATTTCTGCTTTTTAACCCTGATACAACCTGTGGCCCCATTCAAAGTTTCATTGCTGGCTCCCTTGCACAGGCCAAAGGGAGCACAAGGCACCTTCCCATGGGCCAAGTGTGTTCCAGGGACCTCTGAGGAGCAATAAAGGGTGACGGCAACTCAGTTTTTAGCTTGAAAAGAATAATGCAGTTGTTTCAGTCCTCTCCCTTTTCCTGATGAAGGTTTCTCTTTTTCTGTGTGTCTGTTACACAGACAGTGAGAATTTTGGAAAGCAGTAAAACCAGGACTGCAACCTCTTCAAAAACAATAATCATATCAGTAACAGTTTTTCAACTGAAATTTTGACAGCACGATCACACTGATATTGCAAATGGCCACCTTCTCCTTCTTCACACAGTTTTAAGTCAAGCATATTCTTTTCAAGTAGCACGGAGTCAGACGTCAACAGTAAAAGCATCTGGACATATTAAATGATAGATCTTATTTATTCAAGTAGATTACCTCTCTTCTTAGGCCCAGCTTTTGACAGAACTGAAACACGGACAGAATTGCACATATATATAAAAAGTCAAATTGTTTTAAGGCTTGAGAATTATTATTTTTTCATGTCTCCCCAGGTGCTTGGTTAGAGCAGGGGTTTAGATTTTGCCACAGAACTGTTGTAAAATGTTAATTTAAGTGAACAGCTATATTCATGAACAAAGAGACTTTTTACACTCAGTGACGTGAGTCATTAATTGGACATCTCATTCATCACAGACCCTTACCAGAGAAAACAAAGAACAAGAACTAAAACAGGACTCCAGCTTTGCGGGAAAAAAAAAAAAAAAAAAAAAAGAAAAAAAAAAGAAAAAAGAAAAAAAAAGTTGAAGGAATCTGCATTTAATCAAAACATGCAAAACAATCTCCAGATACTGTCTGGCAACAAATTTAGGATTTGCAGAGCTGAAGTGTTCATTTGCTTAGCTATAAATATTATGTTGATGAAAGACAGTCCTAACTCTGTCTTCCACCACTTCACTTCTGATAGGGAAGTTAAGATTTTATGTGTTTGCTTAGAAACCCATTAGATCTAACCTTTCCAAGAGAATTACAAAGGGGAATGATAAATGGCTATGTATCAGCTCAGGGGAGGGAGAGGTTTCATCTGGGGTACTGCAGGGGTAAGCACTCAGACTCGGCATATTTGATGTTATCATTCATGATGCAGCATATAAATGAAAATCAAAGAGTATACTAAGGTGGGAGGAATTGTTAGTGCTAGCAAGGAAAAAATATTTTAAATTACATCAAGTGGCTAAGAAGAGTAGCAAGAAAATAAGATTAAAGCTGGAAAAATGCAAGGTATTATACTGGTGAGAAAACACTTGAAAGAGTGGGAGGAAAAAAGCAGTAATTCAAGAGGGCTGAGGCTGAGCGGAATATTAAATATACATATATGACAGTAAAGACAACAACAACAAAATAGGCAGATGAAGTGGTATGCATTCACAGGCCTTACCTCATGTGCTGTGGAATTAGTAAACCTTTTCCATGTGAATTGGCAGCAAAAAGACTTTAGAGATAGGAGATGAAGTGTGCGAAGTGTGTGAGCAGAGTTTTGCATAAGCAAGTCAGAAGTTGCTGACTCTTGCTGACTGGTATGTTGTGCATCATTTTGGCAAAAAGATTCCTAGCTACCTATGCAAGTCTTGCTACAGATCCCTCTGCAAGAGTAAATGTAAAGGCTGTGCAGAGGAAACTTAGAATTTAGGATTATATTTTTGCACAGTCCTCTCTCTTCTTCATTACAGAGTTAAACCCTCAGCAAACATGAGAGGTAGAAATGCTGCAAAGCACACAAATAATGAAGTCACAAATACAGTCTCTTTGTTCTGTGACCAGAAGCACTGCATGGGTTATTGCACCACTAGATTTAATTTGAAGATCTATATTGGGCTAAACCAATATCCTTAGAGGTGAACAATATCAAATAAATTACAGCATCTGAAATTGGAATTTGAATATTATTTTTAATGCAACATCTTGGAAAAAAACAATAGTGATTTATTTTATACTGTATCTTATTAGAGAAACCATAACACTTTCCGAAGGAAATATAACACAACAGAAGAAAGTAAATGATAAAAGTTCCAGGAAAACAAGAAAAACAACACAAAGATCTTTCAATTGATGACACCAAACCTCTAATCATGATTATCATGATTATCGCAAAATTTTGCATAAAATCAGTGCATTTAAAAAGATACTTGGAATACACACAAGATTTTCTCCTCCTTAACTCCTATTTAAGTAAGTAAATAAATAAATAAATGATGCTGCTTGAAGGAAGAATAATTTTTCTCTACTCGAAGATAAACTTTTGCACTTTGTCTAAAATTTTCCACAGATAAACTCCTGGTCATGTTTTACACCATGTTACATATTAAATAACTACTCACAATCAACATGGGAGAATAAACTAATTTATCAGGACCTGGGCTCAGCTCTGAAAGATTATCAGAGAACACTATAAAAATACTGCTGTTTGTAAGAGG
The DNA here is from genome assembly GCF_020740795.1 of Apus apus. NCBI lineage: Eukaryota > Metazoa > Chordata > Aves > Apodiformes > Apodidae > Apus > Apus apus. The sequence goes on from NC_067283.1 coordinate 131,932,537, forward strand.
CCACTCGGAACAGTCTACTATGCCCTGTAAAGCAGCCAGGGCAGTTTTATTAAGGTCAGATGGCATTTGAAGACAGAATCATGAAGAAACATATTGAAAAGGCTTTTATAGAATGGTCTTGTGAAAACACCTTAGGGACCTAAGCACATGCATACACACGTTTCTTGTTTTTATTTCCATGACTTCATGTACAGTCACCCAGTTTACCAGACAAAAAAAAAATAAATTCTTTCCTGTCACTGCTGTCTTAAGCCTCTACTATACCTGGGTCTTCAAAGTGTATGTTCCATACATCATGAAAATTAATTAGATTTTTATCAATCTCACTGAATATAAAAAGTCCAAACCAACTAACCAACCACCAACAAAAAAAAAAATGCCAGAACACCACCAGATCAAAGAACAGTCTCAAAACATAGAAATTATTTTTTTAAAATGATGGGATTTTTAAAAATTAATTAATTTCTAGGGCATTAAGACAGGGATGTATTTGAATTGCTATCCCTTTGAAGGCAGACACTGAGCCTAACAATTTGGCATAGCTTCCAAGGAGCTAAGAGAGAAGGACCAGGGAGCCAAGTTTTGATGCAACAAGACCAGGGAGTGGGAAGAAGTGCAGGGAACTGCATTGGCACAGCCCTGCTCCCAAGCTCCTTTCTCCAGCAAACATATCTTTATTCTTCAGTCAGAGGTAGCCTAGCAGGAGGCAAACAATCCTTCTGGTGAAGTCTTGGGTCAGCCCTCCCCTTTTCTTAGGTACATTGATAAACACACTTCTTTAAAGCTGGTTTAAAATCATGCACATAAAGGAAACTGTGATGACTAAGAGCACATTGAATTTTATATGGTATTTTCTTACCTGAAAATCATACTGCTGACTTAACCACTGTCCAGTGAATTGCAATAATTGTGACAATTTTTATATCCACTCATATTTCTCATTGTTAATTTAAGTTATCAAGTACTTCCTTAAAATTGCCTTGGATGTTGTTAAGATCTTTCTGGATGCCCAAGAATCCCTGCAGTGCAAAACTGTTCCAGCTACTGAGCTAATTTTGCACTGATTCTCTGAATCTTTTTAAATTTGCCAGTTTGCTTTTTGAAGTACAGTCAACACTACTGGAATGACATACCCAGCATTAATCACAGTATGGCCATCAATATGGTAACATCTTCTCTGCAGTTCATGTATCCCAAAGCAGCTTCACATTATGCTGGTAGTTCATGTAGAACTTGCTGTTTATACTAATAACCTCTCCATCTTTCCTAGTCCAAACACAGTCACAGGCTCCCCAGAGGAAATCCTATTTTAAGATTGGATTCTTTGTTCTTAGAAGCATGACCTGAAATTCTACTCACTTTCTCAAGCAAGTCAACCTGGCATATTTTATCAGTCCCTGTAATTATTTTCTGTTTACCTTTTACTTTTTAAGCATTTGCTAATGTTACCAGCAATGATTTTTTATTGTTTTTTCCTGCCACTACCAAAGATAGTTTCTGCAGAGAATAGATCCCAGAGGGACCCGCTAGAAACCTCCTGTCAAGCAATGATTTCAATTTACAATTGCATTTTACATTCTGCTGATAGCAAGGATTAATCTGTATAATACATGCTGTATGTATTGCATATACTGTGTTATATCAAAATATTGTGGGAGACTAGCCTAGATTCTTTACAGGTATTTGTTATTTCAACACACTTTCCTTATCAACCCAAGTTGTGGATTCATCAATATAGTTTTTGACAGATCTATTTTCACTCAGACCTTGTTGTGAATGACATTATTACTTCCATTCCCATTTCTTTCCTTTTTGTTTTGATTTTAGGCTGGATTGCCCAAATCAAAACTTCCTGGGTTATGCTATTTACCTTTTTGACAGAAAAAGAAAAGCAAAGACAGAAACTAAATATGCCAGGCGGGGAGGGATACTAGATTAAGACAAGATGAATGGAATTGTACTGAGATTTTTGAAATTCCCATTATAATATGATATTCAGTTTCATTGGCTGCTATAGAACTTAGGATACTACTTTAATACTACAGCATTTTAAGTAGAATAAAAAATAAGGTTTATATTTTCATTTAGGTTTTTGTTGCTGCTGGTAAGAATTTAATATGTGTGTACATATATTATTGAAGTAGAATGCATTTATTATTTAAGTAGATTTAGAACATAGCATACATTTAACATCCATGTTTTTTACATATATTTATTCTATGGGAAGATGGAGACAGACATTATTTGCCAAATGACAATCTGTAAACATGATCTGTTTGTGTTACTTTGGACAGGGCTTGGAGTTGAACTACAGCACACAAATCAGCATTCAAAATATCTTTATTTTTATTAAATACTATTTGTCTGTTCTGGGCACCATGAGAGAAGGAAGAAATTGTCTGGAGCTTTTTTTCCTCTCATCTTTGAAAGCATCTGACTTAGAAAGTCTTGTTTGTGATTAATAATTCTACAGCATCAAGAAATTTGTTTATGCTTCATCACCTAAGCAGGACTGTCATCCTCGATTCCTTTTGGTTCTCTGCAGTCTTGTGGTGGCCATAAATCTCTCTAGAGTGTCATAACTCTGAACTGTAAGTATTTGATGATTTCATAGTAAACAGTCATAAGTACAGAGTGATTCATACCAGTGCTGTTTTTAGTGTCCAGCTGACTAAATAACATTAAATGTTCTGTCATGGAATTATTAGAAGGAAAAGTTTATGCATACTGAGCAGAACAGTTGAACAGAGTAACTTTTAAATGAAAATGAAAGGGAAAATAAGGCATTCAAAATGTTTTTAAATACTTGTTAAAAAGCAATGAGCATTTTTTCATTTCCTCCCAAGAAACTCTAAAAACAAAGCTTGTACAAATAAAAAGTCGATTGCTGGTATTTGGCATTATGCTACCCACTGTTTTAATGCAAGAAGATATATTGTCATTTATTTGAGTTAATCACTGAATTTTAAAATACAATCAAGAGAAAAACACTGAGAACTTCTGGGGGGTTGGAGGGGGTGGAGGGGGAAGCAGACTGGAGCAAATGGGTTATTTTTCCATTGCCTTTGGTACACTCCAGAAGTAAATTTATTTGGCTGGACTTCATACTAAGACTTGACTTCTTTTTGCTCCATCACTTGCAGTCACATCTCAGATCTCCACAGATTTAATCAACGGATCCCAGGTAGGAGTGTTCTCACTGAAGTTATGAGACATAAATATCACTTTGTAAGGGAGGTCTCTTTGGTGCAGGATCTGAGGGAGGAATTACTACCTGGGATTTGGTTTGAGCACACAAACACAACTAAACTTGTGGACAGATACTCTTTGGCAGCACGATGTAGAGATTATTAAGCTAGTTTTTAGCCAGGTAGGTGCACTGCCACTCTCAGTCCTTCCCCAGCCCAGAAAGCTATATACAAGCCACTTCATCCTGACTCTTTCCTGTCATGGCAATTTCACATAGCTTGTACGTGCACTTTTCTGAGCACATGCAAACTTCTGAATTTAATGGCAAAGCTGCATGAGTCCCACTGCAGGCAATTTGAGCAAGGGATAAAAATCAAATTTTGCCAAGTAATGTATTAACATATGATTAAAAAGTACCATTGGAACAATGTCTTATCTGGGTTCAGCTGCTACTGTTCAGTTTTGGTTTGTTTTTTTATCTCTCTATTGCTTTGCATTGCACATCTGTCTGTTTTTTTTTAAATAATACTTTTTTTTTTTGTTAATAATCCATGGCATTTCCATAGCATTTTTCATGTTCAAAGTGTTATTTTTTTTTTTTTCTAGGAATCACTGAAACTGTCTGTTCAGTAGGCAGTTATAGCTGTCTTAAAGCAAAAGGCAGTTGTCTCAGTCCTCTCTGGCAGAGATGTTGTCTTAAAGAGAAAGTTTCTGTCCTCTGGAACAAAACACTGCAAACAGATAGGAATTACAAGGGCTTCCAGGGCTTCTGAAGATTTGGGAAGTCTCCTGAAAAAAAAAAAAAAAAAAAGTAATTTAATTAACAGGATAACACAATTTCCAGCATTCATGTAAATTAAGTCACTGAGCCAAAACCAGTAATTCCAGAATCCTAATTGTGACTCCTAACATACTTCCATTAGCTATGTTTATATTTTGTGTAAAGCAAGAACTTGTGATTATGATCTTGATTTTGGTGCCTGATAAATGTATCCATAAGCAAATGAGGAGGCAACTCACTTGATTAGGTGCTCTTCAGAAATTGTACCAATCACAGTTTCCGCGAAACAAACCAAAACTCTACTGTACAACAGCAGAACACTTGGTAAATTATGCTATGCTACTATGTCTATCTTTGGGTTTTTCTATGCAATACCTTTCCATCTTTAACCTGGCAGAGGTTCTAATGTGTTGGTTTACATCTGATCAGTATGTGTCTTTTTGCCAGCCATGGGACTGGTACTGAATTTTTTTTTTCTTAGGGCACATGCAACTGCACCTATAATTTCTCTAGATTGTGTCCGATTCTTTGCTTCTCTCCTGGTTTTCCTGCTTCTGTTCCATGTCACCAGAAAAAAACTGCAAGGACAATGTGGCAATCTCGCAGCAACAGACAAAGGAGGCTCCAGTGTAAAACTATTACATTGGGATGTGCCCCTGCAAGAGGGTCTGCAAGCTTTGAGACAGAAATGTTTCTCGAGGACTTCACAGGAGTCTTATCTTGGATCTGCTGGGGCTCAGAAGGAAACTCTTTTGCAACAATACTCAAAAAATTAAAGTTTATTATAAGGTTTACATTAAAACCCACAGACAGCAAAAATACTCTGTTGAAATTTTCAGCTAAAGCAAGTTGCTCTACTGTTGTATTTAACATCTTATAGAATAGTGAAAGGAAACAGTAACTGAAGTATTAAACACTTGCAGTTCCAGCATCAGAAACCTCAGATTTCTTCCAAGATAATTTCAGAAATTTACATTTTTTCAATTCAATCTATCTGTCATGAGACATAAGCTGGGATGAAATAACAGAATCTTCTTAAGGTGAGTTACTTTTAATGGGATTTGGTTCCTCAAACTGTTTGGAAATCTTAGTCAATATTTTTTGCATTAGCAGCATATGGTCCTGGTGTTTTGAAAAAAAACATTACACTTCCTCAAGTGTTTATTCCCAGTATGAGCAATCAGACTGCACACTGGATTTTGGAATATCATAAACAGCTGAAAAAAATATATTAGTCAATCCACCAAACCTTATGTCTTAGTGCCTTTTGAAAAGCTTCATAATACGTTATAAATTCATACACAGAATGGCAAGATAAGATATTATATCCTAGAAAGTTTATTCTCAAGTCAGAAGTCAAAAGATGTTTATAGTGCCAGTGGGCACTGAAAAAATTAAATGCAATCAAATACTCCAGAGATATTTTCCCATAATTTTCATTATATTATTTTCATTATTAATACTGTATCTAAAGCAAAGACAATAGAAAAGTGGGGGCTGAGGGAGAAGGAGGAAGGAAAAAAAATTCTATCTTCTGCCAAATCCCAGTTTGGAAACTGATTGGTCATTTCCAGTTTTGCTGTTTTTTTCCCCAATTTCCTCTCAGCATAAAACATTGTAAAACACAGCAATGGTAAAGCACAAAGTGAAGGCAACATTTTCCTAGCCACCCAGAGACATGCCCTGGATCACATAGGAAGATTCATGGAAAAAGGAGGAATGCACCTCTGAGACCTAAAGCTTGTGTCATTAAAAGCAACACTGAAAAGCAGAGGCCCTACTAAAACTCACAAACACTGAAAGGATGACAATCCAACTTGGGCTTTCTCTGCATATTCAGATATTACACAGAGCATACAGCAACATCTTCTGCATCTGCCAGCTGAAGTCTATCATGTTACACAGCAGTTACAGCTCAAAATATAAATTAATTTCAAGGCCTCATGATTTGGACAATTTACAAAGAGATATCCACAAGCAGCTGAGCTGTACCCAGATGTCAAGACTGCATGTCATAATTATTACACTTCCAGTGTCCAAACAAGCCAGGTGCCTCTTTAGAAGAAATTACAAGCCTACAACCTACTCCAGACGGACATGGGAGATTTGGGAAGGAGCTAAAACACACCAATATGTTGTCTTGTATTCTGATGACTTTGTCACCAATAATGTTTTTTTAGCATAGCTGGGACCTCATCCACATTAAATGTGGATACTTGTGTTAGAAATTTCTTCACTCACGGTGTTGTCAGGCACTGGAACTGGCTGCTCAGGGAAGTGGTTGAGTCACCATCCTGGTGGGTGTTTAAAAGACTTGTAGATGTGGTGCTTCAGGACATGGTTTAGTGGTGGACTTGGTAGTGTTGGGTTAATGGTTGGACTTGATGACCTTAAAGGTCTTTTCCAATCAAAATTATTCTAAGTTTCTATGAGTCTTTAGCAAGTGTTTGTTTTTGAGGGCAGCCATCTCACAGGGTCCCTGCTTTTCTCTTTCCACACTGTTGTTTGAAACTGTCTTCAAAGCAGGGACAGACAGGTGAGAAACCACTGCCACCTACAGAGGTATTTTTCCAGTTCTTCAGTTAAGCCAGAGATCAATGAAGTAACAAGGTCTTGCTCTTGTATGGCTTTGCTCAAAAGGAACTGCATGGATCAGTCTTTTGGCAACCTGCAGAAGACTTCTGAAGCAAAGAGGCTTTATTCACATCTTTGTTGGAGGAATTAACCCTTCAGCTCCTCAGCTGTTTCTAACTCCCTTCAGCTCCTCAGCTGTCTCTAACTGTGTGCCAAAGGTCCCTCTCAAGGAGCTAATGAGCAAAATAGCACAGGGCACAGCACTGAAGTGCAGAGAGCAGATCAGCTTTTGCTTTTCTACTCAGCTGAAGTGCTCATAGCTATGAGTAAATGGTTTGATCTCTGTGCTGTTGTTTTTATTAACAATTTTAACAATTTATTAACAATTTATTAACAATTTTCTTTTTCTGTTAAGACTAATTTTCAGGGAGACGGTGCCTCTCAACAGGTGCAACATCTTCACTGATTACAGTTTTAGCAAAAATTGACATTGGCTAGAATTTTGTCCCAAATTTTACACAGCACTTTGGAAATAGACCAGTTAGATGTTTAAATGATGTTATTAAATACAAAAATATCTGGAACACTTAAAACCAAGTTGGATAAAATTAGAAGGAATAATCCAAACTTGTTAGAATATGCACAATTTTTTTCTCCAACTTCTTATTTTCTCTCTCTGTTAAGCACTTTGTGATGAGATGTATTGTAAACAGATCAACATTATTATTCCATTCACATTTTTAAAGTGTTAATAACCTTCTTCTGTTTTGCAAATCAACAAAATAAAAATGGCTTACAAAATCTTTCAGATTAAGACATAAGGATGCTCAGCCTCACATAAACATTTGGTCGGTTGATCTAGCATTAACAATTCTGTTTAGGAACAATTTAACAACCACAAAACACAACCTTGTAAGCATTAAGCATAAGTGTTGCATATTTCTACTATAATTAATTTCCAAATAAAATATTGCTTTATTTGTACATAATAAAAATAAATAAGAAATTCAATTCTCTAATGAACTAAGGTATCACAAATACTAGGGGGAGAAGGAAGGTTCTATTCTTATCCCCACTATTAAAACTGGAAGTTTCTGACATTAAAACTAACTGCAGGATTATTTAATCAGAACAGCATTTTGAGAAGGGATCTCTTCTACTGTTAAAAGGGATCTCTTGTATTGATCATTTTTGTATGATAAAATACGTTTGACTAGTACATGAAAACAGCAATTTTTAAACAATTACGTTTGACATGGGCTCCAAAAGTCTACTTTAGGAAGAGAAAGACAAATCAGCTATTCTCCCCAGTGTTCCTTTCTCCCCTCTGAGAAAAGTCTGAAAGAAAAAAAACTAAAACATTTCAAAAGCTAAAATGAAAAATTAAAATCCAATGTACTTCAAGAGAGCTGATTCAAATAAAATGAATGCACCCTTTAAAAAACAATAATGTAGCAAATCAGTCCTTGTAAATATTTTGTGTAATCTTTGGCATTTTTTCTAAGACATGAAGTTATGATGATGCTCTGATTTCCCTGGGGTCAGTCCTGGCCCTACTCCATCATCTCCTGGAAGTCTCTCGTCCTCCATGGGTCCTCAGCCATCACCTTTAATGGCTCAGCCATCACCTCAGCCAGTGGTCTGAGCACTGCAGACTGGATTCCATAAAGCTCAAAATACTGTAAAAATATATTGGCTTTCTACAGTTTTCTCAGTTTTCTTATAGAAGTGATACAAGCTAAAAAACAAACAAACAAACAAAGAAAAAAAGAAAAAAGAAAAAAAGAAAAAAGAAAAAAAGAAAGAGTTGGACAAAATGGTTTATGAGGTTAATATTCCAAGGCATAATATGGTTTGGCTAAAATAAAAGCTGTATCCCAAACTGTACAGATATCTAGAAAAAAAAAGTGTTCTCAAAATACGTGGTTCAGCTCCTAAAATGCATCTAATAAAAGAATATTAAAAAAATAAATAAAACCAGGAAATTAAGATACATTAAACTACGAAGATGTAAAGACAAATTGTTAAGTATAGTAGGTTTTTCATTATTTAGCTTACAGGATTTTCAAATTTCTGTGTGTTTGTGGGAAGGCTTGAAAACAACAGGAGGAAATTTTAAGAAGTCTTGCCTGTGAAAAAGTTTAGTTAGTGATTCTACATTGTGAATGTGTAATTTTTGTACAGAGAATATTTTAACTTAGGTAAACGTTGCTTTGACTTCTTTACTTAGCCAGAAATCCCTAGCATCAATTTTAGCATGTTCATTTTCACAGGATATCACGTTTAGCCTGATCCACTCAACACCCTGACCCTTACACACTGTCCGACTTACAATGTAGGAGCCTCATGCCTTTATGAAATCCCATCTAGGCCACTGCATGTGGCTGAACCTCACTGTTTGGCTGGGTTCAAATCCCCCTTTTGTATATTTCTATGCAAACTGTGGTTTATGTTGAGGAAATACTCGTGGAAAGTGAGAGAAGAAAAAGTGCTGTGGGTGCTCATTTAAATATAGACTTGTGAGAAAATTTGCACCAATATTCTCTCAGCAGTGAGGGAAAGCTGTTTCCAGTATTCATACAGCACACCAAAAAAACTTACCATGGATGTTTTGTGGAAAAAGAAAAAAATATCTCCCTTCATCTTCTTCATAACTCTCAGATTGGACAGCCTGTGCCAGTGGTGACAGCGTGCCCATGAGCACATGTGCTGCACACACTAAATGAGACACGTATTTCTGACCACTGCAAGGATTCCTTGGGCCTGTTATGACCCTTTCCACAGGCTCTCTGGGATATGTGTATGATAAATGTAGGACCTCGATGGGATGATAGATTATATCTACCCCATCCACAAATCAGTTTCAAACACAGTAGCCTATTTGTACCTCCCACGATTAAATTACCTTTAGCAGGTAATTACTAAACCTGCAAATTCTGAGGCAATCTAATACAGCAAACATGCCCTGTGGACAATTCCTCAGATTTCTGTTGGTTCACATATGTCTACAACAGCAGCTCCTAAACTGTCATTCACAGCCAGTCAGAGTCGCATCTAGTGATCTGGTCTACAGAGAGATGCCGTTTTTGGTAATGTTTTTAAATAAGTAACAATGGTAAGGGTGCATGGTGTTTTGAGAAAAAGATTTCATCTTGGCATGGGTCTGGAATCACTCCACCCCTGCTGTCCTACAAAAAAACAGTTCCCCTGTCTGTGCTGCTGGATGGATCTAAGACACCCACACCAGAACGCAATGCTGGGTTTTATTCTGGGAAGATTTTTTCCAGAGACCTGGGGGATGTGCCTCTTCTGATTTTGGCTGGCACTTGCATGCCCATAAAGCCTGGCTGAACTGCAAATGGAATTGGCTTGACGAAACACATGGATGGGGAAAACCTGCAGTGGTGCTTTGACCTGGCTCACTCAGAACATAAAAATTCATAATCGTCCCAGAGCATGTGGAATCCAACAAATCATCTCCAGAGTTAAAATGTCGAAGGCATTATAGACGTCACAAACAAATTAACAGACATAATCAGCCAGATCATCAGCTGGTATAAGTTGGCAGAAATCCACTGTAGCAACATAAGTTTTGTAAAGCTATATTGAATTACACCAGCTGAAAGACTCAGTTTATTGTTTTCTGCCACTGTGCACCTGGAATTACCTGGGTATCTTAAGACTTTCTTGGTGAGTTTTTTTTAACTTTTTATTTTTATATGAGTCTTGTCTTTATATACACAGACATGTAAATAAATTAAAGGGTCAATTCTCCATTCCATCTGCTCTACAACAAACCATTTGTTGCTCTTTAAATGACAGCTGCTTGGCCCAGGAACAAGTTTGGCTGCCACTGTGCAACACATGTGTATGCTGCTGGCACAGCAGCAGAAATCCCCAGCTCTGTGCTGGCCTGCCCTCTTCTATTCAGCCCCTGTCCTGCCCCAACACCTCACTCCCAGGGCACAGGGCTCTGGGATATTTGGGAGGACACAGGGCTGAGTGTCACTGAAGGGTTTCCTTAAACAGGAAAGATTTCCCCTTGTTGTTAGCTTTTTCCCTGTTATTAGAAACAAGGATAAGAGGTCTTGTTTTATAAACATGCTTATATTACAAAATTAGAATCACGTAAGAATCACATTAACAATGCCTAGGACTAGTTCCTAATTTCAGAATTAGGAAACTCTAAAAGCTATATGAAACTGTAACCATGGTGCCTGCAGTAGGGGGCTTATCAAGTTTCCGCATTAGGATTTTGCAACTAAGTTTTATTAATTAAAATTATCTGCTCTCACCTTCTTGAATTAATAAAATGTGGTTGGCATTCATTGCAATATTACAGGCCATGGTTGTGATGAAAATACAGTTGCTAGGATACCTTCATTATTTCATCCTCACATTATACTGGTCTATCAATTAATGAAAAAATACTCAAGCTACTTCTTAGCTCTTCTAGACACATTCTGGAAGTGTGAGTTCCCTCATCTTGTGTGACACTCTTCTATGTATTCACCTTCAAACCACAGTGTGGGAAATAACAACAGACTGACCGTATCAATTTGCAAACTATAGTAATGGTGCAACTCTTCCATTTGGTCTTTTCTCATCTCTGTTAAAATGAGGACAGAAAACCAGATGTCTTTACATCCAATATTTCTCCACTGAATAGACCTGAAAAAATGATGCTGTTTTCAGGGGCAGTTTCCCAAGTCTATGCTATCCATTATCCATTTAATACTTTTTATCACACAACCTCAGCAGCATAATGCCTATTCAAAAATGAGATCCTGCAAAATTATATATTTCTCAAGGCAGTTATCTAATAAAGTACATGAGGTATTCTCATTAGGTACAAGGAGGCAGCCAAAGCTCTGGAAATGCTCAGTCCCAGAACTGAATTTGTTTGAAAGTCTGATGCAATCTGATAGACTACAATGGAAACTCACCTTGGATACACATGCTAAGCATTATCCTCTGCAGGAACACGGAGCCTGTGCAATACAAAACTCCTGACACTTACAGTCTAAATGGAAATTAAGTAGGAAGCAGGCATTATACAGACCTTCTGGTGTACTGAATTTCACAAGCAAAGCAGAGTGCTCACCCTTCATGACATTCCCAGAGCAGGACTGGAAAGCTGGAAAATATTCTAGCCGATCAGCAGTTAGTTAGTGAACTCTGAGAGACATAGAATAAACAAAAAACATATCTGCATTTCTAGCTACTTTTACAACTATTTGATCAAATATAATGCAATGATCAAGTGAACAAACAGAGCAGCTACCAACATTTTCTGAGAGATCACCACATCTAAAAAGCTGATCTATAAATAGCCTGCTCACAGGATTGCAGCACATGCTGACCACACAGATGTGATCTTGAAAAGCAAGTACCAGAGACTGTACACAGCTGTTTTCACTTGGTTAAAGTCTGTGTGGTCTTTTCTCCAGGACAAAGAAATACACTATATTTTTTGAGAAAAATTACAACTCCGACCGCACAAACTAATAGATTTTATATATCAAATAGGCTAATTTTGTCCTGAAAATGATCAGTGGCTCAATAAGCAAATAAAGTCTCCCAAAGAAAAAGGCAAAAAGAGTTTGCATAAAACATTAGGAAAATATTCCCAAAGCACTCCAGAAATTTCGCAAGATATTAATAATTTGTCATGATTATGTATGATTTGTTGAACACACATGCTTGAGCAGACAGAAGGAACACCTATGACTGCGTGAGAGGCACTAACTACAACCAGGAGCCCGACTTTTCAGGGTGTTTTGTGTTAAGAAGTACTGAGCACTCTTGGCTCTCACTGAAACTCTGGGGAGCTGAGGAGGCTCAGAGCATTGCGGAAGATGTGCAGAGCATTGCAGAAAATGCTCAGCATTTAACAGCCCTGGGATCTGTGGATTAAACTTTGGATGATGCCAGTCTCTTCCTGGGAACCTTAGGGAACACATTTTCCATGCTGTCCAAGAGCAGCTTTGTCACCATTCTGTGTCCATGCTGCTGTTTAGCTGTTGTTTGCTGTGAAGGAAAAAGAGCACCTGACAAGAAGAACCCCATGAGCCCCTCTGTGCTCACAGCTCCCGCTGTGGTGTCATCAGGTCAGTGGTGTGCAGTGATCTGCTCCCTTTTGCCATGAGTCCCAGCCCATCAGCTTAGTATGTCATGAGCTACTTCAGAGCAGCCCCTGAGCCTGTGCCCATGCAGCAAACATGCCTGCTGCATACCAGGAACTTGGATTGGTGATGAAGCATCCTGATGTAGGTGGCTTCCCTCCTAAGACATGGCAGAGGAAAACTTCTGATCTCTGAGCTGTCCCAGCCCAAAGCTCTGTTCCTCTATATGGCTGCACAGCCTTGTCCTTCACTGCATGTAATGCCACCTCATATACTCACTTTATATGGACATGTAACAGTACTGAGGAGAAGGACAAAATAATGACCTGATGTATGTGACAAAAACTGTACTGGCTAGGAGTTGGCATGTCTGTTTATCTCCTAGATGACGAAGCTGTGAGCACAATATATATATATCATCTCAAGCAAGTGCTGATGACAGTTCCTGCAATGTAAATGAGCTGCACACATAGTTTGCCTTCTTCACAATATTCCCCTTCTTCCACTGGTCTGTATGTGTTCTTTATGCTATTTGTATTAGAACATTGACTTTCATTGTCATGTTCTCCACTGTCCTGTTATAATCAACTCTTCTGCCCTTTGTTTATGTCATGCCCATTCTTCTTTCATTAAGCCTTAATTACAGCCTGTGTCTATAACTTCCTGCCTCTGGCTGTTTACAGAATTGGTTTTCTGCCTCTCTCTCTCGCACACACTTTACTCCTATTCTTCTTTAGATCTCAACTTCTATACAGTCATCAACTTTTGAAAGTGCAAAGCAGGACAATTAGTCATTGCAACAAGTTTTCCAAGGCTGAAGGTCATGTTACAACTGACTTCAGTGGTTTAGATGTTTTGAGATGCAATGTGAAAAATGTCTTTGATCTTTTTATTGCCTTGGTAAACTTTTTATGGGGCAATCCATTTACCTAGTCCATTAGAGAGCTCCATAAAATATTCTGTGCACAAAAGTACTACACTTCACCAATTACGTATATATCTTTGCTCTGTAAAATCTACACTTCTATGTAAAGTTCTAAAATATCTTAAGAATATTCATTATTTTAACCTCAAAGCCCACCACTTCAGCAAATTAGCTACTACCTTATTGTCTTAGTACTCTTATTCCATAGTATTCAGCATCCTATTTTGAAAGTCATGCCTCCCACTCATGAAAAAATTCTTAGACCTCATATGTGTGCAGTTGCTGGAACTGCAAACACAAGTTAACTGCTTATGCATGAAGCAAACCAGCCTCAACGTATCTCTGGTCAGCTGGTATCCCTTTTTAAGCCAAATTAGCCCTGCAAAAGTGCCTGTGGTTTGCACACACTCTATTCAGAAAAAACAGACTTCAGAGAATAATGCAATCTCAAAACACAAGACGAGGCTGGAGTCACCAATTTGGACTCCTTGTTGCCTGATTCAATATATACATTAAAATTGTAAAATATACATGATACTGGCAGTGTAATCTTCTCTCACATCCAAAATTATCTGCTTTTCAGTTCTAGACAGCAGAAATTAAATTGCTGGCAATTGCAAAACTCCTGATTCGTCCCAGCCCAAGAATAAAGCCCCATTTTCCTTTCCTTTTCTCTGCCACTGAGTCAGTTTGATACTTTTATCCCATTCTTCCCTCTCTCTAATTTTCTGCCTTTGTTCTACCATCATGCCACCAATCCACCACAGGTCCATCTTCCTCTCTTCTCCACCTCCATATGTTTGCTCTTCAGCAGGACCTCCATGTCACCTCCCTCCCTCTGGCCACTTTCCAGCCCTGCCTGTCAAGCCTGCTCATCCACTTCTCATCCGCTTCATGGGAATTCAGCCCTGTCAGGTGAGGAGCACTGAGCATGCAGCAGGCTTTTCTTGTTTGACTTTTCTGACTTGTTTCAAACTTGTGTTTGTCTACCTGTCTTCTCTCTTGCTGCAATCTTTTCCCTTACCTGAGGTTTCCTTTTCCCCTTCCCTTTATCTTCTCCCTGAGAGACTTTTTCCATAAGCCACTACTGTGTTAGAGACAACCATATGCATTGCCATTCTCTTAGTTCACATGATACATCCCCCATCTATTTCTCTTTCTTCCCTTGTTACTGCAGCATTTCACCTGCATTACAGAGATGTGTTGGCTGCAAGAGAAACATGGTGACATGAGCAGTCATTTAACAGGTTGTGTGAGAGGATGACCTGCAATTAACTCATATGCTCAATTAATTGTAAGTGACAGGGATTCTATGGCAAGCATGATATCTCAGAAGTTCACAGCAATTCACAGTGTTGCTGACTTAGATACACGTGAGACAAGGAAGGTTTAGGTTGGATACTAGGAAGCACTTCCTCATAGAAAGGGTAATTAGGCATCGGAATGGACTGCCCAGGGAAGTGGTGGAATGACCATCCCTGGAGGTGTTTAAGAAAAGACTGGATGTGGCACTTTGTACCATGGTCTAGCTGACGTGGTGGTGTTAGTTCATAGGCTGGACTTGATGATCTCAGAGGTCTTTTCCAGTCTCAATAATTCTGTGATTCTGCTATTCTGTGAGACTTTTATTCCTAATGCTGCCAGCATCATAAACTTTTACAAACACAGATTTACTCAGCAAACAAAAAGGAAGTAACAGCAGCCAACAACAACAACAAAATAATAATAATAATAAAAATAAAATAATAATAATAAAAAAGTCCATTCAGCAATGTAACCGTACAGGTATAGCAATATCAGTGACCCAGCTCTGCTATTTAAACCATGATGATGCTGTGGTCCTGGAGAAACCGAACAATTCCTGGGCAATGGTGAGCAACAGCATGAAGCCATTAATTGAAAGCCTAGCTACAGTCCTGCAGAACACACTCTAATCCCACTAAGCACCAGGTAAAATTATTTTTATAAACTCAAAAAAGGATTTGAAAAGCTTAGAACCACAGGATATAAATCTAAAATTACAGGGTGAAATTTTGCAATACTCAGACACTACATAAATATAATTTTAAGACCTTTGAACCTATTCTCTGCATTATACTGACAGTATAGGAATGGATGAACTCATCGGTTTCAGTGTTTAAATTTATGTTCTCTGAAAACAGAAAACAGAGCTCAAACTTAATCTGAGGAGATCATTCTCTGTATCTATGAGTACCACAGTGCAAAGTATGTATAGCAGATTTATCTCCAGTCCTCTTTGGTGACAATAATCCTGTGGGAGAGACAGGAATTGCTTACACTCATAGGTATTATCAGCATTTTATTTGTTACAGAATGAGTCTGATCTCTGGGAATCCCTAATGGGATCTAGTCAGGTGAAAGATCTGAAGAAACTGACCAGTCTATTATAAACCAGTATAACTGATTTTCGTCTGCACCTTCCCATCCAACTCTGCCTGTTAGTACTAAAATAGTACTCATCAGATAGATCTTTGGAGAAAATTTTAAGTACTGCAAGTGGTATCACTAAAACGTGTTAAGAGAAAAAGATAAGCCAACTAAGTTCATACTATATCTATATCTGGTATAACAAGAGTAGAGGGGCATGTCTTGATCCCTTTTCTCTTAAATCAAGAGCTAGAGAGATCAGAATTGAAAAAAATCCTGCTTCTCAAAGGGCATGGACTACCTATGATACCATGGTGTGAGGAGGAGAGTGACAAGCACTGTTCCTAGGTATCACACTGCTAAAGTAACAAAGAGAGACTTGTGTTTTTACACCTTATTATATTCTAAGCAAATATTTTATTTCCCAATGTAGGTAATATTAATGCAAACATTACTCATTCTGGAAGTCTATATAGATTTGCAAGTCATTGTTAATTCTGAATGCTATACACTAAAATCAATTTTCTTTTTGTGCCTCAACATGCATTCTTTCAGATTTATTATGTCTACACATATAACTGGAACACTGGAAAGATTAGTAATGTGCCATCTCATGCAATCAGGATCTAGGATGTGAAAGTCTTGTTCAGTACAACGTTCCATGTCAGACACCCCAGGAGATACGACTGCAAGTTAAATCTGAAGTAAAGTTAAATGTCAATGGTTGCAAGCGCGCAGAGTATTATGGTGTGATCTTGCAGATTTCCTGGTCACGATCTCATTCTTCACCACGGTCTTGAACACAGCTTCTCCCCGTCAGCACACTTTCACTCAGAAATTAGCTTTGGCCTTGGTCTTAGATCTCTTCTGATCTGGACAAAGTGCACTGATGATGACTTTCCTGTTAGCAGCTTCCTGAAGACCATGGAAAAGTTCCTTAACCCATGAAGAGTTTAGTGACCATGGTTCTGCGGTAAGGACTTACGAGTCTTACCCCAGAAGTATTGATATAGCATGAGGAAATTTGCTTTCAGAAGCCAACACAGATCATCTATCCAGCTCCACTCTCAGTTTTTCCCCACTGGCTCCCCCATATCAGGCCTATTCATAGTGTTTGAGACAATGTTCAGTCCTAACCCTGCTGGTAATTTCTTTTCCCCACACCATCTTTGCAGTGCAGACTCCCTATACGTAGCATACTGAGACACCAGATTTAAAAAGAGAATATCTGTACAGGCTTATGCCACCCTTTTCCCATTCATTTTGAGTCTCTTGCTAAACTAAAGGTACACTGTATATCATCTAGGAGACAAGCCACTGAGTCATCTGTCCCATTATGACGCCCCCGACACTCATTCACTTCATCTAAAGAGGAATTCTATGCAGGGCAAAAATGAATCTCAGTCCCACCCTCATAAAGATCCAACACATCCTGGGATGTGGTGGGCATGTATTTATTGATGCAGTAATCACAGCAAGTCACATTCTCTTTCTGTGTATTTAATGGAGACATTATTATTCTGCCCCCTTTGCTTCATTATAATAAAATTCTACCTTGGATTTAATAACTAAAATAAATCTGCTTGAGTCAGGCCAAGAGCTAAGTTAGTATTCTTCCTAAGGACCATCTTAGCTATGCAATGGAGAGATGACACTCTACATCAGCTAGCATATGATAACCTATCTTTAATTTCTCTCTGCTCTGGTGCTATTATCTCTCCTCTGCCACAGCTGCATACTGCTATTGTCAGTAGTAAAGACAAGACATCTCTAATTAGAGGGCAGGATAAATTGCTTTT
Organism: Apus apus; assembly: GCF_020740795.1. Lineage (NCBI taxonomy): Eukaryota > Metazoa > Chordata > Aves > Apodiformes > Apodidae > Apus > Apus apus. Next base: position 131,950,318 of record NC_067283.1, read on the forward strand.
ATCTACTTTTAACATGCTTTTACACGGCACCTGGTACACAAGTCTTCACTAGGCAACGATAATTTGAAAAGCAAATCACTGCTTGGAGAAATATGATACATTTTAAAAAGAAAATTAAATGTATAGAATAGCAGAATCAACATATTGGAGACTGTTGAGCTTTAAAGCTGTCAGAAGTCTTGTATTCTTATGTTTTATATTGAGTTAAGATAAGCAATCACAGTCTATATACCCAGCAGTTTCTCTCCCTCTGTCTCTCTGGATGATCCAAAGAGCAAGCTGTGATTTTGGAACTACACATGCAACACAGCAAAGACACCCTTGCCATGTAGCAACTCTGTCGTCTCTGATGATAAGTCCAACTGAACAGTTTTAAAACATGCTCTGCAGGATCAGCATTGACTCACGCAGATTTGTCCCTGGAATAAACCCTTCTTGTACAGTATAAGTCCATAGTACTCTTTTGTACCATACTTGACAAAAATGAATTAAAAAAACCCACAAAACAAAACAAATATGCAATGAAATGCATTTATCTCTAGATAACAATACTTATTAATAATGACTGACCTGTTCTAATGACTCACCTATTACAGAAAAACAACAAGTTAGCTACTAACATTCAAAAATTACTGATCTTTGCCTGACAGCAACCATCAAACTTCAATCAAAAATTTCAGCTGTCCATTACCTCTCTGAGTTCAGTTCACATAGCTGGGAGTGCATGACTGCAGTACTAAACCCACACTGTTCAATCTCTTTGCTCATCATCAGAAAGTATCAAGTGCTCTTCCATGAAAGGCGTCACTACAGAGACATATATTCTTTATAATGCACTGTCAGTTGGCTTTATCTTCACTGAGAGTCAGGCAGAACTCATACTTCTAACACTCCTCCAAGCTTTTGATTACACTTTCTTAAAAATCTGTTGAGCTTGTCTGATTTTTAGGAGCTCTCTGAGTTTTAAAACTTCTTAGATCCAAATGGTGACGGGGCCAAATTATTTTATTTGCTATTTACTGCAACTTAGCAGTTTGGAAAGTCTATAGAAACATCCAAGAGTGACAGCTTGCAGAGAGAAACTCAGTAGAGCTTCTGCTGTTAGTTTAATGAAAGGGAAATCTCTTTGCCTCCAGACTATGATTTCTGGCCCAATTTTCTCCTGTGTTGGCGTGCACATTGCTAAATGCGCTCAAAGAGCTGCAGTCTGCAGCATGCACTGGTTGCTGCTCATCAGAATTCCAAATACAGTGCTGGTACAACAGGGTCAGGGAAAACACCCCAGGTTGGAATAGAACTTTAGTCACATTGGATGAGTTTTCACTTAATGATAAATCTATAAATGATCTTGTTTTCTCTTGCTCATTTGCATGCAATGCCCTGCAAAGAGAAATCACTTGCTCTTTGTCTTCTTTAATGCGTAGCTAGGTAGCCTTTTATTCAATTCCAGACTGTGTCAGAAAGAAAATAAGCAGTTTCACCAGCACATAGTAATAATTCCTCAAAGTCAACATAAACTACAAGAGAAGTGATGTGTGCACTGTAGCTGACCAGAGCAGCAGGGGTGCTTCTAGCAAGGGGCAGTAGGAGAGTGTGTGCCATGGCAGTGGTGGTCCAAGGCAGTAAGGAAAAATTTGCAGAGAGAATGAGTATCTATTAATACCTTTCCTGATACTTACGACAGAAAGACAAACTTTGGGAAAAAAAAAAACAAATAACCAACACTTTCTTTGGCCTTGGAAAAGAAGGGATAGAGTATAGGTTGAGAAAAAATTGCCCCTGTGATAACCTATGTTAATATTTGAGAAGTGTCTGACAGGGATATCTTAGCAAATGCGATGTGCAGACCTGGTGCTGAGCAAACCTGTCAAGTGCAGGTGACAAGATGCTTACAACAATGTTTAATGACTCAAGTACAAATCACAAAGCTGCAAAAGTGAAATTGCAATTTAATTGTCTCTAATACAAGAAAAATATTTTCAAAACCAGTCAAAGACCGTAATTTTGGTTAGAAAGTAAAGCACTTTAAAGTTAGAAAGTGCAATTTTCTATAAATGAGTTTAGTGAAAGTCTAGGTTAACCTCATCACAAGCCAGTTTTGCATGGTATTCTCGTTTTACTTAACGCATAAAGTAGGCTGTGCTTACTGAGTTAATGAACAGCTATCCATTCTTCTTTCTGCTATCCCATTCGCAGCCCCCTGATGCATACTATTCAAACAACCTTCTAAAATAAGAATGATTAATGTTTCTCCAGTGCTGATCACAACGCAATCCAAATCTTGTTTAATCACACTTATCTTCGTAACAACTTTGTGAAATGACAGAGTGGCTACTCTTTATATTTCAGCTGGGGACATGAGGCACAGGTAGTAATCCTAGAAGTGTGTACTGATGTTGGGTACCCAATCTGAGACCTGTGAGACCTCTTTCTTTGATTAGATAGTATTATCTTGCTCTATGTACATTGAAACAAAACTATAATTGATGTCAGTTGGAGCAATGGATTCTGAGCATGCATGAAAAATCTGTCTTAGATCAAACCCTTTAAAAGGCAAATTAGTGCAAAAGCTGTGCTTAGTATATCTTCTTCAGGATCACCTGGGGATGTGCTGTAGAGATGAGAAGAGAATCTGCTTTTTTACATAAATATGTAGATAGTCATGAGTTGATATACACATACATATACACAAATATATGCGTATACACATTTTACTTATCAATTGATTTTTACAAGGAAGAAGACAAATTACACTGTTATTAAAAATAAAAAGTACTGAAAAACAGAAAGCAAGGGTGGCAAGGATTTTCCTCCTAAACACAGCATACTATTTAGCATAACTTACTCTTGCTTTGGGCTAATATTATATTACAAAGTTTTTCCCTCATTCTGTTTGTTTCTTTTATCATGCTAGTATTGCTTGGAATATACCCCTTGTTTTTTTAAGCTAACTTTGTTCTCTTTGAGGCATTTATACTCTGTGAATACACAAGTGAACAAAAGGATCAGATTAGATGGAGGAAGAAGCAAACCGAACCATAGATAGCAACAAGCACTTTGCAGTACTTACCATCAGTGAATAAGGTCTGCTTCTTTCCTGGATAAACAAGCAAACAGAGAACCAATGTAAATACCTTAATAGATTCAGTGCTACAGAAAGAAAATGTGCTATTTCAGGGGCTTCCAGGAGCAATCCTGACAGAATCATCCTTGATGGAAGCAAAACATTGTTCTAATTAAAGAATTTTAAGTGCATCTTCCTCTTTGGTTTGGAATATTTTTTTATTTAAAATACATAAAATTAGCCAAGTCCTATTTGAAAATCAGAAGCTGATGTTTATGTTAATAACATTTAATTGATAAATATGATGAAGGGTTTCAATTTTTTCTCTGTTTAGGATATTGTTTTCCTGCATTAGTACCAGATGCACAGTAAAGACATGTTTATATTTCCTCTGCTTCAAGATATCTCGTATATAATAGAGTAACAGACACATGTAAGTTGCTGGTATCTATGTGCCAACCTAAAAAGGCCCATAGTCTTTATTAGATTTAATTAGATCTAACCACAAGTGCCAATTAAGATGTCACTTTAATAAAGAACCAAAGCGTATAGATCAAATACTCAACCTTCACTGAAATTAGTCAGTCCTAGCTCCATGTTTTTCCTGAAAAAGTGTTCTCCTCATGAAAAGAAATATTTATTTTAGTTTTAACTTTTACTAACTCACTGTGAATGTTAAAAATAAAAGTAGATAAGTGCAAAAAGGAGATACTATTGGAAAAAATGGATTGTACTGTGCTCTGTATTATTTGTGAGTGATTAGGGAGACCAAGGAGATGGGAAAATTTATACTAACAAAGCAAACCACATATCTTACAAATATCTTGATCTCTGAGACACAGCGAGGATGTTTGTTCAGTTGAGACACATGTAAAAGCAGGTAGAAATACATTTCTACTCAATTCAAAGTATAGGCACGTGTAAAAACCTGCAATAGACAAAGCATGATCCAGCAGACTGTGACTTTTTAATGCTAGAGTGACTTTCATGGAAAGTCCATTCTTAGTGACTCTTTCTGGCATGGCATCATAGTCATCAAGTAAGAAGACCAGCAGTTTTGAAAAATCAGAATTCCAACAATCGAAGCACGGTTCAAATACATCTGCTGACTTTCAACACCAGTGTCCAAATTGAGTTTGAGATTTTTAATGGAAGTTAACATGCATGGCTGGCAAGAAAAAATGGAATCCCTGACACATAAAAATATCCATCCTTCAATATACTACAGATTTTAGAAGACAGATATCCATGTTGGCTACGCCCATGAAATGAGTCAAAAAACAAATACTGAAAAAATAAAACAAAATTTCCTGCTGTTACTGAAGTTGATAAGAATGCTCTCAATTGTTTCCTTCTGAGTAGAATCAGCTATTTTGGAGTGTCTCTCCTGAGTTAAAAAGTGCATCCAGCTGAAGTCTTACATTCTCCATGAGCACTTTCACAAAAAGGCAAAAGTACAAGTGTTATGGTGTCTACTGCTACTTGCAGACATGATGATGGTGGACTATTGATGCTACAATACTGGTAAATCTCCAGTGTTACTGGCATTACAAGCACTGTGTTCAGGCACAGCAAATCTTATATGAACTTTCCTATGAGAGAGAGGGCAATATTTATCCAGCTCCAACTTTTTACCAAAGAGCAATAAAAATGCAGGTCAATCCCATTCCATCAGGACAGAAGAAGAAGGTCTTTCTAAGAAGAGGGAAGTCTGCAGATTTAGCAAGTCTTTCTTTTTTCCTCTGTTGCCTTCCACCTCAGATAGTTTCTTGAAGTGGAGACATAAGGAAAAGATCGGAAGAAGTGCATAGGAAATATTTCTTTCTGGTTGAGATTTTGAGCCACCAATCAATTGCTCACATGTACCCTAATCTGGGAATTTACACAAATGAAGGAGGAAAAAGAACTGTGCAAAGTGGGTGAGGAAAGGAAATGGCTGGTTGCATTTAATTTTCAGCCAACAGTCCACATGTTGGAAAAGATTCTCTCTGACAAGCTTTTCCCCACATAGTCTGGTATTTAAAATTATTGTAATTTACATGATGAAAGCTGACTTTTAGGTATAGTAATTCACAAATCTTCATTTTTAGTCTAAAGTTTTACCTTTTCACATTTTTACCCCCACTTTGGCAGGTTTTCTGGACTCTGGGACTATGAATCTAAGCACTTACATCTGGACCTGGTTGCATAAGTCCTCCTTGTGCATTAGCTGGAGCCATCAATTGCTTTTTATGGACCTCCAAATTGTCTTTTCCATTGTGAAATGCACTTGTGGTTTTCCCCTTGTAAAGCTGTGTTGCAGTGGATACCAACCACATTTAGTGCTGGACAGCAGAAGATTTACAGAAAAACAAACCCATGATATTCCCTCTCTGCAGCAGGACACAGCATCCCAGTCCCGGCAGTGGAGTGAAAGTTGGTCCATGCTCCTAGACAAGGGAATCTAATCCCTTAATAACTTTCCCAGGGCTAGACAGCAGTGTCAGTTTTTCCCTGTTAGCTTTCCTTGAGAATAGCAGAAACAGACAAAATTTCCTGTAAAAATACACGTACATAGTAAAAATTATGACAAAAAAAAAGTCTTTCCAAGACAAACAACCCACAGTCCCATTACCTTTGAGAGTTCAGGTATGTATTGTCATTTATAGGTAAATCTGGTTTGCAGCTCTGAATGACTCACAAACTAATGACTTTAACTGTTTTAACAAAATTGTACATTTCCATGGAAAGAATTAAGTTGATGTCTTTCCTTCTTCTGCTATTTCTAAATCACAGAAATCAAAAGCTCTGACATTGTTTTATCCAAGACAGTTTTCTTTCCCAAAATGAATATTTAGATAGCATATTTATTTTTTTAAAGCCTTGATTTTTTGAGACTGAACTTGAACTCCACTTACTGGCAAGTCTGCATTTACAAGGCTGCCAGCTAAAAATAACTCATGAAGGAAGAAGTCATGTGGAACAAGCCAGGGCATGACACACACATTAAGAAATAAAATTCCTTGCAATATTCTGCAGTCACACAGAAAAAGTTGAAGTTCATGGTCACAGAGGAAAAAGCCTGTAAGCAGTAGAATGCAGTATGTTAACTATTGCTGGGAATTGACACACAGCATACCCCAAAATGTTCTTTACACAGTAGCATGTAAGTATGGCAAAGTAAGTAAAGGTGAGCAGCTGATCAGGTGAGTACTCTTTTACATAACCTGCATGGTGCCCCCAGCCATGAAAGAGCATCCTGGATTTCTACTGGATGCTGCCAGAATTTGAAGATACTGCTAAAGCTGTGAAAATCCACTGCCATGAATAAAACCACTCAAATTTGCCTAGAACTAGCCAAGGTGTATTAAATGGTCAGACTGAGACTGACGAGAGGTGTAGAAATCAGTTGATATGACCTGGGTTCTTCCAATTCTGCATAAAATTGATATGATAATAATTACCATTAGACTTTAGTATAATCTAGTGCTTTCAAAGTGCTTTGAAGTTTTTAGATAGAACTAGACGTGTAAGATACTAAAACATAAATAAGCTACAACATGAAGTTCATCAATTGAGGGTATTTAAAGATGAATATGGGTGAAACATTTTTTACTGAACTTCTGATGGAGAGAAATAAAGATTCACAAGCATCATCTTTGTGGAATCTTCCACTTAGTATCTCTTTCCTAAAAATAAATGTCACCATTGTGATAATATATACAGACTGTTTGCAGTATTAGGCACAACTATGACATAGCTATTAAGAAGGCCCCTTTAATGATTTTTAGGAAAATTATTTAATTTGTGGTAGCTTTCTAATAACTTACATTTCAAAACAGAACATTCAGTTTAGAATAATCTTTGCCATGTGATTAGAAATTTTGCTTTTTACCCATTCTGTTTCAATATAAGAAGGCTGAGGCTTTCAGACTGCATACTCAGAGAGAGCCATGTGCTGCATTGTGTAGCTGACTGGTGTATACATAAATAACAGCGGATTTGTGAATGGACCTAATCGTGTGCACATGCACACCAAGAACAGTGGCCTTTTATACTGGTGTTAGAGCAACACAAGTCACAGATCTGCAAAGCACAAACGTGCTTCTGCCTTTGGGCTACTGAGTAGCTATCGCACAACAATTTGTCTCAAATTAAATGGCTTCAAAGATGCGAAATAAGCATGTCATTCACCTGCCATCTCTTCCTTTATTATGCCTGATGCTATCACATTGCATTCTTCCTAATCCTCCTCTGTGGGTGGACTGTTTGTACCACATCTGGTTTGCCTCTGACTGCAGCAGTACCACCGCAAGTTTTCTTTCAGCAAAACTGCTTTTACTTGGCAGCATCGTAACACCTACCACAAGAAGCAAGAATGAGTCCTTTTTGCTGCTCTGCCAAGATCTTGAAACTTACCTCCTTGTACTGTGAGTATTTTTGACCCAAGCTAATGCAATTCTTGACCTGTCTAAGGACACTGAGAATCAAAGTGCTGCCTCTTGGGAGAGGCAGGTTTAGCAAAATAATATCAAACTCATTGAGTCACCATGGCAGCAGAAAGAGATACAGATTTCCACTGAGTGAAAGGATCTACAGATTGGAGGCAAGGACACAGAAAAAAACAAAACAAAACCACACTCTTCCCCCATCAATACCTCTGAAAGCAGCCCTAGAAAATAACAGGGGACTGAAAACTGTATCACCGCTGTTGGGGTAAGTGGGAGCCATCAGCAAAGGCATCGGGCTCGGAGAGAGCCCAAGGGAGGTTAATCAGTATCTTTGTGTGCAGGACATGGCAAGGGATTACCCACATAGCTACTTACTGCCTGAGATCCCTATCGCCCTTGTTAGTTCAGGTATGCTGGAGAACAGCTAAAACATCTCCACTGGTTTGGTCCACTAATCACTCAGGGCAAGGTTGGGGCACCCTCATTAGCTCATTTAAATCAAACTGGCTACTGAGGAAATAAACTGCACAGCAAAGTAAACAGTGAAAGAATTTGGGCTGTTATCAGCTCTCCTCATACACAACCAAGTATAAATTGATAGAAAATCTACACTCTGGTAAAGTCTGAATGCAGACCTGCTGTTCTCTTCATTAGACAATCAGACAATTAAAGAAAAACACAAATATTCAGAAGTCAGTCTATAAAAAAGTAAGGCACCAAATGCTGTGTTCCCTCCCCAGGTGACTGTTACTGATCTGTGTGAGATCTGGGATGAAGGGTTGCTACCCCATTGCCTGACCCTATGCATCAAATCTACATAGGAACCACTACACAATCTATGTGGCATTCATCCAGCTGCACAACCTGCTGCTTGCCCAACACCCAGCATCAACATTATGCATTCCTTTAAAATCCATGTGAAGTAAAACAATAACCTAAATACAGGACTGGGAGCTCCTAATGCACGGGGAAGGAAAGGGACGGAAAGCACTCGGGGAGCCCAGTTCACCTCTCTTCTTTGTAAAGAGATGTCAATGACACTTGCAATCCCCAGATCCCCTGGAACACCAGCATGGGCTGCTGCTGGCCTTGACTGCTGGTCGTGTCAGGGAGAAGAGGGGCAAGCAGAAGGAGGGCACAACTCAAAAAGGAAGGAACACATTGCAGTTTTGTGTGGCAGGCATGTTCATTTTAATTGCTGGGGAACAATGCTGCTCCACACCACCCACGGCTTGGGCCTCTGACTTAGTGGCACAGTCTGTCCCTACATATGCAATATGGCTCACTTGTTTTTTATTATTATTTTTAATATGACTTTACAACGAGCAATTTAACAGTTTCCTTTCCTTTTTCTGACTGGCACTTGCACATTGCCTTGGTGGTAGCTTTTTGTAATTTGAGGCCCACATTTCTCTGATGCATCACTCGTCCCATTTTGGGAAGGAAACTGCAGATGATGCTTTTGCTGCCCTGAGCTAGTACCTCGGGCAAGCAGCTGCCTACTTCACCTGCCTCTACAGTGAGTTCCACACTAATGTATGGTTAAAAAGCACTCTTCATGCATAAGGAACAAATTTATGGCAAATTCATGCTATCTTTAAATAATCACAACGAAAACCACTGTCAAGTTTTCCCTGCTACAGGCATGCAGCTGAACATTATGTGGGGTTCCCTCTCTTGGAACAATTTTTTACTGATCTTGCTTTGTTTAAACTGATTTGGTGCATGATTTGATGGAATGTGTGGAGCAGAAGGAAACTTTGGATTGAATGCCAGATGCCTGCTTCATTCCTCTAACCTACAGTATTATTAAAATATTACCAACTGGTTCTCAAGATCTTTCCACTGCAACAACTTAAAATAATTTCGATATCAGTTTTTTTGCTTACTGTTGTGTTGTGATTGTTGTCTCTGTTGTCACAAGTATGAATATCAGGTAATGGGTACCATTCATTTTTGTAGTTAGTAGTTTTCCTGGGGTGCTAGTGACAGGAGAAATGTATGCATTAAAACAAGCGTGATGGAAAGCAGCTCTCTTTATAATTTCAGCCCAGCTGCTGTATTGATGGATACAATCTTTACCACATGCTCCAGGTGGCTTCTAATGCCTGACTCCCTGCAGAAACCTCTATTTGCACATCTTAAACCACTTATTGGATTTGAACAGGATTTTTCAGCCTGAGTGCAGCAACAGTGTTCACTTATGTAATATTTGTAAATCCTGGCTTTACATTTCACTCACCAGACTATCTTCAGAGGTATTCAACAGGGTCTTTATGTGGTCTAATTCTTGCTTTTTAGTGAGATCCTGTCAACTTGTATGGCTACAAAGTGCATTGCTAAATTTATTTTCCATCACTGTCAGGGATTTACAATGAAGTGTAAGTCAATTAATCAGCCTTTACTGAATAGTGCTTTTCTTTGTCACCAGATTTCATATAAAATTCATCTGAAAGTTTTGTATTCAAAGTTCACAAAGGTTAACCTTTATTCAGGGCATGCATCTCCAAAGGCTCTAATCAACTTGTCTACTGTTGTTTCAAACTTCACTTACTACTGTACCAGTTGCTTTGAATTATTGTGCTTGAGACCTTTAGTTGGTGCCTGAGTGACTGAACTGGCACACTGAAGGCTGCAAACTAAAGGGCTTTTATAATTATGGATGAGTAAAGCATTTACTAAAGGATATATATTCCATCTTGTCTTCTGCATTACAACTGTCCACCACCCAGACATTTACTGGCCACTTTGTAGCCGTGCAATAAAACTTCAGACATTCTTATTCCCTCAGTAATTCTCTGCACAACCCAGATCTTGTATAATGTTTAAGGGACCTAATAATAAGTTAGTGTACTAATTAGTGGAGACAACAACAGACACCCATGATTTATAGCAAATGCCCAACAGATGATTACACTGCTGAACCACAAGTAAATCTTTTCAGCAATGAGCCTTTACAATTAATTGAACATCACTATACTTATTTTTTCCTTTATATTAAAGAAAAAGGGAAAAGATGAAAATGTTCCCTTTGAAAGGCGGACCTTATGGTGGCTGCAGGTGTTTCTGCTGATAAAAGACATTGGTATGCAGAAACAGAACAATTTTCAGATTGGATAAACTTCTATTCCCGTCCTCCTTTGTTTAGTATGAAATATTATTCTCTACTTGAGTGATGTTTGCATTCCTTTCCAACACAGTTGGTTTGATTTGTGACCTGAATACAATGACATACATACCAATGATCCATTCCATGAACTAACATACTTGGGATTCTTGAAGGTGGGAGCGCAGGAGACAGCAATCTGATGACACTATTTCTTTGAATACCAGCATAAGTTACACTTTTTTTTTTTTTTTTTTTTTTTTCTGATACTAAAATCTCATCAGGATATAAATGCTGTAAGAATGCAAGGCAGCCGAACTGACAAAATAGTTCTGAGGAAATATTAATGCTCAGATTATTGACCCAAAAGGCTGTAAAAAGGATTAGGAAGACAGACTGTAACAGTGCCTCCCAAGCCTTTACATTCTGCTGGGTCCAACGTTCACTTTGCGCAAAATCCCAAGCAGAGAATGTTCTCCAAATTAACATGTTTTCTGAAATACCTGCTAAGCTACAAACCACACTCCAACAGAGCTGCTGGTGTCCATCCAGTGAGTATTAGGCAAACCAGAATATAGAAAGGACATAGAACAGAAGCCAGAAAAGAAGAGACTTTAAAATGCACCATCAGAACATTAAATACAGTGGTATGCAAACATAACAAAAGTATTTACTTGAGGTATTGGCCAAATCTGAGGCAAATGGCACACAGAATTGAGATTATACTTCATATGGAAAGATTATTTTGGGTTAATTACTATTAGCTTTCATATACATTATTTTTCTTTTTTGCAACTATTACAGTATAAAACAAGAATTTATTTGATCTCTATATATTAAACAGTAACTAGCAAGAGGAGGATTCAAATTAGTCATCTGGCCTCCCATGGCATAATTGATTTTTTCTTCAGTCTCACTGATCTGAAATCAGGCAAACTTGGCATTCTAAAACAGCTTTTAATTTTCCATCTGGAACTTCTTCCAAAGCAAAGATGGTCATTACACTTCCAAAAGATAAAAGAAAATGAAATGTACTCTTAACTTTTCTTCTTCTGTTTTTGGGTTGTTGGTTTTTTTTTTTCTTATTTTAGTTGTAATGTTCTAAATATTATCTGAGACTAACGGAAAGTCAAGGAAATCTGAGGGAAGGGAGGAAACATGGAATCTCAAAAGCTAAAAATAATAGAAAGTCCCTAACAGCTTTTTTTTTGCAAAAAAAAAAAAAAAATTAAAAATATTTCTCCTTCAGGGAATTAGATTTCTTCACTGATATATTGGAAAATTGAAGACTATCCACAAAAGCCATTTTTCAACCAACACTACTGTAATCACAAGGCTGCTAATGATGTGCTGCATATCTTTAGGGCAAATTAATTAATCTGAATATCAATATCTCCTTCTGTGATATGAATACAATAATTATTTCCTTTTTCTTAATTAATTTATAATATTCTTCCTCCTTACTTGCCAAATGCCCATAGCACTGATCATTGAGGACTAATTCCAGGGAGCCAGAGGGGCTGACCAGCAGAGAGGCCATAAACCAGCTCATGGACAAATGTCTAGTCCAAAACATTCAAAGACAATGGGAACCTCACCAAGAGGAAGGTCCCTGCTCTGCTTATCCAGTGCTTGTTGAGGGTAACACCATCCCAGGGAGTCCTAGGGATGAGACCTCTGAGCACAGCAATCAGGGAGCCTTGTCTGCCCCCATGTTTTGGCCACCTACCAGTGTTGCCAGCCTTTGGCTTGGGGAGCATTTGTTCATGTGGCTACACCTAGCTCCCCTACAAGGTGGTGGCTCTGATTAGGTATAAAAATATTTTATCCAGGATGGCCTTAAAGGCTGCCAGATACACAGCAATAAACTGGGTTGGCCTCTCAGATGGTACCGACTAAATGTCCGCCAGAGCTGACGGGCAGCGCTGTCACTGCAGATCAGGTCCGCAGCACTTCAAAACTATTAGAACCAATTTTACTTGGGAGCCATCTCTTCTAGGAGTTACTTATCAGTCACTCTGCTGGCACATTGCTATTACAGCCTAGTCACAGCCCCCATTACATGACAGTTGCCTTAGAGTACAGAGCAATCCCATTGCACTTACTTTATATTGACAGTTGTACGATGCCACTGTCATATCACAGATATTTCCTTGTCATAACTTAGTGACATTGTAGTCACACGACAGATACTTTTTTAGAGCACACTGAATCTTTTGCATGGAAAACTCTGATAACAGCAGTCACTACTTACTTATCTCTTACCTGTCCCTATGACAAAAATATTTTGTGGTGGTCATTTCCTGTAGGAGCTTTGACTGCCACACAAAGACCCACAGAAAAGTGACTGTTGCCCAAGTCCTGGGTCCTTAGATCAACTTTTATGTCAAATTAAAGAAGGAGCTAATTATATTTACAACCAATTCCATTTTTTATAGATGCTTCTTAATCCTACTGTTCAAATATTGTAGGCATTTCCTCTGGATTTTGAATTGTTATTCAGATTAAAGTTATGTGAATAATTAAGCATGTAATTATGTTTGCATGTTTTCACAAATAATATATTTTTCAAAAGCATTTGCAATATAATTTCTCATTATAGTTTCATAACACTTTGTAGCTGCTGTGTTGCATGTATTTGATGACCAACATTTAAGTTGTTTATCAATATCATTCAAATAGCATAATCCTGTTCCCTTGTTGACTGATGAGTCCAAGGAGAAGCCTTGGACTATTGTTACTATTCCTTCAGGTTTTTTGAGCAAAATGTTACACTGGAAACTGAAACTGCTTTTACGAGACTTTCCTCCACATGTCTTTTAAAAAAATCCTTTTCCAGCTATTTTACCACATAAATATTTAAAGAAGGAAAGAAGCTCTACACAATCTAAGTGAGAAAGTTTAAACACTAGTATCTATTGAGATTTTACAATAGCCTTTTTTCCCCTAAATCTCCATAACTACACAGCAGCAATGAAATTCTGTCTTCATTTAAGTCTGTATCAAAACTCATCACCTTGAAGTCCTTTCACTCCAGGACCTGGTAATCAATGCAAATCTCTTCTCCAGTTACATAAAATTTCCCTGTGCAGAAGAAAGAATAATAAAAAAAAAATAAAATCACTTCCCCCTCCACAATGTCTTTCCCTGTCTCTCTTTGATACTGTAATGAACTATTGATTTTATGAGTAAGTGTTCCATATTCCTGTCCAAATAATCTTGGGACTCATTAAACGAAGACTGGCCCTTGTTCCAGGTTCCCAGCTCTACAGGTGGCCTTCACTATGGATCCTACATATTGTAGAGGATTGTACTTCCCCTCAGGTACTGACTTGGATGTAGCAGAATAATTTCTTCACTGTTCTTCACTGAAGACAATCCTATATTTCTTTCTAAATTTTAAGATGTAAGGAAAAAAAATCTGATTTTAGATACTTCTTCTAACAACTCTCTTATAAAACTTTACTATATCTAGCTCATTATTTAAGTGTTCTTAATTTCAATATTTTTCACACTTTTATTTCCTGAACACTGAAATGTTTCCTGTTTGCTTTAAATTATCTCAAAGACAACTGTTGTTCCTCAGGGGTCTGTTTCTGTATACTTAAATCAGAAGCCCATCATGGTGGCTGTCATACGATAGTAGGACCATTCTGAGAGGGAGACTGATGTTTAATACAGGCTGTTACATTAATTCGCTCTCCTGCAAGCTAGATTGTGGCTTTATCTGCTAATTATTTACCTGGTATGTTTAAGATGCAGCTCTTTAATTTCTTTCCCCATACATCTCTCCCACTCATATGTTCCTGTTTTCAAATTTAAGAGCACACTGCAAATTCTATTAAAGCTTTATAAAATGTGAAGGCAAAGGATGCTCTTAGAAACTCCACCACTGATATCAGTGGAGGTAAAATGGACTTTGCTGAACTTGACCTTGAAGCCCAAATTTTAAATATATTATCTGTCTGATTTTGAAAAGGATCAAACTTTAGTGTGACAATGTCAGTTGTATGAAAACTGGGATATTTTTAAGGGCAAAATCACATTTTTACATGCAAATCCAGCAGAAGCTGAACAGGTTTTGTATCTGGATACTTTTTAGACTGTCTGCTTGTGCCAGTGCTTAAAAATGACATATGTACATGATGTGCCAGTGCAAAACCACATGAAACAAGAAGCCTGATGTTCTACTGATAATCTAACATGTACTCTAGTTGATACCCTTAACACTTACACTCATTTTCAGCACTGCATTACTAAAGCCTCCTGAAATAAAACTGAAAATGAAATTATCTTAGTGCAAAGTCAAATTAGAAAAGACTGAATAAGTATTAACATTTCAAGAAGTAACCAGGGGAAAACTAGCAAATTAGCCCACAGAAAAGAGATTATATTAATACAAATGAATAAGAAGCTAATCAAGAAGAGGAATCTGAACACCCACAGAGGAGTTTGCAAGCTGTCCAAGGTTTATTTTATTGTGATGAATATATAGATAGTATCTGATTAAAAAATGAACACAGAAATCTAAAATCTACTTGTACTGCTATATGACTTAAGTCATAAAGAGCCAGACTACGGAGACCTGCCAAGTGATGACTTCCAGTCATTCCCTTCTTCACAGTACATTACATTCTTGTACCACAGAAGTACTCAGCATGGAGCAGATCTGCAGCCACTCAGTGGCCTCCAGCTTCAAGATTTCTCCCAGAAGGCAGGAGGCAACAGATGTACCTACAGTCTTGTTTTGAGGCCTTATACTGTGGGGTCTATTTTGCACCAAATAAAACCTATGTTTTCATAGGCATCAAAAACTCATCTCCAAAATTCAGACCTGAACCTGTGAATGTCGTTCTAGCCCAACTCCAAAGAAATTTTTCAGGAAGTAAGGAATCTTTTCAGAATAATCTATCCCTATATACATTTTTCCTAGCATCTCAAAACAAACAAATATTTTTTCTCACTCTGGAAGAAAAAAGGTTGAAAGCATCTGTTTTTCATGCCATCACACTTTTTAAATTTAAAGACCAAAACCAGAAATATATAGAGGAACTAATATGGGGCACAGTCTTTTTACACTTATAGGTACTATCTGAAAATGGAGCAATAAAACTTTTGAAAACAAATGACCTTTTTTATGTCCACTTTTATTTGTCTACTGTTCAAATAATAAAGAAAGTCTATAAAAAGAGTTCTACTCTGTAAATAGTGAAGTTAAACCTAACTCACCAAAATAATGAAGGAACAACGCTCTTTTAAAAATAGATCCGGTTGTAGCTTAATTAAAGAAGTTAAATGCATTCCATTGCTATGAGGCACTTCACAGAAACACGCAATTTATTATCCTGAATTAGTACTTGGGTGAAAAAATAAAACTTAAGTTCAAGCCTTACTGTTATGGATTAAGGTAGCAGAGGTGTAGTATGCTACCAATTTATTTAGTTGTTATTCTTAAAGCATGATGATTAGTTTCAAGCAATTATATGTAAATACAAGGAGTTGCTTGTTTGTGGGTTTTGTTGTTGTTGTTACTGCAGATGACTTCATTACATTTGTTCTATGCATTTGAAAATATAAAAATACAGCAAAATATTTCAAGTCAGTATGTTTTCATTGTTAAAATGTTATTTCTGAATAATTTCCTTTGTGCAATGAAAATACCTTGTATTGGTGTTGTCATGAGCAGTATTTTACTTACCATCTGGCATTACATGATTCACATATGCAGCCTTTACTGTATACTGCTAAGGTGAAATGTCTATGTAGAGGGCCAGTATAATTGTTGTGTAGTCTACAGCAAGAAAATACCAAGCAAGAGACCTGATACCTCTCTTCAGGTGCACAAACACTAACTGAGTGGCTGGTGAGTGCACCAGAGGTATGTGAACCCATCAGGCAACAGGCCTGTCCACAGCTGAGGGTCATTGCTCAGCCAACCTCTACCCATGCCACAGTCCACAAGTGTCTGTGGGACTAGCTGGCCAAAAGAGATGATTTCACAGGTCATGTGGTATGCAGACCTGGTCTAAGTAGCTTAACAAATACAATTAACTATCCTTGAGTGGATACACAGACTGTGTTGATGGTTTCCTGACTACCAAAAAACTGCTGACTAAATCTGACCACAATTCCAACAACATTAAGCAGCATTCCATTTGCCCAAAAGAAAGACTGGGGGGTTTTGTCTAAAAATTTAACTTAAAAATTGGCGGTTGTCTTCCCATTGCAATATTATGATACCGTGGCTGTGCCCAGTGGAAGGTCCCTTACGTGCACAAAAGTGCACATAACAAAGTTGGGACAAGACAATGCTGTGATTTACTTTTGGTTTTTTCACTCAAGAGAGAAGAAACATGTGGTGGATCAGAGAATTTCACTGTGACATTTTTATATTTTGGGTGAATTATGAAATAGCAAAATATCTGGAGATGAGAAGGACAAGTGCAATAGGGAACATACCAAAAGGTACAAACAGGTTATAAACAGATTTTACAGATTATAAACCCGTGGTGGTAATGTATGCAGAAAAAACTAACAACTGTGAGTCCAAGAGGAAATATAATGTTATTGAGGCAAATGTGCCAAGATGAATAAATCAGAAGCTGCTATGCACTAACTCAATGCAGAAATAATTCAGTGCCTGAAAAAGGGCACTTCCATGAAGTATCACAGAATTACAGAAACACCGAATGGTTGAAGTGTGAAGAAACCTCTGGAGATCACCTAGGCCAGCCTTCCTGCTCAAGTAGAATGATAAGTTGCAGAATGTGGGCAGTAAAAAAACCCCCACAACTCTAGGACCCTAGTTACACAGGAAATCATTAAACCAAAATACCAAGAAATAGCACAAATATGACAAATTACATGGCAAAAATCCAAGACCGGTAATAGCTGGTACATACAGATGATGTGGCATGTTTCTTGCCTACAGAGAAGGACCTCACTGTGCCAACATCTACCTTCTGACTTCACCAAAAAATTCATTGAATTCCAGCAGTACGTGATTGTATTGCATAAAGGTCATGATTATCTGCTGAGCCAAATGGGAAATGCAGATGAGACACCAGTTTCCTCTGATGAGCCATCCAATAACATCATTGAAGAAACAGGCACAAAATCCGTCATCATCAAAACTTTGGGGAATGAAAAAATGTGCATTACAGTAATGCTGGCAGTGTTAGCAGATGGTATAAAATTGCCACCGTATGTGATCCTGAAGTGGAAAACAATGCTGAAGGACCAGCTGCCTACTGGAATAATTGTTAGGTGTCAAAACCAACGATGGATGTCTACAGACTTGATGAAGGATTGGCTGAACATCATTTCGAACAAGAGACCAGGTGTGCTGGTGCTCAAAAGGAGAAAGTTTGTCCTACGTACATTCAAAGGGTATCTAACACCAGGAATGAAAAATATCTTTGGAGAAATGAATGCTGCTATTGCAGTAATACCACGAGGAATGTCACAACTGCAGGTGCCTAACGTAGGAGAGAACAAGCCCTTTGAAGAGTGTTTGTAGCCGTTATGGCTCTTGGTAGGGGATCCTGCTGTAACTCCTACAGGGAAGATAAAGAAGTCCTAGTGCAGCACTGTTTTTTCATTAGATTAAGACAGCATGGGACCAGATAGAGTCAGAAGTTGTCACTGAAGGGTTTAGGAAATACTGTATTTCAGATTCCATGAGAGGAGCCAATGATTATTTGAGTTCAAAGAAGAAACAGAGTGGTGAAGAAACTAAAAGTGGGGAGAAAGCTCAAGATGGTGAGGAGTGACAGTGATGGAAATGATGAAGGTGTGCCAGATGAAAAACTTAAACTGCATTAATAATAAACCATAAGAGAAAAAAATAGACTAAATTCAGGCAAATAATTAGTGAAACATTTCTATCCTTAATATATGTTGGTTAGAGATACGTAATAAAGATTTTTGTTTATAATCCTTTTTATTAGGGATGTTATTTTAAATTCATTTTTGTTGTCCCTGGGTAATATGAGCTATTGTCTGTAACTTGAAAATGCAAGGGAATAATTTTAATAGGGTTATACTCTGAGAAAGCAGCATTAGATGAGAAAATCTGAGGAGCTAGGGAAAGCAATTTCTCTCCAAACTATTTACCAATCTGTTATGTAAATAGAACATTTGTCAAAGTATTAAAAAAGAAAAAAGCCAACAACAAACAAACCACTTTTCAGTTGGTGCTGCTGCTGGACTGAATGATTAATTCCCCAAGCTCAGAGAAGACAAGGAGGAGGATCTGTTGTGAATAAGGGTTCGAAGTCTGGCCCACTGTTTTTATTTCAATGTTGACATTCAGCAAAACCCAAGAAAAGAACCCAAATGTTGCTTTGGCAAGACTTAAAGTGAGACAGAAAAAAAAATACCAGTCTGACTCTGCCCACCAAACCCCAAAATCGAAAGAACTATCCTTGCACACCTCCACCTATGAAAGTCTGTAGATTTGTAGAATTATAGAGATGTTCACAGATCCAGTCACTTCAGAGACAGCTGGAGAAGGAAGTTACCTTCAAGGCATTGATCCTCATTGGTTCTTTGCCAGAAGAGTTCCACTTCTTGTGTCTTCTTGTTCTGCAATGAGGCCGTCGTCCACAAGGAGCAAATCTAGAAGGTTAGAGCTGAAAGCTGTGAAATTCTGCCCCTCAGAATCAATAGCCAAGGCACATCCCAAAGCTGTGCTGTAGGAAAGTTTAAAAAGTCAGTGGCCAACCTGAAACTCAACACATACCTATGCCAGGAAAGAACTTGTGAAGCTCTCCTGCAGTGGAGAGCACCATGAGCACCATGAAGTTGTCTGCATTGGAAAAAGCAAGAGGCAGAGATACCAGCAACAAGGTCAGGAAAAGACAGGCATGAGCCAAAAAAAGTCTTTCCACTGATTTCAGTGAGTTTTGGATTGAGTCCCTTGCAAATACTTTCTAACTCAAAGGTCAGCAGTGGAAAATTTGGATGTTTAATATTACTTTTTTATTAAAAATATATTCTCAAGCTGAAGATTTCCAGGCACGCAGTGCCTGTGCTATTGCTGTGTGGAGGAGACCAACAGCCTTTTGCTGTGAAATGCACTTGTGTTATAACTGGTTCCCCAGTGCATTTATCTCTTCAGCTATATATTGCCTTATCCACTCCTATCAGCTTTTCATTTGTTTTTTCTAAACATTGGTGCTGACTATACAGAAGCCAAGAAAATTCAAGGCAGTTTCCAAGGCTGATATTTTTTTTCTTTCTTTTTGTAATGAAGACTCCAAACCAGCACTGATGATTTAAAAATGTATGGCTACAGTTTATAAGCAAATCGACTTCCCTGTTATTCTGTGATGGAGACTTAGAAATCACACAATGGCTGTCACTATTTTTCAGACATTTAATAAATCTGGTTCAATGATTTTCTGACAATTCTCCTCCAAAATTACTCAGGCAGCCTGAGTCCCTCTTTAAATAAAAAAAATAAATAAAAAAAAAAGGCAACAAAAAAAAACACAGCAAAAAATGAAAAAGCAACTAAAATAAAAATAATTAAAAAACAACAACAAAAAAACCCCAGCAAAACAAAACTAAAAAAAAAAAATCAAAACCAAAATAAAAACACTGCTGTATGGATTCAATTTTGAGTCAATAAATTGTTGATTAATCTGGCTCATGGTGTGTATAAACTCAGGCTTAACTCTAATGGTAATCATCTCCAGAGTGCTATACAGCTGCATGCTTTCATTTCACACCAAGGGAGCAAGGATTAAATCCCTAATGGAGAAGACATATAAACAGTTTTAGTCTCTGCAACAAGCACAGTCCCCATGGCAGCATATTTGTGTATACAGCATGTGAACGTGTGGGGAGGAAGGAAGGACTGGTTTAAAAAAATTAATCAGAATCTTCACAAAGTGAATGGTGCACCATTTAGGACAACAAAAATGAATGAGGGAGAAACCTCTGTGGAGCAGGGCAGTAAGCTGAGCAGTGTGCATTGCTGTTCTTTAGGTACCTACACTGGCCTCGTTCAGGTGGCACAGCAAAAAATATTTCTCCTGCTCTGAGTGACAACATATGTGTAGTGACAGTCTGAGACAGTGAACTGTTATCTACAGGCTGCTGATAGCCATAAACTCCTAACAGCTACGTGTGTTCATTAGTATGCCACCCTGACAATTAATTGGTTCTTTAAAATGTGTTTTTACCCACACCCTTATTTTCCATCATATAGTCTTCCCAAAACTGCCCCAGAATCTCTCATATAGCCGTGTTAAACAAAATGTATTTGTAAAGCTTTCTTTTTCTTTAGGGAATTTTAATCCCATTTATTGGTAACTAGCTTTTAAAATGACATTTTTCTTTTCTGCATTTAGCTTAGTCCATGGGAAAAAAAGAAAAAAAAAGGAAAAGAAAAAAAAAAAAAGATGCCAGATGTCACGGGGCCAATAAGCAGGTGGGCCGAAGCTTCTGTACCAATTCAAACTGGCACCGCATCAAACCTGGTGGGTATAACCTTTAATTCAGTGCTTCCCTGGCACCAGATCTAGTGCCATCTGCTTAGCTTTGCTAAGCTGTGCTTGTTTCTGTGCAGGGACGATGCCAACGATGCAAACTGTCTCCTACATGTGCAGGGAATCATCGGTGCAACTAGTTTTTCAAGACCCATATGGTGGCATCTGCAAATGTACACTGTCAGCATTGCTTCTTGTACCACCCTTCGCGTTTAAGAATGGAAGGAGAGAGTTCTGCTTTGCAATTCACATCAAACTGAAGGGATATTCTCCTCCTCTGCGCTCCTTTTCTTAAGGGCAACTCTGGGATGAAGGGAGCATGAAGTTTTTAAAGAGGAAGAAGTTTAGAAATCGGGCATGGGAACCGTGGGAAATAAATTAACAGCCGGGGAAGAAAAATGAAGATTTTGTGGAAACCCTCTTGACTCACTGCCTGAAAACTTCCCTGATGTAGATAAAGCAAAAAAAAAAATCACTGTATCTTGGCTCTTGGGTCTATGAAATGGGTTCATTTCCCATCAGTCACCCCAAGACATAGACACTTCTACTTGTCAGGAATGGATATCATCCGATTAACTCTTCTCCGTGAGGAGATGCCATCAAAAAGAGCACAGGTCAGAGGGACAGGGGAGGCAGAGGCTGACTCCAGAACAGCTATTTTTGTGCTTATTCCAAGCATTAAGGATAGTGGCTACTGTCACGGAGTAGGGGATGAAACAATAAACCATTATGCAATAATGAGCAAACCCAGGGCTAGGAAAGCTCATGTCAAGCTATCCAATTTAAGATTCTGTTTGTTAGACAGCAGCAATAACTTCCTCCAAGTGCATGGACAGGGAAGTGCATGGAGCCAGCCCATGCCTCCTTCCTTTCCAACCTCTTGCAGGCCAACACACATCCTCAAGAGCACCAGCTTTGCAAGTGCTTTGCAGTGCCAGCAGATGTGAATGGCAGTTGGGAGGGGAAGGGCAAGAGGCACCACCCCTGCTCACACCTCTGAGCATTGGTTTGGCATTTTCCACTCCTTCATAATTTGGCCGCTCAGACATTCCCACTGGCTCTGATACCTTCCCACCTATCACCAACATCAGTAAGCAAGATCCTGACATGCTGCTCTGCCAACCATCATCAAAACACCTCTGTGCGGTCAGGAAAAGTACATGTTGACCACAAAGAGCAGCTCTCCTTGCTGCAAAATGATTAATCGCTCTCATAGAAGGCCAGAAAAATTTAAACTGAAGAGTTTGAACAAAGCTGCTTTCTTTGGATCGCAGACACTGCAGTGGAATGGTTAAATAAAAAAGAAAAGCTGGGTTTTTTTTCAGTGGAATAATTTTTACATTTGATTTCACAGAAATTTTCTATTGATCTAGCATTCTTAAAAAAAATCACATTTATATAGAGCATAGCTCTACTTGACAGTGTGGTTTTAAAGCAAATCCTTCTTCCCTTGCTCCATGCTCCTCTGATCCCCAAACAGTTTTGTAACGTGTTTAAATAAGGAAAAGGTTAACCCAACTGTTGGGGAACTATGAAGCTGGCTGCCATTTTTCTTTGAAACCTCAAGCAATCCTCTATTCCTACAATAACATGGGCTCCTTCCTTCCCGCTTGGTGTCATTGCCCTCACACTGCATGAGCATTATAGCCCTCTCTGGGTCAAATCCTCCTTTGGGGTCAGAGATGGGGCAAATATTATTCTTAATTTGCAGAAAAGTTATTAATCTGCACTAACTGATGGCTTAATTTCAAGATGTTTAGATAGAACACATAACAGACTATGCCAGTACTATTTTTTAAAATTTTAATTCTACCAGCCAGGTTGTTGTTTGTTTGGTTTTTTTTTAATTTAGTGTAAGATAACTGATCAGCACCAAACACAGCTACAAGACATGTCACTGGTAATGAATAAGGACTTTTTTCTTGCTGTTATGAACTTGCAGATAGCTTTAAACTGTGACCTTTAAATCACGCTAGTCCAAAACTGCCTTTTAAAAAAAAGTACTTTTGCATTCCACATTCTTTTCCTTGACATTCAATCTTCTCAAAATTTATAACTCAATATTATAACTAACGGAAATTAAAACTTCCTTTATTGAAAGGCCAGTCTCTTTTGAGCAGAAAGATACAAGTAGAAGAATATTTTATTTATTCCTTTGATACATTTACAAATAATTTATGCCATGGTAACCTGGCTCTGAGTGTGAGACTACAATTTCTTCCTATACAACATTTCACCAGGACTGGTATACAATTTGCATGACATTTCTGAAGGACTCCACATCATGTGCACTTCCACAAACAGATAAGAAAAAAATTGCACTTGCTTCAAGTTTTAAACGGATGCTGCTGGTTCATTGCAGAAAACAGTTAATTGCCCAAATCCACTGCTTGCTCTGTTAAGCAGCATTTTTGTTTTTACAAGTAAAGATTACTTGCAAATACTCCCTCTTGTGATCAAAGCTAGAAAACCAATGGAATCATTTCCGATTGGTTCAGATCTTTCCGACTGACATTGTTCAAGTGTTACAAATAGCCTTCATACAGGATTTTTAAGCCCTTTTAAGACCTTCTTTGGTCTTGTGAAAGTGATGGTTGCCTTTCAGAGAAATTAAAAAAAGGCTCATTCATCTCCTGATGAGGCATTGCATATGCCTTCATATTTCATTTCATTGCTCATGTGAAGAGGACATATTTAAATAACGTATTCGTTTCTACGTTCCCAGCTGATAAGACAATATTTTAAAATTGCATAGGCTGGTTAATCTTTAAGGAAAGTATAGAGCATTTAAAACAACACCACCACCAAAATTCCTTATTTTTTCATCTTAGTGCCATTGAGTTAAAAATAAAAAATTGTTTTTGGACATGAATCCCTTCAACCTTGGATTTCACCCATTGACCAAGAGTAGCTGCCAGACGTTATGAGGTTACCATTACAGTGCCTGCTCTAGACTTTCCAGAAGACTGATTAAAATGCTTGCAAATATCTAAAAAATAAAAATTAAGTACATAATCTCTGTTTTAAAGAGTTGTTAAGCTGCCTTTTTTTACTTTTCCCAATAGAGGTACTGGCATTAGAAAACCCATTTGACCCCAAGAAATGTCACTTGAGTCCTCATTCAGAAAATCCAAATTTGGGAAAATCCAGCCCTATCTCATAGCTGATATTTATTTTTCACAAAATTGTTAATTAGGCTCTTAGGTGTGCCTTATGCAGATTTAAGTTTTAAATGTAATGTCCTGATGTTTCACTGAGGGTTTATCATGACTGTGTTACTAATTCTTTACCTCACTACCCACTAGACATGTTCCTCAATCAGTTTTGTTCCATCAGTCACTATGGAAGAGGAAAAACACTTTGCAAACCAAGTACTAGGCAGGGTGGAGCACACAGTTTTGTCAAAGAAACAATGGTGTTTAGAGACCAAAAATAGTTAAGGAAATTAGAAATTAAGTATCCAAACTTTGACACCTTTATGCAGTTTTACAGAGTTTTGGTTGCCTTCTCCAGCTACCCGAGGGAGTTTTAAAGAACCCATGACCACTTATGTATTTCTTTGTGGTGACCAAAAACATGAATGCACTTGGATTTGCCTCTGTTTCTAATAATTACAGCGTGAAACATGTGTGCACTATTGCACAATCAGTAAAGAGCCTCTATCCTTGAGCTATGGCAGACCACGTCTCTGGAGGATCCCAGCCCTACATGTCACTCTAATACCTAGAACCTGCAAAAGCTTCTGTTCATATTTAACTTCAAGGAGCTACAAACAAACTGCTGCCAACTCTTCATATTGATTACTCATTGCTATTTACTGGACATTTCCTCAAACTCTTCTTTTTTCCCCCAAGACATTTTTATATATTGCTTTGGTTTAACTACATATTTCACTCTCTTCTCCTTGTACTTCAATGTCACATGCTCCAAAATAAGAAACGATCAATAGAACACACTCTTAGTATTTTTGCTTATCTCACTTGATCATGTCAAAACACTCATATCAAATTGTTTTACAGAATCACAGAATCCTAGGGGGTGGAAGGGACCTCAAAAGATCATCTAGTCCAACCTCCCTGTCAGAGCAGGATCACCTAGAGCACATCACACAGGAACGCATCCAGGCAGGTTTTGAATGTCTCCAGTGAAGGAGCCTACACAACCTCTCTGGGCAGCCTGTCCCAGTGCTCAGTCACTCTCACAGTAAAGAATTTTTTTCTGATGTTTATGTGGAACCTCCTATGTTCCAGTTTGCACCCATTGCCCCTTGTCCTATCACTAGACATCAATGAAAAAAGCCTGGGTCCATCCTCCAGACACTCGTCCTTAACATATTTGTAAACATTGGTGAGGTCACCCCTCAGTCTTCTCTTCTCCAAGCTAAGGTGACTCAGCTCCCTCAGCCTTTCCTCATAAGGGAGATGTTCCGCTCCATCATTTTTGTGGTTCTGCACTGAACTCTTTAAAGCAGTTCCCTGTACTTATTGAACTGAGGGGCCCAGAACTACTCACAGTTCTGTCAGCAACAACTTAACCTTGGATTGTCCTAGCTTCTAAAAGAAAAAACCCACCACAGAAACCAAGTAGACTAAAGTAGACAAGGGAAGGCCCCTTGGCCCAAGCTGTTTTAGAGCACCAGACTGGCATTTCGCAGTAAACAGTGGCAAGGGTAAAAACCCTTGAGTGTTTTTCACACTCTGCTGAATGCTGTTCTACTGCATTTTCTTCAGTAGCATTATAAATCACACACAAGAAATGGTCTCTGGGTTTTGGAGATTGGAGGATGGCAAGGCTGGCTCCCTGCAAGCAGAGCTGACCTTTACAAAGCACTTATTCTTACATACCAGGGGCTGAATAATCTGAGAGACAGACACAGAGCACATATAAATAAATTAATCACACAGAGGAATATGAAAATTCCCACGCAGGATATGCCTTTTGCAACATGTTAACCCTTTCTGTTGAGAATTTATGGACAAAGAAGCTGTGTTGATAGCTTCAGTCATCTTTGCTAACTCTGCCATAACTTCATCCATGTGGAGTGAACTACGTCTTCAGCAATGTCTGGAATGTTCCCACATCTGTTTAATTTACTTCAGAAATTCCAGCAGTGTCACAAAAATGTTCATCTACACAGATTTGTACAGGGTCTCAAGCTCTAATAAATACTACTACTTATTAATCTGTGACATTAATTTTTGTATATTTAAACCAATTAAAAACAATGAGCTACAACAGAGACAAGAAAAGTATAATCCCCACTGTCATTACATTCCCATTTAAACAGATGTTTCCTTTCCTTGTTTTACAGACTGGAAGAAGTAAATTAATTGCAGAGTTTGACAACACATTTTTTACAGCAGCTTACAAACTATTTAAAATCACTAAGCAGGAGTATTAGCATTGCATTTGCTTGGGGCTACCATGATGGTGAAATAGGCTTACAGGCACCTCCCTAAAGCCTATGAATGATTCAAACTCCCTTTATATGCAAAATCATATGTACATGCCCTCTCTCAGATATTGCATGCTATCTGGGAGAAGAAATACCCACCAGCATCTAAAGTACAGTCTTTATTTTTATTGAGTTCAATTCCAGCTCTGACTGGGATCAGTTGTCAACAACTGTGGAAACATGTAATCTCTGTTCTCAAAGAGTTTATACTAGGATTGCAAATCAAAAGGCAAAAGGAAGACAGAGACAATAAACACGAGTGCCAGAAAACCAAGAGAGGCTGTAGTGTCCTAGTACATGAGATGTTTAACCTCGGCCATTTTTTTAGACAACAAGGTATACATTGATCTTATCAGAGTGTATGATTACACTATTATCATTCCTAGTTGGCAAAAGCAATCTCAGCTTATTCAGTTCATAACCATGCCTCACACTGGCATGCCTTCTATCCCCACTCCATAAGAATAATGGCTAACAAACCACCCCAGGAACCAAAATATTAGCAGAAAAATATTTATGTGGTGTGAGGAATGCATCTCACAAAGAAAGAGGAGTTGCACTGCCAAACCACTTTAAACAATTATTGAAAGGCTGAACATATTTCTATACAACGAAGATTCTCGTTCTCCCAAATGTACATCTTTCAGAGAGGAATACAAAAAACTTGCATTTAATTCCTGGCCTCACATGCAGCACACATTGCGTTAGGTTGTGTTAGCAAACTTTGAAGATGGAGGGACATGAGTAAATACACAAAGGTCAGGCCAGTCAGTAGGAGTTTGCACAGAGGCAAACCGATTTCTGGTATGCATGAACAGGAGAAGATTTGGGCTGAGGAAACAGTGAGATAGTTCTTTTGGAGGTGGTTGAAGCATTGTGACAAATTAACACTCCCCCTCTTTTCCTGCAAGCTACATTCTCATGACCTTTGGTGAAGCAAGTCAAAGGAAACTGTATCCTGCAGCAACTTCAAAATCCTGCTGCATGGCAGTAACACGGACATGGTGCAAGGGTAAGTGATCTATTGCCCTACACTCAAATCTGCTCTTAGCTTAAAAGATGGAATAAAAAATCATTAATATCCAGTTTGCACACATTCTAAAGGCATGTGAGACGAACCACCACAGTGGAGACAGACCACATCAGAGAGCTCCACGTTATGGAAGTGGAATCAATAACTTTTTTTCACCAAGATCAGAAGTTTGCTACACTGAAAAAAGAAGGCCCTTTTTTACTTCTTTTGTCTTTTCCAACTTTGGAACTCCAGGATAGTCCCAAAGAACACACAGACAAGGAAAAGTCTCTGCATTGTATGTAAGAGCTTGTTCAACACAAGGAGAGACACTGTGAAAGCACAGCAGGATAATTAGACCTCAGAGAAGTCTCCAGATGATGAGGAAACTGAAGTAGGATAAACCTGATGGCAAACATTTTCTTTTATCCACCTTTGCAGTTGCACTGCTTGGCTCATTAGGGGAACGACATCAAAATGCAGCCATCTGTCCTACCTACATACCTGGAGGTCTGCATTAACCCTCTCACTATATGCTTCTGAGGAAGATGCAGGAGACAAAACACCTGTTCCTCACCCGAAGAAGCTTCATATCACCGAGAGTACAACCGCATGACTGAGCAGATGAAAAGTCCAGGACATGAGATGCATGAGCATCATGTCAAAACCATGTATGACAAGCTGATGTCTGTCGAGCAGGAATCAGATAGCTATGCAGGAGAAGAAGTATCATATTAAGGGGGGAGAACTGATGAAAAGCATGGTTGAAGGTACAGCAGGAACACAATGACCGGAAAGTACCGGCCCAGTTAGTGCAAAACTGTACATTGGTAAATCTTCCTTAATCTACACTAACTCTGGATTTTAACTTGATATTAAATCTAAAAGAAAGGTGAAGAACAAACAGAATTTCATTGGTTTGAATGAAAACATAATACTCAGGAAATGAGAGTAGAAATCTGACTTAAAAAATGACTGTCCCACAGAAGAATAAATATAGATCACATACCTTCAATTTAAATTTCAACCCCAAAGTGACTCTGGCATTGCTGGCATAGGGCCTGAGAAACCTACAGTGCAGCTAAGTGCTCTACGTGAACCTCTCCCGCAGTTCTGTAGATTTCTATTCAAAGAGAAGCAGCAGTGAGAGGAAAAGAAAATTAACATACACTGTAGGTGTAGTTCCAAAACAGGGCCAAACAATCACCTGTAAATTATTTAAGAAAAAAACCAAAACAAAACACAAAAAACAAACCAAAAGCCAAACCCCAATGATAAGGACAAAACAGGAAAAGAAATTGAAAAGCAGTTAAGTGGTGCACTCTGAAATGTCTCCACTGAATTATGATAAGTATGTATTAGCTGCAGTATGTTTATCTATGTCCACAAGAGAGGATTAGCTGCAAACATTCTTCTGAGATAAACCAGAACTATTTGGTGCTGGCACTGTTAAATTTTTGTGATATGCAGGTGTTTGGAGTATTTGTGCAGCTTTCCCATTGGTTTTGATCCAGGTTTTTCCATTGAGAGTATTTTTACACACTACATGTGACAAGGTACATAAAATAACGGCAAACACTCCATGCATGTAGCAAAAATAGCTTTATTCACATTGAAGCTTAAAATAGCTTTGCATGTTAAAGGCAATGAATGTAAATACTCACTTGGTCAGAAAAATTTGGGGTCAGTGAATTTCACTCTCTTCTAGTTGGCAGGCATCCCCTCACACTGCATAGTGCAATGCTTCTCGCAGACGGATGAGAGCATGCCCAGCTACCCCATTTCTGACAGTAGAGAGGGCACGGTGTCAGCAGGGATTTAGAGTGGCTGAGAGATGCTGTCCTGGGTAGAAGAGTGAGTGAAAACAGTCCTCTGCAGTGTCTGGTATCTTTGCAATGCACCCGTGCTGTACCAGAACTTTTCACTCCAGCCCACCAACATTTCCATCCTGTTCTAAATGGCCTCATGCCAGGTGCAGATCTGCCATTTGTCACCTCCCACCTTGTCTTGTTCCCAAGCTCTTCAGCTCTGCTATCCTCCAAGGGCCCAACTTTCCTAGCCCTCTTGATGAGACAGGCCAGTATGACTTCTTCAGCAACTCTGAAAGGTACCCATCTTTCTGTTTGGAGCATTTTCTGATGACGGGTACTTCCTTACTGTCCTAAATGTAGAAGCTGTAATTTAACAGTTGAGGTGTTTATTTCAGAAGGGGTACTGTATATGACATTCAAAATCTACGCACAACTTTGGTAACTCAATTCAGCAGATACAAAAAAAACCAAAAAAACCCTGAAATTTTACAACTGCACATTTTTAACTTCTCCAGTTTCCATGTAAAAACAACATTTTCCAGTTAAAGGATCTTTCCAAAATAACTAATTTCCTACATCAACAAATCTAATTCCCCCCATGACTTCCCAGCATTTCGTTCTCTCAATTGAATTATTGCAAATTGTTCCTTTCCTGAAGTTCCTGCTGCCCTGTGCCCTCTTAGACAGTGCTACACTTACCTAAGATGTGGGGAAAACTCTGCACCTTCAGACAGTTTCATGTGGAAGATGGCTAGATACTATTATCAAGGGATTGCTCTATGGTTTTAATCTTGTTGATCTTGTCTGCAGAAAACTAGATTCTCAGCCCCTACACAACCATAGAATCAAAGAATCATAGAATGGTTAGAGTTGGAAGACACCTTAAAGATCATCTAGTTCTAACCACCCTGAATGGGTAGGGACACCTCCCACTAGATCAAGTTGCTCAGGGCCCCATCCAACCTGGTCTGGAACACTTCCAAGGATGAGAGTTCCACAACTTCCCTGGGCAACCTGTTCTAGTGTCTCACCACCCTCACACTAAAGAATTTCCTCCTAATGTCTGACCTAAATCTCTCCTTTTCCAGTTTTGATCCATTACCTTTTGTCTTCTCACTACAAGCACCTGTAAAAAGTCCCTCCCCCAGCTTTCCTGCAGGCCCCTTTCAGGTACTGGAAGGCTGCTCTAAGGTCTCCCTGGAGCCTTCTCTTCTCCAGGCTGAACAGTCCCAGCTCTCTCAGCCTGTCTTCATAGGAGAGGTGCTCCAGCCCTTGGATCATCTTTGTGGCTCTCCTTTGGACTTTCTCCAGCAGCTCCATGTCCTTCTTATGTTGGGGACTCCAGGACTGGACACAGTACTCCAGATGGGGTCTTACAAGAGCCAAGTAAAGGGGGAGAACCTCCTCCCTTGACCTGCTGCCATGTTTCTTCTGATGCAGCCTAGGACACAGTTTGCTTTCTGGGCTGCAAGCGCACATTGCCGGTTGATGTTGAGCTTCTCATCCACCAACACTCACAGACTCACAGAATCCTAGGGGTTGGAAGGGACCTCGAAAGATCATCTAGTCCAACCCCCCTGCCAGAGCAGGATCACCTAGAGCACATCACACAGGAACTTGTCCAGGCGGGTTTTGAATGTCTCCAGTGAAGGAGACTCCACGACCTCTCTGGGCAGCCTGTTCCAGTGCTCTGTCACCCTCACAGTAAAGAAGTTCTTCCTGATATTCACATGGAACCTCCTATGTTCCAGTTTGCATCCATTGCCCCTTGTCCTATCACTGGTCATCACTGAAATCACTCCTAAGTCCTTCTCAACCTGTTGTTTACATGTAATTTCTAGTGTTTCAGATGGTTTTGTTTTAAAATTTTCATGCATCAGTCTTCCAGTTTCTAAAACTTATCATTGTGTTCTATGGCATAATGCTGTTTAGCTACATGCATCTTCCTACCCTGCAATCGTATTTCAGCACTGTTGACTCCCACAGAAATCTTGTATTATCCATGAGATCTAGTCGGAATTTCATGGCCAGTAACCATGAAAGTATATTTCTTCAAAACCCACATATAACTCCTCATGGCAGTTGTGCTACATTCAGGTGAGTCATTGAGGATTTTTTGGCACTAATCTTGAGATGAAAGGAAAGACATGTATTTCCAAATATTAAAGATTACAAGTTACTGATAGATTCCAGTGGACTACGGATCTACCCCATATCACTGAAGTCCATGGGACTTTTACCTGTGGCTACAGCTGGAAGTCTGTATGGCCTCATTCACTGTAAGGCTGGAAGCATTAAAAAAGACAGAATTATTTCCTTTGAGTAATACATCTGGTCAAAGTGGACAAAGATTTACCTACGCTAATCACACAGGAAGCACATCTATATATTATTCCTTGAAGTTAGAGGTATTAAATACTTAATCTGCCCATAATTAAAGGAGCAGATTTGCCAGTGCTGCCAGAAACTGGAAAGAACTCTGGTCACAGCATGAAGAGGATGTACATCTTCCTGACTTTTACGCTAAATTCTGTAACCAACAACAATTTCAAATACAGTATATAAAAGTACAGCATTGAAATATTCAGCTATACATCCTAAAATGACAGGGCAGAACAAAATTATCCCCAAAATTAGGTAGTTAGGCAAAACTAAGCTAGCAGCCCAGATTTCTCTGTGATCCTTACTCTGCAAATTATTTCAGCGTGTCCTTTAGCCCTTCCACCTTAAGCAGAGAACTTTAACATACAGGTAAATGTAGACCATTACCAAGTATTTCAGTGAAAAGAAATGGATATCAGGGTTGAGATCCAACATAACAAAACAACAAAAAGAAACAAGCAGATACTTACCCCGCACAAGATTTTGAGACTAATTCTCTCCTCTTCACTTAATCAGTGCTAAAAAGCCCTCAGGAAGTCTGTCAGGTATCTTACAAACTCATCAGGTCTTACCAACTGCTAGGAATGAGTATCACACTATAGAAAGCGATTCTTAAACTTCCAAACCATTAAAAAAACCCTTTTTAAATTTTTTTTTTCCTGTACTTATGCTGCCATGATGACCCTGAAGTTCCAGGAAATTTCAAGCCTTTATTCTGTAATAATCAGATATTTTCATTCCCAGTTTTACCTTCATGTATGGCCTGGTCTGCTCATAACTGTTAGCCTTTTACCAGTTTTATTTTTTATTCCCAGAAAGACTTTTCACTTACTGTTTATTTCCCTGCTAGAGAGTAAAATGTTCTCTCCCAGTCCTCTTGCCCTATGAGGTAATCAAACCAAGATCTAATCTCTTTCCATAAAAATAATCCAGCCTTTCCGCAACAAACATTATTCCTTTCGTAATATTCTTGATCAGAATAGCAAAAATTTCTCTGCATGCTCATATTAATATCTTTAGGCTGAGACATGAGGCTCAGCTGCTATATCTGAGGACTGGGTTTGCCACCTTCTCGGAAGCATCCCTTGGATGGCTCAGACATACTCGCAACTGAAGAGGGTGCCTTGGTTCCTCTCCTCCTCTGCTGTTTCCTGCCATTGTTTTTATCATAGAATCATAAGCCTGTGATGGTCATGACAATTTATTAGGTCTCTTTAATCAGTTCTTAATGATCCCTCAAGACTTCAAGGTACCTCCTTCCAGCCTGATGATGCCCTTTGAGCACAAGTCATTGCATGATTATCTGCATCAGCTCTTTACCTATTTTACAAGTTCCCTGCTAATCCACATCCTCCTTAGTGCAATTAGTAAATTCCAGTGGAGAGCTACATTAAATGCCCTACTGAAGTCCAAGGAGATTTGACCTACCTTACTCGCTAGTTACGTAAGTCAGTTAATTTACTGAATAATGATACGAAGTTAGTTCTGGTAAACACAAGTTGCATCTTAGCTCACTTCCCTTCACACCTTTTTATATTTACAACTTTATTCCAAACTACATGCACCTTTAAGGTAAAACTCATGAACCTGTAATTATCCAGTTCACTTTATCTGCTTCTTAATATAGTGTTATATTCTCCATTCATACTCCCCACTTGTTAAAATAATTTATAAAAATAATAGCTAACAAACAAATTATTTCATGTGGCACTGACAATTATGTGTGTATTTTCTCCCTATGCTTGATGATACTAAACTTTTCGGATTTTGATTCTATCTCAAATGTGGAGATTTCAGATTCTGTTGTTTTCCCTTGGGTATCTTGATCTGTTTAGTAAGACAAATAATTGTTTAATGTCTTCACCATTTGAAAAAACTGAAAACAATCTATATTCATTCTGTTTTTGAGATAAATCCGAATCTTAACCTGACTCCCCTGCATAGCAGTATGGCTTCCTTCATTGTTCTTTTGTTACCTTTACTTCCAATAAAACTTCTGCTATTTGTTTGGTTTTGTTTTCTGTTCAGTGCCTATTTCAGTCTGAGTTAAGGCAGCTCTCTTTCTTGCCCAGCAGTTTTTCACCTTTCAAGTAGCTTTCTTTCTTGATCAATACCTTTTTCCATTCCCTGTGGGTTAATTTTCCTTCCTTATGTCTTTTTTTTTTTTTTTTCCTTTCAATGTATTGGACCTGATATCCTTTCTACACTTTTATCCTTCAAATTTTAAGGATTTTACAGTTTTGACTTTTAATATTCCAGAACTCATCTGTATTCAAGACACTGAACTTTTCAATCCAGCTGACCTCACTAATTGGGTTCCTTAATGTCTTAAACAGTAAGGGAACCTTACTTAAGCACCTGTTTTTATTTAGCTGCCATTTAATTTAAAATAAAAAGGTTAGAACATTATTCTCTGACACCATCTTTTTTGGTAACATTTTCATTACTCACACCAATTCATAGCTTCTTGTTGGCCCATTGCTTACGTGGCAATCAGGCAGCTACCACATGGAGAAGGAGCTGCACCAGGTGAACTGCTCATGTTAGGCTGGCTCCTTTGGTTGTGGCTGAAATGTCCTTTAATGACACAGCACTATGGTTCTGGCAACACTTCCTCTACTCAATGAACTGTTTGACCATTTCGAATCTGAGTGTGCTGATTACAACCTTTACTATTACTGCCACATTGAAAATAAGGTGTTTATTAGCCTTCTCAAAACCATATTTAATCCAAACATGTTATTTTGTGTATTGTCTTCTTTCCTAACATTTTAACACATTGTTAGTATTCAAAGCGTTGCACTACCTTTATTTTTATTTTAGTTTCTAATTTTCCTTGAGTGCTTTTCTGTCCACTCCCATATGTCCAGATGGAGATGGGTGACAAGTGGTGTCCCACAGGGGTCCATTCTGGGACCAGTGCTGTATAATATCTACATCAAGGATATAGACAGTGGGATGGAGGGCACCGTCAGCAAATTTGTAGATGACACCAAGCTGACTGATGCAGCTGAAAGCCAGAGGGACAGGATGTTATCCAGGGGGTACTGGACAATCTAGAGAAGTGAGTCCATGTGAACCTCATGAGGTCCAACAAGGTCAAGCGCAAGGTCCTGCACCTGGGTAGGCACAATCCTCATTATCAGTACAGACTGGAGGATGATGTTATAGAGAACAGCTCTGCAGAAAGAGACTTGGGGATACTGGTGGACAAAAAGTTGGACATGAGCCAACAACGCGTATTTGTAGCCCAGAGGGCCAATCACATCCTGGGCTGCATCAAAAGAAGTGTGGCCTGCACGTCGAGGGAGGTGATTCCCCCCCTTTACTCCGCTCTCATAAGACCCCACTTAGAGTACTGTGTCCAGTTCTGGAGCCTTCAACACAAGAGGAACATGAACCTCTTGGAACAAGTCCAGAGAAGGGCCACAAAAATTATCAGAGGGCTGGAGCAACTCTCCTTCGAAGACAGGCTGAGGGAGTTTGAG
This sequence comes from Apus apus, assembly GCF_020740795.1. Classification (NCBI taxonomy): domain Eukaryota; kingdom Metazoa; phylum Chordata; class Aves; order Apodiformes; family Apodidae; genus Apus; species Apus apus. Next base: position 131,985,562 of record NC_067283.1, read on the forward strand.
TTGTTCAGCCTGGAAAGGAGAAGGCTCCAGGAGACCTTATAGTGACCTTCCAATACCTAACAGGAGCCTACATGGAAGCTGGGGAAGGACTGTTTACAGGGGTGTGTATTGATAGGATGAGGCACAATGGTCTTGAACTAGAGCAGGGTAGATTCAGATTGAATATCAGGGAGAAGTTCTTTACTATGACAGTGAGGAAGCACTGGAACAGGTTACTCAGAGAGTTGTTGGAGGCCCCATCCCTGGAGACACTCAAGGTCAGGCTTGACAAGGCTCTGAGTAACCTGATCTAGTTAAAAAGGTCCATGCGCACTGCAGGGGGGCATGGACTAAATGACCTTTAAAGGCCCTTTCCAACCCAAAACATTCCATGATTCTATGATTTTATCATTATCATATTCCATGGCCAGGCTTTGACTTGGTTTCCTTTATCTCTGTATTGGCTGCTTTCATAATCTGTGCCAGGAAACTGTATTTTTCAAGGTTATGGCACAGGTATCTGCAGATGTGGTCAAATACTTATTTCTCATAAAAGACACACATTTTATTAGCCAAATAGACAATACTGCATTGGCCCCAGCATAAATGCTCCTTTAATTCTTATCATCCATTCTTCTAAACTCTAGTTTCTTAATCTATACATCCAAGAGACCTGTATGTCCATGAGAAGGGTTTTTACTTTCCAATTTTTAGAAATTACAGGAAGCTTTTGGGATTTTTTCCTAGTGAGTCTGAACTATCAGCAAAGTTTTCTTGTTTATCAAGACAATCAGAGGGGCTGGAGCACCTCTTCTGTGATGACAGGCTGGAAGGGTTGGGGTTGTTCAGCCTAGAGAAGAGAAGGCTCCAGGAGGACTTTATAGCGGCTTTCCAGTACCTGAAGGGGCTACAGGAAAGCTGGGGAGGGACTGTTTACAAGGGAACGTAGTGATAGGATTAGAGTGAATGCTTTCAAACCAGAAGAAGGGTGTTTGAGATTAGACATTAGGAGGAAATTATTTAGTGTGAGAGTGGTGAGATGCTAGAACAGGTTGCCCAGAGAAGTTGTGGAAGCCCCATCCCTGGAAGTGTTCAAGATCAGGTGGGATGGGGCTCTAAGCAACCTGGGAGGTGTCCTCTGCCCATGCAGGGAGGTTGGAACTAGACAAACTTTAAGATTCCTTCTAACCCAAACCATTCTATGATTCTATGATCAAAGTATTTGCCAAATTACTTCTGGTTTTGAACAAATGACTACAATAGAATTTATTGTAAAGCCTATTCACATTTGTTATTCAGTTCCACAGTCCGAAAAAGAAATTTCTGCAATCAGAAGCTCTTGCTCCAAAGCCAGAATTTGTTTTCCTCAGATGAATTAGTTATTTGTCATTAGTACTGCCAGCAATCTAAATACACTAAAACAGCAGCTGAACATAAACAAGAAACATAGTTTTAGCTATAAAATCACAAATATTGAAAATATTTTCAGAAGTATTTTCTTAGATCTGTTATTTTTATATTTATTTCTTTTGATCTAGCCAACATCCAGAATGCACTGACAATCAAAAACAGTAATGACAAAATTCAGCAGCTAAAAAAACCAACATCTAATCTGTTCAGGAGGAATGGTGTTTTGAAGTGATTTAAGTTAGAAACCATATTATGTCTATTTTCTCTAAATGAATTGGACACATTTATAATAAAATCATGCTTTTTTTTCTCTATTAAATTAATTTAGGTAAATGAATTATAAAACAATTATCTGAGGTTTTATGTCATGTAGGAAGTGTCATTTATATGCCAGTTGTATGCAGAGAGAGAAAAGGTTGCCCTCTTAATTTATTGTAATGCATGCAACAATGAAACAGGATTTAATTGAAACAAAAGACAAGAGGATGAAAAGATTTTTTTTTTTTCCCAAAAAAAATCCAAAGCATTTGCATTCAAGGCCTTGAAGCATTTCCTCATTATAAATTATATATTTGTATGTAAATGGACTTATGGCTTCTGTCTAGAACATTTGGCAAATGGAATGCTAGATTTCGCAGTCTTTACCTCCATCAAGTTTTACACTAGTCCCTGAATATTCCTATAGATTACTAGGGCTTTGCATAACTGAGGCTACCATAAGTAAGCTACATGTCAACATGAAGGGTTTTATAACAAAATGTGTACATTCAGGAGCTACCTGAAAAATAAAGTGTCCCACACCTGAAAATTGATGTGGATGGTCAAACCTTGGGATCAAAGCAAAAGGTTTGGACTGTTTTTCAAATCTCAGAAATAATTTTCTCAATTAAAAAAGAGATCCCTTTCATGCTGACATGAATCAGTGATGTTTCAAAATTAGTTTGTGTGGCTTTGAGGAAGAAGTGCTGAAGGGGAAGGAAAGAAATATCCTGGTGTGCTTATGGTACTCCAGGGATTGACAGAAATACCCTAACAACTGAGCAAAACCATTATCCCTCATACAAAATGGACAAAACTGCAGAAGGGAAGATCAGTTAAAAGTAAAAAAAAATGTCTTTGTTTTGATCTGCAATCCCAGACTGAATGCAAGGAATATTTTCTGAAGAAATCAATTCAGATGTTGTTTTCTGGCAAAATTATTTTGTCAGGAATTTCCTGACCAGCTCCTAATTCTAAGCCTTATTTCGTAACCATCAGGGCTTTGAATGACTCAATTCTGACTCCACAAGAAAATTGTCCTGGTTTAAATATTAGAGGTGAATCAAAAAAAACCCCAGAGGACAGAATTTCTCTCTCTTATCCCCCTCCCAAGGGAATATAGAAGTGGAATAGGAAGGGAGACTTAAACTTTGAAAATTGAAACTAGAAACAAATCTACTATAGCACAAGGAAAAAGGGTAAAACGTAGGGGAAAAACAGGTAAGTATTTATCTACAAAACCAATCTTGATGATGGCAGGGATATGGGAAAGGCAGGGCCACTCCAGAGGAGAGGTCTACGCCTCCTCCCAGTATGCGATGCAGCTGGATTCTGGAGCGAGCACATGGGAAACCGAAGGAACCAGCAGCAGCCCTGCCAGGGAAAAAGAAGCAGGAAGAGAGATGAGCCCGGCTTCCAGCTCTCCTGACTTTTATGGATTGTGACAGGAAATGTGCGGGAATACTGACCATTCCAGTCTTTCAGGGTCCTAAGGACCTTCTCTATTGGTGTCCAGCACCATGCCGAGGTCTCCCAAACCATAACAATAATTCATCATGTTAAAGATTACTTGCTAATAAGGGCTAGAATTTCAATATCAAGGAAGTGTGGGAAGACATACAGCAGAAAACACTTTACTGTTCAGCTTATAGAATCATAAAATGTCTTGGGTTGGAAGGGACCTCTAAAGGATATCTAGTCTGACCTTCCCACACTAAGCAAGGACATCTCACACTAGAACGGATTGCTCAGAGCCCCATCAAGCTAGACCTTGAATGTCTCCATGAACAGGGCTTCCACCACCTCTCTAGGCAACCTGTTCCAGTGATCCACCACTCTCATATTAAAGAACTTTTTCCTAATGTCCAACTTAAATCTACCCTTCTCCAGCTTGAAATCATTACCCCTTCTCCTACTGTTACATGCCCTAGTGAACTGTTCTTCCACAGCCTTCTTATAGGCTCCTTTCAAGTACTAGAAAAGGCAAAAAAATGTATTATTTAATCCTTTATTGTCAGTGGAAAAGAAGTCTCTGAGATGACAAAAATTTGGGAATGCGAACAATAGTGCAATCAGTCACCTTTTTGCAGAATTTACCCTTTCTAACTATTTCCTACAGTAAAATAAAATATTGATTTTGAGTATTACTGATGTATATTTTGCTTGCTTCACTTCTCACAAAATAATTCCTTTAGGCTGTTCTGTTTTGGGGTTCTTGCTTGAAAACACAGAGAGAAAGCCAGTTTTTCCTTTGCTTAGAAAACACAGGATCTCCTCCTAAGGATCTCAAGTTTCAAAGGAAAAGCTTTTCAGGTGAACATAAAACCCCCTACCCCAAGCCTTTTTTTTTTTTAAAAAAACAACTCAACCAGTGGTATTCTCTTTGGAAATGCCACTGCAACACACTATAAGAACTGTAGTCAGATACCTCATGCTGCCACTTCTTCTTTGGGCTGGAATCTCTATCACCTTATTTGTCTCCACCATGCTGCATGTAAGAAAGCAGGCACACATTGCTGGACAGTCTGGAAATATCTGAGCAAGATTAGCCTCCAAGTAAAATGAGGCTTTACAGCATATTAACCAGGGAAAGTCCCACACTTTTTTCTGGAGCCTGGGCCAACTCAGATAGCTTTTCTTACCTCTACAGTGCATCATGACAGTCCACGCGAGCACCAAGTCAACAGAGCAAGAACAGAGATGGAGGTGCCAAACCATCATTTCCAACTAAACTATTTCTGATATATGACAAAACTTGAAATTTTCTACTAGAAAGAAAAAGAGTCTTCAGCAAAATTCTTATTTTATAATTTGGTGGCATAAAAGCTAACACTGAGTGATAGAGCTGATACTGCAGCAGACACAGTAAACAGGAAAAAATGTTAGTTTGGTGTCAAGTAATATAAATACTAAAAAAGTATAATAACATTTTGTTATATATAAAATATAATACAAATATATATATAAAAAAATTGCACATACCAAGTCTGATGTAAAATCTGTCAGTTTCCACATACAGATTTTAGAGCATGACTTTATAAAATACAGCTACTCTTGATTGGACCAGTATCAAAGAGCCCCATAATACAATTTTGCAGCAGAATTTAAGGCAGCATTAGCTCTGCTTTTCAAATTTTGCAAGAGAAAGACAGGAGCTCTTGATATTGACTTAAGATAATAAATAAATTCTGATTTTAAACTATCACTTTCTATTTTGGAGCATATACTTGAGGGAAAAAAAAGACTTTAGCTTGTTTGAACAAAAAGCATTAAGCTTGTTACACAGAAAAGGGGGGGGGCTGTATCATGAAGTTCAACCACAGTAAATCTGGACTTATGTTTTAGTACTGGGCTACCCATGAGCTCAGAGACACAGCTGATCTCCTTCAATCTGCAGTCCCTCCTGGAGTGTTAGTAAATAACTAACTGTTCCACTTAGACAGGTGCTGTTACAAGGCAGATTATAACTACATCTACACTGTGGTTGTAACAGGAAAAACAAAATGTCTCAAAACTTTGATGTTAGGAATTACTTCAGGTTCAACCAACTTGTTTTAAAATGTGGTCTCCAGGAGAATTAGAAAGCCGAATAAAATAAAATATCACAGGCACCTAGTATAATTAAGGCGAGTGAGCCAAACAATTTACTGGTTAACTGTATAAATCCCCCTGGATGGGAATTCATCTAATCTGTAGCCAGCACTGTTACAAACACCATTCCTCTCTGGAATCTAAAATAAATAGCTTTGTTGCTTTTTTTGGGGTTACAATCTCCAGCAGGCCAGTAGGTCACTGTCCTTTTCAGTGTGACACTAAACAGAAAAGGTGAAATACTGTCAATGAGAGTTTTGCTATTGATTTCTGCTAAACCAGGACTCCATTCCATGTGTTTCACCCACCCTTAAATTTTAGTTACACTTATCTTATCTATCCTAAGAAATTTCAGTGGCAAAAGAGCATTTGACAGGCATGTAAATCTAGAAGCTTGGAATTTGGGGTGAAGGGAGACGAGCTCTGGAAAATTGGTTCCACGTTCACTGAGGTATCCTCTGCCTTCTATGGAAACCTCCAACAAGTTACTGCTTGATCCCACCTCTCCCCCGTGTCAAGTGCGACATCACAGATTTCAGCAGGAGAATGTGGTCACAAGCACACAAAAATGAGTGATCTCTGCTATCCCTCATAAATCACCTTTGTTTGCATAAGGCCTAAGGCAAAGCCATTGAAATAAATATAAGCCTTTTTACTTTGGATCGAGTCCATTATCTCTGTTCTTCTTCTCCGTTTTCTTTTGGCTGAAATGTCACATCTCACTTAAGCACTACAAGTGTGGCCAGCTGAAGAGCTTGAGCCAGAAACAGGAGTACCATGAGAATTCATGAATGAGATATGTATATTCATAGAAAGATTCTTTTTAAAGCAGAATAGCAGAGCAAAGACACACCAGTTGCTCTTACACACTGATAATTTACACATTTTACACATTATTACTTTGCTGTTCTACAGCAAAAATGTAGTTGCTATAGCAACTGGTTTGTCATATGATCAGAATGCTATTTTTAATATCACTCAAAGATACATATTAACATGCATAATATACGGACTGCTTAGGGTGGCCAGAAATATATATTCTAACATTTTCAAGCTTATAAGGGAATAATAATTTGTTTTACTGTCTGCATTTTTTTATTAGGCTATGTAATTCAAGACTGTCAAATAGTGATGGAGTAAAATTGTCCTTGCAGCTTCTGGTGAACCCATCCAAATTTTTTCTTTGTGCTATAAGAGATCAGAGGTGCCTACTGGGTTCAAATCTCCTGAGAGAGTCCCAGAGCACTGCCACAGTCCAGCTGGATGTTACAGAGAGCTCTGTCTCCTAAGGATCTTTATCACTAGCTATCACCCTCTTCTACCTTTTTGTACCATGCTCCTGAGCCATCTTATTTTTTTGGATGACCTATGTCTGGTGAGTCAAGAAGACATCTTAAAGCATTGATTTCTTTTCTCAGTCTAACATATAAAATGTTTCTGGAAAGATGTAGTCCAGCTGCAACAGACACAAGCCAATTCTCAGTGTCATAGTTTCCTTGAAGTCCTGTGCACCAGACAGCTGATATGATGCCTTTCTCTTTGCTGCTGACCTGAATTTATCAACTAATGGATTTTCAGTCCAGTGGTCACAGTAAGTGTAGGAGATGGGGATGTTCATGGAAAATATAATTTTAGAATGGTGTTGGAAGAGGACTGTACACTTTTTCTTCTCATCTCATTGACTACACTATTCACAAATTTTTGGTGTTGTGGAGGTGGGGAGAACTCTTACTGAATTTGAAACTCCTCTTTCTGGGAGCGGGATACCCATGCACTCATTTGCTGCAACAGCCAGGGAATATACTCACAGCAGAATGTCTCAGGTTGCACCAGCTCACAGTTTATTTTGGAGGCCAATGCAAAGGATTCCTGTTGCTCTGTTGAGCCTTAAACTATTTAAGATTGTTACTGGTTAGGGAGGGGGAGGGCTCCCAATTCAAATTATTTCAATGTTCTTACTCCCTGTGGAGACTTAACATGCTGACAAGCCCTTCTGACTTCAGCTGATGGCAGACTTAGACAGTTTCTACTCCAATATGTACGTTTAACCTTACAGCTCCCTTAACACAGAACTCCATCTATACCATGCCCTATAGCCTTCAGCAAAGTTGCCTACATTGCAATTCTGAGGTCTCAGAGGTAACCTTGAATATAAGTCAGGTTGTTTCTTGCCATACGAAGCTTAGAGGAGTCAGTCTGCATGTTACTGATGTATGAATAGCAGAGAGAGGTGACAGATGCAGAGCTGCCAACAGTCAGGAAGAAATACTTTTGATACTGGTCTTGCATGTCTGAACCCAGAGTATCTGGTAAAAAAAAACAAGTGGGTCTGTCTCTCAGCACCTTCACATAAGTCGTGGAGATTTCAGTACATGGTTGATGCTGCAGCCAGAGCTCATGTTGACCAGGTGTGTTGCTGGTTGGCTGATGTGAGCTAGAATTATTCTCAAATTGACCCAAACTTGAGTCTCAAAGGAAAGTGTGTCTCTCTTGGTTTCATACTGCTGCAGCAAGTCCACCACAAAGCACTCAGCTTCCAGGGTGCCCACGAGTAGTTTTCACATGAATAGACAGAGTACTTCGGATGCAAAGAGCCTGAATGAAATGATCCCCTCACCTGACTAAAAAGGAGTCAAAAAGATTTAGGATCCTGAGGATCTTTGCAGTTAAAAATGCTTTATCTTATTCAGTAGCTAGAAGGGGTAGACAAGTGAAAAAGATCTTGCTGTAGACAGTGGCTCTGATATCTTGGCATGATGAATTTATATGCAATTATATATAAACTCTGCTAAACGCAAACAATCCAGGAGGTTCCTAGAGTGCAAGGATGATAACTTCCTTTTCCAAGTAATCAAGGAACCAACGAGGAGAGGTGCTATGCTGGATCTTTTCCTCACCAACAAGGAGGGGCTGGTGAGGGATGTTAAGCTCAAGGGCAGCCTAGGTTGTAGTGCTCACAAAATGGTGGAGTTAAGACCCTTAGGGCAGCAAAGAGGGCTTACAGCAAGCTTACTACCCTTGACTTCAGAAGGGCAGATTTCAGCTTTTTCAGGGATATGCTCAGGAGAGTGTCTTGGGATAACATCCTGGAGGGTAGAGGAGCCCTTGAAAGCTGGCTGATATTTAAGGATCACCTTCTCCAGGCCCAAGAGCGTTGCATCCCAACTAAGAGGAGGTCAGGTAGAAACTCCAAGAGGCCAGCATGGGTAAGTAAGCGGCTCCTAGAAAAGCTCAAACTGAAGAAGGAAGCATACAGGGGGTGGAAGCTAGGGCAGTTATTCTGAGAGGATTACAGAGAGGTTGTTGGAGCAGCCAGGGATCAGGCTGGGGTCAATGGCTCAATGTCCAAATGGAGGCAGGTGATGAGTGGTGTCCCTCAGGGGTCAGTACTGGGACCAGTGCTGTTTAACATCTTTGTTGGAGACATGGACAGTGGGATTGAGTGTGTCCTCAGCAAGTTTGCTGATGATACCAAGCTGTGTGGTGTGGTTGACACCCTAGAGGGAAGGGACACTATCCAGAGGGACCTTGACAGGCTGGAGAGGTCGGCTAATGCCAACCTCATAAAGTTCAACAAGGCCAAGTGCAAGGTCAGCACAACCCCAGGCACAAATACAGGCTGGGGGAAGAATGGCTGGAGAGCAGTCCCAAGGAGGAGGACTTGGGGGTGGTAGTAGATGAGAAGCTCGACATGAGCTGCCAGTGTGTGCTGGAGCCCAGGGAGCAACTGCATCCTGGGCTGCATCAAAAGAAGTGTGGCCAGCAGGGCCAGGGAGGGGATTCTGCCCCTCTGCTCTGCTCTGGTCAGACCTCACCTGTAATATCATGTACAGCTCTGGTGCACTCAGCACAGGAAAGATATCGACCTGTTGGAAAGGGTCCAGAGAAGGGCCATCAAGATGATCAAAGGCCTGGAGCACCTCTGCTATATAGACAGGCTGAGAGAGTTGGGGCTGTTCAGCCTGGAGAAGAGAAGGCTCCAGGGAGACCTTATAGCAGCCTTCCAGTACTTGAAAGGGGCCTACAGGGAAGCTGGGGAGGGGCTTTTCATCAGAGAAGATAGTGATAGGACAAGGGATAATGGTTTTAAACTGAGAGAGGGGAGATTTGGGTTAGATATTAGGACAAAATTTCTCACTATCAGGATGGTGAGGAACTGGAATGGGTTGCCCAGGGATGTTGTTTATGCCCCATCCCTGTAGGTTTTTAAGGTCAGGTTGGATAAGGTTTTGTGCAACCCAGTCTAGTGGTAGGGTGCCCTGCTCATGGCAGGGGGATTGTAACTTTATGATCTTTAAGGTCCTTTCCAACCTTAATGATTCTATGATTCTATGATTCTGTGATTCTGTTTGTGCAGTACAGAATCATGATGAATGCCTTGTATAAATCTCATATATATATAAAAATATATATATATTCCACCTGATTTATATATATTTATAAATATATACATCAAAGCTGCTGTCGCATAAAGACCTGTCTCTGTTCCTCTGCTATTATCATGCTGTACAATGAAAGCTTCATTATCTATTTACATCAACACTTGCACAGGCTAGAATGCTTTTTTGCTTTCTGTTGCCATTATCTTGTATTATGTGTGGCAATGTCAAAGCAACCCAAGATAATACAAGTAGTGTAGGGCAACTATGTAATATTTTCTGGGTTTTGGTTCTGAGTGAGAAAGAATACAGCTACCCACTCCATGCAAGCAATCCACACATATCAAAGATTTAATATAACCAGTAGCAATTAACAAACCAACATTACTTCTTGCCAAGCAGGCATTTTTCTCCATTACATTCCAAAGGTTTAAAATAACTAAAGACTACAATTACAGCATTGCAAAGGTATGAGCATTATACATAGCAATGTAGTTCACAGGTTTGGTATATGTCACCATACACTTATTCACATTTGATCTAATTGAACATATGTATGAGATATCTGGGGAACAATGATGTATCTATCACAGCTGAAGTGGGTCAGGCCTTGGGCTGATAGGCTAAAGGCTGAGAATCACCTTTAGGAGATGTTTCTCTGGCATCCACCACAGCAGTACTATTGGAGTTGGTGAGAATAACTAATCAATATGTGCATGCAAAGTAAAATGACATTTTATTCACTGGAGACAATGAGTTTAAAGTGCCTTCTCTGACATATGCAGTGACTACCATGCCATGACCTTGGCAGAATAATGTAATTAGGCTATCAGGGTCAGAAAGAAAAAAAGAAAAAAAGAAAAAAAAAGAAAAAAGGAAAAAAAAAAAAAAAGAAGAAGAAAAATAAGAGAGAGAGCATCATCAACTAAAGTACCAAACTTTCTTCCTGCTGGAATTAGTTTTTTCCCTGAAATATCTCTGATACTCTGAGGATGATAGAATCTGCCAGGACAGAGTTCCACTTGTCAATGTATTGGGATGTTCACCACAGAGTCTGCATTGCTAGTGGTTTGGTTTAATGTGTTGTATTAAAAAATTATATACCAGACTGTTCACACCAGTAGGATACACTCTGTGGTAGGACACAGCATTAACTTTACTACTTTATTTTTTTCTTCAGAAGAAAGTTTTTTCCTGTGCTGAACTAACTTAGTTGCATTGGATGGAGACCAGATGACAACCATTTTCCATACTCTGACATATAGTTGCTGAGCACAGAAACTAGACATCTAAAAAAGATTTAAATATGGTTTTATAAGCAGTAGTAAAAGTGGTCTTAACTATCAATGCAGTAATACTAGAGTTTGGGTTAAGCATTGGTAAAATTGACATATATAACTACTGACCTGATGTTCAGGAGAAGGCAAGAAGCATACTTGGGCAAACAGGTAATGACTGAAACAGCCTCCTAAACCAAAATACAGAAATAGGCAAATCCCCTCAGGGATCTAACTTATATGGCTGCCAAAGCTTTGCTGACCCCTGTGTGTGGGAGTGGATGATGAGAGGGAGAAAGAACGTGCTTGGAGGCAGATGAGGCAGCTTTGGTTAGAGCCAGAACTAGGATTGCAGAGAGGTTCTGCAGAAAAACCCATCTAGGGCAGAAGGTAAATAGGGATAGGCTTAAAGATACAAGTAAGAGAAGACAAACTGAACCCCCCAAAACAATCTGGAGTAATTTGATCCTCCTGGGTTTGTGGAACAGGATATTCATACTTTCTTGTAAACAGATTTACTTGTAAATTACCTGACTAATATAATTATTTTTTTTTTCATAGCTGGTGTGATCTGCAAGATGTCCAAATTGCTGGATAGTTTCTTGGATTAAAAATGGAAATACATTTTATAAATACAGTTGAGCCACAAGATTATTTCACAACCATTTAAAAATGATGAAGCCAGAGTTAATTAACACTAGTCACTGGAGACAGCAGTAACTCACTTACCTTTTCTTTTTTTTTTTGCTTGTGCTAAATGGATTGCAATTACTCTCCCAGTAACACTGTGATAACAAAGTTTAATACATAGAAAAAGTATTAACAGCATCAATGATGCATCATGGGAGAGCAGTAATTTGAGGAAAAATAAAGTAATGTTTTTTTTGTTCAGATCTGGAAAGAAAAGATTTTTCCTAACAAAGAAATGTATTTCAACATTGTTTACCAAACCCGGAAAGACTGCAAACTTTAAAACCCAGAAATCTTAAATAAGCCTTAATAATTTTCTAATTACATACATCTGCATTATTTAATACATATGTTTATGATTAGGAATGCATTGCTAGGACAAGAACAGGTCTTTTCTATCTATAAGCGAGCAGGGACACCATCTCAGGAAAGTGAGTAAAATCTATTGTCATTCAGGTGTGTTTTTTCAAGTGGTTTGGTTTTGGGTTTTGGTTTTTTATGTGCTGGTATCTCATCTTAATATAGTTTGCTAGCAGAGCAAAAATAGCCTAGTTCCATCCTGTCAAGTCTTAATGATACTGTTAAAGAATTAGATATAAAATATTGCTGAGAATACTCACTGGAATAGCTAAATCTTTCCATAACAGCATAGTATGGACACTGTAAGTGCAAGGCTGTACAAAACCCAGGGTTTTCATTATTGTCCCTAGGAAATTGTGAATAATACTACCACTGTCCTCCAGATCAAGTTGGAAAGTAAAATTAGACTTTCAGTTCTCTCATTTTGGTAAATTAAATTTTAATGTTATGAAAAGATAACAGGTTGCTCTATTTAGTTCAACATGCAGAACAAGTCTCCTAAAAATGCCACTGTAGGTAGAAGCTGAAGTCTACAGGACACAAAATGCTTTACATTAGTAACTATTTTGCCATAATATAATAGTTTGTTTTCCAAAGGACCATGCTAGAGAGGCATGCTATAAAACTCCAGAGATGCTGCCAGTAATTAGGCAGCTGGGTGGCCTAGAAATCTTCTCCATTACACTTTTGTTTCCTTGCCAGTTCTTCATGCTCTCTCCTGAAAGAATGTTTTGTTTTTGTTTACATAGCTCTTGTAGGCAGAATGAATAAACTTTTTTTCCCCACGCTTGCCAGCCTTCACTGATACATTATCAGCTTCTCCATTTATGGGCTTTGAGCAGGCATTTCAGAGTATTTGGTTTGACCAGAGGCATTTCAGAGTATTTGGTTTGACCAGAAATCAATTTTCATGTCACTAAAAGAAACTATCTTTATAGCACTTGAAGTATTTTGAACTATCAGTCAGGTAAAATTGAAGATGAAGATTACACATGTTTTAGAGAAAAGATCTAGATAAAAAACATTAGTTAAATTGAGGCAGGACACCTGCTAAGAGGAAATTCCTTATGGTAAAAATACCTTTCCCCACAAAATCTCTAATTTCCCATCTCCCTTCTTCCTTCTACCACCATTTTTCACTTTAAGTGTTGTGGGTTCTACTGAGATATTTATAATCTCCCCATTCAAACAACCCCTTTGGGTCTCTCAGGGTGAGTAGGGCAACCAGGCAATGGGAGCTCTCAAAAGAGACACAATTTTGTTTGCTGCCTGAAATATTTTGGCAGAAACTCATTGAACATGCATGGGAAGAGATTAGTCAACTGCTGAAGATGTCTGTGATTGTTAACTTCTCCTCAAACTATCCAACTACATAAGGCAACAGCTCAAAATTCAACAATTATTTTATTTCTTGAAATAACAGAGATTAAAACTTTACATTTTTAATATATGGGACACATTTTTGCTTCCCAATGTCTGAAATTAAAAGAAAATAAAAGGAATATGGAATATATTTCTAATTTTCAAAAAAAACATTCTTGCTCAGGTGGAATCTAATCACAGTGTGTTTCAGAGCAAGGGAAGAAAGTTTCAGAATGTTGTGAATTCTAAACAGAAATAGTTTTCAAATATACTTAATTGTCACTCAATGAATAGATACTAAAACAATGTGTAAAAAGAAATAATTAATAAAAATAAAGAGCTATGTACACAACGGAGAAAAAATAAATGTAAACAATTATAAAAAGCAAGAGTCATGTAGCAAATTTCACTGCAAAATCCCCAGAAAAAGAGGTTTAAGACTTCACTCACGGCATGTTCTCACACTGAACATTTAGAAACTTTAAAATGAAGTTTTTATTATATAGAATAATATACACAATATAAGAAAAATAATTCTTTGACAGAATCCTTAGCTCTTTCACTACCAAACTTTGCAATTTAACATATTCTGTGAAAGAATAAGTTTTTGTGTTCATCTGTAACAATTACCAGAAACTCAGTACAGTTTTGTGAGATAAGATTTTGCATTTCATATCACTCTTTATAGATGTTGTCCACTAATATTTTTAGACATTTTCAGTATCTGTTCTGAAATGCTCTAAACTTCATTCTCTGCTTAGATGTGAATATTTCTGCAAGTTTAAGAATAAATAAAAATAAGCCGTTTCACATTTTTTTATGTGGAATCAATATTATTTTGTAGCAGATTAAAATTAAATACTTTAAAGGTAGTCCTTACTATACAACAAACATCCTATATGGCTATATTCAAGTAACAGTCTATTTTTTGTCTTCCTATAGATACCAGAAAGTACTTCTATACTTGCCAACTGCAATGTTTTGCGCATTTATTTAGTTATCATCTCACAGTTCTTCCAAGATCTACGAAAACCTAAGAAGACAAAAATGTTAACTACCCATTTCCTTTTGCATCCATTTTCAAAATGCCCACAACCCATGTCCAAAAACTTTAGGTCTGAAACAGGAGATGCTGTGGGCACTGGTTTTGGAGGCACTTGTAAGTGGACCATAAATTTTACGGTAAGAAAAAACCAAAAGGCTGGAGACACTTGCACTTGCTCAGTTTGAGATAAAAATTCTGCTTTAATTCTCAAGGGTAATTCTCCACACTGCTGTGTTTACCTCCAAGAGACAGGAGTGCAGCCCCAGCAGAATGGAGGTTCCCTTTGCAGGGTGGCCATCCATCCCTACCAGCAGGGCTCAACCTGTGCCAGCTGCCACCTTCCACCCAAGGGATGAGCTCTGCTTCAAAGCACATAAACAATGATGCTGTTTGTTTCAACAGCTTAAAAAAATACCACTGTATCACTGACATGCCCCTGAACATGTCAGAAGCCAGGCCATTTCACTGCATTGAAGTGCTTTTCCTTTTATTGCCAGGCCTATAACAAGATTATTGAAATGATTCAACAATAGTCAAGCTGCAGCTATAGATACTTGTTGAAAGTAAATAATAAAAGCATTTTATCAGAATTGCTGTCATTTTCCTGTTGAGGGATACATCTGTTTCATAAGTACATTTTTATGTGCCTGCCTTATGTGAACCTGCTCTAATTTAGTTACACTGATAGGTACAGTTGTAGCTTGCTTTCTAACAGCATTAACAGATGAATAGGGCAGTCATTTTCAAACAGCAATTTGCCACAGCTACAGCCAAAGTGGATTGGTTTGAGATTGTAAGCTAGTACGAACAGGGTTTTTTATTATTGTTGCAGTTACTTTATTGTTGAATTTTTTCCTTTTTTTCTTTTTCCTTTTTTTTTTTTTTTAAACCAGGCTCCCAGGAACTTAGTTATGCACTAATATGAGATAAAAATTCATTGCAAGGAAAACTAAATGGGGGTCAAAAACATTCTTATGAGTAAACCAGTGGTGAAGTACAGCCTACGGATATGGAAACACACAGAGAAGATCACCACCCTGTACCCTGAGCACTGTCTAGAAATGTAAACCCTGATCCTGCAACACAGCTGGCAGACGTATATGCAAGCAGCAAGGGCCATTTTTAGAAGATGACAGCTAAGGAGAACTGTAGAGCAAGTGGATGCATCATTACATTTCTGTGTAAGGAGCGAAATCTGTGCCTGTGCTTGGAGATACAGGGAAAATATGTACTGTTTTGAAAACCGAGTGCTTTTGTAGCCAGATTGGAACCTCAGAAGTATCAGCTGCATAAGTCTAGATGCTGTTGTTTAAAATAGTAATCCCATAAAGTCACTGAAAGGCAACTAATCTCCATCCTAGAGGCACCTGTCCACCTTTGCTGCCAAGCAAGTTTCAACCTGACCAATTTCAACAAGTTATAAATACAATCAATGGTCTCAAAAATATGAAGATCCACCTAGAAGTTGGTGAATTGACAGAGGAAAGAGAACTGAACCTATATCCCCACCTAAGGAAAGTTAGGGCTCAAGGTCAGAGGTTCCCCTTTCTGCTTGAACTCCTGGAAAACTAACCAAAACACTGCAAGTGTCAATGGACTTTCCTGTCCATGCCCAGCCCACCAGGGCACCCTCCCTCCTCCCCATGGCCCAGGACCCCATTTCAGTCTCTCAGAACCTCCAGTTCCTGCCCCACCAACACTGCAGCAGGGCTGATCTTCAGCTCCCCAAAGCCCTGCCCTGGCTGGCCATGGGCCCCCCTGAGCCAGGCCCACCTGCAGGCCCATGTCCTGGTCCAGCCTTGGCATGTCCCTGTCCCCAGTGAGGTGCCCAGCGCTAGGTCTGCCTGGATCACCTATCTCAACATTCCAGATCCTATAGGCACTGAACCTGTGGTCCTGCAACCACACAAAAACGTCTTTCTATCTAATCCTGTGTGCATGTACTAGAGGTTCTCAGACTTCTCCCTTACAAGGGAAATGCCTTATTTCATGAACATCCACAAGGAAAGCCCATGGTGCTTTTCACCCACTGCTTTCCTCATGGTAAGCTTGCGAGGGAGGAAGACATTTCACACAAGTCTTCACCAACACACTCTATTCTACACCTAACGTTGCATTAGACACCAGCATCCCCCTTGTATCTGTTTCCAATGGCTAGTAAGTCAATGCAATGAGTAATGATGAATAGCTCCAGGAGATAACTTGCATTTTCTCCTTAGTGAAGCAATGATTATAGCCACATCTCTCCCCCACCACTCCACCTCTCTTGTGTGATAAGAGGCACAAGGAGGAAAGGTGGCCATAAAGCAAATAATTTTCTTGCTAAATAAATAACCTCTTCCTGGTTCAAGAGGTTCAAATGGTTAAATATATTGAAAATGAAAATAAACCAACAAACATGAAGATAGGACAAATACTGGATTAATAACTTTTCAGTGTACGAATTTCCACTGCTACTAGTTTACAGATGTCAGAGTGTTTAACTCCTGTTACTTCTTTTTAATTTGCTGCATGCCCATTCTGAGCTGGCAAAATTCAGGTAGCAGGGAAGAACTCCAAAACCCTCTTCTCTTAAATCTGTGAGGAACCAGGAGCAAGGCCCAGTAATCCTCCAGAGACAGCAGGTTCTGAGCAATATTCTGACCCGGCAATAATGAAATCCCTGTATCCTCTTTAGTTTTTGTATCTGACAGAATTCAGAAACTCTCAACTGCTGGAACCTGGAAATATCAGTGTGCTTCAATACTGATCTCCACCACCACCCCAAGTAAATGTATTGGAGGAAACACAAAGTCTGTCCATCTCCTCCCTAGATCCTGTGTGATATGGTGCAGTGAAATGTTACAGAGCAAGGGAAAGTGCAGGATTGCAAAGGCACCTTGGACTGTGTCAGAAATTCTCTTGTAACAACATTTTTTTCAGTTGCCTTGGTTTTGCTTAGAAAGATACTATTTTCCCTCATATTTAGCTCCATCCTCTTCTCCTTTTAAATAACTGCAGGAAGGAGAAGGTTAAGCAATCAACCCTGAGGGAACACCTAAATCAAAGTTTACCTTCAGGGGTATTTTTCCCTAAATTTATTTCCATAAAAACATAAAATGGAAACAAGATACTTATTCTGCAATACAGAAGAAGGGAGGGCAGTAGCTATGAACTCAGAGACCTGGCATGATGCAGGCTCCAGGGGAAAGCCCCCTCCCCCCAAAACTCACTTCAGAGAACCGAGGAAGAAATGAGCCCCTCCCTGCTCCCGCAAGTCCTGTCTCTCCTTGGCTTCACAGGAGCTGGCAGGAAGGAGCATCGTTGTGAGCTTCTACAGAGCCAGAACTTCTCCCCAGGATATGAGTTCCAGCACAGCGCTGTTAAACACATCCTGAAAATCTGCCACATCTCATGAAAAAAAGAGTTGGAGGTGGCTTCCCCCTTCTCCTTCGCACTGGAGGGAAGCTCTTTGCACTATTTGTAATACATCCAAATATCTTCTTCAAACAAAATATTTCGCTCATGAAGCATTTCAGCCAAAAACCTGGAGGAAACCCTAATACAACTTTCCCTCTGAGATGGCAGTCCTTACTGGGAAAAAAAAAAAAGAGTATAATTCTGTGATTGGGAAGGACCTTGACATCAATGATGTGGGATGTCAGAGTGGTGAATGGAAATACTTAAGTTTCCAGCAGAAAAAAATGATCTCTTTGCTTATTGACCTTTTTAAAAAGAACTGAAGAACTCCAGTTTCTTATATACACATTTAGATAGATAGCTAGACAGACAAATAGAAAATTTATATAAATATATTGTGTACAGTGGGTATTAAAAGCCCAGATAATTGTGGATTTTTGTTTGTTTTACCCAGGAGAACTAGACTAAGATTCCTGAAGGCAGGCACTTTTCTTCTCAGTCATATAAAGTTTAGCAAAAGGAGTACTGGATAATACCAGGGACTCCTAGGCAGTTCAGTGGTATAACATGTAGCTTACTTTTCTTTCCCTACTGCACTTGCATTCAAAATGCACTTGCATTCCTACTTGTCACTTGCATTCAAAAAGGCTCATCTGTCATTTTCTTCCTAGATACTTCTCAAAGCTTTGCTGCCTTTTATTTAAAAAAAAAATTTCATTAACTCATGAAGATCATTTTCAGCACTTTAGAAACCCAACTCCATTAGGCACTCCACTTACGGCTGTCATATAGACAGCTGCTTATTGTCCTTTTCTAACAAAACTGGTCCAACTGAAGTGACAACAGTTATGGAAGTTTTCTACCCCTTCTGTAGTTAAAATTTCTCTAAGTGAGCTGGCTAGTGAGAAGTAGAATGAGCAAAGCCTTTTGTCCTAAACATACATGTCCAACAACCCACATTTACATTTATAACCCCCACAAGACCTTCCCACAATACCTCCAGTTCCTCATTCAAGTTCTCCCTCTTATTACCAGGTCCCATACCCATCAGACATAAGAACCAGAGTAGGTTTATATGAAACAGGTATTCAACAGCCAGTTGAGGAATACAGTCTGTTATTTGGCTGCTCAGCTACACAGTACACAGCTGCTGCCCTCATGTTCCAGACACTCTCTCAGTGGAAGTATTAAATTTGGCTGTCCTCTTCTATCTGCTTGGCGATTTTCATAGATTTGGTACATTCCTATTTTTGAAGTCAGTTTTGGTAGAAAATTGGTCAAGAAGTTAAGGTGGGGGGAAAGGACAAGGATTTCATGATTGCTTAAGTCTTTTCACATAAAGCTAAAAATGCCTACTCTCAAAAAACATATTAAAAAAGATATTTTATCCACCAAATTTTCCATGCAAGTGGTTAATGTGCCATAAGGAGCAGAAAATCTGGAAAAAGATGTTTTCAGACTACTTTTCTTGCCCAGCGTCTATTTTTTCATTTCCACATTAAACAAAAGAGCCAGTCATATGCAGGTTAATAAAGTGAACACAAGGGAGATGTACCTCCAAATTGGAGCCAGACGGTGAATAACATAGCAGGAATGTACTTAAACCTCGGTACCAGCTCGTGACAAGGCCTGCTCTCTGTCTCAGCCCTTGGATTTTGGAAAAAAAAAAAAAGCTTCAGGAGCTAAGAGAAAAACTTTCAACCTGACAAATACTCCTTGGCTAGAAAGGGCTCCTGTTTTAATTCAGCACAGATGTGAATTTTAATGAAAGCATTATGGCCTTGCAGCTGCATGGATGATACAGACCTTTTTAAAGGAATAAATGACTCAAAATGCTTTATTTTCACTGCACCATTATGCCTGACCTTTGCTGGGGTACAATCCTAAAACCAGCTACAATGCTGTTTATGGTTACCTGTCTCTTATCCAGTCTAATCCTGGGAGAAATGGGACAGTGTCTGACTCCTGCTAGATGAGAAAAGAGTATAGCACATACCTCCTGGGTGGGACTCAGCACTTTGCAGGATTAGGTGCCTGGTGAGTATAGACACCAACGGTAAACAAAAAGGAAAAAAAAAATATCTAAATGCACTAGGCAGCTAACAGCAAGAAATACTGGGTCACATTAGCACAGTCACTAGATAGCACTGAAAACTAGGTCAATGTGAGGAACACTGGGAGCTTTTTCTACAGCAGTCATTCTCCAGAAATTAAGCTGGATCTAAGGGCTGGCTATTTGGCTCGCTTTCAGACACCTGCCTCATGCAGGCACAGGGGTAAATCGTAAACTTAATTTCTTCCCTTCACTTCATGTCTTAATTCTGCTGAGCAAGAGACAAGTCAGACACCTGTGTAATAAGATTTTTTTATAGTTAGTCATGTAGCATCATCTTCATCTCATCTAACTTCTGTCTCATCAGAGACAATCCATGAATCCCCCTCCACACAGCAGCAACTCTGGGGGTAATTCACCACACATACCCCAGGATGGGATAAATCAGCTCCTAGAGAGACCCCGTCTCTTTCCCTATAAAGAAGCTCAAGACTAAACAGTTTTCAGATAGCCATTAAGGTACAGCAAATCCCACCCTTATTATATATGACCCCAGTGAGTAAATTAAAAAAAAAAAAAAGCCATAAAAATAATGATCAAATGGTTCTTTTCCATTTCACAGAACAAGCACTATTGTCCTGAAAGCACGACTTAAAGTTACTTTTAGATAAGACGTTTTGGTCCATCTTCTTTATTGGTATTGTTTCTCTATGCACATAATTTTCCTGATTTATTTCAGATTTGTTCCCCTATAAGGAAGAATAAATAAAATCCCTGTGGTCAACACTTCCTTTCACCCAATATCCCCTGTAACAGCCACTGCACTCCTCTGCCCTCGATTCAGCAGAGCCCTTACTTATTTAAAGACTGCTGAATTGAGGCCAGAGGTACCACCCTGTGCTCAGTAGTGAACTAACAAGCCACATACTACACATTCAAATTCTACATGTGGACAAATTCAGATTTCTCAACTTGGATCCCTGGAAGTCTCCTCATTACTGTAAAAATGTGGACTTCCACTGATTATGCCCTTTGTACTGGAGTTATAATATGTTGCATCTTATTGACTCAGAGAAGTTTTAAAAAATATTTATCAATATTAATATAAAACACTGGTACAAGTCTCTAATAATTAACCTATAAAATGTATAGAATATGCAAAGCACAAGGATATAAAGTAAGTAATGTGAGAGGAAAGCTCATTTCCAAGGATAACAAGACAAGGAAATGAGGACCCTGGACAACTGATGAAAGAGCCCCAAACAATTCTGCTTAAAGGCAGAGTGTTTAAAGTCATTATTCTTTGGCAAATCATTCTGAATGAATTTCATAATTCTTGACTGAAATGTGGATTTTTTTGACACTTAAATTAGTAAGAAACTGTTCCTGAACCATACAATATGAACAGAAATGCCATAACCTTAAGTAAAATGCTATTACCTCCTCATTTTGTGAAATTCACAGTCTCATTTATATTAAGCAGCACTTCTTTGCAATAGATGAAATTAATTTTGCAAAAAAAACCCCACCTAAATGGTATACATGGACTCAGGAACATTTTAATAATTTTATGCTTTATATACATGTGTGTATCTATATATCAAGAATGGTTTGTTGGCATCTTTGCAGCTTAATGTATATGTCTTTTTCCCATAGTAACATACACTTTTGTCTTCTTGGAAATGAGAAACATTCACTACATCAGTATAACGAAGCAATGTTCATTAAAACAGGGTATGTAGGTAACAGATTTCTGTTACCACATTACACCACCCACTTAACTAAAATACAGAGCACTCTATGCATTCACCTAATTTTATTGCTTGTACCCTCCTGCACCCCATTTATTATTGAGCTACCACATTTATAATTTATTTGGACAAGTTTGCTCCAGAATAAAGCACAACCCATCTGCACAGTACAACGTTTACTTCACCCTACCTCTTTTTTTTTCCTTCCTTCCCTTTTATAGTCACAAATCATTTTCACAACCTACAGCTGCTTAGTTGTCAGTTTGCTCCTCTTTTTAAATTTATCATAAAAACTTGAACTCAGTTTGTTTTTCTTTAGTAAATATGTGTTTCTGAATAATGCAGGGTGTGCAGTTACTTCAGGTATTACATAATATTCTAGCTCAATTGATAAAAATCTAAGCCTGTAAATCAGATTTTAAATTTGCATGACATGTACAGCACATATGATATTTAAGGTAATGACTTGTTTTACAAATGTATGGACCCTTCTCATTCCTATAATGCTAGAAAAACAGAAAATGTTTGTGCTAAAGTACTTTTATCTCAAAATGTTGCAAACTCTGTTTCACATTTACAGGATTTGTGTTCCTCTACCATGCACTAAATTTCCAGGTGGTTAAAGGACACTGCAGAGGTTGCAAAACATAAAAAGAGGCAGACCATAAGAAACCCTTTTCAACACTAGCCACCACTGAACTGAAGCACTTTTCTATACTATACATAAAGAAAAAAACCCACACCTTTCCTTAGGGATCAGGGAAGGCATTTGTAGATCTTCTTTTCTTGTAAGGTATCCTCAACTCTCTTTCGGCTGAGAGAGAGGAGCAAGGTGATTGCTGCTGAACAGAAGTGAGGACACAGCAACAAATGAAAGGTCCCACATTAGCTCACTTCTCCATTTTCACATTCAATTTAGAAGAACATGCAAAGAAGAAAGAAAGAAAGAAAGAAAGAAAGAAAGAAAGAAAGAAAGAAAGACCACAAAAAAACCCACGCTCTCTATGCTGTAGGTAAAATATGTAGATTTTCTCTGAGTCAGTTAGTTACTGACTGTACCTCCTTTGTCCAGCTCTATTAAAATATAGAACATGCATAAGTGTATTAATTCAGATTACATAATTGTATATACACATACTGACCTGATTTATGAGAATAGTCTTCAGTAAGTACTTAACACCTTGAATCTCCAGCTCAGCTGTGCTCAAATTATTCATATTGGACTCAATTCTCACCTCAGCTTGCTCAAATACAAAATTCCCTCTTGTTCAGGAGACTGGTGGCTAATCAAATGCCAAGCAATTAATGAAAAATAAGAGGTAAGATACCAGATACACTGAAAACCACCAGACAGCACAACAGGAAAGAAAGCTTAGTGAAATTATAATTTCAAATTGCTATTATTAATTTGCAGTTGAAGAAGGAAGATTAGTCTTGTGGTTAAAAACCTGTAACACAACTTGGAGCCAGAGATGTGATTTGCTTCTCGGATATGTTGAAGTTTCTCTGAAAACTTTCTGCTGGCCAATTTCTTTTCCATATCATTTTCCCATATACAACATGATGATACTTGTACTTGTTTCTCTTCCTGTCTCCCTGTCCCTTTTCCTCACCTTCATCCACTGAAGCACTGGAATAGCAGCTGCTCTCTCCTAAATTCCTGTTATTAGAGTTTCAGGCCTACTAGGGATTTTCTGTCTTTATCACTATAAAGGAGGAGTTTTGTTTCCTTTTCACAAAAAATAGACAAACAACCATGAGACATAGGTTAAGGAAATA
The DNA here is from genome assembly GCF_020740795.1 of Apus apus. Classification (NCBI taxonomy): domain Eukaryota; kingdom Metazoa; phylum Chordata; class Aves; order Apodiformes; family Apodidae; genus Apus; species Apus apus. The sequence continues at coordinate 132,008,895 of NC_067283.1, forward strand.
ATGCTAAATATTACAATAATATTGTTTCAGAAGAATCTATTGCCATTGCTAAGGAAAAACACTATCTGAGGACTCAGTGAAACTATCAATCTGCTAATCATAAAAGACAAATGGTGTGCACATTGAGATATTAACAATGTATTTCAACACCTGTCAGCCTCACCATATCACAAGCACCCAGCTCAACTCTGTAGAAGCACCATTTTTTCAGTAATATTGAACTGCAGAAAACCTTCTGCAAAATAAATAGAAATAAATATTACTTAAACATGGATCAACCTTAAAAAAGTCTGCATATAGAATTTTACTATAAAAGCAATAGTATGTTCTATTTTCCTATTAAACAAGTTAGTCAGCATTTTTCTTTAAGCAGGGCTGTCTTTTGGTGATGTTCTAGGGCTTATATTATGCAAAACATCAAACTACAAGGCCCATTTCATGAATACATATACCTTTTCTTCCAGCAACCTCAGCAATTATAAAACTTCAATGTTTTTTTTACTCTACACTGAAATACATGAATTGAATGAACATTATTTATTCATGTTAGACCAAAAGGAGCTGAGTGACTAGATAAAAGACTTTCTTCATCTGTATCAATTGGCCTACTGAAGGACTTACATCTCTTCACATAAATACAATCAATGAAGGCTAAATTTATTATTATTTGAGACAAAAATGCGAAAATATTTGAGTACACATAGAAAAAATACAAATTAAAACCACTTAAAAAATATTTTTCCTTTGCTAAAGCAGTATGTACAGCATGACATCTCTCAACACATTAAAAACATTAATATATGTCTGTGTTAATAGATCAATATCTAGAACACACTGGCACATAATGCATTACAGATGGCTTTCTCATAATTATTTATATAGTGTTATATGGAGGCTATGATGCTTACTACTTTGACAGTAGTTTGAGTTCCTGTTTTGATGACTCTGTATAACTTTGAAGAACTTCAAAGTGATGTTGTGTTCCACTTAAAAGTCCTCTCTTTTTTTTTAATATTTGTGCTCATATTGGAAAATTTCTATTTACAGGTCAGACTTGTAGAGAACAAAAATCTGTATTGGATAATCTAAATTATTTGCTAACCTATGCTTTTTATTCATTGTTTATACAGTTGACCAGGCAGCTTAATGATTCTAAATAAAGGAAGGATTTCTCTGCTTCGAATGTTTGTATTGTTTTCTTAATTCTTTGTGAATAATTATGTTCCACAACTTTTTAAAGTTTTTCAGGAATAAATCTCACATCAACTCTCTGATCTACCCTATTCTACTGGAATTACTAAAAAAAAATAAATTAGTGGAAGCATCATCCATTGATAGATTAGTCTTCTCCACCCAAAACCTTATTTTTTATTACAAAAGATACTTCAGAAGAAAAAAAAAGTATTATTTAATGTAATTGAAAAGAAATAAAAAGGCTATATCAATAAAAAATAATATAAATAACCTAAACATTCAGAATAATCTTCCAAGAAGGTTATTTATACACCATTTTTATATACACCATTTCCATTGTTTACATATAATTGTGAAGTCAATTTAGATTTACATAGTATTTTTTTATCTTCCTGAAGGAAGAATGACACAAATCAGAAGAGTGAAGCACTTCAGAAATGGTCTTGCAGGAGTGGAAGAGTTTTGGTTTTGTTTTTTTTTTTAAGTTAAAAGGTGGAAGAAGGCTTCTGCAAAAATTCTTCCAAATTACTTTGTTTCTCAGAGTCAATTTAATCCCTTGGAGAGAATATCTTCTGGAGTGACCTCCTTGAACCTTTGTGACCAATGCAATAAAACACTAAAAGACTTAGAGATTAGAAAAGAGAGCCTTGAAGCTAAAAAGAGTGTTCCTCAGGGCTGTAAGTTACACCAACAGAGTGAGAATGAATCCCAGTGGGAAGGGAAGATCCTGTGTCCCTACCGTTAATTATCTGCTTCGTAATCTACTCCCATTATAATTGTAATACTTTGCAAATGCAGCCCTCCTTTCTCATGCCTGCAGCACTGCACATTGTTCCCTGTCTCACAAAACCCCTCTTTGTTTGGGAATCGAAAGCTACGTAAACTGCACAATAGTCTTTAAGAAACGAAAGGATCTTTGTTGTGTTTATGCTACACATTTCCATTCTGTGTTTTACACAAATTATTTGCCCGTAGAAACTGCATGGATGTTCCAAGAGCACAGCCTAAGAAATACTGATCTACATAGCTAAATGCTGTTTTATTCTGTGCACAGCTTTACCTACTGTATGTGTCTTCCTTAATTATGTTTGGTTTTTCTTGTTATTCTTGGGTACAACTGAGGACACCAAAGGCTTGTTCAGAATAATTTTGACCATAGATAAAAACAGTGTATATGTTCAAAATAGGAGGAATGCATTTATTTCCACAGATCATACAACTTGCCTCCATCTCATATGGGGAGGATTGTCCACTGATACAACATGAGCTGGAAACCACAGTCCCACACAAGCTGGTTGGTTGGAACACTAAGTGCTGTGGTCTCTAGTTGAAGAAGACCTGGTCTTGCCAGGGTTGTTCTGGCTCTGTTACTGCACACATACTGATAATGGAACATTTCTCACAGCTTCCTTGTCCTGAGCCTTGAAAAATAGAGAACAAGGAAGTTTTCAGGGAAGGTAATAACATATGAAATGTACACCTGCAATTTCACAACAAAGTAAAATTGTATTTTATGTCTATATTACACATGACCATACACAGTGTACACCAAATTTAGGCTCATGTTTTTTTCATATTCCCGAGGATGCAAAATTACTAAAGCACTAAGACTGCTCCAGTTGGCATAGAGCAGTACAATCTTTGCTAAAGCCTAATTCCTGAGTCTATCAAGCGTAATTCAGCAGTGGCTCAGTTGTTAATGAAATGCAAGAAAGATCACTAAAAAATAATGAGGCCTATAGTTCATGAAAGGATTTGTGGGAATTGGGGAACAATTATAATTCACTAAGACACTTCCTTTGCCAGCTGCATATATGTATATATATATATTCTCCATCAAGACCCTAATCCACAAAGCTGAAACAATCTTTCAGGGAAGGCAAATGGTTTGAGGGGTTCCTAGTTACAAAGGCAAGCAAGATAATCAAGAACTAGTTATTTATAATCACAGCTTTTAGTACTAGAAATACTGGTTTCTAAATTATTCTGTAGTTAGTTATTCAATATCCTTCTTCTTTGCTTTGAAATGTTTCTGGGGGTTTTTTGTTGTTTTTTTTGTTGGGGGGGTAAAAAATATTTGGGTCAGATTTTATCATTAAGGTTTGCTGTTTAATTTTCTAACACCTGTAAAACAAACAAACAAAAAAATGGCAATAGAGAAATAATTTAACATTAAGCAACAGCAGAAGAGTAATGAAGTGGAATCCAGTGTTCAAGTCATTCATTTACAAAACACTCTTTTATCCCAAACACCTGCATCTTTCCCCAGGCTGAGGGAGCATTTTGACTTAAAACAGACTGTTAGAAGCTCTAGTACATTATCACTTCAGATCACCTACAGCCACTGATTCTGGGTGTCAATTAATGTTATTACCACCTAGTCAAATGGTACTTAATGCAAAACTGTAGGCAATACCCTTGGCTTTGTATACAGCTTGGGTTTCACAGTTGAATAAAAGAGACTGTTTGCAAAGGGCAGTTTACAGAAACTGCAAATATTACACTAGTTTGTAAACCAGACAGAGAATTAAGAAGAATCACACGTATTTCAAGAGGGAAATTTTAGTGGAATTACTCCCAATATATTACATATGCAAAGTCATACTGGCAAGAGTACCCCAGGTTTAGAGGTTTCAAAATCATAAAGTCTTTATGTTAGGTGGGACTCAATCCCTACTCTGTAAAAATATTCCCAAAATTGGAATTGGGGGCAGGGTTGTCTAGATGATCTCCAGGGACACCTTCCAACCTCAGCTGCTCTGTGATTCTCTAGCAAGTAGAGCTATCCTTCCAGGCAGTGGGCACCCAATTATCATATACAACCGGCTATGGCACACAGTTACATGCATATCTTCCTTTTCTCCTTCATCTTTTTGATCAGCAGCCTGTAATATGACATCTTCTGAGTTCCTCCTGTCTTCTTTGCAAGTGTTAATGCAGTATCTATAGGAAAAAAATGGACATGCAGAGTGTGGGCCTCCTGTGATTAGTAAAATGCCTAGACACTGAAACATTAGGCTTTGCTGCAACTATGTTATCCTATGAAACACCAAAACATACACTGCAATGCGGTTTGGATCTTGGAAAATCTAGTATTCCTTCCCTGGATAGTGCTGGGACCACTGAGCCTCCTTGTTGTTTTGTCCCAGTACCTGCCAACATCTCACCTCCAGATTCCATAAAGGAGTACAGCTGTCTCCTGGAAGTTTGCAAAAGAACAAGGAGGAAACTAAACCCCAGACTTACTTCCTTCTATGGTTATACTCCAGTTGCCAAAACCTCAAGTAAAGAAAAAGCAGCCCCAGCTCTCCCTGCAGGCAGGAGCAATTGCTGACAGCATGAGCTTTTCCACCAGATCAGAGCTTGCTAAACAGAACATGGACAAACCTCCTCCGATAAATTCTAGTAGGGTAAATCTGCGGTTGCCATATGACACAAAGAGTTAATCCTGCTGTTTACTTTGTTTTCCAAGTTAAAATTAATTAAAAAGTTCCAACAAAACTTTGTCAACCTTAATGCCATATTCTTTGTCCTGCCAGAGGAAGAGCAAAGCCAGCATAAAAAAATGAAGTCAAAACTCTGTAATGAATGTTTCAGCTTGGTCCACAGAAATGTTCACATACTCATTTTGATCCAGATCAAACCTGAGCTTAACAGATCAGATTGTATCCCATGCAGCCACCACCTTCCTGCAAAGGGGAGTGAGTGCTTCCCACCTTCCCAGTGAAGGCCATCCTAGCAACCCACTTTGGTCAGGATTTTTTGGTTCAGTGTAAAAGTATGCTTCTCCACCTCTGATGCAGTATTAGAACCTCTTATGCACAAAAGTACCTAAATGCAGATTGAACTCTTCCAATAGCTTCTCAGGACACTATTAAATTTGGAGGGAAGCTGAGCTGCTGTAACTGGGCCTGTATAATGTGTTGAGTTAGTTATAATCCTGCCACATGATGTGAGATCTCTATCTGATACATTATTTGAAACTCTGCCAAAGCACACTTGAGAAATAAGTTATCTTACAAATGATTTCTGAATAATTTCTTTTCTATTATAATTAAAAGCCCACTTTATATACACTAGGCATCTTATTTCCTTAATTATTTTCAAACAGTTCCTGAATGGTTTATGCATTAATCCCCAAACACACCAGCCTGTTATTCCCCACTGGACTACAACATATGCTGAAAATTAATTATTTTAATATCTAAATGACAAATATTCTTTTCCAATATCTGTTTGCTGACCAAAATTTCCTTTATAAATTAAGCATGGCTTTGGAAGTTGCCTATTATAGGAAGAGCAATGACATAATGCAGACAAAGACTAATTGATGGTATGGACTGGTTCTACTGCCAGATCTGCTCTACGTGTTGCATGCTATGTCATGGCTTGAGTACAGAAACCCTTCAGACTATACATCTGCATCAGCAGCTGATTTCCACTTGACATCATTGCCACCAGTCCTCACTGGGGCTCCAGGCCTTGCAGAATCCTATCTCCAAGCTATGTTTGATAAAATCCATCATGCCCAGACCGTAATGCTGCCATCTTCTTGGTATCCATAGTCGTCTTTGCTTGCCTTGAGAGCCACCTTGAGCAATTTCTCTCAGAGCTGGTCAAAACTGAGTTTTAATGCCTATGGCTTCTATTTTTCTCATTGGTATTATCTTCCAGGGAAATACAAACACAAAAATTGGTATTAAAAAAAAATAATTATAATTATTCTCTTTTGACAAAATGCTAAAAAGCTTTAAAATAATGGCATTCAATCCCTAAATAACACCTCTCTGCAAACTTGAATATGGCAAACAAACACTTCGAGATTTTCATTTGAACTCTTCGGATTTTATTACTGTACTGTGCATGACAACAATCTTAATAAAACAGGAGTATGGTTTTTTTACATTACAAGTCAAATTATTTTTGGAAAATCTTCATGCATCTATAAGGAATCCTAAAAAATACTCCAAATTGCATAGAAACACAAGAATTACAGTTCTAACCAAGAAAAAGGCCATAAAAGGCAGAAGTTTCTGTGCGCTTCAAACTCATATCTAATTCCCAGTCCAACTGCATGTGGTTAGTGACTTGATTCTAACCTCCAGAGAAGACAACAGTTTAAGTTATTGCCATATTAAGAACTGCTTTCAGCTCAGAAATCACCAAGGTAGCCGCACTTCTGTGCACTAAAGCTTATTGTAAATGTTTCTGTCCACATTGAAGGCTTTTAAAATTTGGAAGTAAAATATTTGAAGAGGAAGAAGCTGTGTAACCAGCTTCTAGAAACAGGTCAGAAAAATGCAAAGTGTAATGATTTTGGAATATAGTATTCAGGTAATGTTTCCTAATAATTTAAGAGGTAAAAATGTAAAAAAAAATAATTGTCAGACCAGACAGTCAGACCGAGAGAAAAGTTAACGAGGTAGTTCATATGGCCAGTGTTTTGAACAACCAATAAGTCAGCCATGTGAACTGCAGAGCAGTTTCAAGCTTTGTGAAGTTTTGACTTTGGTTGTGGCTTTTTTTGGCTGGTTGGTTTCTTTTAAACCTGTAATTGCAACCTATTAAGGAAGTAAGGTCTCGCTGTAATTCTACATGAATTTCCGACTGTCACTTCTAAAAAAGAGCACAAGCAGTTGTTTTTAAAGGTATATGAAAGATAAGACCATGAAAAAAGGTCATATCTTGATGTAATAAAATGTGTGTTCCAGAGTTTCTCAAGAAAATGCTCAAAAGCAAACTGAAGTTGCCTGGGAGTTGAATTTATTTTCATGAGCTTCCAGGAACCGTTATGACATATCTATCCCAGTGACCACAGGTGGATATCCCTGCTGGGTAACTCTTGGCTGCTCCTGAATAAAACAGGAGAAAGCAAACAAACAGAAGGGACAAAAGAAAAAAGGAAGAGATTTATGTTAGGATACACTTAATGAGCACCTGCACTTCACAGGCCTGGGTAACTATTTACCACCTTCTTCCCGCCAGATAAATATCTGCTAAGAAATTACTTCTCTTTCTGTATCACTGAAAAATTAAATGAAACCCTTGAAGAGTGCTTGAAGGCAAACTATGCATAGGTTAGTTTTTTCTTTTTTGTATGCCAGTAAAATGATCATCATGGGAGCACCTAATTAAAAAGGGCTCGACCCTTTGTGTGCAGTCATGCCTGTTGCTTCATAACAGAAAGACTATTGATCAGGACGTGGAGAATGCAGTTAAACAGAGCTTCCAAATTCAGTGGACTGGCTGCTTAGGATCAGAGAACCCTAACAGTTATCCATCAGAACATCACCTGTGTAAACTTCAAACTGGCCACAGGGAAAGAAAGGACAAGGTAATATTACATACGGGTGAAAAGTTTCAACATCCTTTGCTTTACTGCCAGCTTAGGAACTTGCTCCGTCTCTCCAGATCTGCCTTTCTTCCACTCCTCATTTGTGATGAGGATTTATGCATGGGTGTGCTGGGCCTGTGCAAGACATTTATAAGTCCAGACAATCTACCAAAATCTTCTAGTAGCCTATAACGAAACCTTGGTGTGTTGCAACTTGAATGTAAGCTATATTTGCAAACCATGTGCCACAGCTGACAGACCCTGGTGTACAAACATCCTACCCCAAGAGCATTCAAAAGCTAATTCCACAGAGAGTGTAGGGCAGCAAAATAAGCAGTACATTCTACATAATGCTCAACGTCCCCCCTCCCAGTCAGAGGACAGGAAACAACTGCTCTCCACAGCACACTGCAAACCAACTTGTAGCAGTTCAGCAAGGGGAGGACATAAATTCTTCCAGAGCTGCTCAAACTAGAAGCTGAGAGGCTGGCATATCCAGCACACTACTACTTCACAGGCTGAAATCTGTCCTGAGGAGAATGTGCCACTCTACCCATCAAAAGCTTCTGTAAACCACCAGTGCCCTTCTGGAATGAAAAACATGTATGCCAATAGGAGACAACCTGTTTTTCAAAGATGCTCCCCCAAAGACTGACAGAAATCTGGAATAGATGAAAAATGAATTTTAAAGGCTAAAGGTAGAAGTCATCTGAATCAAATTTACTAAGGTGTCTAACCCAAATTAGTCACCTGAGCATATCCAGGAGGTTTGTCTCATTTGGCTTGCAGTCCTGACCACAGGCTGGGATGTCCTTTCTTCCAGTGAGGACCATTCCTGTTTAGTGAGCATAAATAGAAATTAAACAGTAGTCCGGCATAGCCATGGAGTATCAGACTGTTTAGACTTGTTTTAGATTAAGAAGTTTACATTTAGTTACACAAATGTGTGTGTCTTGATCTCAGATTAACTGTATCCTGCCCTGAACTTCTAGCCCAGCCTAAGAAATTACTGTTTTCATGTGTTGAAGAGAAGCTACACCTGGAATAATCTTCCCCAAGATCTGCAATCAAGCAGAAGTCTGGGCAGTAATGTTTTAGCTCCTGACTAACCCAAATTGTTCATTTTCAGATTTTCAACCTTGATGAGCAAAGAGCAACTCAGCACAATCACAGGACAGATCTTCCTCAGGTGCTGAACTCCTATTAGAATTTTGTTTTCCTTTAAAATATCCCAGAAGAAATAATTTATTTCTAGAAATGTTAGTGTTCTTTCCTTTATTCTTTCTATTCATATCAGTCTCCTCTTTCTGCTACACCATAAATGATAGTGGTTTTTCTTTATCTTCTCTCTCCTTGTGTCATAGCATCAAATTACTCCTTTTTATAAGTGGTTATATAATCTTCTGATGCACTGAACTGGATCTGAAGAAAACAGACCTTGTATTCCTTATTTTAAATACTAAACAAGGAGAAATAGAATTAAAATTATATTTGCAGAAGCTTCTTCACTCAGATTTCAGTATTCTAACAACTGAACATGCTTTTTTTTTTTTTTTTTCTTTTTTGCATTCACAAATTTTGGAAACATAGTCAGAGCACAATAACTAGAGAAAATAACAGTACTGGTGTTATTTCATTAATGTCAAAACAAATGTTCCGTGCTCTGATGGTAAGAAAGTCAGTCCATCACCAAGGGTCAATTGCTTTTGCTAAAGGTGGCTTGTTTGTCATTAAAACAAATCCACTGTTGTGACAAAAGCATCATAGGAATTATGCTCTGCGCCCCTTACAAAAGGAGCCTTGACATCCTACAACAAAACTGGACCCCTAGTACAAAAGGCCAAAAGCTTCAAATACTCTGTGTATGACAGAAGAAAACAGGAGAGGTCAAAGTGCACCTTCTGGTGTCTTATGTCCTCATAATAGCAGCTAGTGAAAAAAATGGATTATCCTAGGAAATTGACCATATACTACAAAGGAAAAAAAAAACCAGGACTTTGAATGTTCTTTGCCAGACTGACCAGGGGAAACCCTGACCTAAAGTCATCAGCGTGTGAGCAGCCAGGTGCCCAAGCAACCTGGGACACCCCCTGTGCCCTGCCCAACATCCCAACTCCGACTGTGGTCAAACCCCAGCGCTACTGGGAAGCACATTCAAGCATGTGGGATTATGTCTCATTTGGGAAGTGTGTATTTGCAGATTCTTTCAAACACATTGCAAGATGTTTACCTCACAATGTGTTGATACCAAAAAGATACCCACTACACTGTAGTCTTCATAAACAAAACAATATATTGCCTCAAAGTGAAAATAAGACAGTAATTCAATAAATACATTTATAGACAACATAGAAAACTTGAATTCATTTTAAAGACTGCATTTACAGTTCCCCTTGGGTTAAAGCTTTTCTAACACATCAGGGAGAATCAAGCAAACAAAGTGTATATTTTTTGCATAGTGTGTCTTATATTCAATACTTCAATATTTATGTGTGGCATTATTTACCCTACACAAACACACAGGCTTTGTATCTTTCATTATTCAATGCGTCAGAACTGCAAATGCCCGTGGGTATATTACACCTACAGGTTTATTCCTCTAACAATCCTTACTTCAGGAAGATGAAATTTTTACATTTTAAATTAAAGCTAACTCTAACTTGCAATTGTAATGTACTGTAAGACATTATTATACAGTATGTGTGCCAAAGGAGCTGCCTTATGCTGGTAAGGTACACTACAGTAAGGGCTGCTGTGAATGAATGTGGCACATGAGAACAGGGAAAAAAATAAATCAAGTTGCTCAGGTTACTAACTATAACAGCACCACACTGCTAAAGTAATTTCAGACGTGACTGATAATCTGCTGTGACCCACCAGTCTCTCCAGGCTGGCAAGGAAACATAACTCACACACTCACCTGCAAAACAACATTGTCTTTGTAGCTATGCAGAAAAAGTGGTATCCCCAGGGTATCTTCCTTTTTTTAATTTCTTTGGCATTAGCTTTTCTGTTACTGAACCTTTTATGATGGAATCTTTCTGGATACATTGTATAAACAGAAAATCCTCAGTGCATCAGTTACAAAAGTGCATCTTCCTATTGAGCCTAGATACACATTAGGTGTTGGTATCAACACTCCCTTTTCCAAGAAGCCACTCTGAAACAGAGCTGCTAAGCTCTTTCCAAATCTAAGATGCTAGACTGCTGAGTGACCTTTTTATAATTCCACTCCCATGTGAAGGAAGATCCTGCTCCATTACCATTCTCCTCTTCCTTCAGAGCTAGGAGCAGGATCCGGGGTTTAGCTTGGCTATACCATCTCCAGGAATCACTTCTATACTGAGTGGTGGAAAAAAGAGGAAAGGTTCACTCAGGATGATGTTTCCATAGCCCTGCTGCAGGACATAGAAGTTAATAAATCTTCAGAATGCTACCATTTCTCAAGGTGTAGTTTGTTTTCCCTAATGCAGCAGGAAAACAGAGCTCATGCTCCTTGGCAGGTTTAGGTGTCCTGCAGAAAGGGATTGCCCTTCCCTTATGCCACAAGGATACGTAGGATTCATGGTCTGAATGTGTCAGGTGTTCCCACAGAACACTTCTAGGAGTCAGAAGCAGAGGTGCTAAGTGTCCTCCTATACTGGTTATATGCATCTGCTGGCCTTATATTAGAAGATTATCATAAAAAGGCACATATGAAAACAGACCCCTTTGCCATAGTGCACTGTTTGTTGCCAGTGACTGCAGCCAGTGAATTGCTCTCCCCGATGTGGTCTATCAAGTGTTTGCTGCTTAAAACCAATAAGCTGTGAGAGTGTTATTTGTTCCCCCAGCTCCCACTTTTTTAATTTTCACTGCAAACACAGCTTATTTACACTCTGTCTCTTTTAAAAATCAGGTGTCAACCAAGTGCTAAACTGCTGCTATTTGCCAATGTTTCATTAACACCTTATTAACTTCAAACAGCTGAAGGTGACTGGACCCTCACCTTTATTTATTTCCTCAAAGTAATGGTTAACTGAAGCATCAGGATAGAGGCACTCCTGTAAATATGACTGAAAAAAAAATATGCATGCAAAATAAAATTATGCACAACTTTAGCCAGATCTGCTTACAGACACATCTAGCTAATTTTATGCACAGTCACATACTACCAAGTTAGGAGCTCAGATTCTTATTAGAGATGATAATAAAGATCTCTGTGTACTTTTTGTCCCTAGTCCATCTCAGAAACTGGCTTAAACAGCTATACAAACCTTGTACAAACTATGCCACCAGTAGGAAGTTGGAAGGCACTTTTATAGAGGTTTTGGATTCCCTGCCCAAACGTGCAGGGCCTTTTGAGCTCTGCTGGTGTTGGAGGAGCTGGAGCTCTTCTGATGGTTTCCCAGTTAATACTTCTATTTTTTATGGTACATTGCTTTCTACAAATGCATCACATATGTATAAACACTGGGAGCTTGGCTATCAGAGCACTAGTTACCACTTTTCATCATTCAAACAGGACGAGTTCAGATGTTTCCGATGAGCTAAAAAAAAGGAGGTCTCTTCTACAATAATAAGGGTTTAAGAACAACTTGAACTAATCTTTTCTGATTTTGGTAATCATTCTCTTATAAACTGTAACATTTTCATTCTGTTCTTCATGCATATAATGAAACATTCTCTGAAAAAAGCTGACAAATCACAAAGAATCTATGATGGAAAGAGTAAAAAGAAAGGAATCAGCAGGTATTTGGGAACAGAAATACAAGGAATCATATGGGTGATTAACATTGGTGCCACTAACAGAAATAATGTACCCAGTCTTTGCAAGGTTGGAACACTGAATTATTCATCTCATCTCAAAATATTGCATTAACCTAAAACATTTTAAAAATAATTGCTAACTTATAATTTGAGCATTCGTGTAGCTTATCTGGTATGATATATATATATATATATATATATATATATATATATATATATATATATATATATTTATTTTGTATCTGCCCAGGAACACCCCAAGGTTTCACTAGTTTTGGTACAGGTTAGTGAATAAATTTTAACCTTTTGTTGTTTTAAGATTCACTGTTCTTATTGTTACACGCAGACTTGTGTTCAAAGATTTTAAAATGTCTGCAGGGCGGTATACTGTTCTTCAGGACTGAAATGAATGTTTTGCTCTCAGTTCTATCTCTGCAAGTGCTTTGGACCTGATTTTGGTCTCATTAGCACCAATATAAATCTGTAATAGTTCCACTAGTCTCTGTAATGTTACTCCCAATACATGCTGATTTAACGGAGATCACAAGCTGGTCCATTGACCTAAGTGGTGTCAGTGGGGATGTACTGAGAAGAAAATCTGATCTACTAAATTCAACTCCTTGAGGTGTTGTTCTAGCAGCCAAGTTATTTAGAAAGAAAACACTGAACTTGAATGTTGACCCTCCAGCCCAGCTGGATCTCCATGTAAACTGTGCTCCTGCTGTAGCCTTTTAAATAGATCAGCAATTTACATTTTAAATAGATCAGCAATTCAAATTCATGAAATACCAGAATGTAGACAGTGTGGAGGGAGGAGAATTTAGCACTACCTGAAATTTCATCAGTCTTCAATAGTGTAACTCTACTTAACATCTTTTGAGAGCAGGGACTGAATGGGCTGTAAAGATTCAACTACTGCATGTCTGTAGATCACAGAAGTGGTTGTAATGTAAAGGATATGCAGACATGGACATAATGACCAAGGTCTTAACCAAACCTTGACTGGCTGTAGCAGGTGACTCGGTACCAAGTTTTGCTGGAGAGAAACTCACCAAGGAAACAGTTTGGACAACTGTGGGAGGCACAACCATGTTCTGGCCTGGTGTTATTTGCAAGTACAGGTGTGTCCACAGGTCTCCTCCAGAGCATAGGACAACCTGGGGGCAGCAAATTATATGGAGCAGGGACACAACAATCCTGCCACTGAGACCCAAGCTGACACAGGCTCATGGGTCAGAGAGCCCAGCCATACCTCTGCTGTCTCTTGGCTGCCATGTGCAAGGACAAGATGATGGCTTTGAGCTCCAGTTCTTTCTTGAAATGATCAAATATTTCTAAGAACAGGAGGTGTTTACTTCCAAGACCTCCAGAGTCTAAAATGTATGTAGAGTTAAACTGTGATGGCTTGTACATTTTAAAATCATATTGTTGGATTTTAGCACCAAAATGAATCTAACCAAAAATAGATGATTGGCAGTATGATCAATGCATAAATAGAGGAAAATGTAAATGGAAAGGCCAATGTAAAACAGCATGACTATGTGGTATTTTCTTCAGGAGGCATTGGTTTAAGTCAGTCTGGCTTATACAACTCTCCATCAGGCCTCACCAGATCTGTCCTCATGTCTGCCTATGGAGCCAGACACACCACAACAGAGTCACTTGATAATGATGGCCCAACCTCTGCTCCTTACAACTGCCTGGAACTGGCCAGTTCTTTTGAACCACTTGTGGGAAAACATAAGACTGACATGAAGAGTGAGATTTTAAGAAGTTTTGTTTGTTTGCTGCTTTTTGCTTTGTTTCCTCACTTATTTGTCTCTCCCTTCAGGTATTTAACCATTACTTCTGGGTAGAGAAAGGACTTTGAGCTACCCTGTTTTCACCTTTGACCTTCAAGACTCTTTTTACTCTGAATACACCGGATGACTTTTGGGCAATAAAATGCTGCTGTAGTTCTCAAGGTTGCCTAAATTTCCCTGTCAAGCCACAGTGAAGCTTCAGTGCTAATGTTCATCTGCATTGCTTGCTTCACAAGCACAAGCAGCCACTAATTGCTGCTGCCAATTAAAGGTATGTAGCACAGGCACACACACCTTGTCCCTGTGGTAGTGAGCCTGGCTGTCCTTTGCTGAAGGAATAGGGCTGAATTTTATCTGCCTGCCTCACGCCTCGACACACAGCGCACCGTAGTGTCATGCACTTGAGTTGTCTGCTTTAAAAAGCTTTTCTGCTGATCACAATACAATTATTCTTAATCCCTCCAGCTCTGATATTTGTTCACCTCATGCCGGGAGGAAGAACAGGGGCCAGTTGCTCGGGATAAACACGAACGGCTGTGGGAGATCCCCTCAGGAGCAGCTCTGTCACCGAGGACGTTTGCCCCATTGACAGCCCCGCACGGCCTGTCGGCCTGGCTGCTGCTCTCCGCAAGAGAAATGGCAGCATTTCAGGCTGTTAAGGGGGTGATTGATGGGTGCTGTCGGTCCCTACCTGTCAGCCCGTCGCACTGACAGGAGTGAGATGCCCCCAGGGAGGCAGCCTTACACAATGCAGCCCACCCATCCCGTTCAGTGAGACCCTAATGACCTGCTGCAATGATCCTGGCAGGTGGTAATCCACTCAGCGGGACGGGGGAAGGGCGAGCGAAGGGCTGAGAGCTCTGTTTTTGCTGGCAAGGGCAGTGACGTCTCTCTCAGAAGTACCTGGAGACAGCAGAGCAGGGCTGCTAGAGCAGCCGAGTGAGGCTGGCTGCTGCAGAGGGCTGGTTCAGCCCAGGGTTAGGACAGATCCTGCTGCCACAGCTGCAGCTGTGGGGACGTCAGCAGGAGAAACTTGTGGGATGCTGGCATGACTCCACGGCTTTGCATGTGCAACATTAAACATGTGCAGAGGGTTTGCAGTATCTGCTTCTGAGCCGGAGAGATGACAGAGGTGATATAACCATTTACCCTTGCTTGGAGGAATCCCCCACGGATGCACATGGCGGTGCTGGCACACATAGGTGTGAATTCCTCACCCTGCAGGAGTGAGGCTCAACGTCATCTTATTGTTCCTCTGGTTTTGCCTGAATCTAAATAAAAGTAAACAGTCAGAATAACAAATTACCTTAGGAACCAGGGATTTTTTTTTTCTATTTTGTGTTTGCTAGCAGGAGATTTAAGGCTGTTTTTCAGCACTGCAGTTTAAAGACGTTCTTTTAATCTACAAGAACATCGAAATCAAACCTCAGACCATTCAGACAGTGTCCACAGCAACAAAGCAACGGAAAAAAAATCCCGTTGCCTTTCAGCAGTCCCTTGCCTTTCTTTCTGTCCCTTTCACCTCCTCCCCCTCTCCTCCCCCCACACCAGGGGTGGTTAACCTCTGCGCAGCTTGCTCTGCCTCTCCCTGTGTCTGGCTCAGGCAGCACTGGGGCTCTTGGGCCAGGAATCCCCTGTGGAGACATCCAAAGCCCACTGACGTCAGTGGAAAGACTCCCACTGATTTTAGAGGAGGCTGCATCAGGCCCAGGTTGAAGCAGAGCCATCTTTCCTTCAAAACTTTCATTTGACAGTTCATAGGCCAGCACTGGCCATGTGTTAAGGCTTTTGGGGACTTGCTACAGTGCCTGCAAGGAGAGGGCTGAGGCCACTGCTGGATCACTCCTTTCATCTGATGCCTCAGATAAGACTGTGTCTCACAGCTTCCCTTTCCCCTCCAAATCAAAGGCAGCAACTGCAGCTGCACAGACCCGCGAGTGTGTTTAGCTTCTGTGGGCCAACAGCCACCAGCTGTAGAGGCTGCTGTGCTTTTTGCTGGATGGGAGCTTTTAATTCCAATAGACAATGTGTACAAATATTTCCCATATAAAAATTGTTCCATATCTTTCTAAGTTAATTAAATGCTAATTTTCTAATGAGGTGACAACAATGGCAACAACCTGTTATCAGCAAGCTAGCTAGTGCCCATAACCAACGTGTGAGCACAGAACCCTTGTGCTGTTTCTAAACAGCGTTCCTATATTAATTATTTACTTTTGCAGCTGTATTATTCTGAAGCTGGACAGAAATGTGGATAGCAATTAAATTAAAAACATTTACATTATTTGAAGATTGCAGAGATGCTTTGTGGTATTTATTATTTCACAGTATTGTTATAGAAACCCCTTATGCATTTTCATGCCCTCTGCATGCTAGTTTGGCAAGAAATGGTAGAAAGAAAACAGAGAATAAGAACTGCTCTTTAATATACATTGATAATAAATCAAAGTATAAAAGTTTCCTAAGTTGTGCAGTAAGAAGAAAAAAGTCACTTGGAGTTCAGATTGAAGGGTAGCTGTATATCTGTCACATCTTCATACTCGGAAAAGGACTTAGGCACTGAAAACCTGGCAGAGGTGAAGTTTATGTGCTTACATCCAAAACAGAGATCCTGCTGTCTACTTCAGGAGGTTTCCAAACTCTCCCTGCACTTCAGCTTCCAGTATAAAATCTTCCCAGACATCTTGAATTCTGGTGAAACCCAAGAGTTCTTCAGTCTTGAAAGAGTGAAGTTGCTCAACACTCAATTGAGACACCAGCTGGGACCCAAAAAGTATGTTCCTCTGTTTATCTTTCCCCAGGGCTGGATTGAGTGCTCTGAAAATTCCTACCAAACAGCTCTGAATTGGATTTTACATAAAACATAATGGCAGCTTATCAATTTCTTTTGAAATACGGCTGCTGGAGTCATCCTCTTTTCTAAGCTACTGCAGTATTTGAGCAGGATATGAGAGACACAGTTCAATGCCTCACTCTGCCCAGCCAGAGCTCCTTCTTCCTGTAATACACTCTAATCAGGAGACTTCTTCTCCCTGGAACTCAGTGTGAGATTTTCTCATCCTTTTTCACAGAAAAGGACTGGTCATTTCCAACAGGACTGTGATTTTGAGATGTGAAAGTTGTTCCACCTTTTCTGGAGGTGATTTAGGCACACAGCATCCAGAGAACACTCAGAAGGCAGGGAAAGGGACCAGTTTTACTGATGGCACAAAAATTCAAAAGCCTATTAAAAAGCCATTCAAAAGAAAGGAAGGGCATGGGATTTCAGATCGGCTCCTGGCATCCCCATCTCTGTGGTTCGATTAAGGCAGCATGCTCCACCCTCATGCACCTCCATGTGCTGTTGATAGACCCTAGGAATCTAGCCAAGGATTAGGGACTCAAAAACTGCATACTGCAATGTTAGTGTTGCAATGGGTAAAACCCTCATTGATCTTGAATCCTCTTAAACCCCAGGGTTTGTATTTGGGAACTTTCAAATATTTTTCTGCCTTCAGTCAGCATGCTTCGAGGTACAATGGAGACTTTTCTCCTCTACTGGAGAACAGGCTATTGACAAAGCCTGATCCAGATTTCATTAGGAATTAATGGTATGTACCGTGTTTAGATAATCAGGTAGCAGATTTCCATGTAGAGCATTTTACAGCTATTTTCTTAATGGTATGAATCTTGTCACAATGAACAACAGGTGAGATACACCTGTAAACCATTTCTCTGAGTGCTTCACACAGTCATTGCAATGATGTCCTACAATGGAATAATAAAGCCTGCCAGTAAAATGAAGCCAAAATGTGAAATTCATGTTCAAAACTGTTTAAAACAATTTATTTACTGAATTCAGGCAAATACTTCCAAACGGTTTTCATTGCATTTAGTGATAGCTGAGCCAAGGCAAAAAACACAACACTGATAATAAACTGTGAGTCCAATCATATTAAGCAATAGGTAGAAAAAAGCCTTTGCTGCATTCCTCTGTGTGCTTCTTTCTACTCCAAATGTGGATAAATATTGTTTTATTATTCAATCCTAGTTGTTTATGATGCTAACAATAATAATGATAATAGGAAAATAATTTACATTTAAATGGAATGTTTCCTTCCAAGTAATTCTACAAACTTTGCAAAATGATGCAGTGGGACCACTTTACCCAGCTACTGAAATGCAGCCTCCTCTGGAGTGAATCACAACATCTGCTGAAACACAGATAATATCAATGCTGTGTGACAGAATAGGATTGGGAGAAGGAAGAAGCACTATAACTAAGTAATAATGAAAGGGAAATTATTTGAGCTGAGGTTTGTAGGAAAAACACAAGTGAAACCCCTTAGCTTTCTAGAAAAGTTCTACAGGGAGTTTAGAATTGCTAGTTTTTGAGATTTGCCTTGTCCTAATGGCAAAATCTTAAGCTGCACAGCTATCCAACCACCATGCTGGAGGAAAGAAAAGCCTGCCGGTGACAGCCCAGCTCTGCAGCCTCCCAATGGCTGTGAAACATGCTCTGAGCAAATCTTGAGATGAAGCCTGCCAGAACCATGCAGTGAGCAAAGTGAACTTCTTTTTATGGTGTCTATATTCATCCCAACCTATCACTGTTATCTTGATGAATTTAATATTATTCAGTGTGGTGGGTTTAATTAAAATATGTAAAAGTATTAAAATGGGACAGAGTGCTAGAAGGTAAAGGGGCTCAAGATAGCTGGACAATATTCAAGGACCACTTCTTGCAAGCACAGCATCAGTGTGTCCCAATGGGTAGAAAATCTAGTAAGGGAGCTAGGAGACCAGCGTGGTTAAAAAAGGAACTGCTGGGGAAACTCAAGTGGAAGAGGAAAATCTATAGATCATGGAAGGAGGGACTGGTCACTTGGGAGGTATATAGGAATGTTGTCAGGGAATGTAGGGAGGCAACTAGGAAAGCTAAGGCCTCCTTGGAACTTAACATTGCAAGTCGGGTTAAGGACAGTAGAAAGGGCTTTTTCAAATACATAGCCAACAAAGCTAATACCAGAGGCAATATAGGCCCACTGCTGAATGAGGTGGGTGCCCTGGTGACAGAGGATATGAAGAAGGCAGAGGTGCTGAATGCCTTCTTTGCCTCTGTCTTTACTCCTGCAGGCTTTTCCCATGAGCCCCAGATTCATATAACCCCAGAAGTAGTCAAGATAGGTGAGGACATAGTAGATGAGGATTGGGTTAGGGATCAGTTGCATAATCTGGACATCCATAAATCGATGGGTCTGGATGAAATGCATCCAAGGGTGCTGAGGGAGCTGGCGGAGGTCATTGCTAGTCCACTCTCCATCATCTTCGGTAAGTCATGGGTAACTGGAGAGGTGCCTGAGGACTGGAGGATAGCAAACGTCACTCCAGTCTACAAGAAGGGCAAGAAGGAGGACCCGGGTAACTATAGACCGGTCAGCCTCACCTCCATCCCTGGAAAGGTAATGGAACAACTTGTCCTTGGCACTATCTCTAGACATATCAAGGAGATGGGGGTCATCAAGAGCAGTCAACATGGTTTTACCAAGGGTAAGTCATGTTTGACTAACCTCATAGCCTTCTATGAGGAAATTACTAGGTGGATAGATGATGGTAGAGCGGTAGATGTGGTCTATCTTGATTTCAGTAAAGCATTTGACACCGTCTCCCACAGCATCCTTGTAGATAAGTTGATCAAGTATGGGTTTGATGATCAGGCAGTGAGGTGGATCAAGAACTGGTTGAAAGGAAGAAGTCAGAGAGTTGTAGTCAATGGGGCAGAATCTAGTTGGAGGCCTGTGACTAGTGGAGTCCCTCAGGGGTCGGTACTGGGACCGGTGTTGTTCAATATCTTCATCAACGACCTGGATGAGGGCACAGAATGTACCCTCAGCAAGTTTGCTGATGACACCAAGCTGGGAGGAGTGGCTGACACACCAGAAGGCTGTGCTGCCATTCAGAGAGACTTAGACAGGCTGGAGACTTGGGCGGGGAAAAACCTGATGAAGTTTAACAAGAGCAAGTGTAGAGTTTTGCATTTGGGGAAGAAAAACGCCATGCACCAGTACAGGTTGGGGGCTGACCTGCTGGAGAGCAGTGTAGGTGAAAGGGACCTGGGGGTCATGGTAGACAGGAGGATGACCATGAGTCAGCAGTGTGCCCTTGTGGCTAAGAAGGCCAATGGCATCCTGGGGTGTATTAGAAAGGGTGTGGTTAGTAGGTCAAGAGAGGTTCTCCTCCCCCTCTATTCTGCATTGGTGAGGCCACATCTGGAGTATTGTGTCCAGTTCTGGGCCCCTCAGTTCAAGAAGGACAGGGAAGTGCTTGAAAGAGTCCAGCGCAGAGCCACAAGGATGATTAAGGGAGTGGAACATCTCCCTTATGAGGAAAGGCTGAGGGAGCTGGGTCTCTTTAGTTTGGAGAAAAGGAGACTGAGGGGGGACCTCATCAATGTTTACAAATACGTAAAGGGTGAGTGTCAAGACGATGGAGTTAAGCTTTTTTCAGTGAAGACCAGTGATAGGACAAGGAGTAATGGATACAAGTTGGAGCATAGGAGGTTTAAGATGAATATCAGGAAAAATTTTTTTACTGTAAGAGTGACAGAGCACTGGAACAGGCTGCCCAGAGAGGTTGTGGAGTCTCCTTCGCTGGAGACATTCAAAACCCGCCTGGACGCCTTCCTGTGTGATGTACTCTAGGTGACCCTGCTCTGGCAGGGGGGTTGGACTAGATGATCTTTCGAGGTCCCTTCCAACCCCTAGGATTCTATGATTCTATGATTCTATGAAAATTATTAATGATATAATAATTAGGAAGTAGCCTTTTAATCCATGACTGAATAATGTATATAAGTATTCAAATTCTTTTTTGGAAATGTGGGTCTAGGGTTATTAATTTCTCTATATTCTCAATTCAGATTGATTCAGAAGTTGCAATTCTGCCATAATGGTTTCCTGCAAAATATAGTGAGCACAAAACATCTTATTTAATGCAGCCCAAGAAAACTCACATCTGTGTGGGAGACAAAGTGATACAGTCTCCAAAATGCTAAAATCTCAGTGGTGGTTAGAAGTATGAAAAACAACAGAAAAAAACAAGTCACAACCATAAACAGAAAGGATATATAATTATGCCAGAGCAAATTTAGAATCTTTACTCGAAGAGTTTAATTACTTTGAATGTACCCACAGTCCTCAGTGCAATATTCATGCATATTCATGCTAAGCCAAGCTCATCCAGAGGTAAATTTAATATTGCCATGGTGTGAAGTGGGTCATTGTGTCACCAGACAGGTTGTGGCAAAAGTCATCTGTGGCTCCATACTGGACAAGGAGCAGACAGCCTAGAGGACAATAGCCCTTCCAAGGCAGGTTCACACATTTGAAGCTCCAGACCTCTGTTTTCCAGCAACTGACTTCTCCTGTGGGCAGTTGCTCACTGTATATTCAGGATCAGCCCAGAATAAACTCAAAACCCACCCAACTTCTGAATTCCCTTCACTTGAGACTAGAGTAGGATTTAGACTCAGTCCTTCTGACAACTTAGCATACAGACTGTTCCCTGGGATTTCTGCTCATCCTTCCACGTGCATTCCTGCCTTGGCTTTGCCTTCAGGGTATGGCTTCCTCAGGTTTACTGCCCTGATAAGCCCTGTCAATACTTAAATCACTCAGAGGGCTGATGTAGCAGCAGGGAGCTCACCCTCGGCCCTCCCAGCCCTGCAGGGACTCAGGACTCCCAGAGCAGGTAATACTGCTGGGAGAAGAGCATCACAAGAGAATAACCATGAACAAACTCATGCCTTCTCTAACATAAGCTGCCATGCCAGAGGATCTGTACCCATCTCTGTCAGCAAGGCCCATCTGTGCCAGCCACAGTGAATCAAGCTAGTATCTGTGTGGGCTTTTTCTTTTTTTTTTTTTTTTTAATGCAGCTGCTATATATCCAAAACCCAAGTCATTAGGAACATTGCAGTGTTGGTCAATTCAGCTTTGTTTTTCAGAGGGATAAAAGCCAGTGATGTAATTTACAAATAGTGGGTGTTGGTGGGTGGTAGCATTACACAGAGGTTTTCAAGCTCTTTTCTCCTGAGTATGCAAAATTTCGTTCTTGGAGAGACATCCTGCATAATCGCTTTTGAAGAGTCACATAAGTTTTATTTTTCCCAAGCTTCCAGGCAGAGAGGGCTGGCTGAAGGATTGGGCTGTGGATGGAAAGGCTGAGCCACTCTTTTGGGCCATGCATGGAGAGGCAGGGTCACTCCTTTGGGCCACTGCACTGTTCTGTATTTGACGTTCTGGAAGAAGGGGCTGCTCTGCTTGTTTGTTGCTCTCCTAATTTCAGGACCATTGTCACAGTTTGACTCTTTTCTCCTTTTTGGAGAAATTTAACAGGACGGAGGGGCTGCACGCAGCGTTCGCCTCTCTCAGAGCCAAATGTGGTGCCAACTTTTAGGGTGGAAGGACAACCAACCCACACCACGCCCACCATAAACGCAGTTGATGCTGAATGTAAAGTTTACAAATTGAACAGTTTATTTAAGGGATTTAACAGAATTTAGGGAAAGGAGGTTCAGTAAGGGCAAAGATCAATAAGAGATAACAAAAGAAACTCGGGGTAACACTCCAACAGTTAACGTTTCCCACCCAGCAATACTTGTACATGGGGGAATTTAGGAGAGTTGAGGAGAGGAGAAGAAGATGGAGGACAGGCCCAACATTGACTTTTCCTCTTGGTGGGGTTGTGAGATGTGTGTGTGTACGTTGGCCAGGCATATCGGGGAGAAGGCTTTACATGGTGAGTCCTTTGCCACACAGCAGAGACCGTCTGCCGAATGAATGGTCTTCACAGCCACTCTGTCTTACCTGCACAGTAGCGGGACCATGTGCAGTGAGGACAGGGCAGGCTGCCATGGATGAGGTCCCGAGTCATTTTCTGCCTCCAATGGGATGCAGAGTGTGTCCTTGGAAGGAGAGTCCTTTCTTCTTCCCCAGCTCTCTGGCAGCAGCACAGGGCCACAGCAATCTCGGTCCCAGCCACACGCCCAAAGGCAGCCCCTCAGCAGTCAGCAGCAACAAAGCAGTCAAAGGCAACCCAAACAGGAAGAAGCAGAAAGCAAGAAATCCAAGGTAAGAAGAAGAAAAAGGCAGCTGGCAGGCTATCCCTGTTCTTATATAGTTTGTTACATTGTAGTCCAAAGTCTCCAATTGGTTCTTCGCTGTCTCCTCCGAGCTATTATCCAATTGGAGTCCAAACCTTGCTGCAGTCCCTGGGCGGAACAACAACGTTACGGTTCTCCCACCACTGGGTTCCTGCCTTAGAGTCTGCTTCTGCAGCATGGCAGTGTAGTTGTTTAGTCCATGAAGAAGGGAAAGGCAGGGAGCACAAGGAGCAGCCATTTTGAGTAGTTTAGATCACTGCTCCATGAGGCAGTCATAGAATCATAGAATCATAGAATCATAGAATCTTAGGGGTTGGAAGGGACCTCGAAAGATCATCTAGTCCAACCCCCCCTGCTAGAGCAGGGTCACCTAGAGCACATCACACAAGAACGCATCCAGGTGGGTTTTTAATGTCTCCAGAGAAGGAGACTCCACAACCTCCCTGGGCAGCCTGTTCCAGTGCTCTGTCACTCTCACAGTAAAAAAATTTTTTCGTATATTCACCTTGAACCTCCTATGCTCCAATTTCCACCCATTACCCCTTGTCCTACCACTGGTCATCACTGAGAAAAGCCTAACTTCATCTCCCTGACACTCACCCCGTACGTATTTGTAAACATTAATGAGGTCACCCCTCAGTCTCCTTTTCTCCAAGCTAAAGAGACCCAGCTCCCTCAGCCTCTCCTCATAAGGGAGATGTTCTACTCCCTTAATCATCTTTGTAGCTCTGCGCTGGACTCTCTCAAGCAGATCCCTGTCCTTCTTGAACTGAGGGGCCCAGAACTGGACACAATCAGTCAACTGACACAGTCAGTTGCTCCTGAGAGGGGAGGGGTACTAACCCTCACAACCATATATTCAGCTTTCCACATCACTGATTATTTTCCTCCACTGGGACACAGCCCAAAGCTTTTCTCACATGGAAGAACAACTGTGACTTTCCCAGAGTGTTTTATCCCAGTTCCAACTCCAAGGATGGCTGTGATGTCTGCCTCTAAAAGACTAAGACTAGCATATAGTAGAGATTTCACAGAATAACCTCTTTTTCCTCCTCATTAGCCTGCCAATTTCAGCTCTCAACCTATGCTAAGGTCAAGGAACACCTTGTGAGATGAGCAACATTAGACAAAAACCTTCACACGCATGACAGTCTCTGAATTCCTCAAGTCTTCTGAGACACAGTAGAACTTGAGAGTATGTGAACATGTTTCTGGTGGATCTGGTTTTGATATTTGTCTGTGAGGCATGTAATAGTGGGGTATCTATATAAGCTGTAATTTAATGAACAGAGATCTTCATTTCTATAGCTGTCCAAACTGGGGCAGTTAGGTAGCCTGGTGTTTTGTAATTCTGTTTTACTTAATTAAAGTGTTCCTGTTGGCTGGGTGGAAAGATGTATTACCCTGTTACTAACAGATGATGAAAGGAGGCAGACTTCATTAGCATACATGACTCCTTCCTCAGACCCCATCAGAGCTAGGGCCTCTGTAGTTCATCTGCATCAGAATGAACATATTTCTCCTTGATTTATTTATTTTTTATCATATTCAGCTGCATAGATTTCCCTGTTCTAAACAGTTTTAAACTGGTTATCCATAACGTGCCTAGACCTTCACAAAGGTTCACTTACAAACAAACCCCTGTTAGGTCAAGGAAAGTTTATTTAGCACTTGCTGTTTCTATAATCCTGAGCTGTTAATGAACTGACCACCCTTTTATCATTCCTAGCATGAGAGATACTTCTCATTATCTCAGCTTTTACTCCTGAAGAGTAAGATTGCACTGGGGTCCTCTCATAAGTTTCTTGGGTTTGTGCCATTGGAGGAGTCAGCGCGTAAGAAGCATCTGGCAGTACAGCTGCATCCAGTCCCTGCTGACATCCTGAGATCCATCTGCCCAGGCTCATTCCTCCCTTCATATGGTGCTTGACATATCTGGTACCCCACTGCCAGACAACCTCAGCAAATACTTCTCTCTCAAGGGAGGCTGCGTGACTCTTTCAGTGTCTTCATCTCATGTTGATCTCACTGCTAACCTGAGGGAAGACTATACAGTCTCTTTTCAAACTGCTTATGGCTCTCTGGAAGGAATCTTCTGAAGAGCCTTGATCTGAGCAAGATGGAAGGCCTGATCTGGGTGCAAAGATCAAAATGAGCCTTCTCCAGCTCAACGACCCTGGGTTTTCATTTTTACAAAGGATACGAAAACTAAGATGGTAAATGAGATAAATGTTGATGAGTAGAAGTGACAGATACGTTCCTCAAGGCTTTGCAAGAAAGGAGCAAGGAAGTGCTCACGGCCCCTTGGCCAGCTTCAAAGTTACTCAATTGGTTGAAAGTAATTTATAATTTTTTTTTTTGTTGTTATTCTACAGCACTTTGCATTATACAATATTGTAAAGACCCCTCTGGTAGATCCTTTCAAAGCAACTCAGTAACTCAGTGCTTAGCAGGGATACTTTAAATTTCTTGTTTAAGTTCTGAGAAATACAAGATCATTTCTAAATCTGAGTTGGCAATGATGACCCCCAAACTAGTGTTGGAACAAAGAGAATAATAGCTTTGTGGAAGCTACTCTACCAGTCTATACTGTAAGGAATGATGAATATATGACAGGAATGAGGCCTACTTTTATCCTTTATAAATGTGCAGCGTAATGAAAACTTCCGTTCTGTGTTTATATTATTTTTAATATGTTTTATGCCTATGGATATCTCCTGTGCTGCAGCAATGATTCGTGTTCTTAAATGCCCTTGCTCACAGGAAGCATTTTTTCTTTCTTCAATTTGTATATTCTACATGAAGATGTACAAAACAGAAGTTATCTTCTTCTGTATGTAGGAATTCATTTATTACAAGACACCTCTTCTATGTATAAGAGCATAATATAATGTAGAAGAAACACTTAACCCCATGAGTTTGAGGGAGCAAAGTAGATTGTCTCAGAGATGTTGCTTCTCTATCAACACATAAGACTGACATAGTCCTCTCTCAGCACTGAGTATACAAAAAGTTGAATGATGCATGTGAAGAGTCTCTTAAGTGTTTATTTTGTTCTTTTCAGACGTCTTTCAGGTATTACAGAGGAGTGGCCTAGAAGAGAAAAGGTATGGATGGAGCAATGTTGTTGCAGTGCTGAACTCCCCTTGGCATGCCATTTCCATCCCAAATGTCCCTGGAGATCTAGACTTTGTGGTTCTCTAAACCCTAACCCTAATTATAATGGAGGAGTGGGGCTCAGGATGACATCCACAGCACCATAGGCGGTGGCACTGAGAAAAGTGTGGAGGGATTAACATTGTTGCAGTGCTGTAGTCCCCTTGGTAGGCCATTTCCATCCCAAGTGTCCCTTGAACTCTAGGCTTTGTGGTTCTCTGAACCCTAACCACACCCCTTATGGCAGCTTGAGGCTGAGCTCCCTCATTATTACCTTCATTATGGTATAAATTTCCTAATGCAGAAGGTAAAACTAATTGATATGGAAACATTTCAAAACCATTTCCCTTGTTAGAATCTTAAGTCTAATATTTCTTAGGCGAATTTAACAAATTTCAGCATCAGTCTTTGGAAGACGTCATATGTATTACAAATAATTCCTATTTTGAGGTAGCCCTTAACCTAAAGGAGGTAATTATCAATCTGCAACATTGCAAAAGAGAAGGTACTTTTGACCAAACTATATCACCCACCATCAATGCAACTTTTTAGCTATTGAAAACAGCAGATGACTCTTTTATGAGAAAAAAATTCAGACCTACTGTCATGAATAACATAATCATGTTTATAATTTGTCTGATTTTAACACGAACCTTTAAGCCCTCACATGTAAGTGCAAAGACCGTCAAATGGCATTCAGAAGGAGAGAGCAGGTTTTAAAGGGCTGGTCTTCAAAATAAATATATATATATAGTGCACTGGGAAAAAAATCCCAACATTTATTGCCCAACTTCAAATGAATTTGTGGCTTTGGTAGTGATCTGAATAAGCCACTCTACTCTCTTCTCTGTTCAGCACAAAAAGGTGTAGTATTGCCCGAGAAGAGGAGCTCAAGAATGGCTATGATTAATGAACAAACACAAATAGGGTTGTCTGCCTTTTGAGTCTGCCTTTTAACAGTCATGTGCTCATTAGGGCAGTGAGAACAGATGACAGCATTGTTAAAACAGAATCACAGAATAGTCATGGTTGAAAAGGACCTCTGAGATCTGAGTCCAACTGTCATCACAAAAAAACACAACAAAAAACCAAACCAAACCACACAAAACCCCAAGAAAACCCTCCACATCAAAATCCCCAAACAAGAAAACTCATCACACAACATACCACCCAACCCCCCCCCCCAACAAAACCCCAAACAAACACAAACAACACACACACTCCACCAAATAGCACCTTAGCTCATCTTTTCAAATGAGAAGCTGAAGGAAACCATCAGAAGGCAAGCAAGCAAATAAGGACATAAAACTTGACTTTCACTGTGTGGGCTGCTCTGAAGGATCTTCAGGCAGGAAAGACTAAACAAAGCTGCCCTGACTTCAGAATTTGTTGCCTTTCCCAAACCAGAGCAAGTCTTACTGTATTACACACTAACAGCTACTTGAGGCCTCTTCAGCTTCAGCCATGTGAGAGCAGGGAAGACAGCCCAGCCTTCCCTTGTAAAAAGATAATTTCTACAGCTTTCCTAGCAAAAGCAGTAGGCATGAGCCTGGGCACCCTCTGACTGGAAAGCAGTCCCACAGACCATAAAGGAAACAACTATGCAGAAATGAGTTTCAAAAGGACAACAAAAGACAATTTTTCTGGCACCTCCCTGAGAACCTAATAAATAAAAGTAAAAAGCCTGAACATCTCAGCTTCTACTTATTTGTGATAACAAATCAGGCACTAGTGATGGTAGGAGTCTTGCCCTGTAGGTTAAGCTCTGCTCTGTTCTTTTTTGTAGCCTGTCCAAAGCAAGCTAGGACTGCAGTTCTACTCTAAACACAAGAAGCTCCCCACTGAGCAGGGGTGATGCTTTAGGAGTGCCGACTCAGCAAAAGGGCTCCCCTGCCATTTCCCTCCCTGTCCCTCCTCTCTGCTGATAGTACCACAGGAGAAGATGTCTCTAGAGAAATGGGGACATTGCCAGTACTAGCACATTTACACTTAACTCAATAACAGACACCCAAAGCTACTCAAGCTTGGTGTAATGTGACCTTTTTTAACATGAAGGTATAAGCAATCAGCCTGATTTATGCTTTTTGTAGTTCCCCCACACTCCATTTATTCCTTACTTAAATAAATGAAACATTGATCCAATGAGAAGCTCCTTAATCTCAGACACCTTTATCTCCTCCTGGCCACTTTTTTGTCCTATGAAAAACAGGAAGTTGAGGCAGTTGTGATATCAGAATTAGCTTCTCTTGCATCCTCTTCTTGAAAAACATGGCAAGATGCGAGGTGACTGGAAGAACTGGTCATTTCCCTTCTGGTTTCTTTCACTCTTATTCCTGGAGAGACTGCAACAGGACAATGACACCAGTTTCTCACCAAACTCCTGTTTATCACCTCCTGTGGTTCCTCTCTTTAAAATTCCTACAGTCTCTTTGTGAAATGGCAAACTCCCAAAAATCGACATGCTGCCTTTTCCAAGGTTCGGGAAAATGAAGCTCTTTGTAGCTCACATTTGTAACTTACCTGAACAAACACCTTTTAGGGAGAATCTGGGCAGGGCATGAACAGTGCAGCAGGGCTGTCTGCTTTTATTTGCTTTTTCAGTGATTCAGAATAAGACAACAGAATCGAGCCTACTGTTTGACGAGTATTTATTTATGACTGTATTTGTCCGTGGTTTTAACATGCAAAACCAGTATAACAATTATAGAAGTTAGAAAAAAAAATAGTCATGCAGAATGAGGCTTCTACTTGAACTATCCTCTACAATCACTAGTTAGTTGATTTGTCCCAATATTTATAGTTCATCATTACAACTGCCAAAACTGGCAACCACCAGGATTGTTGTCTTAATTAAGGACAGTAAACAGATTGTCCGTTTTTTTCTTTTAATGAAAAAATCTAAAATGTAATATTTCACAGTTTAACATGTTTATTCATTTAAACGAGCTAAAAAATAGTGGTGTGACATCTGCTTGAGAGACACTGGTACCTAACATTTTGGCTGTCTTTCCACCAATTTGGTAGTGATTGAGGGGGCATAAAAGAAAGAGTAGAGGATTCTGTCAATTAAATGCACTCATGAATTACAAAAAATAATTTTCCACTCTTGGAAAAGTGTAGAAATACATCTACAAAAGAATGTATTACAGCAAACTAAGAGGATGATGGGGAAAACTGTTGCAAAATATCTCTGTCGGCTCTTCCAGGGAAAAATATTGTAAGCATAAGATCACAATCTTTGCCAGTTTATTCATCTCATGGCTTCATTTTCCCAAAGTGCCGGCATAATCCACTACAGAATCTCTTAAGAAGCAGTTCCAACATCACATTTCTGCCGTCTTATTGATGTGCCATATTGTTATTTTCTTAGTCATAAGCATCACTAATTATTATGCTACTGTAAGTAAAACTTGAAATGCAAACAAGATCTGTAGTACCCTGTCAGTTGGCACTCTACCTTGCCTAGTCTGCATTTCAAGTGCAGTCCTTTACTGAGAATTGTCCTGAATGCATTTGACTTTCACCAACTGGTTCAGTTGTGCCTTATAGGCACAGTTCCCTATTAGAGCCAAATTAAACATCACTCTACTAGGAACAGTTAACAACATTTTCCTCCCTTTAAAGGGCAGTATTCAAAACTTGGCCCAAAGTCAGCAGATAAGCCTCTTCCATGGCAGCAATTATCATGGAAAAGGGATGAGCAGTTTTGTATGGTTTTAACTGTGCCTTCATTTAGAGTGGTTGTTTAAAAACTGTTTGTTTTCAAACACAGCTTCTTAGGTCAACTACCCAAAATGACACCTAAGCAAGCAGATGAGTTTGCTCATGTTGTGTATGTTTGCAGTTACATGTTGCAGCATAATCTCAGAGTCTACATGTTGCCCCTGCTACAGCTGCTCTGATGCATCGAAGGAGCTATGACAGATCCCAAATCACATGTCTATGTCATACACAACACTGAACTTTATATAAAGCATTCCTCCAGAAAAGTTTAAATACATCTCCAGGGTCTATTAGGGAAATGCTTAACATGTCTTCTAAGCTTCTAATAAAATATATTTATGGACTCTAGAAAGTAGAGTTAAAGCCTTTCCTTGGCAATGTTCACCAGCAGCACTAGTAAAACTACCATATTGCGGCTTCTGTCCTGAGACAGTCTACACTGGTTCTGCTTTTGTAGGATCAAAGGGAAAAGGAAAACTGCTAAGGGAAGATTTACTGAGCAAAATCACTGCTGGAAGACTTCTGTGCCTTCCTAGCCTGAGACCTCCAGGTGGGACATATGCTTCCACTCACAGCACAAGGACCTAGTACAGGCATTTCCTCCACAACCTTTGCTAGAAAGAAGTTCAGTTTACTCCACAAACAGAGAGCAACAACAGTACTGATGTCTACCCCTTGCCCAGAGGTGAATATCCTTGAAAAAAACCACCCTGTTAAGCCATGGCTGCTGTGTAAACGGCTTGATCAGCAATCTTTCTTGGAAACAAGTTTATAAAATATTATAAAGTCAATCTGTGCGAACCTGATGGGAGCCACACAGAACAACTTTGTTGTCAGAAGGAGATTAGCTCTACTGGTATTGGGTAGGATGCCAAGGGAAGTTATCTTTATTGTCTTTTAAGTATTCATAGGCTATGCTTATTTTTAATATAAGCTTAGAGGTTAGAACTGCTTAGAATAACCTAGGTATTTTAAAACTGGTGAGTATCACTGCTCACATTTGAACACTGTTCTAATTGCTTTAATGTCCTTTCAAATGTATATACGATTCCATGTGACACACCCAACATTAATAAAAGCACAAAAATAGGAAAAATACATTTATTATTAAAATAAACACTGAGAAACTCATACAAAGACAGGTGGTCCAAAACCCAAGAGGCATATTTCAATCTCAGATACAATTAAGGGCAAAATAAACCATGATTTGCAAGATTAAAATCAGCCTCTACTATAAAATACCAAGCATGGACAACGTAGCATTCTGGAAAGCTGAAGTAACTTGAGGTCAGATTCTGATTTTCCCTTGGAGTAAGTCAGTTGTAATTTCAGTGAACTCAGGAGAATCATAAATTAGTAAACTCAGAATCAAGCTTCATTGCTAATATTGTTGTGCTTGAGCCTTTTAGAAAACGAACAATGAATAATTTGATGCAAAGTGGGAGCTTTTAGGTTTACAAAACTATTGAGATATTTACAGAAATTATTGTACTGATGAAAGTGTATTTGTTGCAATATTTGCCATGTGCTTCTATGTAGACTGAACATAAATCTATCCAGATTACCTGAACAAAAGGGAATTTTCTTGTTACATGAGAGTAACTTCCAAGTGAATGAAAAAGCCTAAACCTAAACAAAGCCAACAGACAAACTGCAAACTATGGCACTTGTGGGAAATATGGATTGATATGCCACAAATCAGGGAAACTGCTTCAGTCACACATATACACACTTCAGATTTTGTCTGTGAGTCATAAAGATAGGAAATGCAATCTTCCTATTCTAGGAACTTCATGTTCATAAATTTGACAGTATGAATAGCTTGCTTTTTAATGTAGCAGATTCAGAAAGCCAGTTACAAGACAACCTGCATGAAGGGGATAACTACACATCACTCAGAGAGCTGCATGCAGACATTAAGAATGCAGTTTTATGTAACAGGAAAATTGTTCATGCAAAGTAAGAGGAAAGTTTTGCAGCTTCTGTGACATATGGTGTGGCACCGGCAAAGTGCCATATCCAAGGAGACAGTTTTTGATATGCTCTTCCCTCCACCCAAAGCCAGGCCATGTGTCAGGTACTGTTTCACCGCAAATGCAACATGTTGCTAAGCATTTGGTCATGCGTGCAAGTAGTAGTGGACTACAGGTCACATGAATGCATAAAAGTTAGGGTTTTGTGTCTGTAACAGTCATTGCTAGAAAATGAGAAATATTTGCACATATATGTTTATGCTGTTCTTTCATATTCTTGGAAGACTCTTGTATTCTGAATTTCTAAAGAAATTATTTTGCATTGTATAAAGTGAATGAAAAGTATGACAGGTAAGAAGTGGATCCTTAAAGAATCAGTTTATATGGTCATAATTACTGTATGGTTTAAGAATTAACTGAATTGATTGAAGTTCCTTAACTGGTGATAATGGGACTATGTCAACTTAAAAGAAATACATTTTCCATTATAATGTTTGCTGTAATTTGTATCCCTTTGTCCTCAAATTCACTATAAGACAACTTAGTCAGGCATTTCTGGAACAAGTCAGTTGCAACTAAACATTCATCCCTGAAATTGGTATCAAAGATAAAGCCAAGCTAGTTTGCTAACAGAATTCCAGAATTATAATAACTTTTCTGGAAGTCAATCCTCCTAACTCCCTTGCCCCATTCAGCACCAGTGGCTCTAGGCTTTTCTTGGTATCAAAGTGAATCCGAACTACAGAGAGACCAAATTTTTAAAAGGATCAAAACTGAACCTTTACAGCCACAAGCTCAGTTATATGCCAAAGCTAAAGCAGAACAGCATAAAGCCAGACTTTTACAGCTCCCTGCAGCTGCTTTGACATACCGACTTCTTCAAGTTGTTTGTGGTTATCAAAGGGATCAGAAATGTTATCTACAGAACGTATTCTGAAAGATACTTTGCAAGAACTGAAGGATGTCATGGAGCCAAGACTTTCCCAATTATTAGTATGCAAGGGAAAAAAAAAAAAAAAAAAAAGGTTTCCTAATACTTACAACTTCTTACATTAGTTCGGTGATTTAAATGATTGTGTAGCTGGAAAGCAATTCTTTTTTACAACATCCCCTAACAGGTAGAGCAAGATGATAGCACAGCCAGCAGGAAGAGTATAATTAAAACATTATTTTGACTTCATACTAATAATAGAGCAATATATTAATTAAAACCAACATCAACTGAACTTTCTATTTACACTAGTTCAGACAGCACAGGAGGCAAAGAACTGTGTTTCAAAGGCATATGTGAATGTTAGAACTTCTGTCATCCAGGTGCCATTTCTGACAGAACACATGTGTGCTGAACAGTTGGCAAAAGAATGAAAAAGATTACTGCAGATATATGGGCACACAGAATCTAGGATGACATAAAATTAAGTCCATATAGGAGGTGACAGACTGCCTGCTTCTAAAAAGATTTTTCCCTACAATTTCTTCCCTCTTTGTGTGCGTGTGTGTGCACACATGCACAAGAAAGATAAAAAGAGAAAGGATGAGGGTTTTTTTTTTTGATAAAATGTAAATACAAATCAAGAAAATACTTTTATTTCATATTTCTGCTTTCTTTGGGGAAAGGAAAAGGAAACTAATTTGGCTATTAGGAAGCTTTGATTCCTAAATTTAATCAAGGCAGGCTCTCCTCCTGCGAAGTCAGCATCAATATCCATTATAATAATAGTACCTGTCTTTTGATATCAAATTTCTCTGCCTGAGGAAAAAAATAATGTAAACAATAAACTACTGCTGCTCCTAGCCTTGGTGTTAACCAACTATACTTGCAATGCTTCAGTGTTCTCTTATTTTGGAGACCTGGAATGTAAAAGTGACTGACATATTGCAAAACTTTCTTATGAATTTGGACTGCAAGAAATGGCACAATTTACTGTCTCACAGTGAGGGACAGTGTGTTCCTATGTAGTCTTGTTGAAGAAATCGTGATGATAGATTCATTGCATCTGCTAGTTTTCATCTGGATCCAGATCAAGGTCAACTTCATTGGAAATGTTAAGATAAAAGAAAGCATAAAAAGCCAACAAAAATACCAGTATAGCTGCAAAGACAAGGGCAACTTCCTGTAGAAAAATATAAAACAAAATCTGTTAGAAATAGCACCATATTTACAGATAAATATTATTTCCATTGTATAAAGCACATCAAAATAACATCAGTGGTTTATAATTGCATAAGGCACTGATACTTTAATGATTTCTTGTTGATGATTACCATTTCAGGATGTTGTAAAATCCATTCACTTAGTAAAGACTTCGGTAAGTTCGACATACTGCCAGAAATTGGATATTTGGCTTAAAGATCTTTGGTCTGACCTAGAAATAGGAGCTCCATGTCCTCTTATTACGGTATTCATTCTTTTTAAAAAGAAAAGACAGAATTCATAAACCACAGTTTTGAACACAAATTTAAGTTATGAATTTACACTGTGAATTTTGATGTTTTCTAGCAATATGTTACTGCTTTTTGCCAACAAATTTGTAATTTTTTAATGAAGCAAACACAGTATGGTGGAAGTCAATGAAAATTGCTACCTCTACCTCCCAACTTCCTGGCATGCATTACAATATGGAGCTACAAAATCCTTCAGAATTGGATGAAACTTTTCTTCCTTTCCTTGTGCAATAAGGCAAAAAGCACAATTTGCTGTCACATTTGCCTTTCTTCCCATAAAATATTGCAACTTGCTGCATCTTCCTTAATTAACATAAAAGAGTGTTCCAATGTATACTTGATTTACAGCAGCTTTCAGAAGCAGAAAAATGTTTTTGTACTACACATCATACTCATGGGACTGCTTATCATCATATTCTGTCTTAAAGCTGGACTTTGTTAAGCTCCAACTTAACAGAGATCTAAGATACAATAATACAATCGCCCACTTTATAACACTACTTCTTTCAAAGTCAGTATTTCACATTTTTAAGTTTTCATAAAGCATAGCACACTCCCTATAGTATTGACTCTCATTTTGGTAGACAATGAAAGAAAAAACACAATTTTAAGAACTATCCTTATGTTTCTTCAGCTTACAGAAAGTGCCACTTCCACAGCTAACATGCACTGCTTCATTCCTTATCAAGATGTATTTTTACAATCACACACTGGGGTGCTCAGAAGGAACAAGTCAGTTTGCAACCCTCCAAAACTATCTTACCTCTACAAAAAGAAGCAACCACCAACCCTCAAAATCTCACCTTCACATTAACCTATAAACCATCTGCATCAGAACAATCCACCTGCATACTTAAAAGGAGAGGAGAAAAATAGTTCAGTGAATTTATAACAACTAATCTGAATTGATACAGAAGGCACTACATTAAAACTACGCTGCCAGCAGGACTGAAAGTAGATGCCTACACCTCACCTAGACAATGAGACACACTTTCAGTAGAAGGAGAGAATCTGGCTCTCTTTGGTGTAAGATGCATTGTGGCCTCTAAAAGAGTTCAGGTGAATTCTCCCTAAAAATGCCTATTTCTTCCCTTGGACTAGAAGAGAAGTAGAGATGATAGCTCAGGTGTAGAGCCCTACATGGTAGCTGTCAGCTCTAGATTTGTGGTGGCTTTGTGACTGACTTTGTTCACTGCCATGAAAGAGTTAAAACTGTATTAACTTCAGGTTTTAAAGTCTAGCCCATAACCTGGCATTCTTCTATAGAACAGCATTTCATTTGCATTTACATGAATGCATTATATAGTTTATCAGAATGTTGGATCAATAATTCAACATATGCCATCTAATAAACTTTGAAATACTACTGCCTACTTGGCGTATGCTCTAAAGGAGTCTTTGTTCTATAGAAACCTTTACTTTACATTTTATATAAATGATTAATTGAGATATACTTTACATTTATTTTAACACATTAAAATTGCTCCTCTAAATTTGCTGAGGCTGTTTGCTACACATTTGAACTACATTTCCCTCTTAGAATTATACCTCATGTGAGCTTCATCTTTCTGATTTCATATGATTTGATTAAAAAAAAAAAAAAAAGTACATCTAATTCACTAATATATTAAAGGAAAGTGATTTCTGCTTTGTTGCAGTTGCAACACGTCAGTATCTCACAAAAGGGCATGGCAGCATCAGACAGGTTTCATTTATTTCCTTGTATCCACAGCTGTGCTCCCAGACCCATCTGGTCACACAGCTACTAATCTTAAGAGGATGTAATAAACAAGTGACATACAACTGCAAGCTCCATCTGCTCAGGAGAGTGGACAACAAAACCGTACAATGCAGGCACCATTCACACTTGACACTGAGAGCAAATTAATTCCAGTATTAAAAAGTTTTTTCCCTTGTTTGGATGCCATGCTCGCCACGCTTTCTGCTTTACAATACATTCACCTTTCCTCTCCCATCTCCCCAGTGTCTCCTGTGGAACGCTGTGGTAGCAGCAGCAAGATTTTGGGGAATGTTTGCATTAAAGACTTGTTTTCTAGGAAGTGGAACTGGGAAAGTCTTGATTTTTATTCTCAGGCTGCCCACTAACTGCTTTGATGGGAGTAGTTCTTTGATTCCTTTGCCTGTTTTACAGAGAACAACACTGAGGTAACGCTACTACCTTCCTTGTACAGGCATTAGGAACTGGGTTGCTGGATCAGTATTTACTAGCCCTGGGAATAGAAAGCCTTACTGAAATTCAAGATTTGAAAATTATGCAAGAACCTTAATTTTGAGTTACTGAAGAAGGCAGACTAACAAAAACCTAAAATAAACAGCCTAACAAAGGACACCTGGCTCTCAGAGAGGGATATGCAGTCTCTTGGGAATTGCATTCAGTTTATGAACTTTTATAAACATAAATTTTGCAATGTTAATAGCAAATGAGATGCTATACCACTATGCTGTCTTTGTGACAATGGTATATATTGTCATTTTAATTTGTTTTATACTTACCAGGCTTTGCTATTTGTATTTTAAGCCATGCATAGAAATGAAATGTTAAAATACTCCCCGCTCAGCATATATAGCTCCCTTTCACTTTGTACTCCATGGATCATCCCCATCATCCCTCTGCAAAATGCATTTACTCAGAGGATTCCACCATGAATAACTAACTAATATAGAAAAAGTTCTATAGAAATAAACTTGAAATTGTAACAGGGCATTTCTCTTTTTTAATTTTGTAACATGGTACCGAACACTAGGAAGCAACATTCCTGCTCTCAAATCCCAAAGTACAGTCAAAGAAGCCTTTAAAAGGAACAGAGTTTCTATTATATTCTCTTACATTTAGAATAATGTCTGCAGAACCCTCATGATGTCAGCTTAGTTAAGTTTTTCAGAAACTCTTCCATAAAGGAAACACATGCAATTGCAGCATAACATAGATTTAATTCTCCTATCATTTTTTGTCAAATTTATGTCTCTCATAACAAAATAATTGGATAATGTCCTTAGATTCACCCTCATGGAGCAAGTTGCAACATTGGAATCTAAGCAAAATTAATCAGGAGATGAAAAAATAGGAGACTAGGTGAAGAAAAAAATGTTGGCTATAGCAACACAAATCTGGACACTGTGTATGGCAGCATCGTATCCTACACATATAGAGAAATACCACATTGTCAGGAAATTCTGGGTTTTTTATGTATTTGTTATTGTCTTTCAAGGAGAATTGTACTTTTTTCATCTGAAACCAGCTTAAAAGTAGGTAAAAGAGTACCACAAATTGCTGTCCTTGAAATGCTAAACTATTGCTAGTTTCTGAACAGAGGTGAAAAGAAAATCATGCTGATCAAGGCTACCTGTAGAAATAAGACAAACATATATGGACTTGACAACAAACTTTTTAATCCCATATGATTTCTAACTGAAAGACTTCATTTGAACATTCACTGTGACCATATTTAGAGTTTCAACAAAAAAAAAAATTCAAAATGGATGTTTACTTCCTTAACACAGGTCATCCTACAACTAATACAAGACAACAAAATAAATGACTAACTAACCAGTAATTTTTTATGTTATAAACTTGTTATTTCTAAAATTCTCGGATGGAACAAAGACCATTATCATCTCAAATAATGAGAACAAACTACTCAAGAACAAGGTAGAGAGCAATCTAAAAGGCCTGGCTATATGATAAAAAAGCAACAGGATTACACAATCATAGAATCGTGGAATGGTCTGGGTTGGGAGGCGCATTAAGGATTATCTAGTTCCAATCCACCTGCCACACCTTCTGTGAGACCAAGATTAATCTGAATATAGCTAAATGCAAGATAATATACACAGGCATCAAAGATGTAAACAGTACTTACAAAGTGCAGGACACTGCCTTGAAAAACTGCGTCTAAAAAGGGCTTTGCATTTAAGGGGTAACCACTCCCTCAATGTGATCTCTGGATGTAAAAGACAAGGGAATTTCCAGTAGGGAGATGACTGGTATTTATTTTATCACAGAGAAGAATAAGAGGTGTTTTGGTTAGAGCATGTAACCATGTATGTCATACAACTGTATTTAAGTAAGGTGCTTCACAGTGTGGGCTTCTTCTATCTTGTTTACAAGAGCCTCCTAAAGTCCAGCTGTGGTTAGATAGGCTGTCTTGAAATAAGATGCCAGTTCCTAGGAGCAAAAATGACTGAACATTCTAGTTACCTCTTGGGTAAAATATGAACTTTCATAGCTGTGAGTTTTTTATAGTCAGATCTCTCTCTAAAAAGGAACATTCTTATGTAGCTATTGGAAAGAATACTTCAATTTGGGCTTGTGTGAAAAGGACAACCTAGCTGCCAGCCTTGGAGTTGGGAAACAGCTCTCCAGACTGCTCCTCTCCTTCAGGGACATGGAAAGACTGGGATTAATTACATTGTCGGTGCTGTATTGAAAATCCCTAAAGTATCCGATTGTTAAAAGTAATGACACGTGCTTCAGCACATCAGACTTTTCTATACAGGACCAGAAGACGCTTCCTTTTTTTTCAGGAAATTTTCCTCCAATTATATTGTTTTCATTTCCGGATTTGAGGGTTTATTGCTGTCAACTATCATTTGAAGTGTTAGAGATTGGTTGTAAGTAGAGACCAAAGCCTAGAAAGACAGACTACTGCTCCGAGATGGTACAGAAAATCCTCCTAAGCTCTTGCCTGGTGCATCTTGTTCACATGCTCAAAGCCACCACGATTACTGTACTTATGTGTACAGGTCGGGCTGGGGTCAGATGGGAGCAATTTGATTTTGTTTTTCTCTTTGCATGGTTTTTTTTCCACTCCCTTCCATTGCAAGGTCAGGGATCAGTCTGGCTGCTGGGATCACTGGGAATATCACCCTTTGTGTACTGGTGGCACATTAAGCTGCCCTGCTCATGATGTGAGGCACATAAAATGGCTTGAAGACCCAGTATTTTGGCTGTTAAGTGATTGGACTTTCTATAAATAATTTGTATGAATTTTTATGTTCTGTAACATATAGAAGGCCAGATCAGATGATCTAATAGTCTCCTGTGGCCTTAATTTCTGCACAGCTATGAAACTATATTCCCAACTTATCTTGGCAAAGGTAGTTCACTAACTTAGCAGATTATGAACAGCATGAAATCAGAGAATATCCTTTGCCAAAATACACTAGGAATGTCTTGTTATCTATTCATACATAACTTGTTCCAGATGAGATAAATTCTTAATAGTGAGCTAGCTAGCTACACGATAGATTAAGTAGATATACAAAAGAATGACAGGCAGTAAGCTCTCACTTTTTTTCCTTAGTTCAATCAGTGTACTACATTGCTAATAATTCTCTATGGAGTAGTATTCTGCAGTTGATTATGTCTTTTCCAGTGGGTGTAAAACACTACTGTTCAGATTTGTGTCTGCCTTTCAACATGAGAGAAAACTGCATCATCTATCCTATGGTCCACAGATTCATTCTTGTGGCCCGTGAAAAAAATCTCTCCCTAAGAACGCCCATTACTTTTGGCCTCTGCATACCAAACCCCAGCTCTCTGGGGCTGAGCTTCCACATTCCTCAAAACATTTTCTGCTTGCCATGACAGTGCTGGCACCTCTTCCTCACCTTCTGATAGCAGTTAGCACTGACAGTGAAGATCTCTTGCTGTTCCACCTGGTAAGGACAAGCAGGTGGGCTTCCACCAGCATGAGCCCACTAAGTGGGGACAACAAAACAATCACACAGAGAAGGTTCAGGGGCTCCTTTTTTGGTACTGCTACAAATAATTTTGTCTTATCTAAACACCAGGAGACATACAGCATATTTCTTTCTCTCCAAGTTGTTTCTCAAGATGGGGTGTTGCTTTTTCAAGAGACACCATATATTTTGGCACCGTGTGCATTAGTGTCATATATACAAACTGAGTCAGAACAATAGCTCTGATACAATATTTAATTTTAAAACATGTTTAAAGAGCAAACATTACACTCTGAGTACTAGCATGGTCACCCTGCTTCAACTAACTTTTGATAGCTATTAGTGCTTAGCTGCTTCTCTGACATTATCAACGGAGATAAAATCTCTCGTTGGGGAAATTAAAAAGTACTAAATGGCAGTGTCTGAAAGAAACTTTGTTACTTTAAACCTTGCATTAAAATGACAACGCAATCAAAGTTTTACAAGGCAAGCTAATTAGTATGCCAGCAATGAAATGTGAGGGATCTCCAGGGGACTGGCTCTGAAAAGTTTTATGTTATTTATAGGGCCTTTTTTTTTAAACTGGATGCTGTCAGCTCTCATGGTGAAATACTCAACAGTGGAATTTCATTATCTTTATAGAAATTATGGACTAAAATCCCTTCAACGAATTTTCCAGCCCTCTTCTTTTTTTTTTTTTTTTTCCCCCCCTCTAAATAATACAAGTCTTATTTTAGAGCCACAAATATAAGCTCTTCAGGACACTAGTGCAGAACAACTCTAGAGGTACCAATTAGTACTAAAAATCCCATTGTTTTAAGTAGCAGTATGGTACTGACTGTGTTCTGTATTTCACAGATAAAAATGTTCATTCCTTTTACAATATTTTCATTAACTGTGACTTAGTTTTTTGTAAGAAAATGTTAATAAAGAAAACATTAATATGCTACATACTGCAGCATGTACTGAAACCTGGCAAACAAATAAAATACATGGTAAATACACATATGTATGTGTTTTCTCAAAGACTTACAAGAACTTTGGACATTTCTATTGAACCTGCTACCTACATTGCACTGTAGTTACACTATTTTTTTTCCCCTTGACACTGAAGTTTAGCAACTGTCACAGCACAGAATCAGGGTCTACATCACACAAAAAGACTAAAATCCCAGCCTTTGGAAAGTGAATCATGTCGCTTATCACCATCACAACACTTTCCTAATACAACGTGACAATTGAGACAGTGTCTTGCCAAAGGAAGACTCAGGCACACCCAAAAGCTCTGAATATTAGGAAACAATTAAAGCAGTGCATACTTAAGCCTCAAAATAGTTTCATAAATGTACAAAACCTGATCAGACCTCAACTCTGCTGACTCTTCTGACAGCCACAGACACAAGGAATGGTTTAACATTCTGCTCTCACAGTAAGCAGTAGACTTCAAGAAATTCTTCTGGCAAAATGTATCCAGAAGGGAACAGAGAGGTATCTGGGATAGGCATGGAGGGTGAACATAAGAAGATTGCTCTTGGACAGCTAGAGGTACTTAACAAAAGGCTGAGCAAAACAAGCCCTGTCTGAGGGTGGGGAGATGTTGTGGAGGTCTCACAAAAGGAATACTAAGCAACCTCTCCTGGGGTAGGGAGGGCAATTCCTTTGCAGATGCTCCAGGCACATCTACTGCCCATGTTGAAGCTCTGCTGAACTGGAGGGATAGAGCAGGGTGAAGAGTTGTCACTGCGAGATGGGAAGATGTGCAAGGTTATCCCGAGGCATTAAATATGCCTCACATACATGCTGAGCACTGCAGGGTCTGTCAGTAGAAGTGCAGAATTTTATTCTACAGGGATTGCCCATAAACTGAGGGAAGCATTGTAACATTTAGTAGGCCTGAGGTTGTTGGTGTTAAGTAGGCTCAGGAAGAAGGATGCAGACAAAGGCTCCGCTTTCCTTCCCACACAAGCACATCACCAGAGGGAAAGTTGCCCAATTTACCTTCCCTTTTACTTCAGCTCTGTCAGTTTTTCTCAGCAATTAGGAAGGAAAGCAAATGACTGTGATCTGTTTGGGGATGATTCAGAGTCGTATTTTTTGGCCCTGGTGTACAAAAAATGTTACATGCCAAAGACAATATTGTAAAGAATGCCTTTTTTTTAAAAAGGCAGAGGCAGAATTGCAATGCCTGAGACAATGCACACTGCAACTATCAGAACCCCAGAAATGCAACATCCCAAAACCTAGAGAGCACATGTGCACCTTGACAGCAAAACTCATTCTTACTTAGAACTCGGTGTTCTGCTATAACATATTTGTACAAAATAAACTGTTATTGATTTCTTTACTCATTAATACTTGATTCTACACTATACATATGCTTACATATATGATTTCTGTTCTCCCTCATTTTAAGTAAGAATTATTTAAGAAAATAAGGAAATAAAACAGGTTTTGAAAGACTAAGGTTCACATTTTTCTCACTTGTGAAAGACATGCAAAAAAACTTGCACATTTTAAAGGAACTGTGTTGTACAGTAAAAGTCTCCAAGTAGAACATCTTTTAAAAGGTCATGTCATTGAAAGTAAAATGAAAAGTAAAATTTTATAAGGAGGGAAGGAAAAAACATTGAACTCAAAAGGTTAATAATCTATCCTTTAAACAAAAAAAGGCAATCTACTTTTTCTCATTAAAACCTGACACACAGCACTAACTGAGGAGATTATGTTGTGAAAACATACTGCATTGCACGGTAATGCTTGATCGAGATCAGCAATCAGGAGCAAAAAGAAAGCACTGTTTCGTGATTATAATAGCAAATTCTGGAAGACAACCAAATACATCATCTGGCAGCTCAACAGCTGTTACAGCTTGGTAGTAATACCTTGGCATTTGCTATAAGCTATAACTTGAAAAAATTGATTTCTCATCTGCCAGAAACAAGAAAACGTTCTCCTTTTAACATTTCTGAAGTTTCTTTCACTAGAATACTCAGATATTTGATCTACATTTTAATTTTGCTGGGTTTTTACCCTTGCTGCTAAGCTAAATTTATATACATTTGATCCAAAAACTAAGCTGTGGGAAAAATACAACTTAAATAAATGATATGCATTAAGATAAAACCCATTTTGATGACACACTGGGGAGTACACAGCAGAAAATATTCCTGATTGTCTTCCTTGCTCATATTCACAGCCATGGTGAACTAGTCATTATTGTACTTCATACCTGCCTGAAAAAGGGACATTTCCAAAATACAGTTCAGTACCTTTCCATATACTTTGCTGTTAGTTAAACCTTCTTTTTCCATGTTCGAGGCAGTACACAAGGATGTAGACTGAGGTAATAGTGCTGAGAATTTACAATACTTAACAAACTCAGTCTTTAAATTACTCCTGGGCATGGGATAGGAAGAGGAAGAAGGAAGATGTATATTATAATTTTTATAATTATATTCAATCGTTAAAGCATTTGTTCTGTGTGCAGAGAGGCTCCCTGAAAAGATCAATTTTCTAAGCATACAGTATTTTATTGACCTTAAAGTAAGTATGCATCATAACAAGGATATGGACTACTTAAAATCTTTTAGCATTTAAACTATTCTAGCTATTTTAGCATTAAGTAAAAGCAATCCATCATAAATATTTTAGATTCTGGTATTCCACTTAGATTTTCAAGTATCATAAACAATATCTCTCAGAAATCAATATTCACACAGTACATCTTTGGGGAAATGAAACAACATATACACAAAGGTGGTATAAGCTCTCAAATAGATCTCTACCTTAACGCCTAGTGCAGTTTTCTTGGCCTCTGCTTTTAATCTTGTAGCTCTTAACATAGGCCTGGTTTTCTTATAATCTTGTTTTCCTAAAGTAGAAAAGCACATTTAATGAAAACAATGCAAAAAAGAAGATAAAGAATGTCAGCATTTATTTCAGTTTAAAAGATCTAACATTTTGAAAACATCCCACACTCCAGCACTTCAAGCAGGAGCTACTCTATAAGACAGAGGCCTGATCTGTGGAACAATGGCCATTAACACAATGACAGCAACAAACAAGAGGTGACAAACCAGCAAAGAACCTATTTCTCCACAAGGGCACCAAAATACAGGTATGGAAATCCATTCACTAGTACAATGCTTATTAAATTGCTGAGCAAGCATCAGACAGCAACAAAGTAGATTAAAGGTGGATGACATTTTCCCCTCACATTTCAATTAAAAAAATATTTCATTATAATTTTTGTTGGTTAGTCATCTTGTAATGCATATATAAATGTGTAATACAGGACATTATGGTGAATGTAAATGTTTCATCAGTCTGAACTGGAACATTGTTTGCAAGTATCAGAACTCAGAGACATGCAGGTCAGTCCCAAGTAAGCACTAATAAAACCACTGCTTCACACCACCTGCTTGTGGAAACATGTTACACAGAATCTTCCAGAAGACTCTTGGACTTTTAAAAAGTTATGGGGACTATCTCTTGCACCCCAAAAGAGCACAGCCAAGTGCTTGATTACTGTGAGTCCACATTAACTGAGTTCAGAGGAGGACATGCAAGTACTTACCAATGGTATAAATAATTTATCTCAATTTTATAATACAGCATAAAACACTTGCTATCTCTCAAGGATATTTTTGCTGTCTGAAGGGCCTCTTACAGCTGTACTATGTACTATTAACCATAGCTTCTTTAAATCAACAGAATCA
This sequence comes from Apus apus, assembly GCF_020740795.1. Taxonomy (NCBI): domain Eukaryota; kingdom Metazoa; phylum Chordata; class Aves; order Apodiformes; family Apodidae; genus Apus; species Apus apus. The sequence goes on from NC_067283.1 coordinate 132,053,834, forward strand.
CACAGAATCACAGAATCCTAGGGGTTGGAAGGGACCTCGAAACATCATCTAGTCCAACCCCCCTGCCAGAGCAGGGTCACCTGGAGTACATCACACAGGAAAACATCTAGGCATGTTTTGAATGTCTCCAGTGAAGGAGACTCCACAACCTCTCTGGGCAGCCTGTTCCAGTGCTCTGTCACTCTCACAGTAAAGAAGTTCTTCCTGATATTCACATGGAACCTCCTATGCTCCAGTTTGCATCCATTGCCCCTTGTCCTATCACTGGTCATCACTGAAAAAAGCTTGGCTCCATCGTCCTGACACTCACCCTTAACATATTTGTAAACATGGATGAGGTCACCTCTCAGTCTCCTTTTCTGCAAGCTAAAGAGACCCAGCTGCCTCAGCCTTTCCTCATAAGGGAGATGTTCCACCCCCTTAATCATCTTTGTGGCTCTGCGCTGGACTCTTTCAAGCAGTTCCCTGTCCTTCTTGAACTGTGGGGCCCAGAACTGGACACAATACTCCAGATGTGGCCTCACCAAGGCAGAATAGAGGGGGAGGAGAACCTCTCTTGACCTACTAACCACACCCTTTCTAATACACCCCAGGATGCCATTGGCCTTCTTGGCCACAAGGGCACATTGCTGGCTCATGGTCATCCTCCTGTCTACCAGGACCCCCAGGTCCCTTTCTCCTACACTGGTCTCCAGCAGGTCAGCCCCCAACCTGTACTGGTACATGGGGTTGTTCTTCCCCAGATGCAAAACTCTACACTTGCCCTTGTTGAATTTCATTAAGTTTCTCCCTGCCCAACTCTCCAGCCTGTCAAGGTCTCACTGAATGGCAGCACAGCCTTCTGGTGTGTCAGCCACTCCTCCCAGTTTAGTGTCATCAGCAAACTTGGTGCGGGTACATTCTGTACCCTCATCCAGGAGGCTGATGAAGACATTGAACAACACCGGTCCCAGTACCGACCCGTGAGGGACTCCACTAGTCACAGACCTCCAACTAGATTCTGTCCCATTGACCACAACTCTCTGACTTCTTCCCTTCAACCAGTTTATGATCCACCTCACTACCTGATCACCAAGCCCATACTTTATCAGTTTATCTACAAGGATGCTGTGGAAGACAGTGTCAAATGCAGAAAACAGAAGTCAGATACAGTTACAGTACAAAAGGAGGAGAAGGAAAAGACAGATCTATGAAGAAATTTCTCAGAGCCTCAGTACAACCACTCTGGATTTTCAACAAAAGTCCTTCTCATTTTCTCCCCCCTAATGCATACATGTCTTTTTGTCTTTTTTGCCTATTTCCAAAGCTGAGCTACAATGCTTAAAACAAAAATATTTGGCCATTTTTAAACACTAATTTTACCTAGTTTTACATTTAGATTTCACCATTGTTGCACTCAAATAATTTAACCTTTTCTCTAAAACTGTGTCAGTAGCTTTGTGCATGCAACACTCCCATTTGGTCAACCAGATGTGGTCTTCCATACATAACTAACAGTGCAAGCTTCTCATTTTACGGTCACCCTTAAAACTGTGATATTTTACTATACTGGTGAAATTCTGAAACATGAATTGGAAAGGAATTATTCTCCAGTGATATACTGTATTCTGTGATATACACCTTTGCTTTTGTCCATTCTTTCTATCACTCTGCTGATACTCAATACAGAGCTCCTCTCTAGCATATTGTGGATGCTGAACTCACATTATGAATTCGCTTTCATTATATAATCTCTCCTCAGCCTAGGGATTACATATTGTGAAGATGTCTGTATTATCACTTGGTCAGATATTATTCATAAAAGACCAGAAATAACTTCGAAAATACTCATTGGCAAGAGAAAACAACTGAAATGATGTTTATTGGGGGGGAAGGGACATTTATCCAAGGAACCTTCTTAAAGGATAGAGTGAAGAAAAGATAACAGAATAACTATTAATGTCTGATGCTCCACACAGGTGTAAATATTGCACAAGAAACCTAGTCTATCAAGTAGACCTATTGATAAGACCAAGTCTATTCCTAGAAAAGGGAAACCTTATTGGTGTTCTTTCCCTCAGTTTCAAGCACTCTGGCACAATGTATTCCAGTATTGTGGCTATGGCTAAGATTAGATTCTACTTATCTATAGAATACTTCCAGATTTGTATTAAATCTGATATGAACAACTAACCCATCCCTCCCCGATAACAAATAGACTATTTTAATAATTACTCTAGAGCTGGTAATTCTCCAAATCTATACATCTGCCATTAATTCACCACTCTCCTTGCTAAATGTGATAGCCAAAAAGAAAAAAAAAATAATAAAATGGTAGGGAAACTGTCTGAGTCCACCAAGTGCAAAAGTTTAAAAAGGGCATCTGTGGAGTCCTTTGTAATGAAAACCAGATTCAGCAAAAGTACTAAAAGAGTCTTAAAACACCTGAACTTTCTGAGGCCTTGGGAAAGACATCTGCACTATGGTACTATAAAGAACTATGAAATGCAAAGACCCTATCATGCAAATACTGATCATTACCACCTGGAAAACAAGCAGAAATTAATAATACAGGCTCCCTACATCTTTATGGATCTGCAAATACAACCAGTTGGAATATGTATACTCACACTCCCAATGTCTTTTAGCTTTATGTCACTTATCCTGCAAGCTTTTTTGTAAATTTATCTGTCAGAGTCATCAGCTTAAGCTGTTTCTCCTTCCCAGGAAATGAGTCAGTTAAAACAGACTCATCAGAGAAAGCCCCATTTGTCTACTTTACCCAATGTCTATTCTAGACAGACACTGAATTTTCCTGAGGAAGGCAAGAAGAAGGTGCCAAAATAATAGAATTGGAAAATTTCCAGACTAAATCTTACTTTTCTTATTAGTTAAGCAAAATCCTTTCCTGTTTTACTGGTCATTATTGTTATCAATCCTTCATCTCATCTCTTCTCTCAAACTGCAATACTGACTTTTCTTAACTTTTTTTTAATAACTACCCCAATTCTCATTTTTTAAAAAATAAATCTGCCATTTCATTCTTCACAACGTTTCCCAAGTCCATAATTTTCTTTCCATTTTTAAGGCCAAAAATCTAGTCCACAATAAGGCAACTTTTCTTACTCACTACAGCCATCATCTATCTGCCTGCTTGTCCTACCCCTTGCCAGTCCTGCCCAAGACCAGCTGCAATGATCATCCACCTTTCCATTTTAGTGCCTGAAGGTGGCTCTGCCTTTCAGAAGCTCTCCAGAGCCCACCTTCCATCCCACCACTTCTTTCCATCCTTCTTCACAGTTTTTCCATTCCTTTGGCAGCAAAGTGACCTCTAGCAGCTGAACTGAGTTGTGCCCTGTTTACAGATACTGCTTTGAAAACTTTCCACAAGCAGAAATGAAGACTATTCTACCAATTGTAGAATAAGAGAAGGGTGAAGATAAAGGTGAAATATAGATACTTTTTGAGCTATTAAAAACAGTTGTATAGTGAAAAATACCAAAATGTCTCCCTCAGAGCGGAGGTTAGGGATTTGTACAATATGCAACGTAAGTTTGTTTCTCTTCATGTAACCAGGATTAAAAATCTATGGATTTCACAATAATTTTTGTGATTTATCTCTACTTAAAAAGGACAATGAGATCCCATATATCTGCTATTAAATAATTTTAATAACAGATTAGAAATTACTGGATACTTGTATATTCAGTATTCTTTTTAACCAAACCTCCAATGACACTATGAGTAACGCAAAAAATTAAACTCAATAATACATATGAGCTAGACAAGTTCATTACATTCTGGGTGACTTTTTTTTTCAGTCTACAGAAATACTGTGACATTACTAGGTATGCATAACACTACTTCTGCATACATACCATGTGTACATGTAACTGAGAATGCAACGTGCTGAACACTGTATTTAAGAAAACTGACTACATTTAAAATTGGATTTAAAGATGCTGCCATTTAAGATAACAACCCAAACAAATCTAGAGAATAACTTTAGAGGGAAAAAAAATTAGATTCCCAACCCTTCTAGATTTTCACTCTTTCATTCCAACAATAGCTCATTACTGGAATTGAATAACAGACTAAAGACTGCCTCTCTGCTTTTCAATTCATCAGGCTTAAGCAGAAACAGAACTGCATCTTTGGCCTTTGTTGATGCTGCTGTCCAAGCTTATTATCATATGAATATCTAGTTATTGTTTTATAAATGTTCACATTTCAGGAGCTCCTTGCTTTCTTTTCTCTCGGTAGACTTTACAATATGCACCTTCATTATCATCATGTGGCAGCATTGCTCTTCGCCTGCATTTGCTACTTTAAAAATTAATGCACTGCTATTTTCTGAATACTGTCCTGTGTAAGCTGCTTATGAGTACATTATGCTATCAAGCAAGCACATGCAGAAAAGCTTCCTAAACTGTTATTCTTTCTATGAAAATACAGCTGGTTCTGCTTCAAAGGCACTTCTTTTCACCTGCAAATGGACTTGCTCCTACACTTATTCCTCAATTCATTGTCTTTTATTTGTGTCTGCAAATCTTTAATTGCCTTTAATTAGAAAAAAGAAAATTCAGTGCTTTAATCTTGCAAATACATTCAATCATAATTCTGTCTGGGATGAATACCAAGTTCTATTCACTGACTGATCTTTATAACAAAGGTATATAAATTTATTGTCCGTTTATATAGACCACACCAATTAAGCCACAATGGAAAAGCAAATAGATAAGAGTAAAAATATTTGAAATGAGAAATGTGCAATCTAAATTTAATTACTCAGAAAAATTATTTGAAGATGAGTTATTTACAGTATGCCAAAAAACCTGACAGTAAAATCTGCTAATCAACATTACAGATTTAAAATTCCTTTCAACACTTCCACTGTAATTTGTAACAACCAACAAACTGCTGTCCTGAATCTTTCTGTGCTGCTATTATCATAATAAAAACATTAGTAAGACTTTTTCTATACAGCAGTAATCCATTTAATGTGTTAAAGTATTGTTGAAGGTGTAATAAAACTACAACTACTGGGTAATTTTGAGTTACCAGTAGCAGTTTAACTAAAGTATGTTAATATATTTGATGCTGAAACCCATACTAAAACAAGTTCATAACTTGAAACTAGAGCCAGACTGTGTCAAGCTTTACTGTCAAACTGGAAGTGAGAAATCACACATCTAGGTAAGATGAAATCAATGTCCTTATGATTTCTGATCTAAATTAGCAAAGGTGCCAGGAATCCTGCACAAAACCCCGCAGAACAAACACAGAGGAAGAAACAGTCCTTTGGTCTTTTCAGGGTTTTCACAGTCTGACTTTGAGCATCCCCTCCTTCTCCCCATTGTCACAGGGAAACAGAACTGTTAGATCTCACTGATGGGGGAAGAGGTCCAAGATGGAGGAAGACTCAGTCACACTTTTCCCCACATCCTCTTTACATGCAAGACATAGAAGGTCACAGTCATTACACGTTTTTAGTTTTAGCTTACTGCTTGTTTAGCTCTTTCTTAACATCTCATAGAGAGACTTCTCCAAAGAGTGAGTGATAGCAGTCTAGGACAGCCTAAAGTGTTCCGTGGCAGCACCTATTTTTCTGCCATCAACAACATGGAGAGCCTAGATTTGTTCAGCACCAAAGTCAGATGGCCTGGTAAAACTTCTAAACTTAGATGGACTGGATCTGAGCCAAGAAAACTAGATCTAAAGGAGAAGCAGAGAAGGAGAACTGGTTTCCTACATTATTTAATCTGGTTCCACATAGAAATCCTGGCCCTTCACTGGACTCATTCTTGTATGTCCATGTCCTCCTTCTAGTTTTTTTCAAGATGGGCACAGCATTTTTTTTTTTTCCAGTCATAAAGGGACAATTCCCTGGAACCAGCTAAATGGCTAGAAACTCAGGGAGAATTTGGCCACAAAATTGCATGGTCTGAAATCCCTTAAAAACAATGCTATAGGAATGTGACTAAAGTGCAGCAAAGGAATTCAGTAGGGTCTATAAACAGCAAGTCAACAAGCTAAAAAGTTAAAATCAGTTTGCACTTTCAACAATTCAAAAACTTCACAGTATTTTGTTTTTTTAATAGGAAGGAATTGATTATTTCTTTTTCCTTTGTGTTCTGGGACTCCTCAAAACTGGTCTCTATCATCTTATACACAGTAGCAGAATTTTTCTTTAAGTGCCTTTATTAGGCAAGTTAGGTGTCTGGCATGGGGAAAGAAGTTTTTTCTTAAGTACTTTGTAACATCTCCCAGATTCATAAAGGTACCTGGTACCTAGACACCTAGATTCTTACGTATATGGTTAAGTATCTTCTGAGAGATTTTAAATCAGACACTGTATATTCACTGAGTAACCAAACTGCAATCCAGTTAAACTCTACTTACACATGACATATCTTAAACCTGCATGCCTCATGCTTGACAATCTAAAAGTGGTAATAACTATTTATTTAGGATGTTAGAAGAACCCCAGAAAAACAAAATTTCAAAGGAATTTCAGACCCAACCTCAGTTAAAATCAGACAGCAAATCACATATTGGTAACAGTGTTACAATCAGTGTTTGAGAATTGGCACCACCGGAATTCTAGCTCACGTCTACAGAAACAAGGCCAAGCTCTCAAGTATTTGTTTTGGCTTTTGTGCTCTTAGTGTCACATAGATGTATTCGATGGCCATTCTCTTCCTGAGAAGCAGAAGTGAGATTTTCTTATTTTTAACTGCTGTGATGCCAAATGCAGTTTTTGGAGTCTTAGCTTAACAAAGACACTTTGATGTGTCTTATACATACTGAAGAGTTTGTCTGGACTCAGAAAAAGCATGAAAACCCCCCACAGCCTCTCTCTTTTTTATTCAGGTTTAATGGCAGCTCAAATCACTGACCATTTTTCAATCTTGAGAGACAGAACAGCTTGATACTAATAATACATTTGCAAAGGACACATCATCATTTAACACAACATTAAGTGCTCAGGGACAACTTTCTACTGTAGACACAATGCGCTCTAAGCTCAGGGTTGGCATTTAATGCTACAAAGATAATCCAACCAGTCATTCATGAGAGGTAAATTAATTTTCAAGTAACTATATATCAGCTTTAAGCCATCAAGAAGAACGCATTAAAATGAATAAGTTCCTTTTATGCTGCATGCAAGATTAAAAAGACCCCCAAATATGAGGCATCCTTAAGTGTACCAAAATATACCCATTTAATTATCACTATTTTTCCCTGATTTCAAAACGGAAGTCTTGTCATATTTGCCAAATATAGTATTTGGTCTGGAAACAGAATCTCTTTGAACATTCCTCAGAATTTGCTATGAGTTGCCATGAAAAGCAGCATTAAAGAAATACTTTACTTTTAATGTTTATATTAGACATACGTTGATTATCATGTGTAAATAAGATGACATTTAAATTAGCACGTTTTCTGATACTACTTTTAAGGAATATTTTTAAAACGTATACATGCAATTAAGAAAAAAAATAATCAGAAAACTGGTTATCAATAATGTGCAAACAAAAAAATAACATCAATACTTAAAATCAACCAATTAGTCAGATAATTTCATTGTTTCAATACCTGTAGAATGTACTCAGTTAACCGCAAGACCAGAACAAAAGCTCTGAAGAACAGCATTAAAAATATTGATGCTTACTAGATACTACTTGATGGGCAGTCCTTTTTCATGTGTTTCAATGCTAAATCATCTTTGATAATATTTTGCTCAAGCCCAACAGGTGAATGTCTAATGCCATTAAAAAGTAATAGCTCCACGGAAAAGCAGTATCTTGGACTCACATGTTCTTCAATTAACCTTTCCAACAATCTCTTTAACATTTCGTACTCCAACAGACAACTATGAAAACATTAAAAACCTTTCTGAAAAATAAATTAACAAAATTAATTTGAAGCAGATCACTAAGTGCTTGTTCCCCTTCTTCTCCATCTACATTATATAGACATGCATTATCGTGCACATATAATTCTGAGCACATTTTAATTACTTTGCTATGAACAACTACTAGCAGTTGCACTTTTGTATAAACAACTATGTTTTAGTATAAATGCTGAAAATCACAAAAGCAAAAAAACTGCTACTGTTTAGGTGTGAAGTACCCACCATTAATGCAACTAAAAGCCATATTTTTATCAAACATTTGGTTAGATGAGTTTTGGAGAACAGAAACGATCATACTATTTCTTTGATGATGAGTTGTGAAAAGGCAGAGTAAGGCATGGCAAGAGTGATGCAGCACACACAAAGAGTCTTTCTGCCTTTCTGAGACAGACTGCACCCATCTCCAATTTGGCTTGCTCAGATTTTATTCACTTTGTTGGCTGCAAATAAAGGAAGATGTGATATACCCTAAAATAAGAGGAAATAGACTTATGGGCAGAGCTGTCTAGGAAGACAGAGGTAGCATGCAGCACTATCATACCAGCGCTGTTCAAGTCCTGAGCGTGCTCTTCTGGTCTTTGCCATCTATGTTCCTAGAGGCCTCAATCCTTTTTTAATATATCCAATATGAAAGTGTACTCATAGCTTACTTTATAGGGAAAAAAGACAAGGGATTATCTGCCAGATAGAAGCTAAGTAGCAAAGACAAAAAGAAGAGATCATTCCTTTACTGCCACAGATACTGATGTGGAGGACACATCTTGGCAACCATGTTCTACACAGGGGCTACTGAGTCACAGAAAAACAAGTCCTTAAAATGGAGATGGCACAGACTCACTAGCTGCCCCCCCAGTGCTTCACTAGGTTTATAATGAAAAGTTTCCTCATGTCCAATATCTAACTCAAATCTCCTGTATTGAATTCTTAGCACAGTGCTTTTTGTCATATCTACCACAGACTTAGAGAACAGTTGATTTATTCTCTTCTTCCTGCATGAGCCTTTTATATATTTAACGACTGCCATTGGATCTCTTAAGTTTTTAGTACTCCAGACTGAACGTGTCCTTTGGTCCCAGTCTTTCCTTCAGTCTTTGTTTTCTGGGCTCCTCTTTTTCTCCTCTGGAATTTTTCTGTTCTTTGTACAAAACTGAAAACAGCACTTCATCTGAGGCCTTATGGGTATCTTTTATTTATATACTCTCCTTACACATTCAATCACAGTCTGCCTGTGACCTGCTCACTGTTATAAAACCTTTCTCCAAAATTAATACCTAAGCATTTCTTACCCATATTAAGTTAAGAATCTTGCTCTTATCCTCATTGAATTATACTGTTTTTTTCCAAGCCATTTCATCAACTTCTCATATTTAGTTTGAATTTTAATCTTAAACTCTTACCTCTTTATTACCTCCCATACTGGTATAATTTGCAAATTAAATTCATAATCTCACTTGCAGTTAAAATATTTGGCCCAGGACAGACTCCTATGGATCACTTGCTACACCTTCAGCAACAGACAATAAACCATTAATAACTACCCAGAACAGCTTTCATACTAGTTTGATACCTATCTTACAGTAGTTTCATATTCATGCAGCTCTAGTTTGTTTATCAGAATTCATTGTAAAAATGCCTTGACAAAGTCAAAGCATATGGCACCTCTTCCTCTTCCCCATTGATAAGGTTTGCTGCTCTGTCAGAGAAGAAAATTGAACTGATTTGACAAAGCACACTGGCTGTTGCTTACCTCCTTGTTGTACTGTAGGTGCATTCAAGACACTGTCCTCATCCTGAAGTGCTTACTGTGAAGGCTGAGGAAGCTACATCCAATAATTTATGAATATTATACATCCAATCTGTTGGCTTGTTATTGTGACATTGGCTTTATAATTACTACAGGTTAGTTCCAATAAAAGCTAGCCTGTGCTTAGGCAGGAAGGCCTAATAGTTCTCTACTGAGAGCACTTAAAGACAACAAAGGAAAATATAGAGACTGATGACTAGGTCATCCAATTCAGTTGCCCACAATAAAGCATATCCGTGTAACAGATGTTCCACAAAGCATCTCTGTTCTTCTTATCCTTGCAACTACATAGCCAGAAATTTCTCCCATTGTCTTAAATATATTGCTTTCTTTTAACCTTAAACAGAACAGGAGTAATGAAGTCACATAAGTCAATGATTCCCTACTGCCATATTCTTTTATGAAAAAAAACAACACACATGTAAATGATTCTAAGATCAAAAGGAAAGCAATACCTCCTTCCTTCTTCCCTCACAGAAGAAAACCCCTCCAACAGCCCTAGCCTATCTGAACCATCAATAAACTCTTCCAGAGCATATCTCTGGCAAAAAGTGTAACCTTTTTGAGCAAATGAACCAAAACAACCATTACGTGAAAAACCAATAGCAGTAATTTGAAATTTATTCCAAATTGCTCTGGTGTTTATCATACTACTGCCAGACAACATCATTAAGCCATTCACAGCAGTGATTGCTTAGTAAGCACCATGACATCACTGAGTATTGTAATAATAATACTAAACCTACATACGGGGTCAGTGGTGTTCCAGGAGGGAATACCTCTCCTGTAGTTAAGCCTCTGCTGTAGTTAACTCCACACTACCTGATGTATCCAAGCTTATTAGGTGATCAGGGCCTGTCCCTGGGATATGTCAATTGGACTGTGGCACCACATGGATCTAGAGTAATCTTTTCTCCTGTGCCCCTTCTCCTCCATAAGCACCCTCCCAGGAGCCAGATCTCCCCAGCCAAACCTGACCAACCATTCTGCTGTGGGACTTTGCTTAGAGGACAGATGGGAACAGCTAGTCCAGGAAAGGAAGGACACAACATGTCATCCACAGCTTCCTTGTCCCCAGCTGGAACCGAGAGGTCTTGGGGGTGGCACAGAAAACCTGAACAACTTGGGATACAGACGAGGCCATATGAAACAGAGTACAGGACTTCCACTGCAGATATCACATATGATCTGTTTCTAACAGTTTCACAATTTTCTGTTCTCACAGACAATTTTATGGCAGTGTTTGAATGTTATCTTATGAAAAACAAAAAAGCCTTGTGGCAAACAAAAGACATTGACAAAGTTGCCTGATGAGCTAGGGACAGAGCCTCAAAGACAGTGCAGCTCAGGAGAAGCTATGGTCACTCTCTATTACTCTTGTCATGTTGAGCTGAAATCCCTTTTAACATTAAGCCTGAGTCCTTGCTGCTAAGATTAAAACCAATATTTTCTTCAGACTGACTCACCATTAATTTGTCACTGGTCACAACTTGCTAAAGAAAAGCTTCCCAACTCTGAACCAAACAGCCTATACGGGAGTTAGAACTTGTGGGTAATGGACTAAATTTATGGATTTAGTCCAAGTGTGGATGCGATTCATGGCATTCACCTAGGAGTGGTAAAGCTGGAAGAACTGAGGGGTGGCACCCTATGAACAATCACAGCCACATCACACCCCAAGGAAAAAGGCACAGTCTAAAAAGGGCAAGAGCGGGGGAAGGAGCAAAAGACATCTAGGTGAAGAGATACAGGGGGTTAGGCACCAGAAGAACAGCACAACTTTGATCTTGAATGCTTTAACTCCTGATCCAGTGTCTTACCCAGCGGATAATGGTGTTCTCAGGATCAAAAATAAATTGGATGCTGTCTGCCAAGAAGCAGTAATTCTATACTAGTAAGTCATATAATTCTGGACCAGCCATATATTATAAGACCATCCTAAAATACAAGTTGTAATTTATTAATTCTGCCTGAGTAAAAGGTTTCCAGTAATACCATCAGCATTTGCAGTTCTCACTTCGATGAAGCATATTGAGAAGGATGCTCTGTCAGACCTATATATCACTGTCACTCCAGGAGTCAATGCACCTACAGTCTTTGCAGAGGTGGATGTTACAGAATACTGTGAAAGTGATTATGTAAGATGGAAAAGCAGGTTTTTGGAGTCTCACTCCAGCAATGCAGAAATCAGAGGCTTTTAATGGAATTAGCGGAAAAGGCAACATCTTTTGTACACATCACTGTTATCCTTTGGGATCCTAAAATTACTTGTGAGGAATAATCTCTCCAACTCACTCATAATTTTAGTACTCCTAAGAAGTATGTATCTTCAGTTCGTCCATAATTTAAACTTATTTCCTTCAACAGAAACACCACATGACAGGTCTTAACTAAAAGTGAATGACAGCAACAGCAGCTTACTTGAAAGTGTAAAGGAAATGCATATTTATGAGCACAAAGAGCAATGGTTTACGGACCACAGAACTAAAGGTGTAATAACGTCTTGAAGGCATACTAGAAGACAAAAATTTACCTTCAAAAGCCAAACTGGTCTACAGCCAGTTATGAGATCCATGTTTGTGTTAAAATAATTAGATAAATTTAAAATTTATTTTTCCAGATACGCTGCTCCATCCTTTTCTCTTTCTGAAGGCTCATAGAAAAGGAACTACATGTGTATGCATGTAGTGTATTAAAACATGTAAACAAATGGATGGCATCTTACTCCTAACTTCAGGACTCGACTTGCTGCCTTACAGGTGAAGATCTGGTATCATTAACAAATACTGCAATTTTCAGTATATAATGAACAGATAGGCTTTACTTCACATCTTCACTTCAGGCATACAAATTTGTCTACTAACTTCAATGCTGTGTTTTTCCAATCACATTGCCATAGGAGTGATGGTAATGAGTTTATCTGAGACCTTTTATTTATTTTTTTTTCATCATTCACATCAGCATCAGTGTTCTGTCGATGTCTTGAATAAAGTCAGTCAGTTTCAGTAAGGCTTATTTTGATCATTACTGTATTATAAACATTTAAATAGTGAAAGACATGTATTAGGGCAACTTATTCAAAGAAATAAGGATTGCTCCCAGCATAATTTTTTCCAAAACTTTACTGCACAGCATGATCATTTAAGTACACTCCATCTTGTAGGAAATACACAAAACCCAGAAAGACTGCTGAGGAAAATAGTCTATCATCTGGAAAACTATCTGATTAGAGCAGAAAAAGCATAGAGCAGTTTTTATTCCTGAATCTTCTATAAAATTACTGTATGACCTTGGGAAATCTCTCTTCCTTGCAAAAATTTGGTAATCATTAAAAAGTCTGAGATCTGGTCTAATGGTGTAACAGAAGTGAAAAACACTCATGAGTGTTATCTAATAGAGATGATAATCTGATGGCCTATATTAATTTCTTTATCCAGATTTTAAAGTTACATTTACAAATATGAGAAAAAAATGTAAAGTATCTGAAAAAGTAACTGAATTTGCTGCTGACACTGAGAGGGAATTTCTTATTAATTAAAAATGTGTGTTAAATATTTATAAACCCCGCACAAAGCAATTTCAGTTTCTGAAATTTAAAGCACACAAAATTAAATGGAATTAAACAGAAAACTAACTTTTAGCTATGCCTGTGTCCTCACAAACTGTTTATAAGGGCACTGCTTTGATCACAAAGGTCCTCCGTAACCCCACATCCCCTCTCTTCCCTTGCTGAAGAAGTCCCTCTGTCTAGAATCACCTAGTGTGGTCTACTGCATGATACAGGACACAAAACTTCAGCCATACACCATGAGGTGACCACTGATTTGTTCCAAGTGCATCTCCTGTGGGAAAGTCCTGATATGCAGCACCAGCAGAGAAAAACCCTCACTTCCTGTGGTGGTGGGCTTCCTACAGAGAAGACAGGCATTGCTCAGGATTGATGAGACAGGTTATTTGTAAACCACCTGAACAGTTCTCTATGAACATTTCTTGCTCTGATGGATTCCATTCTTTAAACACACTGGAAAGGACATATTTATTATATACACAGCATGCAGCATGAAAAACTGTCAATGCATTTCTTTTTCAGAGTAATCTCTCAGTTCCTCACAGCCCACAGGTTTGTCTCACATTTGAAGTGTTTTCCTGAATGTCTCATTTCATAGATAGATACAGAAACACGGAACAAAGCAAAGTCACACACCCTATCTATGGCTTGTTTTTCAACAGTTCATTTCCTCAGAAGAGACAAGACACAACTTCACCTCCAGTAACAGTGCAATCCTCAAGACAGACATACTTTTCCTAGATCTAAGAAAAAGCCAGTGGGTCTGATTATGTCAAATTCTAAGAATTTAGCAGAGGGATTTTGCATATGCAGAAAACAGGACAATAAATTATTAAAACAAAAATTAATGCAGCTAACAGTGTAATACGCATGAACTTTAGATTTATGTCAAGTTAATTCTTATCTCTTCTGGTGCAAAATCCAAAGGTTTGGCACAAATGCAATGCTAATTTAATGCTCACATTCTAATCAGTAATTTCTTTTTCCTTAAAATAAAAAGGCTATGGCAAACGGACTCCCTGCTAGTTCACTGTCTGCTGTGCTAGTGCTTTACTTTTTATTGGTTTTCTCCACAGAAATACCATAGGAAAATTCTTTAGGCACCTGCCTGTATTTTTATTACAGATACAGATACAGATAACAGATACAGCAAGTTCAAAGGAAGGCCCTGAAAAGTCAAGGAATTTCTGCTCTGAACGTAGACACCAGAGTACAGAATTTGATGAATTTTTATCATTTTATGATAATATATACTGTTCAGAAGCCCTTTCCTTTTTCAGTAGCTAAGTAAATATGGATAAGACTCATTGATCAAGTTGCACAAAGTGTAGTAAATGAGGCAAGGGAAAAATGGTATACAACAAACGCATTTATGGTTAGGATAATAGCCAAGAACTAGAATGTTTTTCCTATCTTAGCCGTATGTTTTGGGTATGACCTTGGACAAGGCATTCACATTTTGATTCATCAAATGTGCAAGCAGTTCCATATAACAGTCCTTCTTCTTTTGGGATAGCAAAAGTGCAGAGATTTGATGAGGTAAAACATGGCAATAGCCTTACCTCATTCTTCTCTGAGGCCAGCAGCCCTCACCATGATCAAATCACAGCCTTAGTTGATATGTCTCTCTGATATGTTAGTGACTAACAGTCGACATAAATACATGCACCTTGATCATCTTCTAATCCAGCTGTTAACTCAACTATAACCCACTCTAGCTAGTATATCAACCTATTCCAAAATTTTCTGGCAAGAGAGTTCTATCAGTGTTCCCCATACTGGTGTGCACTTCCAAGATCTGAGCTATTTTATGCCAAAGATTTCAGTAATGCTTAGTGCTGCACACTCACATGACTTACTTTCAAAATGTACTAAGCTAGGTTGATGCAAGTCTTGGGAAATGACTGATTTTTGCATGTGCTGTTCAATACATAAACGGATAGGTGAAGACAGAAAACTCCACCTAAAGAAAGCATTTCAGTCAGCAATGTAGGCAGTGGAGATAGCCCATATTGCAACGCTTTTATTCCACAACCCTTGGCACCTGCAGTTAATGGTTTCCAAACTCTTCCCATTTACTTACTGAATGAAATATGTTTCCATATGCTTTTCTACCCCCCTGGAGATGAGCTAATTGCTAGAAATATTTGGTATGAACATTTTTATTTTTCTTTCCCATTGACACTTTTTTGTTACATGAATGCATGAGTCACATCCTGTTCCTACCAGTGGGACATGCTGCAACAGCTAGGGCCAAGGGGGGATATAGGGAAGTCCCATCAAAGATGTACAACCAAGGATCCTCCAAGAAACTGCACACTATACTTACTACTAGGCTGCTAAGTACTGCACTTCCATTTTTTTATTTTTCTTTCCCATTGACACTTTTTTGTTACATGAATGCATGAGTCACATCCTGTTCCTACCAGTGGGACATGCTGCAACAGCTAGGGCCAAGGGGGGATATAGGGAAGTCCCATCAAAGATGTACAACCAAGGATCCTCCAAGAAACTGCACACTATACTTACTACTAGGCTGCTAAGTACTGCACTTCCACAATATAAAGAAGAAAAAGAACAGCAATACCAAATGTATACCCAGCAGTTTATTAAAAAAGCCCCAAAGGAAAAGATGATGCCGTGGAAATTTTTTTATAGTCTCACCACATTATGTTGAGATCACAGGCATTGCTAAATAAAATTATGATCAACATGTGCCACTTTTCCCTCATTTCTCTCCTTTCAGCATGAATTTCATATTCTCTTCAACAAAGAAGGAAAAAGCCTGTGAAATTCAAGATCATGCTTTCAGTTCTCCCAAAATCTTGATTTTGGTGAAAACACTCAGTATTAATTTTTCCACAAGTAAAACGACAGTCAGAAATTTATGGTAATCCCTCCAAATGCATTTTCTAGCTATAAATATCTCCAAAAGCTGCTTCATTTCACAGTGAAACTTTGTCCATATGGAACATACGACTAGGAAGGACTTGGTGAACTACTGAAATCCAATACTCTGCTAGTGAAGGCACCATTCAGTTCTTTTCAAATCTGGTCATAGAAAACGATCGGTTGGAAAACAAGTTAGAGCTTTGGGGCTTTTTTTTTGTCTTTAGCACTACAAGTAGGACATTACTCAAAAAGCTCAACCTCCTATTGGTAAGAAACTGCCTTCTAATTTCCAGCTATGTTTCTTTATGGACAATTTATACACTGTTTGAGACTGGATATACACGGACTATTGTCTCTCCCAAGTGTTTACTCCCAAAACATCTTGTGAGAGGAACCACATTTGTCTTAGTTTTTGTTTAGCTGTGCTAAACAAGGCTCTTCTTGGTCATCTTAGTAGTACTTTCAGCATCTTTTATACTTTTGATCAACCTTTCTTAAGCATGGATGAGCAAAGCAATAACCAGTACCTCAAACACACTATCTCCAGTGCCCTACTTAATGGCTTTAATATTTCTTTATACTTTAAGTACACACAAGGATAAAACACGTATTTTCATGTCCATACTTTGGGTGATCATCAGAAACAAGAGGACCTTTTCTCTAAGATTTCCAGTTGATTAAATGACAGCACTGGTATAACGCTAGCTGGTCATCAAAGTAAAGACATAAGCCATGCTTTAAGATGCTGATGCAACCCACCCTGACATTCCAACACATCAGTGTATGAGAAGTATCGTATCATTAGTTTTCTGTTTCTTCATCTGCCCATGCAAAGGAACATACTGAGCAGCTCTGAGAACCTTTTCTGTGGTAGGACTCTATGCCAGTAAACATTCCCAGCACTTCAAAACCAAATGAGAATAAGGGCAGAGAATGTCAGAATAAGTTAGGTGGAAGGGAGATCTGGAGGTTACCTTCTCTAACCAGAAGCTAGGCTGGGCTAACTTTGAAGTTAGATCTCATGGCTCAGGTATTTATAAAACTCAGTTTAAAAAAATTTCCAGAGATAAAAATAACACAACTTCTCTGGGCAACCTGTACTGGTGTTTAGCCTCGTCTATGGTGAAACTTTTCCAAAACTATTACTAAGTAACATGCACAGTTCTTTGCTAATATTTGGACAACAAACAAAGAAGCATCATAAGCCTTTCCAGTATCTAAATGTCATTCATTTGATCTTCATACTTATGGATTGGATTTTGCTCCCAGTTACAAGACAGAGAGTCTGAAATAACTTAGCTAAATTCAGGAGTGTGATACCTGTCCCAAATCTCCACCACCATAAAGTCTAACCTGCCTACTCATGGTCTCTTGACTGTAGGAAGTGTTTCTCTTCAGACTAAAAATTACCTGAAAAGTAGCTGGGTAAAGCAAGACAGTTAACACTTTACTGTGCTTTTCAATCCCTCTTTTTGCATCAATGATAGAAGCTACATGGGGAAGACAGTCCTCTGTAGACTACATTTTTCCACTTTTGCTACAGCCTAATATTTTCTTCTTCCCTCATTGTCCTTTTCATGATGATTACTCATTAGAATGTGATAGTTTTCTCTTCACAAATTCAACAGGTCACATTTGCTTTTTCCATTAGACAGAAACTCTTCCATGGAATAAATGCTATGGGGTCTGCGGTTTTCCAGGCTGCCTATCAAGATACACAGAGCCTCCTGTGCTACAGACATGAGTCTGATTTTCTTGTAACTCTACCATTCATTTCCATCTGGTATTGTACTTAACAGGTTGATTTTCTGAGACACTTCACACTATGAAGTATGTTAAGGATTGTACCTTCAGTTCTATTTGATTTGCAATTTATTCAATGTTTCTCCCTGTATAATTCACTCTAGTTTGTGAAGTCCTCTTCTATTCCAGAAAAGACACAGTGGACTGCAGCCAATCTTTTCTGGAAAAGTATTTATTCAGACTTAATCCCACTAGTCACTTTACTCGATTCATTTCTAATGTTCAGTGGGTAAAATACACTCAAGCTTTATGGAAAAGGCTGTGCCAAAAAAAGCAATGCATTCAGGTTTTATTGTGCCTTCCACGTGTAGGGAAGACATCATTGGTCATGGCAGAAAGTGTAAAATAACTCTAAAAATCCATGGGTTTGAACTATCATCATTACTTCAGCCAGTAGGAGTGATCTGCCCTACAGAGCCCACTAGACTGAAATTAAGTGACTCTAAGAAGTCGAGGGAAGCCTGCACAGGAAGCAAATCCTTCTTACAACTTTCTGATTTGCATACGGTATGGAATAAATACTCTTCCTAGACCTGAGTGAGGTGTGACTTGGCCTTGCAATATATCCAACAGCAAGTCTGGCTTGTGGCTCTTGTTGGCCTGAATTTTGCCACAAGCTTCAGTCCCTGCAGTGTGCCTCCTGCTTTTTGATGCACATTAGCTTGATTTGTGCATGCAGGCAGATGATGAATAGATCAGGGTATTGATTCAACTGAAAAACTGCCCAGCACATCTTTTTCTACAAACTGGATCAAAACAACACACCAATAGCTGTGTTATCCAAGTGGATGGTGTAGTATACGCTGTGACATGGGGACAGGAAAAATTAGAGAGTGGTCAGTTTGTAATGTCACACTGTACCCTCCATCTGTCTAGTTGCAGGTGTGCAAATATATTATACAATGCTACGGGGAACTGCAACTCAATGCCCTGCACACTCCAATTGCTACAACAGTCCCTGGCTCAGCTTGTGCTGAGAGCAGCCCTCTCCGACACAATTCCTACAGAGGGCTCAAAAGTAAACAAGGGCCTGGAGCAATTTTCAATAAGTAGCTTGCAAGCAGCCACCCTGCTTTAGGGATAAAAGTTTAACAGTATGGTCAGGGTGATTCAATGCTAGTTGGCCTCTGTTCCAGAAAGCAGTACGAGGCTTGTTTAACCTCCAAGTGCAGACACAAGTCATCAGCCTAAACTCAGACTTCTCACCCATAAGAAGAGAAGCCTACAAAGGTGGTTCTTAACAGATCCCCATGCAATACCTGCAAAAATCCTAGGAGGAGTTAAAACTTCTTCCAGCTCTTCAATGACAGCCACTGAAGGCTCCTCAGGCCAGGGCTACACAAACAGTTGGACACTCATTCTGCCTTTGATGTGAACTAGGTAGGTGCAAGCCAACTTCAAGCCAGGAGATGTACTGACATAATACACGGCATTGTGGCTAACTTAATTAGCAATGCTAAGAGGCAGGTCAACATGAGCATTAGGCTCAAAAGGTTCAAAACTAAGGAATTTAACACATCCTCTGAGCTCAGTCTTACTCACAACAGCTTCAGTGAATCTGGGCTTCAGTCTCATCAGTATGCCATAGCCTTGAGCTGAAGGGACCATGTCTAATGCTGAGACTGTTTCACTCCATATGCTAGTTCATTATCCAGCTCCTCTCTGTTTTGACTGCCAACAAATAATGATGTTTTTCAACACTTCTCCACTAGGAACTGAATGCACAAACATCGCATCATAAATGCCACCCAACATCTGCCAGGCAGTTACCATCTTCCCATGACTATCACCTAGGCTGAACCTGAGCAAGTGATTTAGTGATGAGCTGTGTCACATCTTCTTACCTATCACATCCTAGATCATCCAAACCCCAATTCCTATGAACAAGAAAGCCCACAGGTATTTGTTTAAAATGCCATAGGAAAATTAATTCTAACAAAGAAACCCCACACATTCTAAAATCAGTTACTTTGTTAATGAAAAATCAAATATCAAAATCAAGGATGTCAGTATTGCCACAAATCTTACAGCACCAATGTAGATAATGGTGATAATGATATATTAGCCACTTTTTTCATCCTTCCATTTAACAGACAGCTGAAACTCTTGAGAATATTATTATTTAACATAGGAGTTATTTTAAAACAGTACCAAAAGATTAGCAGAGCAAAACTCACTTGGTCCCATGGTAAATAGAGTATCTGTGTCATCGGGATGATGGTAAGGACCAGAGTTCAAGTAAAGTATTTCAGAGATTAAACAACAGATTAGTGACTTGCCTTATATGATCTGTAAATTTATTAACTGCAACCAGAGCACTCAATCAGGGCAGAGTATTTGATTTCCCACATTCAACTTCTTACTGCAGAGCTCCCTGTTCACTTCGTAGTGCTTTGCTGTACTTATCCAACTGCTACACAAGTGAAACATCTCAAAATAACTTTGAATGTGTAAATATTTTCAATAGTGCTTTTTTGTTTTTACTATTGAGTAAAAGCAAAAACTAGTTGCCTGACATTTAAAATTTATGTAACTGTAATTCAAATTAAGCAACTACCTTTTTATATTTTCATTCTAGCAGTTTGAGCTTACTAAAATAATTCTCCTGCTACCCTGTTACTTCATTTCCCATCCAACATTTAAAGCCTGCAAGTAAAATATAGGGCCTAGCAGACAATCCCATAAATAGTTCAATACTTTGAAAACCACAATGCAACTTTCTTCCAAAATAAGGCATAATAGATGCAAAAGCATCTACTGAAAAAATATTTAAATACAAACCAGTTACAGAAATCCCTGACAACATGCAATTAATGGACTACATTACAGCAATCACCAGTGTGAACAAATTCATTACAAAAGCCAGATGACTGTTCTATAGTCACGCTTACCCTGAACACAGACATCTAACACATTTTCTTACTGTCATAAATAGGTGCAATACCTGCTGAAATATATGCTGCACATGGCCACGTCCTGAAGCATTAAATACAAATGTCCCTCCAGTTAAACCTCTTGAATTGATCCAAGGGGACTCTGTGTCCTTCTTCTTAGACCAGAGCCCTCTGCAATGCTCACCAAACTCCTTGCTGACTTCCTTTCTGCTTGTTCAGATAGTAGAGGCACAACAGAGGTTTAATGCACTGCCACCCTCCACTGCAGGACAATGCCTGGACAAAAGTTTACTGCACCAAATAAAATAGCTCTACATCTCACAGCATTGTAACTGAAGAAATGCAGTTAGAACTATGCACTATGTCCACCTTAAACATCTATCGAGCACATCCTGATGGATGCATGTGCACTGGGCATTTCATTCTCACACCTTCTGCACTGCTGCCTGATGATGAAATATGAGGAAATCAGATTTGTAGGTCACTGCCCAGCTCTCCTGGCCTTTATACTGACATAATACTACCTACAAATATAAGCACATGCACCACACAAAGAAAATGCCCATACATGAGCACTGTATACACAGGAAAATTATGCTTGAGATTTTTTAGAAATGGGTGTCTATAGTTAGATTTACAGATTCACAGTGAGATATGAGTACTTTGAAGTTCACCCTTCACACATACAAACTAAAATTTTCAAAGCCTCGTGAAAGAATGTCTAAAAAAGTTAAACTGCTCTGCCTCTGAATGTAATATATACATATGCTCATATGCCTATAGTGAATTTTTAATATATTCTAGAGAGGATGCAAAGAGGCTGGTTTAAGTTGACTTTTTTGACTGTAGAAATGAATCCGTTGAAGAATAGATCAGAAGCTGAGAGTAAATACAAGCACAAATATGAATCATTGCAAGAGCCTGTAGATACCAGATACCTTACAGGAATTGCAAGTGTTTGAAATAACACCACCCTGAACTGCAGTTCAGCAACTGGAAACAGCATGCCAAATTTCACTCTCATTTACACCTATAAAAAAATCTGTAGCGACTCCACTGAGTGAAATGGTGATATTGTTGATGAAATTAAAATAAGAGCAGACTATGAACCTCCATCTGTATAAAAGTACTAAACAAGCATAGTATAAATGTATAATAAAAGTAGTATAATCAAACAAGTTCAAAGAAACTCTAGATTCTTGCTGTGGAGAGGGGATGGGAGCCAGGGGTTAGATATACCACGTTCCTCTGCACACACTCCCACAGCACCCTGGCTCTGCAGCCACCTCTCCTGTTCCCGATCAGCTTGGGGTTGCATCTGTCTGGCAAATAAAAACTAAATAATATCCATGCAAACAAAAGTACGTATCCAGATCTATCATCAACTTTTATGCTCTAAGCCAAGGCAATAAAATATAACTTTACTGCTTTGGACTTTAAAAACATGTTTGTTCACATATTGTATGTGCTTAAAATCCATCATCAGCCTCCAAAGAACATATTCAAAAACATCCCGATCATCACAAAATGTGGATTAAATTAGTGCAGCCAGACTAGGCTTTACTTTGCAGCAGTATTTTCCTCAGCTAGTCCTGTTTTAGTTTTCCTGCTTTAGTTTTGTGCCACTGGCACAAAACTGAAATCCAAACAGCAATCACTGACCAAAAGATCTAGTTCAACTTTTGTGACAAAGAAATTCTTTTTTCATAAAACCTCCTCCCAAACAAAAGAAAAGGGGCTACACATGGTATCTGTGATGTATCACTGCAAGGTACAAAACTCAGCACAGGAAAAGATTCCAAAACTTGCCAATAATCACACATAATAGCAGGAGATTTTTTCCTTACCTCTCTTTATTATGTGCTTAATAGCACATTTTTATTAGAAAAATTCAAGTTAGTAAATGTAATGTTCCATATGCAAAAAGAAAGGGCATGCTATGCACTGCCTACTTCTTGGGCTGTTTTTAGTAGGAGAGGACTCTTCCCTTTTTATCTCAAAATAGAATAACAAGTATTTGATTCTGTACTTTTCCCCTTCCTGCCTTTCTCCCAATAAATAGGTGACTGACATCAAACACAGGGGAAAAAAAAGAAGTCACCAATTAAAAAAGCAGGTTGGAGAAGTTTCATTCCATTGACATAATTCCTGTTGCACCTTTGCTTGTGACAGCAGAGAACAATCTCAATGATGCAAATGTTGCCTTCTGGTCTTGTGCCTTTTCTTAATAGACAAGTGATACAGAAATTCCTGGTTTGTGGCAAATAGTTTGATTTTGAAATTTTCAGCATAAATTCAGTCCAAACATTTTTCTGCTGTTACTGTTGTTTCACAAATGAAATCTAAAATTTTGGTGCTCATAAACATTTCCTGATCAAAAAAGAAAACAACCACATTTCACTTCACTTTCAGAAGAGATATATTACATAGATTTTTCTTTTTTTGAGCTGAAAAGGAAGACTGTTAGGGGCCAGTTTGATTTGAATATGGAATGGCACTACTCAGGATAAGGAAGGCAGAGGGATATTAATTCCATACAAAAAATAGAGAAGGTGAACAATAACAGAAAACAGAGAAGTTGAGGTGGCAGAGAGTAAAGACACTTATTTTAGCAGCAAGTCAAGTGGAGATGGCAATCTGCCACAAGAAGGGCTTTCCTCTGGCGACAGGGAAGCAACAGGTTCATGCTCAGAAATAAGCTGGTAGCCAGAGGTGGGAACTCGAGACGTTCTTGCTGCCCCTAGTCTCCATCCATCCATCCATCCATCCATCCATCCATCCATCCATCCATCCACCCCTCCTGCCATCTCGACAAGGTCTGTTCCTTCATATTGTCAGTGCAACTGTATTACCACAAACGACTCCTGATTTGGAAGACTGCAAATGCTTTCCTTCACAGTCACCGAGATCACAGGTGAGCTAACCTGTGCAGGAAGCTGGAAGGCAGCAGAGTCCATCTCTGTCTACCATGCTCATGCTGACAGACAAGCTCTTCTTCATTTCATCAGGGCTACAGTGGGACTGTAACCCTTGGCACTAGGATGAGATGCCTTTCTTCTGGATGAGCAACGAATTGCCCGCACCAAGGAATTTTTAAAAAGGGGTGACTTTACCCATAGATTTTATCTGTTATTCAAGTGGGCAGTTCCCTCTCTCCTCCTGTGCTGCTATGGGCAGTGTCTCAGCACTCCCGCTCAGTCCCCTTCACCACCCCATTGCTCTGCGTGTACTATGGCAACAAGACCCACCACCACCCTCAATCCATCATGCTCAGCCTAGCACCTTATGCATTCCAAAACAAACAAACAAACAAAATTATTTTCATCCATAACTTTGACTCCTTCTCAGGGAATGTGAAGAGCTTTGTTTACTCCATAGATCCCCTGGGTTATACCTATATAAGCTCCAGCCCTTAAAGGATCAAGCTGGCAAGTCAGAAGATACAGAACAGACAATAAGCAGACCTTCGAGTCAGCAAATTGCAGGTTGAATGATTGGCAAACAACCTCTCCTCATGAAAAATTATGCTACAGCAACACAATAGTATAGGAGCCAAAAGTATGTCTATTCCTGATTTGTAGACCAGGTTTTAGTTATGCTATAATCCTCTCAGTGTGCCTGCTTAGGATCCCGCAATCACACGAGTCATGAACACTACCCACAAATCCTGCAGCTTCCATGCCGAGCAAGCGACACACCAGATGAAGGATGGAAAATATACATGTGGAATTGTTCTGGGAACTTAAAGCACACATAACAGTAAACAAAGCAAATATGGTGAAAAACCTGTTACTATTTTCACAGCATTTGCAGAGCGAGGCTGCATAAATGCAGAAAGATGCACACTGCCTCACACCTTTCCCCCAATCCCAGCAAATTAAGCACAGCAGCACAAACAGCAGCAGTGAGAAGGAAACACTGTGCAGAAGAGCTGCTTTGTTTGCTGCTTTGTTACAGGTATATGTTTGTGTATGTGAGAGAGAGCTGAAGAATGAGTGCTTAAAATTACTTTTCCTTATGCCTCCCCCAGAGCCTTGGCTGTGCATGGGGACTGCACCAGGAGAGATTCCCTTGGTGCTATGTTCCCTCTTCCAGGTACAGTCTTAAGCCAGCCTAAAAGGTTGCTGCTGTTGTTCCCTGTCCTACTTGGGGATGGCCTTTACGAAGTCAGTGCCAGTGTAGTCTGATAACTAAAAGGTTGCCTTCACTTCTCGATGAAAAGGCAGTGCTGGGGTTGGATACCAAAACACTTGCTGAACAAGAGGCACTACAGACAAATTTTGGCTGGTGGCAGGAGAGATGGCTGAAAGCCAGCTGACAGACTGGAGCGATATCAATCTCCATGCTGAGGGAATCCTCTAAAAATGCTACTGAAGCAAAGAGTAACCGCTAGTGGCACAGTGGCAAACAAGACAAGAGTGATCTTGAAATCACGGAGTAGAGAAAAAGGCAAACAGCTGAACTGATCAACATGAACTTGAACCATGGCACAGGGCAAACATGTGGCATGCCGTATGGAAATTCAGAACAAAACAGAAAGCTTGGAACAAAATGAAATTTAAAATCTGCTTTTATTTCAAATTACGCCACTAAACATCTAACTGAAAACTGTGTTGAAGTTGAAATGACTTTGTGACATGTTGTTCCTTGAAGACTGCCATTTTCCATTTAAAAAAATGTATTAAAAATGTTTCAATCTGGTTACCTTCTATCCAGCAAGCCTAGAGAACATTAAATTATGAGCTAAAACATAACACCTGCTCAGCCAGCATTCATTGTAACATTTTCAAGAATCCAAATACAAAACACCTGGAAAGGAAGGACAGCCATCACTCCAAGAACAGATGTAAAACTTTAAATGGGTTTGATAAATCACTTTTTTTAGACAGGTTGCCATGCCACCTCCTTTTGCCCACTGTTGCTAGATATAACCTGTCTGGGAACAGGTGATCAAACATGCATCTCCAAAACAGATGAGCCTTCTCTGTTCTCCTACAAACCAGAATGACCATCCCATAAGCCACACAGTCCTGTATTTCAGGGGGTCTTCTACTGAATGGCCTCACATTAAAGCATCCCAGAAAAAGTACCTATGCTGGCAAATCCAGGGCTTATTTGATTACAATTTTAAGACAAAACTTCAGTTCTTCCTATATAATCTTCAATAAGCATCTGAATGAAATCAGATCATGAAGACATTAGATCAAGAGGACCTAAAATTAAGGATTTGGAGCATCTCTCCTATAAGAAAAGGCCGAGAGACCTGAGACACATTCATTAAGTTCACTGGTGAGATCAGAGAACTAATTTCCCATGGCAAACTCTATGGGTCTATCAGTGAAAGACTAGAGTGGGATCTGAAACACCCATCGTCAGAGCAAGGGGCAGTGGAGAGTCTGTTTTAGTTCTTGCTTTCTGTCCTCTAAGGAATACTGCAAGTACAGAAACACTTCCTAGGTTATATAGCTTATTTGCCTGTCAGTGCAGGATTGGTCCCTACAATGACTTTTAACACTTGCTTTTGCCAAGTTAAGAGCATTGCATCGCATCGCATTCAGACACTGTATTTTGCAGTACCCAATGGATTACAGTGATGCATCATATAACAGGGGAGGTGCCAAATTTTTCAGACAACATGCTAGTCCTACATAACAGGATCCCTCTGAGTGTTAGGCCCAAATATAAATCTTCTCGCCCCCTTGCTGCAGCATCAGTTGTCTGTCCTGCTCAAGGCACTGATGATCAGCCCTGGCATCTCTCAGGTGTGAGAAGCGCAACTGCGTTGCTGAGTGGTGGTAACGTGCAAGAAACAGCCCAAGCTGTGGAAGACTGAGAGGTAATTTTGTGAGTCTCATATTTAGATGCAGCTTTACAGCCCTCTCCCCCCTCAGGTCATACAGCAGCCCAGCCTGCTCTCCAGGAATCCTGCTGAAGATCCCCAGTCTCTTTTCCCTTGCAGAGGACTTTCAAAAATTACTCCAACCTGTGGTCACCTGAAGCTGTTCACAAAAGGCAAAAAAGCAACTCTGAAGAAGGTGTTTGGAAAAGAAGTGACCACGACATAAAACACGCAGAGAAAATGCTAGAAAGCTGATGCAATCATCCTCCCTCCAAACATGCAGCTACATGGGAAGAGCTGTCTCAAAGATGAGCTGCAGGGCTCCTCCTTTTCACCAAACCCATTTGGATTAATTATATTTGTGGTGTCATCTTATGCAGGGTAATGGTTTCCTTGCAAGGAAAGAAACCTACAATGCACTAAAGTGGAAAGTTCACCTATTTAAACATTTTTTTCAGTAAAGCTACTCAGAATTTTTCAGCCACGTTTCTCAGTATCTGAGAGAATGAAGCAAGGAAGCCAGCCACACAAAATACCCAAGATTAGGAAATAGAGCATTCCATAACTATTTAAAACAAGTAAAATACAAAATAGTCCCTAACTTTCAACTTCAAATGGCGAAAAGACCATTAATACAGTTGTATTAAAATAATAAGGCAGCACCAAAAAAAGTATTAAGACATGATAAAAATAAGATTGTTCACATACCCCTAATTCACCATGAGAATGTATATTAGAAACCTTTTTTCCCAAACACTTGTTATTTTTCTGCATATTTAATCACAGATGTGGGTGCTTAGCAACTGTAAAACAAAGTAATTTACTTAAATATCTGAGTATAGATTAAGGTACTTCATTCTATTTACGTACTCCTAAAATGCTGTGTCTGCTTTATAATACTATTGAACATCCAGAGAGACAGAATCCTCATATATGGATTCCAAAAATAAGTCACTTACATTTGTATTTAAGCAAATAGCAATTTCATTCTGCTCTGTAGGTATCTGTGTGAGTGTACATATATGCATGTATGTACTTTGTATACAAGTTACCCACAAATGCAATGGTAAAGAACACAAAAAGATCTAGGAAAACGAACTATTAACATTTTAAAAAACTATTTCATTAGTTTGAGAATCAATGCAGTTACACTATATTAAGGTCTGTATCATTCAGTGTATTAAAAATTAAGAAGCAGGAAGAGCGTATTGTTAGAAATGCCTATATTTTAAACTGGAGACAAACAGGAAAATCAGGAAAGTTCCAACAGCTCAGAAACATAATGGAGCTGCTGCACTGCAGTATTTCGCTAGTATTTCCAAACACAGAACATGGACTTCTTCAAGTTACTCAAAACACTGCCTTCATAAAAGGTTTGGCTGAATAAATTAGTCAACAGCATATAAAAAAGATATTTTCTTGGGTTACACATAATTTTCTACCACTCACAAGCAAAACAAAGTTTTTGAAGAGAAATAATACATTTTGTTACTCTAACTGGTCTGGCTGAAAAAAAACCCAACAAAAACAAACAAAAAAACATATTTTTTTTTTCTAAGCACACAAACTTTACTTCATATCTCTTACCTATTTGCTTCCTGTATTGGTCAACAGGAGTCCTTGCTGTAGAGGCATCTTTCCTACCCATCGTTTTCAATCCAAAAATCACTGTCAGTATTAGAAAGAAAAATGTGCATTATTCCTAAATGAGTTAAGGAAATCAATTACTTACAACATCAGAAAAAACCGTAACAAGCAACATTTACATTATTACATACAAAGACATAAGCCCAGTACAAAGAGATAGTGGAGTTAATCGTAGCTATCTTGAAGAATATTAGATAAATTCTAAACATATCTTTTTCCCTATTGCATGGATTATTAACATTACAGAATGCCAGTTAGTTTAAATGAAAAAAAAATTAAAAAATCTAAACTGATCGCAGTGTAATTCAGCATTTAGTACCACTGAATTACATTCCTGTATAATTTTTTTCCTTTTGTAACCCAGGGACTGAATGTAGTATGGTAAACTGCTCGTACCATTGGCAAACACATTCCCACTATGCCCAGGAGTCTGAGGCCAGACTAGGCATGTGTGCATCCACAGGTATAATTGCTCAGTAACTGTTCCCTGCAGGGGCAGCCCTCCAGCCACCCTGAGCAAAAGAGAGGAACAAGATACCTAAAACACAGCAACTTCACACTCTCCTACCTTCCTGGCATGGGCTTTAGAGATCTGCGAATTAAAAGAAAGTGGAGAATAAAGGTGAGAGCTGGGGTTGTGCCCATTTTACACCTCTTAGCTAAAGTATTTAAGAGTTTACCATTCTGACTCTTCAATGGGCTTCTGGTATTGCACAGCACAAGCAGGTGACACTAGGATTACAGAGAGAACTGCACTATCATTCATCAAGGACGCTCTTTTTGGTACTTTGGTGCTTCCACACCACCCATGTAACTGAGTAAGAATCACCTGAGTAGTATTTTAGCCAACTCCCAATATAGCCATTTAACATGTAAAACCTTATGGTCTCTTGCAGTGCTGCCATTCAAAAAATACAGTAAGATTCAACAAACATGCTAATTTTACCTCTTTTTCCATAGTCAAAAACACCTGGCTTTTATAGTCATCCTTGTTGCTCAAAACACTGGTTTTCAACTATTTTGGCTGGGCTGAAGTCACAACTTCACAACAATGAAAAGCCCCACCATTTGACCCCCTGTGACACAAGAATCCCAACCTCCACACTCATGAGAGGACTGACATTTTCCAGAAGTGCCAGATTCACCATGCAAACATAGAAGACGCACAAAAGCCAACACTTGCTATTTTTCCCAACCGGCCTTGGCAAGCACAGTGCAAAGGCAAACTTCAACTGAACTGTCCCAGGCAGCCACAAACTGTCTGCAGATTGTGAAAGTATGGCCTTGGAGTTTCTGTTTTACTTTTCTGTTAGGCACAACCATCTGGGTTACAAGCAAGATGAGCTTCCCTAGCCTCTGACAAGGCACACTGTCTGGGAAACACAGCACCTGAAGGTACCATGATGCAAAACCATGGGCCAAATGCATGCAAAAGCACTGTTGAATGGGCTACCATCAGTATCACAACCCTAAGCATCCACCATTATTTCCTTCAAAGATTCAAAGGAGGTTTAAAGTATAGCTGCAGCAGTGATCCCAGTTGTTATTCATACATTTCAAATGCACAAAGTTTCTTCTTTCGTGTTTATCTATTCTCCAAGAATTATTGACATTTAATATCAAGTGACAAATCTTGAACCAGAAGATGGAATCAGGCTCCTCAAGTGTGGGATGCATGGCATAAAATTAACTTTGATGCTCAAAAATCAACAACCCTTTTTAAAGGTATGCAGGAATAATAAGGTATAAAAGACTGACATTATGTTTTAGTCCAAACTGAAAATTCAATTATGGAGTTCTAATGTTACCATACATTACTTTGATTTAATTCAGAGAATCCTCCCATTTTACGTGAAACACATAAGCAGCGAGCTGTAATCCACTAGGGCTTTTTTCCCCTCTATTATGTTTCCCAGCTATTCTCTTGACTAAGTTGTATTTCTCACATAATGTTCACACCATAATAATGCGAGTGGAAAATAAAAGTACCATTTGAACTTTCAGCTAATTGACGAGATAACAGATAGATTTTACACCACAAAACTAGTTCTTGGCTTTTTTTTTTTTTTTTTTTTGCGAGTGTTAGAGACTGTTTTGACTTTCCTTTTGCAATTTCAATAGCCTAACTAATGTTTTGTAACAAAGCATCAGCTGTGAAAGATGTTTGCAGTTTTAACAGCACCACTAAAACACATTAAGAAAATGCAGGCAAAAATTATTTCTTGACTTAATATGAGCCACAGAGATGCTCGCATTTGCCCACATGGCTTGGTGTCATCACTCCAGCATCTAGAACCTCCACTCCTCTTTGTTCTTCAAAGGGATGCAGTAATCATCATTCATTTCCACCACTTTGATGGTTAGATAGCAAATGCCTGAGAAACCCAGGGAGACATTAGCACATCCAGCCACAATGTCTAATAAGACAGCTATTTGCATAAAAGATCAGCCACAATTTAAAATGTGTTGTGATAGATGTGGAAAGGGAATAACAGATCTATATTAGCATGTATGAAACCAAGATTGTTTTCACAATTTAATTCCTCAGGGAGTGTGGCTCATCACCTTCTCTTGTAAAGAATCTTGCATTCCCTGAGGAAGCAACTTGCCACGAGCCAGAGTTACACTAAAATATGGATTAATAAGACATAATATTTATTATTTATGAATCTTGCTGTAGAAATTGTTTCCGACGTAACTTTCTGATCAGATTGCCATAAAGGAAAAGCCTGAAACCTTTATGAGTCCCAAAATTATTTGAAAAGCCCCATTTCCCATTTAAAATAGCATCCTACAACAGCTGATCATCTTAACTTTACTTTACAAAAGATAGTTTTAAAAAAACAAAGCAAGGCCCACTGGAATGTTTTTTTGTTTATTGCTATTTCAGAGATACTAGAAGGTCAAAAGACATTTTTGTGGTTCCCTTCACTGTTTTTTCTCCCTTTTCCCCTCCAGTAATTCACCTGTGAAGGCTTACATCCTTAGACGAATACATGGTTTTTCTTTTCCTCCTCTTTTAATCAGAAGCTGTGACTGATAATAATTAATGCATGCAATAAATTGCCTATTAGCACCTCCAACTATCAACAGCATTTTGTGAAATAAAAATCAGTTCTGAATGTCCATTCAAGGTCTGACCACAGGAGAGTTTATATCCCAGCTTACTATTCTTCATGCATACACTGCTTGTATAAGCTGAAAAAATTAAAGCAATTACTTTAAAGAAATAGAAACATACTATGAATGACTTCAGAGATACTAACAAAAAACAAGTACAGGGACTACATAGCTCAAAGACTGCACTTTGTGTATTTATGGTGCAGTACAAATGATTAGTAACAGTTACAAGGCTTAAAGCCTGAACCAGTGAACACATGAAGATCTACACATGAGCTTGTGTACAAACTTTCTTAGTGGTGATTTCTGATACTATGTCTGTATTCTTCCACAATAAGCAGCCTAAATATGAATAGAGAGCACGTTAAATAAATGATAAATGAAATTACTGGCTTGTTGCTGAAATATAGCTAGTCAGTTGAGAGAAAAGCAAACAAAACTTCAGAATAGAAATAAGCCACAACAGAATGTAAAAAGACTGGGCCAAGTCTTCAGCTGTAACTGAAAATGCACGTGAATGCTCAGTGAATATCTGCATACATGCAGAAGTACTTATCCTTAATTGCAAATGGAAAATGTAATTTAAAATTCCTTCTTTGCAATGTGGGTTGATAATTTGAACTCATAATCCAAATTTTTTTTTTCATATGATTCAAAGCTTACTAAAGGCAATGAAAGAACTGGTATTTTACCAGTCAGTTCTACAGCTCGTAGTTTAATAAATAATGGATATTAAAACACAAGTTACAAGAGAGCAAACATAGCCTTTTATCCTCCTCGGGTAAAATCCCAGAAGCACCTCAGATCCTCTGTGAACATCAAGTTATTTCAAATAACTGGTAGGTATTTTGGAAATCATTGCTGTTGCTTACTTTAATTGGCTTTTTTGGTGCATTGCTGAAGTAGAGTAACTAAGGTTTGTCTGTACAGTAGTGGAAGAAATGCAATGGAAGTAACTTGCAGCCAAAATTGCAATAATGCAGCTGAATACTTTAACCACACTTTAGCCAAGAGAAAGAATTTTAAACCCTCTACTACTACTACTACTTGAAGAAAACAAAACAAAAAAAACCCTGAAAAATAATATCTTTATGATAAATCATACAGTAGTCTTCATCATTCCTCTGGAAAGTCTCTCTCAAAGGATAAGACCACTATTTCAAAGGAAAGAGTAGCTGCCCATGGTGCTTCTTGCAGAATCTGGCTCACATTTCTTTGAGGATTTATGTAATTTTCTTTTATTAAAAGCAACATTTTAACTTACCTTTGCTTAATTTAACTTTGAAAACAACAGAGGTGATTGAAATTCAGTTAAATTTGGGAAATGAATCAAAAAAGCAGGATACTTGCCTCCAGTTGGAATAAAAATTGCTAACATAATTTCAACTTTCTACACAAGGACAACAAACACTGTACCATATCCCAAGATTAAAATAATATAGGAATTACAATTTTTATTCTCACATATATCAGACTGCTTCATAGCTTTGTGTAAGCAGTAGGAACAAAATACATACTGTTCCTTCCAGTAAGAGCTCTTTGCACTCTAGAGAAAGAAACTGCTCTGTTTGTTACTCATACAGTGCTTATGGAAACCCATGAAATTAGCTCTAAATTTATGCAACAAAAGTAGCATACAGGTAATAGTCCACATGAATACTCGGCATATTCTCCAGGCTGCTTCAAAAACCCAAGGCAATATATCATGAAAAATAAATTTCATCAACAACCCAGACTAGTTCCATGTAATTTCAGGAAGGTGAGACATGCAAGTTATGCAGAAGGCCACCTCTGTTCCCTGTACAGTGAATAAAGAAAGAGATGCAATGGTAAGGAATCCAAATTGCCTCTGGCAATCCTGCTTTCTCTATTCTCCTAACCCTCCCCTAAGTACCTAAAATTTGGTGGGTTTATTTAGGCCCAAATATTTGCATTTACTCCTTTAGCAAAAAAGTCTACTTACTTTTGCCAGGTGTAAAATGTTTTTATATATCTGCAGAGTCGAAAATTTTATCATTACATGTATTCATGACAGCCACGAAAAAAGTGAGAATTTCAAACCTGCAAATTGCAAACCTGGCTAGGATTTTTTAAAAAGACTTCACACTTATGCCAATTTGTTTTCTTAAGCAAAAAGAGGCCATTAAAAATATGTAAGAGGTTCCTTCCATTGCCAGTAGAGTACAGCTTGTCACACCTTCTGTGGGAAGAAGCAAAACGTACTTGGCCAAAGCTCACTTATAAAAACATTAGTTATACAGAAGACACTTGTTTAGTAATTTTTGTCACACCTTTCATAAAAACAATATGGCATTTTGCAGAGGAATATTCCTATTTGTAGTGATCCCATGCACCTTGCATTTACTTTTCACTCTTAGGATTTGTTGTTTGTCTTCAGAACCAAATTCCCTACTCACTTCAGAACTGAGTAGAGAACAAATTTAAAATTCCAAAAGTACAAAGATGAAGGTTTTTTTTCATTTTTATGAATATATGATGGCATTGGTGTGTCACTAAAGTATCCTTGAAGAAGATCATGAGGGAATAAAGCATACATGTGGTTCAATTCTGCCTTGCCAGACAGATCAAAATGTAGTTTTTCCCAGAGGAAAGAGCAATCTCTACTAAAGAGAAAAAACTTTTTTTTTTTTTTTTTGGTCTATGGAAGAAATTGGAGGTAAAAAAAGATAAGAGGAGAAAGGGCATCCCAACCACCCCGCTACCCAGAGGCACTTTCACCAAGGATGGATACAGCCTCCATTGGAACCACCAGAGATGCTGTACAGTCACCTCTGTGGTCTGAGGGTACATATTGAGGACAGCACCACTACAATTGCACAAGATGGAAACGAAGCACACACTCTCTGCCTCACCAGTTAAAAGCTCATGGAGTCAAGAGCAACAACAAGAAACAATAATTTGCTCCATCTAGTAATTGAAATGGCAGCAGTGAACATTTTGAGGTTTGGTTAAATCCAGGCATTTTTATTTCCTCTTTGATCCACACCACACACAAATTCAGCACTTATTTCTTTTGATGAAGTAGGGAATAATTTAAATAACAGGTATAAAGCTAGAAGTCATAGACCTTAAATTTCCAAATCAGCTAGGCCTGCCTAAACACTTCACTTCTAACATGCTATGAAGATACAATTCTTGAATTTAATAGAGCACCAAGTGGTTTCACTGAGGTCTTACTCCAAAACCTCAGAAACTTTGTTTTACCCTGCTAGGTGTTACAGAAGGGGAAGAGTCACTTTTTCTTCCCCTTTTTTAAACAATAATACCTCTACTCTCTCCTCTTGTTAGTTTTGGAAAGCAACAAAACTTCATCTTTTCCAGATGTTACTCCTTTCCTGGGACTGCCACAAGTCACAGCTTGCTATAAGCTTGGGTGCTTTAATTATATACATTTGCTAATTCCTCATCTGTAGATTTTAAGCTTAGGCTCATTTTTGGTGGAAATTAAATTGAATTTTTTCTATAGCTCAAGAAGAAAACCAGTTCTCAGCAAATAGTCCATTGCTGCTTAACAATCAATCTCATAACTGAAAACCAGAAGAAAAAAAACAGCCAGAAATAAGCAACACAGGCACAAAGCTAAGAGGCAGACAAATGTGCCCTACTGTTATATATTTCACTGTAGTATAATATGATGTCACATCAAACATGACTTCAAGTCGTAATAATTGCTAAAACTGGTCACTAGGTTTATGGCTTTATGATTGCTTCACTTCTTACTCTGGTCACTAGCTTTATAGCTTAACGATTGCCTCATTTCTTACCTTGAGCAAGAATACAAAAATTGAAAACGGGGTACAAATGACAGCAGCAATGACTCCTGCACATGTAGACCTCATCGTAACACCTCAGCAAAACCGAATTATTAGTTCCATTACCAAACCTGGTGTTCAAAAGGATTTAAAATGCAATCTTTCCATCCAGTGCTCAGAATGAATGTGGGTTATTTTTCCTTTCCCTGAAACTACTGCAGTTCGATAAGTATTAAATAGCCTGATCTATGAACGAACAAAAATAGTTTTATGCTGCTTTTGGTGTCTCACCTGCTGCATTAGGCATTCAGGAAAGCAACTCAGCTTACAGAAAAAATAAATCTATTCTACTAACCCAGCAAAAGAAACATGAAATGTAAAGACTTCTAATTTTGTCATTTTGGCATCTATGTTTTCTTTTATTTTTCAGTAGTGATAAACAGGATAACCTGTTATATCTTCCCCATCAGAAGATAAGGCTGACATGTATTGCTTTAATTATTTTCTATTTTTTCTTTAAAATTGTTTGAGGTAAAAACCAGTAGATAAATCAGATAGATAACTTACTGTTAACATGTCAAATGCAAAGTTCAGCCCTACAGCACTTAATAATGACCTCAGCAGTCAGGCTTAGTGAATAGACACATAGATGTTAGCAGCAGCATTTTCAAAACCAAGTCCTACTCTATTGGTTTTGTAGGATTAGGTCATAATTGGGTTAAGAGTTTAGTATGGCTTAAGTAACATCAGCTCAGCAGTTTCCAAAGTAATTCAAAACAACAGGGCAAGCATGCTCTCTGCAGATTATATCTAAATTGCTCAAGACTTGGCTCTCCTGAAATCTACCTAGAGATCCCACTAAAGGCAATGATTTTTAAAATAAAGAATAAAGCAATAGTGTACAAGAGACCATCTCTTGAGAAGCTTTATGTTCTACTTGGACAAAAAGGGAATACAAGATGATTGATATCTATCAAAAATCTGAATCTTGAACAAAAATTGAATTAAAGGAGTGGATGAAAATCAGACTAAAACCTTTATATGCGCCAAATGAAAAAAACCACACACAAAACTAAACCATCAAAAGACCCCCCAAAAAACCAAAAAACCCCTCAAATATACAACGAACCAAACCACCCGAACTTCAAAGCCATTAGACAAAGGGTAAGTTGTCTTTTAAGGTAGAGGAGACAAACGCAGAGTGCAGCTGTGAAGAAAAAGCAGCAAAAGGCAGAACTGGCAACTGGCAGAACAGTCCCAGGTAAAGCAGCAGAAAGTTACAGGAACATCTGAAGGTCCCAAACACAACCTTTTGTGCAAATGTCTGCCTTGGTGTTTTTCAAGGCATTCCCCGTAAGACCACAGGATGGGATAACACTGTGTCTCCATCTATTCCCATTACTCCTGAACAGTGTGTATGTGTCACAAGGAAGATGAAATTTTTTTGCAAGGTTCCTTGGCCACGAGAATGCCAAAGAAAAGGATGGTACGGAAAAGAAGTACTCTTTTGTGTGTTTCAAGTCATGCAGTACATGTGAAATTATATTTATTGTAAAAACAAGTGAAATTTAAAAAATAACATTTTTAATGGGTTGCTGCATTTGGAGACTGCACATTTTTAAGATCCTGGGTTCTGATGCGTGAAAGATTGCCTTTCTCTGACCTAAAAGATACCTCTAATCAAGAGATTTCTATACCCCAAGCTACTTAGGAATGGAATAGTTACGAGATTCCTAAAAGATCATTCAATGAGTAGCTGTCGGCTTGTGAGCATCTTTTCAGAAGTCCTAGCCTGAGACAAGATGGCAGAGACAACCCACTCCATTCGCTCCAATTTCCTGAGTGCATCTCTCTAAGCAGTAAGGGTTTGCACATGCTCTTGGCTAGAGCCAAAGGAAAATGTACGCTTCAGCACAGCCATAAAGTTTTATTAGGAGGAGGGGGATATACAGCCTGAAATCTATCCTTGCAGGTTGCATATAACAAAAAAACCACAAATTGCTAGAGCATACAGTAAAATGAGTTCAGACCAATTTTTATGAGAAAAAAACAGATTAAACACCATCACCACTAGAAACTGCAGGTCTGTTCTGCTCCAGCTACAGTTGCTCAGTCTGGCCACTACTTGAACCAAAAGCAGAACAAACCTGTAACAAATCTTAAGAAGTTTAAGGAGAGGTTGGTCAACTCTGAAAATTTGTTAAGCTGCTTCTACATTTAACTTCCAAAGTATTCTATCCCATGTACATAGCTTCACAACCACCCCAGTTGTATTTATGCTGGAAAACATTCAAGGTCAGGTTGAAATGGTGCACTGATCAACCTGATCCAGGAGATGTCCTGCTCACTGCAGGGAGGCTGGACGAGATGACCTTCTGGAACACTTCCAGAGGACAGCAACCAAGCTGGTGAAGGGTCTAGAGAACAAGTCATATAAGGAGCAGCTGAGGGAAGCAGGGATGTTTAGTCTGAAGAAAAGGAGGCTGAGGGGAGACTTCATCACCATCTACAACTACCTGAAAGGAGGTTGTAGGGAGGTGGGTGTTGACCTCTTCTCCCACGTAAATAATGACAGGACCAGAGGAAATGGCCTGAAGTAGCAGCAAGGGAGGTTCAGATGGATATTAGGAAGAATTTCTATACTGACAGAGTGGTCAGACAGCGGAGCAGCCTGCCCAGGGAGGTGGTGGAGTCACCATCCCTGGAGGTTTTCAAGAAATGTGTAGACGTAGCATGTCAGGGCATGTT
The DNA here is from genome assembly GCF_020740795.1 of Apus apus. Classification (NCBI taxonomy): domain Eukaryota; kingdom Metazoa; phylum Chordata; class Aves; order Apodiformes; family Apodidae; genus Apus; species Apus apus. The sequence goes on from NC_067283.1 coordinate 132,091,819, forward strand.
CTAGTGGCTGAGGTTTTGGATTTTTTATTTGGGTTTTTGTTTTGTTTTGTTTTTGTGTTGATGGTTGGACTCAGTAATTTTAGAGGTCCTTTTCAACCACGACAATTCTATTTCTATTCTATTTTATTAAGGGTCCCCACCAACCTAAACCATTCTAAGATTCATTGATACTGATTTTTTTTTTTTTTTTTTTTAACAGAGTAAGTCAACGAAAATCTCTACATACACAGTACAGGGGAAACACTTTCCAGCACTGACAATGCTTAAGTCTGAAGGCTCAGAAACTGATATGTTTGATCAGTTTGCGTCCAGTCCTGGAGCCATCAACACTAGAGGGACAGGGTCCTATTAGAACGAGTCCAGACAAGAGCCACAGAAATGATCAGAGGGCTGGAGCACCTCTCTTATGAAGACAGGCTGAGAGAGTTGAGGTTGTTCAGATTGGAGAGGAGAAGGCTCCAGGGAGACCTTATAGCAGCCTTCCAGTACCTGAAGAGGCCTACAGGAAAGCTGGGGTGGGACTGTTTACAAGGGTTTGTAGAGACAGGACAAGGGGCAATGTACTTGAACTAGAGCAGGGTAGATTCAGATTGGATATCAGGGAGAAGTTCTTTACTATGAGGGTGGTGAACGGGAACAGGTTACACAGAGAAGTAGTGGAGGCCCCATCCCTGGAGACATTCAAGGTCAGGCTTAACAGGGCTCTAAGCAACCTGATCTAGTTAAAAAGATCCCCTCGCACTGCAAGGAAGCTGGACTAGATGACCTTTAAAGGTCCCTTCCAACCCCGCACATTTTATAATTCTATGATGAGAGAGCCATTGCCCTGAGGTTTTCCCTACACACACCATTCCCTCCCCTTGAAAGTCTCTTTGAGGTACAGCACATACTCTATGGAGTCCTTCTATGGTCAGAATACAGAATTGTAGAATTGAGTCTATACAATATGAATTACTTGTGTGCAATAAATGACAGAATGCAAGTGCTTCAAATTCTTTACCCTGCATATATGGCTATGTTTTAGTACAATATCCACATTTAGATCATAATTTCCATGGGTCTATATAAACATGCATGAAGATAAACAGGCTCTTTTCCCATGCAGAACTGGAAGAATACATCCAGAAGCCTTGCTTTGTAAATCATTTCAGATGTATTTTACTGAAACCATAAAGGATATTAGCAAGTGCGCTGGGACCTTTTGTTTTAAATTATTGTGATCTGTTACTCAAACAGAAGTTCCTAATATTATTTAACCCCACTGGTGTACTTAAAATGAAAATAGTTTTAAGCTTTTTAAAATAGGTGTTGTCTCTATAATAATCACTTTTCCAGAATACTCTCTATTTAGTTTGTTGGTATGCTGCTTTTTATTCTCAGGCTTTCAAATTATCCTGTCTTTCAGAATAAAAAGGTAAACAGCAATCTAAGAATGCTTTACCTTTTCACACCAAATTACAGAAAAACGCATTCATAAATTAAATCGCTTATGTCACAAATTCCAAAGAAAGCAACATCCATCCTTGCTCTGATGATTTTATGATTGCAGAATCAAAAACCTCTCAAATCATTAACTGCTGCAATTCTTTGTAGTTCCATTAAAGCCATATTTTTTTAATCACACCAAAGTCTAAATTTGAAAAAAACATATTGCAGAAAGCTTTCCAAGATGCATATAAAAAAAATAACAAAAAAACCCAAACAACAGAATCTATTATTTCCACACCATCTGTAATGGGAAGAAATGACAAATTCACACAGATGCAGCCTAACCTTTCCTAGGGCTCCCAACACTGTATGTAGGAGGGCCGCTGCAGCATCTGGGTGGAATAGCTAACTAACAGAGCTTGCTGAGGTCCAACATGGGTGAGGTAAGGAGACAACGTGGTCAGAAACATCATGGCAAGCTTGAACCTACTCTCCAAGTCCACCTACCTAAGGTAATACCATCAATACAAGTTAAGTCTGTGCCTTCCAGGACCTTCATCATGCTTTCAAATTTTTCAGGACACATTTTTCATAGAAATTACAACTAGATGCAATATTCCATCATTGATCTTATTAAAGAGATTTAAACAGCCCTCCTGCCTCTCCCCCACTGCTAGTAGGCAGCACCAGCCCTTCTTGCTACTGCCCTGCACTTTAATGCCCTTTGGCTACAGGTGCTTCCTCACAACCCCAAGCCTTCCCACAGTCACAGCTTTACAAAATAAAATCTTCCACTCTGCATACATATCCAGAATTCCTTCTTCCTCAACATTCATGAAGACAAACTGCATTTTAACAGACTCATGTTACCATGATCTCAGCCATGCTTGAAACTACATCCCTTCTTCATCAATACAGCAATCACTAAACCATCCATAGTTTGTTACTATTGCTTTTGTGTTTACACCCAGACAACTGACTACAACAGCAAAAAACATCACACCTGACAGGAACGCTGGGCAAAGTCCACACAAGCTCTCATCTGTTGACAATGGCCTCCAGCCATTACTTCTGAGTGCTGGCAGCTCACCAGCTCTTTATCCATTTTACTGTTACTGTACAGTCCTAATTTTTAAATTAATTTTAGTTGAGTAACAGTAAATCAAGGACCTAATAAAATTTAAATGCTAGCTATACAAATAGTGTCATTTCAGTTTGACAGCCAAGACAAAAACAAAACAAGTAATATACCGCTTGAGGTTAACAGTTTCCTTTTGGCAAGGACACAAGTAATACAAAACTGGTCTAGAAGTAAGTGATGTAATCTTAATTGGAGGCAGAGTAATCAGCCGCACACACAATGAATGCAACACTGAAAGTGCCTACCAGACAATTTCTATGGCATACATACTACATGAAAGAAAGTCTATGGTTTTTAATACAAGCTCCTAGGTACTATTACTTTTAAGAGCAGAGAAAGCCACAAGGTGAGAGTTTAAGTAAAGACTGTGACATGGTAAAGCCAAATACTGAGATCTCCTCCACACTGACTTGGTACAGAAACAAGTTGAAAATGCGGGTAATTTAAAATAGAAACTTTAAAATCTGTTAAACTTTTCAACTCGAAACTACAGAAGAGTCTCATAAGCAAGCTTTGGGTATTTAAGAGGCTTTAGATCCTGGGTGCTTAATCACCTGCCAGGGACGAGCAGAATAAAAGAATGTGGAAGTGCAACAAGAGGGGTTACATTCTGTCTCTGAAATCCAGGACCCCATTCACATGCATCAGTTCAAGCCACCCAAACATGAAAAGTGAGCTAATGGGAGAGAAGGAAACGTCAGTGGCTGATGTGCAGGTATTGCTGGCTCTTCTGTACAGACTGCTCTCTCAGGGGTGGGGAGAAGACCAGCTGGCAGCATCTTAAACCACAGCATCTAACACTTCCAGAGCACATCTGTCAGAGCCATTTGTGAATAAATTTGAGCATGAGAGTTTGTAGAATTGAGAACTTCATATGTAAAGATTACAATGAAAACACAATAGATAAAGGCACAAAAAGCTACAAAGGCTGATTGATAATGTAAATGTGAGAGGGAATTATCATGGGTAAACTTAACCTTTTCTTCATTTACACCACACAGCACAGCCGAAAACAACTGAAACTTTGAAATCTACATTTCCAACCCAATCTGTTTCTCCACTATAAAAACCAGTTCATAACATAAAAGTTTATTTTGTTCCATTATTTATTTCAGTGCAAATATACAGAATCATAGAATGGTTAAGGTTTGAAGGGACAAAAAATATCATCAGGTTCCAGCTCCCCTGCATGGGCAGGGACACCTCCTACTAGACCAGGTTGCTCAAAGCCCCATCCAACCTGGCCTTGGAACACTTCCAGGAAAGAGGCATCCACAACCTTGCTGGACAACCTATTCCAGTGCCTTACTACCCTAACGGTGAAGAATTTCTTCCTAATATCTAACATACATCTACCCTATTTCAGTTTAAAAACATTACCTCTTGCCCCATCACTACACTCTCTGGTGAAAATTCTCCCTCCAGCTTTCCTACAGGCCCCTTTCAAGTACTGGAAGGTGCTATAAGGTCTCCCTGGAGCCTTCTCTTCTCTAGGCTGAACAGCCCCAACTTTCTCAGCCTGTCTTCATAGCAGTGGTGCTCCAGGCCTTTGATCATCTTGGTGGCCCTTCTCTGGATCCTCTCCAACAGGTCTGTATCTTTCTTGTGCTGAGGGCACCAGAACTATACACAGTACTCCAGGTGGGGTCTCACCAGAGCAGAGTAGAGGGGTAGAATCCCCTCCCTGGCCCTGCTGGCCACACTTCTTTTGATGCAGCCCAGGATGTGGTTGGCCCTCTGGACTGCAAGCGCACACTGGCAGGTCATATCAAGCTTCTCATCTACAACCACGCCCAGATCCTTCTCCTCAGGACTGATGTCCAGCCATTCTCCCCTCAGCCAGTATTTCTGCTTGGCATTGTACCAACTCAGGTGAAGGACCTTGCATTTGGCCTTGTTGAACTTCATGAGGTTGGCATGGGCCCACCTCTCCAGCCCGTCAAGGTCCTTCTGGATGGCATCCCTTCCCTCTAGGGTGTCAACCCCACCACACAGCTTGGTATCATCAGAAAACTTCCTGAAAATGCACTCAATCCCTCTGTCCATGTCTTCAACAATGTTGAACTGAACTGGCACCAATACTGACCCTTGAGGGACACCACTCATCACTTGCCTCCACTTGGAGACTGAACCATTGACCACAACTCTCTGGGTGCAGCGATCCAGTCAATGACTTATCCACCAAGTGGTCCATCTGTCAAATCCATGTCTTGTCAGTTTGGAGACCAGGGTATCACACAGGACAGTGTCAAATGCCTTGCACAAATCCAGGTAGATTACATTAGTTGCTCCTCCACTATCCACCATCTCTGTATCCCCACTGTAGAAGGCCACAACATCAGTCAGGCATGACTTGCCCTTAGCGAAGCCATGTTGGCTGTCACCAATCACATCCTTATTTTCCACATGCCTTAGCAGAGTTTCCAGGAGGATCTGCTTTATGATCTTGCCCAGCACAGAGGAAATACTGATTGGCCTGTAGCTCCTTGGGTCTTTCTTTTTAAAAATAGGGGCTATGTCACCTTTTTCCCCCATCAGTGTGAATCTCACCAGGCTGTCATGACTTCTCAAATGCAATGGACAGAGACTTAGCAACTGCATCTGCCAGCTCCCCATAGTACCTATGGATGGATCTCATCAGGTCCCACAAACTGTACATCTTCAAGTTCTTTAGATGGTCATGAACCTGTTCTTCTCCTTCAGCAGATGTTCTTTGTTGTCCCAGTCCCTGCTTTCACCTGGTGTAGCCTTTGCAATGAGGCTGAAGCACTTGCCAGTAGACCGATGCAAATAAGTAATTGAGAATCTCAGCCTTCTCTAGGTCTCCCAGTTCCTTCAGGAGAGAAGATAAATTTGGTGTTCTGGCTAGAGGCAACCAATTAGAGATGATGTAACCACATATTTTGTTTTGTTGTCTTACTTAAGGACAGACATAATAGTTTTAGTTGCTGACAACAAACTTGCACACAAAATGATGTGATTCAGTTTACCTGCTGGATTTTAACTTCCCAGTACTATTCTGAACATTAACCTAGTGCAAATCTTTGCCCTTTCCCTCTCTCATACTTGCCCTCTGTGGTGTGATTTCTCCACCATAAGCTTCTCCTGTTCAGAACAGTTGTCCCCCATTTATTCTATTCACCAGCTCAACATCCATTCCTGGATTGCTATTTCAACCTTCTCCTGACTATCTCCCATCCTTCTCACACCTGCTACTGGGTTTACATTGCCTAATTCATCACACCATGTCTTTCTAATTCTGTCCTGTTTTTCATGGTAAAACATACTGAATAAATGATGATGCCAAGAACAACCATAACACCCCAATAAGCAATATTTTGTTGATGTGTGAATGATCATGCTTCACATCACAAAAAGTCCTGGGACTCAATAAACAGTATTGTATAAAGCTCCATTGTATCATTGCAGTATGTGATTACAAAGGCAAAAGTCAGACTTAAAATTGCTAACACTGTTTTCTAACCTTGCTGCAAAAAAAAACCACAACAACATGGAAGAAATGGGAAAAAAAGGGAGTAGCACTGTCCATGTCAGGAATATTGGACTGAGTGTTTACTCAGCCCACCAATTACAGGGGTATCTATGTGCAGCTAGCAGTACAAAAGCACCTGGGGTCCCTTGACATTTTCCCATGACCTTCAAATGTAATTCTAGTGAATAAAAATGCATCAGGAACCTTAGGCTGTTGTGGATAATTTTGGGATACTAAAACTGCATTAATATGAGTCCTACCTGAAAAAACACATTCAAGTTCTTTCTCTGCTTCTGTAGCAGTACCATTGATGTAATGTGATTATGACAAGACTATCAGTATAATGACTATATCATTATGTGACAGAGTTCCCTCTTAAATGGCAAACACGTTAGTTTTTTGTTAACTCTTTCCTTCTTATCTCCTTTCCAAAGGGAAAAAAAATTACTGGCTTACTCTGCGTGTCAAAAAATACTTCAGCACTAAAACTTATTATTAAAGTGCTGTAACATAAATTGTGTTTCTTCATCTCCTCTACCAACGACACTATGATGTTTATGTTGTGCATAATACTGCAATGATATATGAGATCATCAGCTCAGTTACTAGAAACAGTTTCATTGTGCCTGTGATTGATAAACCATGGAAGTATTAAAACATTAAAAATGTTAATCTTTGTAATAATCTCCTGAAAAGTTTTTGTATTAATTTAAACCATCTATCATTTTAATATTTAATCATTGCAGACTTCATTTGAAATGAGAATAGCCATTCACTGAAAAGCACTTCATTTTTTATATTAAAAAATGATCAGTTGTATTCTGCAAATTCTGTAAATCTCTTCACATTTTTTCCTCAATAAGAAGTAAACCTGCAAGCAAAGGAAATAATCTACAAGAGCAGAAAAAACTGAAGCAGAATCTGTGTCAGAAGAAATACACTTTTGCAGTTCTGTTTCCCAGGAGTAACTGTGTATTGCAACAGTAGTATCATAAGAGAGTCTGAGGGTTGAGGGAAATTGTAAATGAAAATCATTAGCTTCTTTGTCCACACCTCACAACCATCTGTGTTTCCTTCTCTTCAGGTATTTCATAACACATAACAATTAACTTTCAAAGGACTTAATAGATGCCTTGACTCTCTTAACATATAACCTCATTTTGTAACATTAACCTACTTTAGCAACATATAAAGATTTTCCAAAGTATCCTATCCTCATCCATAATTCACAGCTTGTATTGCCTAATGACAAATTTAGATTAGTGAAGAAATATGTCAAAGGAAAACAAAACTAAGATCTTCCTACTTATGAGAAAATCTCATGGAAACTCTAAAATTTGAATTGTGATTAATTATGAGTAATATTGATGGTATTTGTTTGGTTTCTTTTGAAATATTTTAAACAGTAGCAAAGAAACAAAACTAATTCATTGTATCAAGAAAAAAAAACTTAATAGAAAAAAACAAACAAGGGGAAAGTCTTCATTACACTGCAAAAAAACCCCTCTCATTTTCTATGTGGAGTCCACTAAAATAGGATGCTTCCTGGAGGTACTGCCATAAAGTGCACTGAGCCTAAGTTGTCCTTTAAGACTGAACTGCAGGATTTAACTGCAATAGTTCAACAAAGTAAATCCTAGACATACACCACACAGTATCACAGGTTAATATATTAGCTTTCATGACTAGTCTTCATTCTGTTTGTGACCAAGAGTGAGTTAAAGAGTTTTCCCAGATCAGCCATAAAACTTGCACACAAATTGGCCTCCTTTTCTGAAGAGACTGCAGAGTGTAATGACAAGAATTATGAAGAAATCAGGGAACTGGCAGACGAGTATGTGGAATCTTCCAGTGCATACAAACTTATTCTGTACAGTTCAAGCTTATAAAAACAAAAACACAGTAATTAAGTGCTGTCTTTATTCTTGATTTTGCAAATGGAAGTATGTATCTTGTTGCATATTACCTTTAGCTAAAGTCTGTTTTTAAGGAAAGATGTACGGAAAACTCCTGTTCATTCAATGTGACGCAGTAATTGAATTCTGGAACTCAGCTGCTTGCATCTGAAACAGAAGTGATAGTCTTGTTTTTATGGAACTTAATAGAAACACATATATGTGCTTGTAAGTGTATTGATACAAGATTTAAAGTTAATTATAAGACAAGTTTTGCCAATGCTAACAGAAATCTCTGTTTCAGTAATTTGATTTGAAAAGATCTTTCGTAACCTAGATATTTGAAGAGCTCCCACATCTCTGTTGAAACAATGGAGTATTTTCTATATTGCTTCTGTAGATACAATATATTATTTTAGACAGACTAAGAAGTCAAGTGTAGAATACTGTTGTAATCTCTACTTGGTTAAATTAATAAACTAAATGTACTAAATGTTACAGAATGATTTATGTTGAAGGGGACGACTTACGGTAATTTACTTAGGTTCATCTATTCCTGCTCAAACAAGTTCAGGTAGAAGACTACATATAAATTATAAAATTAATTACAAAAAGGATTCACATATTGAAGCAAGAATAACAAGAAAAAGTGAAAATTACACTTTCCTAAAAAATATGTCAACTGTTTGTATCAGTGCGATTAATTTGCTTCAAAGTTAACACTTCTTTGTCTTCTCTAAGCACACGGTACTGACCTGAAGTAGACTTGTACCTTCACAGCTTCCATGAAGACAGAAAACAAGTCCTAGAAGGGTAAATTATACTAATTTATGATTCAACGGAATCATGCCAAAAAAAGCATCTGCCAAATTTTTCCTTAATGAGCAGACAAGTTATTTTCTGAACAACAAAGTTTGCCCCTAGCCTGTTTTCAGCAAGAGGTGAAATGATTCAGTCAAGAAAGACATGTCATATAGCACTCCTTAAGAAATGGCTCAGTTTTCTCCATAGTTGTAGATTTTTTTGTATCCCTTAAAAATCACTTTCTGCAGTTTTCCACTATGGAAGTCACACATCAGTAGCAAAGGCTGGGAAAAAACGAATGTAAATTTAACAACAGGTAGCCTCCCAGTCTCATTAGCTCTTCAGGCACGAGCCTGGTCTCCATTAGCAAAGAACTTCAGCCCTGTACGCCATGTAATTGAATTAGTGTGTGTGAACGTGTGTGTTGTACACACAGCCCAATTATACCATCAACTCTTTTAAAAGGGCTCTCTGGTACTACACTCTGTCCTCATAACCATGTAGGCTGACATAGGGCACACCAGTTCGAGAGCAGCACAAATACATTCGCAGAAGTCCCTACCAACACTTCACTATTAAGAGATTTTGTGGCTTCCATATTTCTGCCTGGGATTTTCTGAGCCTAAGCGTGACCAAGCGCACTCTGCAGAAAACACAGAGGAGTCCACTGTACCCAGAACACATCACGCCTGCAAGGTAAACACAGGCAGCTCAGTAAGCCCGGGTGGTATTATCAGATTTACTGCATGTGCACAGGTGGCTGACCACATACAGCCCCATTACACCAAGCCTGTGCAGTAGCTCCGACACATCCTGGTCTCCCTCGGCCTGGGTGTCAGCCTACATGCAGGAGGACACACACACAGAGCGGTCTGTCCAGTGCCCAAACACCTGAAAACCACACACAGACGAGGTTTCACACACAAACCCAGCCGCACCACACCACACCGGCGGGCAGCACACGCGGAGCTCGGCTCTCGAGGCAAAGCTGCAGTATCCTCACAGCCAGGCATCGCAGGTTCCTGTCAGCTCAGCCAGCCCGACAGCCCCCGGGCCAGGCCTCGAACACAGCCCTCGTCGGGGGGATCCCCCGGTAAAGGGTGTATTTCCCTGCAAATCGGCCAGTCGCTCGCTCGGGAGAGACCCAGCACCGGGGGAGAGAGGACAGACAGCCGAGAGCCGTTTGGAGCTGCGTGAGGCAGGACCGCCAGCCTCGGCCCTGAGCGGAGCCACCGCTCCCGCCTCCCGGGCACGGCGAACGCCGCCGGAGGGGAGGGGAGGGGAGGGGAGGGGAGGGGAGGGGAGAGGAAAGCAACAGCTTTTCCCGCCCACACCCAACATGGCCGCGGCGGCCGCAGGCGCTGACCCCACCGGCCCCTCAGCCACGGCCCGAGGGCGGCACCGGGCGCCCCGATTGGCAGCGCGCCCCGGCCAATGGCGGAGCCGAGCGCTTCCTGCCGGCCAATGGCAGCGCAGCCCCGCGGCGGGCCGCGGCCCGGCCCCGCGCGCCGCCCGTGCCCGCGCGCCCTGCCCGCGGGCCAATGGCGGCGCGGAGGAGCGGCGGGGGCAGCGCGCCCGGCGGCGGTTGCCGTGACAACCGCAGGCCCGGCGGGGCCGGCCGGCCCTGGCGCCCGCGGCCCCTCGCCCACCCCGGGAAGCGGCGCGGTACCTCGGCCGAGCTGCAGAGCTCCGCCTGCTCCCTCCTCTCGCGGCGGGGCGACTTCCTGTGCTGGCGGGGCCGCCGCCGCCTCCTGCCCGAGCGCCCCCGCCGCCCCGCCTCCCGCTCCCGCCCGCCCCGCGGGGCAGCGGCCTGCGCGGGACCGGGGCGCCGAGCCTGGCGCGTGGGGACAGCCCCGGCCCCGCGGCTCCTGCGGTGGCGGGAGCGCAGCCCGGCCCCCGCCCGCCCTCCGCGCCCAGCAGCTGAGTCCGAGGTCACTGCTGGCCCGGGCCCTGGCGCCTCCTGCCTCGGCCCTGCCCCGCTGCCTGCCCCGCGCGGGTATCTGGCTGGTTCTTCGGAGGAGATGCTTTGAGGGAGGCTGAAAGTTCCGGCCTGGGTTATTTCAGCATCCCCCCCTTGACACCCTCTGATCATTTAGCACTCTTGCTTACTTGCATCAGAAATACTGCTCTAGGCATTGAGGGTGAAAAGCAATTAGCCACCCTCACAGCGTCATCATCACAAGCCCACTTCTGTGGGAACTTACTTTTAACATCCTAAAAACATAACACATGGGAAATTATTAACCCTGTCATGTAATTTTTCATCACCTTGAGATCATGCTAGGTCCTTTGCAACGTCATTCATTTACTTTGGTGCAAGAAGTAAGCCACTGACTCTTGGAACAGCTGACTGATTAGTATTGCAAGTGCATGCTTTGCTTCCTGCAAAATGGCAGTTGATAACCAAGTGTAACACTCCCGTGTAAGGGAAGATACACAAAAGAGAAATATTTGCATTTGTTTAACTCTGCAGCTTAGGAAGTGAAAGCCGTACCCAGCTGAACTTTCCCATCTTTCTAGATGACGTGCATACAGAGTGGAGAACGAGCCCACAGAAAAGTTGATTAATTGGAGTTTCTTTCTGGCATGTGTACCAAACCACAGGGTTTTCTCCAGTCATTTCTTTAGCAAGCTGACTGGATGGCTGAAATGGAACAGCTTTCTTAGAAATATAGCTTGTCCTAATTCCAAGTGATGAGACACAGAACTTTTTTTGGTACCTTTTCTTACAAGAAATCTCCCACTAAGGGTATTTGACCTGTCTCCTAAAGGTGTGCATACACAAGGGATAAAATCACCAACTATGTAACTGTAACTAAAATGTGTATCAATCAGAGAGGAATAACTGGTACCTTTTCTTGATCTTGCCCACCTATCAGTGTGGTGCCATATCTTACACATATGAATTTTAAAATCCAAGTGTTTTTTAAATATACATGGTTTTCTTTTATCACACAAAACTTTGAAGAACATGTATTAGCTGTTGTTTTCAGTGACTGTCTTTCCCTAGTCTTCCTCTTTTTGTTTCTTCACAAGGTCTTCAGCTTACTCTGACCATTTTACAAGAATCTGTCCCTTTTTGTTCTCATTCTATGCAGCAGTTTTTAGCTTTCTGATTTAAAAAATTTTGAACAGAAGTGAAATCTACTGAAAATGGACTTAATATTTATCTTTTGTTCCTGGAAGCAGTCCCCAAGTTTTTAGAATTCAGTAGGTAAAATGTTGGAATATTATGCTCAACATCTTTATTTCAAGTTGACAACACAGATTAAATTAACAGACAGAAAACTAACTCCCCAAAATGCAACAACTTGTCTACTGTCTAAACAGATGTCTCCTCATGTATGTCAAACAACCAGGTTAAGCTCAAAGATGTGAAATAATGTTCTTAATTATTTTTGTTCCGTTCATTTTGCTGTCATTATGAGTAAGAGTTTTGCCCCATCTCTCACCCAGGACCGTAGCCTGGATGTTGCCAATAAAACAGCTATTTAATTGGTGATAATATTCAGGCTACCAGTAAATCTTTCAAGGTAATACCTTCCTCCAGAACTTCTAAAAGGTACAGTATTCCCTGTCCAGCCACAAAGCTAAAACTCTCTTTATGCCCCTGTCACTTCCAACAATGTCATTTCTGGTGGCTTTGACAGGTACAGTCTTGCTCTGCTCATATCCAAGCAGATCTGCTGCTGAAAGAAATAATCCTCTTAGCTCATCCCTTTTCCCTTGTTACTTTCCACTTTCCATCTCTGCAGTGTCTCCCATCTCTATGCCAGCTCTATATGCATTTTGCTTTCATTTGGATATCCTTTGTTCCTATCCTGTCTTGTTTTCACTTAGCTTTAATGTGTTACTTCTTGCCTCTGACTAACCTAAGATACTGGCTTCCACTACGCTTTTATTCATGTTTTGTTTTAAAAGAACCCTGTCATGCTTTCCCCCATGTAACACTATAACTGAAATTCATCCAAAAACACAAGTATGGCTGGATAGCTTCTGGAGCTTGAGGCCACTGGTATGCTCAGCCTCCTCTTATCGTGCTTCTCCCGTACTTATGATTTCTGTTCCCTAGTTCATGTCATCTCTTACATTTCAGTTGCAATCACTTCCTCTTGCTTTTTTCTTGGTTAATTTTAGAACCACGTTCCCTAAAATCAGACATTCTTAAAATCTCTGCAGCACAGCCCATCATGGGCAGCTACCCTTACCCCTTCTCCCTTCAGGGAGATGGAGCCAATCCTCTCTCCTTCCAGCCTTCTAGATTAACATCTCAATGCAGTGTCAGTCATGATAGATGGTGCATTTTGTGACACAGACAGCCTGCCATTAGAACAAACTCATTTCACTGAAGAGCTGTCTGATGGTAATGACTTACAGTCACAGGCTGACCTAGGCTGGCTCAAGTCAGTGTGCTGGTGGTGAAAGGCTCCATATTCCATTGCCAGTACTCTGAGCCATCAAGTCTGCTGCATCCCACCCCTACTTAATCTGTATTGATAGACTTGGTAGCATTTTCCTAACTGCTATCATCCATACAGATGTCTGCCATCATTTTGTTCATACAGTCAATCAATACTGCATTAAATGTTACCTTCAGTTTACCCTTAATTGTCTAAAGTAGATGTGGTTTTTTCATTATTTATACGTCTATTCCATTAAATTATGCATTCCAGATTAAAAGAATAAAATACTTGTTTACATTATTATTATTGCTCTGGCATCAACTTTTGGATTTCTGTGTAAAGAAATTAATCTCCTATCAGAGGGGGAAATGGGGATTGACAAGCACTAGCTTCTGTTGCCTCTGGGACATAATTATGCTTGCAAATACAAAACCAGAAAAAATCATAAGCTTAACATAGTAGAGGCTCTTGAAAGTTTCATCTCAGCATGAAGCTATGTTTTAATTATTATTTTTGTCTGCATTGTTCAGATCGACAGTGCACCAACTAGAGTAAGTGCTTATCCTAGTTAATTCTTCATGAGGCTTATGTCACTGGAAGATGCATTTAATTTATTTTCTTTTTCTTTGCTTAAGCCAGCACTGACTAAGTGGTTATCTATAAACATTCAGCAAAGGTTTTACTACTTTAGATCCAGATCCGAAGCCTACTGAGTTAGCTGGAAACTTCAAAGATCTTTGGAAGACAGAGGTAAGCTGTGATTTGTTTGAGGACCTTGCAGAATGAAAATAAACTTTTTTTTTTTTTTGTATTTTACAGTACTAATGAATTTTCTATATGGTAGAGATTGGCAGTTATTATCAACTTGGTTGGATCTTCTAACACCCTCCCACCCCTCAGTAATAATTATATATATATATATATATATACATATATATATATATATGTATCTCCCAATTCCAACTGAAGTTTAATAACATTATAATAGATTATTTCTTTTTTTCTAATAGAATCCTTGGAAATGTGGTTCTATGTAATACACATAGTTCTTACACCTGAACAACCATGCCTCCATATTGTAGGGGTGATTTTAGTATTTACTAATTTAATCAGATAATTATAATTATGCATTTCATAGGCTGATAGAGTTCTCCCTAGTTCCTCTCACAAATAACTTTCATTGTATACTAATAATAAAATATTCCACTAACTCTGGACTTGAACTTATTTTCCTCTCATCCCAGATGTGTCTTAACTGAGTTGTGCTCTGTCCTCCTTTCTGCACTAATATTGGATTAGCTAATACAGAGTTGAACACACCAGTAGGAGTAACAGAGAGCTTTTCCTCTTACACTCGGTTACCCAACAGTAGGTCCTCTTCTAGCAAGTGTGGGACCTGAAAGCTAGTCTTTGTTTTGAATCAAGTAGAAAGAGGGGTTGAAAACAATTCCCACCAGGTGAATACCCTTTCTTCTGGACTGCAAGGTAAAACAGAAGTTTCCTGCTTTCTTCTCCATGAGGAGTCCTGTCCTTGAAAAGCTGTTAGGTGTGATCTGAGAAGTACTACCAGACCAAATGCTATCCTGCCAATGAAACTGGCACGATGATGCAGCAGCTCTCTGAGAGTCGTGTGTGTGAGGGATAACTGAATGTTGGGCTCTGTGTTTATGTGGATGTCACCTAAAGAGCATACCCAGCTGAAGGGACTCAGTAAGAACTCATGAACCTCAATCTGTTTAATGTAACAATGGAAATTTACTGGATGCTTTGATCAACATTTATGAAAAGCTATCTAAGCAATCAAAAACTGATAACAAAGTCCTTAACCTTTCTATACTGTTGGAAATACTATGTTTATAAAGAGCTATTAGCTGGGAGGTCAAGCTAGACAAAGGGAGAAGAGAAATAGGGCATCCACTTTTTATAAGCATTGTACTGGATTCTCCGTTGGCTTAGGGATAGCTGCTTTTTCCTCCTAGAAGACAAGTCCTTTTCCTATCAGGATGTTTCCTGGCTTTGGAGAAGCAATAAGGCAAACTAGAGAGTGATTATCACCCCTTTCAGCACTACACTCTATGCTTCTACTCAGCACAGTACAAATCATAAGTAATTCAGTATTCTGTTTCTTGTTGGTTTTTATTGTGGGTCTCCCTTTTTTATTTGCTGCTTAGTAGACTTCTCCCAATAGTTTAAAAGCCTTATAGTCATTTATACCACTCATATTTGAGTGATTCAGAAACAAAAATTATTAATCTTCATTTCAGGCCCATAAGATAAAGGAGCAGCAGTATCACAATATACAGATGAGGAAGTGAGGCACAGTGAGCAGCTGGGAGGAGCTGGGAAACTACAGACCAGCACATCTGACTTCTGGACTAGGAAAAGCAGTTGAAACTACAGTAACAAATAGAACTGGGTGGATGCCCCATCCATCAGGCAGATACCCCATATTTTTTGTAGGTGAGGGTCTTCCTCCTGCATCTGTTAAAGTTCTTTGACAGTGTCACCTACATAAATGCCTAAGGATGACTGAATAAAATGTAACTGGAGAGGCAAAGGAGCTCAGTTCCTATGGGATAAAAGGAAAGTTACTTCTCTTGTTTAAAGCGTAGACAAAATAAAAATAATAGCTCTTTTCTTTTGTACCAGTGAGAAAGTGAGTTTTTCACAATACTCTGTTTTTGGGATCTGTGCTGTTCAATATAGTCATAAATACTACTCAATACTCAATAGTAAAGCAGTAAGAATTTCTGGTTATAGAAAATAATTAAAAACAATAAAAAGTAAAAATGGCTTCAAAGAATAATAGAAACAAAACACAATATTTGGGGATTGCATTTTTTAAAGGCTGACAAAATCCAGCAATAAGAACTGCACATACACCATGGGAAAAAATAACTATCCATACAAATTATGGACAATAACACCATCATGTGCAAACTTGCTGAGCATATGCTGTGCCCCACAATCCAGAACATTAATGAAGATGTTCAAGTGGACTGTACACAGTATTGACCCCTGGGGTACACTACTGGTTAGTGGTGTCCAGCTGGACTTTATGCCACTGATCACCACCCTTTGGGTCCAGCCATTCATAGTTTTCAACCCTCTGCTCATCCAGCCCATACATCAACAGCTTTCCTATGAGGATCTTATGGGAGACCACGTCAAAGGCCCTACTGAAGTTCAGGCAGAAGATAACCCCGGCTTTCACGTTGTCTAGCAGGGCAGTCATTTCATCATAACAATTTATGAAGTTGGACTTACCCTTGGTGAAGCCATGGTGACTACTCCTGATGATTTTTATGTTCTTAATGTGCCTGGAAATGGTTTTCTGTGTAAGCTGCTCCATCACCTCCCCAAGAATCAAGGTGAGGCTGACTGGACTGTATTTCCCTGGTCCTTCTTTCTTGAAGATAGGAATAAAATGTGCTTTCCTCCAGTCTTCAGGCACTTCTCCCAATCACCATGATCAATGAAATGGAGCATGGCTTCCCGATGACATCTCCCTCAGCACTCATGGGTGCATCCCATTAGGGACGATGGATGTACATATCTCCAGTTTGATTAAGTATTGCCTGACCTGATTCTCTTCCAGCAAGGGTCCATTTTCCTTGTGCCATCCTTCCCCGCTGATCTCTGGGACCTGAGATTCCTGAAGGCCCAGTTTGCTAGTAAAGACTGAGACAAGGGCAACCTTCACTACCTCAGCCTTTACCATGTGATTTTTAAAAAGGGCCCCCATCTCACCAAGTAATGGGACCACATTTCCCCTAGTCTTCCTTTTGTCATCTAAACATACTTGTATATTAGGTTTAGCACGGGCTGCTCTTTGACACTGAGATCATGGCACAGGCCTATTATATTCCCTCCAGCCTTCTTGAACAGCCTGGCTACAAACAGGCTATCTATTAGTAACCATTCCTGCTGGATGGTGACTTTTCTGGAAGTTTGAAACATGTTTGGGGATAGTTTGGGAGAGAGCTAGCTGGCATAGGCCAATGCTGTGCTGGAGACTGTTGTAGCTATTTAGTAGCACTGGTGGTCAAATGCAAGTGTCCAGGATCAGAGTTCAACACACCGCTATAGTAAGCTGTTACGTTCAAGAGAGAACTCCTAGAGTCATTGTAGACAGCTCTTTGAACATATTAGCTCAGTACTTATCACAGGTCAAAAGAGCAAAATAGAATAATCGGAGTTGTTTAGAAAAGAGCAGAGAATCAAACAGAAATCCTAGTTATGCAACAACGTGTTTGTATCTTGAATATTGCACCTTGTCACCTTGTCTCAGGAAAGACACATAAAAGCAGAAAACATGCAGAGATGGGTAACAAGGATTATCAGATTTGGCTACTGTACAAGAGAAGATTAAACTGATAGAAGCTTTTCATCCTGGAAAGAGATAACATGAAAAAGGGACACAAAGTCATTGCTTGCAGAGAGCATGCAAATAAGGAGCAATTATTTGCTGTTTCCCAAAATTAAAAAAATAAGAGGACTCTAAATGAAAAAATTAAGCAGCTGATTTAAAACAGAAGTCCTTGCTGAACCATGGACCTGCTTTCTTGCTTTGCCTTCTCAGGGATGGTCAGCTGACCCAGTTATCTCCCCCTGCTCTGCCCAGCATGTACAGATCCTGTGGGTTTGGGTCCTGCTGATGAGGGCAATGCCTGCCTCACAGCTTCCAGAAGCTCCTGGACAACCTGCCTTGTGAAGAAGCCCTGCTTTTGCTCCTTCCTGAGTTGTAAAGTTGTAATTTAGCCAGAAATTCCGTACCCGACTGTATGGTAAAACTCTATCCATGTAGATTTGCATCTCAAGTGGATAAATATGACCTTTATCATTTTTTTAAAAAAAGATTTTGTAATATTCTAAGGTTACTATCATCAGAATAGCATTTATTTTACATTTAGTTAAGGCTACTTAGAAATATTTCTTCTCAGTTAATGTTTTGGGGGTTTTTTTGTGGGGTTTTTTTGTTTGTTTTTTTTTTGTTTGTTTGTTTGTTTTTTGTTTGTTTGTTTGTTTTTTGTTTTTTTTTTAATGTGACCAGTGCTAGAATTTTATATGTTTAATATTTTTTATCAGTGGGTGACAAGAATATTCAATTAAATTATTACATGATTCAAACCAAAGTATAGCTTCTGCAGAGTTTTGTCTCACTCACCATGACAGGTTACATGTATTTCAGAGAAAGGATAATTTGTTGTGTATGCCTATATAGCAGTGCCTATATTCCGCAGACCCATAGTTCAGTCAGTAGAGGAGGTTAGATGATCTGCTGTCAGAGTCTGTATATCCTGCACTATTAAAACTTGCTTGATTACTGTGCTGAGGTTTGCTGAGCATAGGAACATGAGAGCACTGTACACTCTGAAAACAAGTTATGGAAACCCAGAGATGGAGAATCAATCATATTTCTGCTGCAGCTTGTTCCCACAATTAATCACCTTTGTAGTTAAGATCAAAAAAGCAATAAATAACAACCAAAGAAAGTTGTTCTAAATTTCTCATTTGTTTCCTTCTTTCTGTCTTTTTGAAAGAAGCCTTCAGTATCTTTTCACTGAGAAGGTGCTTATATACTGTAATCAAGACACTGTCTAACCCTCCTTTTAATAAACTCTACTTAGTGTACTTATTTGGGAACTTTTAGTGAGATTTCTTACTGTTAGGAATTTCTTTCAGCTCTTAAATAATTTTTACAGCTGTCTGCTGTGGTCTATCTAATTTTTCAAAGTGCTTTTAAAAATACAGATGATAGAAGTGCACAAGTTGTTCCAAAAATGATCCCATCACTGACAAATTCAGAATTAATCATGTAATTAACACCGACCACTACTTTTTCAGATGGTTTGATGTCCAACAACTGAGTATATGCTTTGTTAAAACTTTGTTTTGGCAAACTGCATTGAGTGGTTTGGAATCAGTGACCATAATGGTTTCAAATAATTGCTTTTCAGCGTAAAGCCTCCTTTATAGGTATCACTTGTAGTTCTTTGGCTTCACTAAAAACTGTTTTAAAGGTTCCAGATTAGCAAGAGATTCTTGTAACTTTGTATAAATTTAGTCTTCAGTGTTACTAACTACCTGCCAACCTTTCTGTTCCCATTTTTTATCAAAATGAATTTAGACTTCTGGATGGAGCTTTGGCAAACATCTTAATGCATGTGTGGTCTGCTGTCAATCCCTGCAAAACCTCAGTAGAAGTGTAACTTCAAAAATAGCTACTTTTTTGGTTCACCATCTATTTCTTAATGTCTTTATGTGTGCTATATTGTTTTACTATTAGGAAAGTCATGCTTTGCCATTTCTTCCCACAGACACAAGTGGACTGCCAAAATGTCCTAATTAGCTGAATAACAAATTTGCCAGTAAAAAGCAGGTCTTTTAGTTTGACAGCCTTTGCCTGATGGATGGGATGTGTCATGGCTACAGGCCACTGAAATGGGAGAGTGAGCTCCAGGCTGTCCTCCGGGCCATGTTTGCTGCCCATCTTTTATTGCTGTCAGGAGGGAAGACGGGGGTGGCTCCCTTGCCATGTGGCTGGCATGCTATGCCCCCCCAAACACCTTTTCCCTTTGGTAATGATTGACACCAGACAGAAGGATCTTTCCTAGAAAGATACTGGCATCACCTGCTAGGAAAAGCAGATGGGATTTTTACACAGCCTGAATTCCAGGGTAATGTGGATGCTTTCTCTGTCAGCACTTCAACCCACTCAAGTAAAGACATAACCTGTATTTCCTGGCTGGCCACGAGTCCAAAGATGTAAGATAATTAGTTCCTTAATTCCCCTTGACTGCAATACAGCTTTGTGAGTTTCATTCTCTCCTATAGAAGTTCTATTTAAATGTTATCAGACCCAGAGTTTGGATGCATAATCTTAAACTCATAATGAGGGACAGCACTCATGGAGAGCATCCATGTTCTCCTCCTTGTTTTGCAGGGTGGAATAAAAGCAGAGCAGTAACAAGCTGGAACTCCTCAAACCTTACAAATAATTGCCAAGTGCTGCTCCAGTTAACGGAGAAAATACTGAGCCAGAATGATGCAGCTTTATGCGGGAATGTTTTATCCTAGCTGCTGCGTATCATGGTTCTTCTTGATGCTGTCCTACTTTCATGGCTGCATGGATTCGATTTTAATTTTTTAAACTGAGATTTACATCAGAATTATGTCAATAAAAGCTAGAATTACCTAAAAAGGTTATTTTCAGTGTTAGTATAGCCAACATGAGCCATCTTTTCATTTTCATCTGGTGAGAGCATCCACTGACTCAATATCTTTACTCCAATAAAGTATTTACCCAAATGAGGGGCAGCCAGATCTGACTGGAATTACTTCGACACATTTTGTAAATATATCACTTCTAATACTGGTAATGATATGTAGAACTATGCACCATATACATTTGCACCAAAAATATATTATTTGCCTGAAAAATTCTGAAAATGAGCTTTGTGTAACACTGAGATACCCTGCAACAATAAAACAGTGTACACAGTTTTAAAAGGGGGTTATTAATTTCCAAGGAGCTGTGAAAAAATGTCAACACAGGTTTAGGATAAGATATAAAAAAATACCCAGTGTCATATTAAGGAGCTGTTTCTTCAGCTTCATGTGTAAAAAGACTCAAGTAGCTGGAAATAACTGGAACATCCTTGGTTCAAGCTCAGCCTGTATTTATAAATAAAAAGCAGGTTTCTCAAAAGATCAGGAATTAGGTTTAACTTTCTACTGGGAAATCTGTTTCAGGATAATTGAATTCTGTAGTGACAAAGAGGAAGTACATGCAAATAATTAATTAGCAATAATTCAGCGTGGAGAATTAATACTTATCCTACATAACAAGGCAAAAGGTAGCATAGCAAAAAACCACTACTATTCCTAGTTATGAGTATTTCATACATATTTTTCTTTCATCTGGTATTTAATATCTTCTTTCTTACTGAAAATATTATTAATTAATGCAAAAATCCTCATTCTGCATACATTTATGTATATGCTTTATATTATACAATCCAGTTCTAAGTTAAGAAAAGTTCTAGCTCATAGGGACTTCAGTTCTCAAACACTTCATTTAAAAATCAGCTTAAAATGAAAACATTTTTTTTCCTACTTAACAGACTGTGTATTTTTTATGTTAGCACAATAAATAATAAATTAATGTGACAGGAGGTAGGATAAATGTGAAGACTGAAAGGCTGCATTTACAACTCTAATGGGTTTTGAGAAAAATCTGATCAAAGGCATTTTATGAACAGAAATTTTCTATTTCCCTTTTGGGATAAATTGTCTTTACTGTGTGAAGAGAAGTACTACAGGGAGCAGGGAATCTTGTTTTGCAATCTGTTTTCCTAGAATGAGTGCTTTACTTCTGCAGTTTCATAGCCGTTACTCTTTTTCCAGCACTAATCATGCAAGTGATGTCATAAAAAGTAACTTTTATAAGTTTTAATCACGTATATTTCAAATCTCAAATAGGCTGTTCAGAAAATACACTGTTTAGAAGACCCTATTATACCATGCAGCAGTGTGTGATGAGGAGATGCTACATTTATTTTAGGAGAGAAAGAAATCTGTATTTCATTTGTTACACTGCTAACTTCACTTTAGGTAATTGCATTCAGCTTTATTATTGCCCAGAGCAATAACTGATTGTTAGTTATTGAAGTCTGAAATGATTTTCTCATTTCCCAGGGGAATCTGGAGATTTACATGGTGCACAGCAGTAACTAATAGATATAATCTGGTCATAATGTAGCCCTATAATGTGTTATTTACTTGTTGAGAACACTGATGTTGAACATTTTAACATTTCCTCAAGAAGTGTGGCAGATTTTACTCATGATATGTGAGCTTTAAGTGCATACTACTCTTAGTTTCACAATGGTTGAAATGCCAGTAACCATTAAAATGTATATAAAACACTGGGGATCACACACCTGGACTAACCCAGCTGCATTGGAAGTTGGACGGATTTTATCATTTATTTCTAAAATGTATGAATGTGAATTAAAAATAACCAAAGATAAGTAAAATTTCATCAACAACTGATACTCATTAGTTTTACTTGGAATATCCTTCTTATATGGAGATATTACACCAAGACAGAGAGAGGCTTTTATGGAGCAGAGCTTGCTTTTCTTGCTGTCCTCTGAATTGTTTCTGTCTATTTCACAACGGTATATACAACCCTGAGTATTGTCAGTAGTTATGTGCCTTGTTTTATGAACATCTTGTGCCATTCTGTAGTCAAAGAACATTAAGAGTATGCAGTCACAAGCAAAATGAGCCTGGTTGTATTCTAGAAGCAAGAGACATGTCAAAGATGGCATTAAGTTGCCCAAACGTAGGTGTCTAATGCTCTTTTGCATGCCATGTTGTATTAAGAGCCTCCCCACAGGACTGGCAAATCAGGCACAGAGCCTGCAGGACATTTTGGCCTTCTGAAGCAGCCAGGTGAAATAACTTAGGGCAAGTCAGGTGTCTCGTGACACCCCTTTTTAGTCAACAAACTACCTTCTGAAAGCCTAGTGCATTTGTTCAGTGCCCAGCACAAAGGACCCCAACATAACTGTGACCTTCTTTAAAGCAGTAAAATAAACCTTAAATAGCAATCACTTCAAACTCAGCAGTTTTATGGTACAGATGTCTGCCTTTGAAGCCACATTCAAAAATAAGGTCCTAGAGAAAGAAAAAGAAACTATTATGTAAACTTAGGTTCATTCCAACTTACCTAGTTAAAATACTCCATTTTGAGGTTACAGTAAAATGAATTGTTATTGTTAGATATACAAACCAATAATATGAAGTGATCTTAGCCTTGTAATATAGGCTGGCAATGCAAGTATGTTATACATGATACTCAAGTAGATAAAATACCAACTGCTGATTGTATAATAGTGGTAAACATGTTTTATTAAAGTAAGTTTTCCTTTCCATCAAATATGAATGTTTTATGAAGGTTTCAAAGTATTCCTCATGGAAACATCGTGGAAACATTATGGAATCTGTTCTCTCACTTCCCAGGAGATTTGTGACTGTTACTCACATTAAACCTAGTGAGAATTACTGACAAACATACCTGATGCATCAAGAGGCAACCAAGATCTTAATCCTTAGCATCTTCATCATGCTTTCTGCACAGGCTCCACCTCTTCCCGATCTGCTGCTTCTTCCATTCCTAGTGCTCATTTCCTTGCACAAAAACATTTCTGCTAATGTGGAAGCACCTTCTGTAGTGTGGAAGATTGCCTGAGGAAAATCCTCTTCCTCGACTAATCATGCTGCTCTGCTTTCTACTTCATCAGGGATAGACACTATACCACACGGCTAAGATCTGGATGCCATTTTAAAGTTTTATTGGGATCCTTATTGGGTGGGAAGGGAGTCAGAGTAATTTCTGCTCTCTGGATTCAGCTCCAGACTGTTTATTGTCAGGGTGGGAGATGAAAGGAAAGAGAGAAGGAATAAAGCAGTAAAGTGAGGACTGCAGAAGAAAAGGGCAGGGGGGAGGGGGGGAGGGGGAGGGGAATGGGAATGAGAAAGGACAGGATGAGCCTGTGCTTTGATAAAAATAAAATATACAATTAAGAGTTCAAAGCCATTCCTTGCCAAACAGCAATCAGAAACAGCAAAATCAATTAAATCCAAACAACACCATCCTCCCTTGAAACACCAACCCCTACAATTCTCCCTCCCAAAGCCCAGTGTAAACAGTCAGACCTGTATCCTGGAGTTAAATGTCTTTTTAAGCCTATGATAGCTTTTCAATGTGAGATGCTTGACTCTCAAAGCACAGTTCAGAAGGAAGGTGCTTCAAGTGCTAGCCCAGATTCACTGCCTCCTCTGCACCTGCACAAACTGTAAATAAAATCACCTGAAGCAAAAAGATTGGGTTCCAGTGGGTAATCTTACATATTACACCATGATGGATTACTACCCATAACACGTACTAAAAATGTCACATTTTGCACTAAAACCATACATCAGGTAACTCCTGCACTGGACCATCAGCCAAAGCCACATATATAATCACTAACAGATTATAGCTTGACATTTATTTTAAGGATTTTAGTCAAAATTAAAATGACTCAGTCTCTCCAAAGCTTGTAGTGCCATTCATTTTCTGGTATCTTCATCCTGATCTCCTGTACCTCCAGCTGTGCCACCTTCTCCACTAGATCTTTTTTCCCACTGCAGTCACCTTCATGAAGCTTTTCCCTTCCCTTTTGTTCCTGTACTTGTGTATGATATGGAGGTCCTGTGTTTTAAAACCTTTCAAGTTAAAAAAAAAAACACAAAACCTTTTCAGTTAGCTTCTAATGATAGCTGTCTGCCACTTCAGTACTTCTGCCCTTTTGCTAATCCTGACTCCCTCTCATTGACCCTTTTAAATTATATGGCAAGTTTTTTTTTTTTCATAGGTTTGGTTTTTGTTGTTAGGTTTGCTTTTTGGAGTTAGTTTGTTGTTGTGCTGGGTTTTTTTCCTGGTAAGTAAAAAATCAATACCGAACTAGAAGATAAGTTTTTGAGAACTTGTCATACGATAGCTTACCTTGGGAATGTACTTTCTGTACTTGTCATCCCCACACGATTTCTGCTGTAGCCACATATATGTGCATCTGGCCAGTTCAGAACAGCAGCTCTCAGTCTTTTAATATCAAAATTCTCTTTTCTAAACGAATTATAGTTCCATCACTCCACTATGTGTTTGTCATAGCTCTCTGCACCCCAGTATTAGGTTCTTGTTTGATGAGATTGCTTCTGCAAGACTCATCAACCATGTTCCAGAAGAATTAGATGAATCTGGAACAGGCAATGAAAAGTTTGGATGCTCAGGTAAATAAGACATGTTTCATACAGCAGGGAATTAGAAGACTCAAAGTTTGGTGGGATATATGCCAAGAGAATGGGAATGCCAATGCCTGCTAGGAAAATGCTTAAGCTAGATGGATCTTTTATAAAAGTGCAATACAATGACAAAACTTACCATACATTATTTTTATTATTAAGAAGATTTCTAATCATTTGAGAGCAGAACACCTGCAGCCACTTTCAATGTAAGTTTTTGAAGCAGGAAATCCAACCCTCTTTAAGAAGGACATAAAGGAGAATGCTAGGTGTGCTGCCTGTGATAGGCGGGATGTAGACTTAGTGATCCAGTGGCCTTTACTGTTCCTTGCTTTTTTTCACTGACCTTGAAAACACATCTGGAAATGTTCTATCCTTTTCTTGGGTGCTGTAAAAACAGTCACCTCTGCTCTATGGCTTTCTGGTCTATCCAAAATTCTGCTAATATTTCCTTCTCTGAACACATATATCTGATAAGATCCAACTCATCTTTTTGTATTTTAAATGTGTTAGAAAAACAGGCTTGATTTAGTTTTATTTGCTTTCTTCATTATGAAACAAAGCAGGAATCAAAATGCATGTTCCTTGCTAATGTCTTAAAGAACCAATTCTCTGACTTGGTAAACATAATTTTATTGAAGCCTCAACAACCTATTGGATGAATATGCCAATACCACATATCCTCTTTGGCTTGCTACCATTTTTCCTTTTTTAGACAGATTTACTCAGCAAATAAACTAAGTACACATTAACTGCATTGACTGTCAGGTGAA
Source organism: Apus apus (assembly GCF_020740795.1). NCBI lineage: Eukaryota > Metazoa > Chordata > Aves > Apodiformes > Apodidae > Apus > Apus apus. The sequence goes on from NC_067283.1 coordinate 132,117,612, forward strand.
TAACTTATCAATTATATGTACCTAAGTTAGATTGCATTATCAATAAAGAAAACAAGACCTATTAAAATCAACTTTTAAAATGAGCTGTTTCAATGGTTACTACTGTTTGGCATTCTCAGGCTGTTAGCAGTATGAACAGTTATTGGCTCCATCATTTCCAGAATATACTTTATTAGAAAAAGTGCTTTCTTTTGGAGGCCAGTCTGCTGTCCATCAAAGGCTGGCAAGCAGGTCTTCAGCTGCTGAACCAACTTGCATGACTGGAAGTGACAAGCCTTTATTCAGTTTACAGCCTTTTATGATACTAGTAATTCTTGCTGCTATTTTCATTTCTCAGAAACTGTTTTAACATCTCATCACATCCCATGCCCACACCGTTCCTTTTACAACTTTTTGAATGAAAGAAATTAAATATTCAAGTGGTTGATAGCTTATCCACCCATGCAAGGGACTCAATTTTCCTTCAAACCATACGTAAACCTCTCCAAGGTTTGCACTGGAAATATGACTGTGTGTTTGCTAACATACTCTGTAAGAACACCTAAGGTCAAGGCCTTTATAAGGAGGTCATAAAAATTTCCCTTGGCCTTGAGACACAAATTCTAATGCCATGTCTCTTCACTCTCTGAAAGGGCTTGTGATAGTAGAATTGCCACTGATTTTTCAAAGAGTAAGGTGACAAAGTCTTTGGTACTATTCATATTGTCTTCCATTAAACTACTCAGGAAAATAAGATATTTTGAAAGGATAGAGCAATATTTTTGGTGATGCCACAGTGGTATTCTTCAAATGCCCTACAGATTAGGAAAGTGTACTAATAATTATTTAGCAAAGTGAGAGCCATCACCATGTAATACAAGTGTTTTCAGAGAGGAAACATCACTGTATCACTGTCCCTGGGTACGTGCAGTAGATACTCTGACCCATACAACAAATCATACATAAGCTATTTCAGTCTTCCACTCATATTTTACATCTTAGTCAGCCACTGTTTGTTTAGGGCAAAAGACTGTAGTTCTTCTGACTGTATCATTTTTAATTGACCAATTTATTAATAAACCTGAACTACACAAAAATGTTGTTTTTCCAGGCTTTGGGGGATTATTAAATGACCTTGTCAACTCCTGGAGGATAACAAAAATAAATGTTTTACAGTTAAGGTGAGAAATTTTTCCCTGTTGAAAATTGCCGGTTGTTTTTATTATTGTAAGAACTGGTCCACTGAACTTAGCATAGCCTCTGAGGTCTCAGTGAGAATCCTGTGATTAATGAGCTAGCCATTAATGTCAGTAGATTGAACAACTGAAATCTGATTATATTAAAGTGCTTCCCAAACATTAGGGTCACATTAACAGTTTATTGAAACAAGCTGATAAAATTTAAAATGGTCATCTAATTCCCTAGGGTTCCTAATTGTTCCATGATAAATCACTCTGTAGAGAAATCTATTATAATGTTCCAAATGAGAAAATGTAATTTACTGTACCATTAGTGGGGTGTTTGAAGCATATCAGTTCTTTTCGTGGGGGAGTTTTGCCGGAATAAAGCAAAACTCTGTGTATGGAGAATTTTTTTTTTTTTTTTCCTGTTAGGTCAAGATAATGCTCATGCCTTGATCTGCCTAAATTGTGCAAGAAAAATGAGGCATCTTATGGAAACAAATCATCTGACAGTGACGAGTAAGTCTATTACTAAAGGTCCAGCATGAATGAGCATTCATCTATGTTTATGGTATTACTCTACTTACAAGCACATTTTTGCAGAGATTAAAAAGTTTTCATTGCTCAATTATGGTGGCTTCTCAAAGGGAAAGAATCAGCTGAAAATTCACATTTCTGGTTTCAAAAACTCAGATGCTGAAACAAAGCTGTGCACAGAGGACCTAAGTTACTAAAATCCATGTTTGCAGGATCAGTCTTCATAGTTTTTTCCCCTTTTGGTGTTAAAAATTCCCACACACTCACCTGCATTTATGTCTTTCTTTTATATAGTTTTTTTATAGTATAATTTTATTACTCTCGTTGTGCACTTTGGTAGAATTTGAGCTTCAGAGAGTAAGATATGTATTTCATTTTGTGTGTGTAAATAATGTGGTTCTGATACTTAATAGTTTATAAAATTTATTCATATTTGGGGACAAAGCTAATTGTTGTTATGTTCAGATATTTCTCAAATTCATAGAAGACTAAAAAAGGCATTACAAGTAGAAAGGCCTGTTGCAATCACAACTATCTTGGATAGCTAGGCAGTTACCCTTTTGTCTCAAAAGACAAAAATATGAAACAGGCATTCTAGAGACTAAGATATTTGCCCACAGAGAAGAGGATAAGAGTTGCTGAAGGACAGGAGACCTACTGTTGGCTTAAGCACCCTTCTTTTTCTTCAGTCACATTGGAATAGAAATAGCACATGGCAAGGGCCAACAATTCTGTGATGGAGGGGTAACAAGTAGCTGAATGATGAGCATGTGTGGAGAACTGGCCTCCAAAAGTATGTGTCTCACTGAAATTGACTGTAATAGATAGACATAACAGAAAAAATAAAATAAAAATAAAGGAGAAACAGTGGCAATACTGCGGGGTAGGGGCCATGGCTGGGACTTCATCCCGAGCTGCACGTAAGCCTGGGAGAGTGGCCTCAGCCTGCAAAGCAACGGATGCCGGTAACGACGACCGTGTGTGGGTCGTTACCGCGCCCGTTGCCGCTGCTGCTGGTGCAAAGGAGAGAGAAGAAAAGACAAAAGGGAGAGGAGATGGAAAACCAAATAAAAGGAGCCGAGCTGAAAGCAGCCCTGGCTGAGACCACCACAGGCTGTGACTTTGCTGCCAGACCCGGGCCCAGTGAGGAAAACAGCGTCAGACTCCTCGCCTCTCCAGCGCTCCTGAGATCATCGGAAGAAAGCTCTTCAGGGCAACAGCGGCGAGTGGCCCTGCCACCCGTGCCCACACTCCAGAAAGAGCCGTCCCCTGTGCCCAGGCACACGGCAGCTCGGCTGCCAGAGGCACCAGAAGGACAAAGGGAGCAGCTGCTGCAGGCCCTGCTGTCCCTGCTGCTGGTGTCACCCGCGCTGGATCTGCCACCACTGCCACAACTCGCCTCACCCCCTGGCTCCAGGAGGACGTGAGCACAACATCACCATCCAAACCTTTCATCTCTAACGCCTTCTGCCAGGTGTGTAATTGGCCCCTTACTAACATGCACCTCGTCAACCCTATACATGATAAAATTTAAACCAAATCTAATTCAAATGCGGGAACACTGAAAACAAATAATTTATATTGTCTGCTCCACCTAAAAAATGGTCAGATTCAAACCACAAAAAATCCGGCATGATAAAACACATAAACAGGACATAGTGACATTCCCCACTATACACAAACTAGAAAATGACATCATGATGCTTAAACACAACATTCCAATTTTGGAAGAGGCCCTTAAAATCTATGCAAGCAGGGGGGACAAAGAAATGAAACAAATGGGAAAGAAGTTAGAAAGGATAACTAATTTAATTGAAACCCATTTGACTAACTCATCTGGTAACTCGTCTCACAATCATAGTGACTGTTCAGATGAGGAAGAACAAACACATGTGACTCTACAACCTGTAATAAGCACTGAGTATTCCATAGACGGTCAGCAGAGACGCAGAAACATAACACGTAAAGAAACACCATACACACCCCTGGAAATGGCAAACCTGAAACAAGAATCCAGTTGACAGCCTACTGAGACTGATACCGAGTATGTTATCAGTATCATACCGAGTATGTTATCAGGGTATCATCCTCAGGAAGCTTCTGGGTACTGGGCACCTGAAATCCTATTGACCACTAGCAACTATGATGCCCTATGATCGATAACACAAAGAGCAGCATACAATATTGGCATGATAGACCTCATGTCATGAGGGGAACCTTTTGTTTTAAAAGGGGATGTCTCACAACTCATGAATAATATACACAAAGTGGCTGTAATACATCTGTATTCTATCAAGGCCAGCTAATCACAGGTCAAGACTCACTATTAATGTTGCAGGTGAACCCTGACTGAATGGATGTGTTAATCAGGCATCTACCCAGGGGCCTAAAGAATCTGGCAATTCAATTAAAAGGTAAGCTGGAAAGCTCAAACTCAAAGGAATATCCATTCACTTGGGGAGATATGGCCAAACAACTAACTGAATATGGCAGAAAGTATGGGGTACCAGGATGTGACTATTCCAAGATATCAAACATTAGACAAGTCACACTGAAACCGAGTTCTGGAAATCAATGGCCAACCTATGTGGCTGTCCGACCACATCATCCATGCCACAACATAACCATCCAAACCTTTCATCTCTAACGTCTTCTCTCGGGTGTGTAATTGGCCCCTCACTTTCACTCACTTTTGTTGACCCGCAAGGGAAAGGCTTGGGCTCGTGACCACACTGTCTATTGTTGCTTCCATACACATATTCCCTGGTGAATTTACATCTCTTCCCACTCTTCACAGCTCTATTTGATCTTTTAGTCAAAGTTAAAACTTGCCTCTGTGTGTGTGTGCTTCCGAGAGGAGCTTATCAATCGGTTATATATTTGGTGGAAGCAAGCAGGGTCCCAACCCAGGGACGGACCCACTGAAATAATTCAAAGGTTATCCTGAATATACATAATTTGTGTCAGAAAATCCTGTTAAACAAACAGAGCAATTGCACCCTGATATAGGGCAGCTTCGACCCAAAACCAGGTTTGGACCAGGATAGCATCTAAACATGCCCTAATTCAGTCTCTTGTTTGGTGGTAACCCCAGTCAAGCAGTCACAATGACCATGCCCTTAACTTTTAGCAAGAATGAAAAGTGGATGTAGGTCTCACCAAAACTGATTACAGGGGGAAAAAATCTTATCTTCATCCCTTTCGTCAACAAAATGATAAAATATTGTAAAAATGAGCAATTAATAGTGACACACCTGGCATCCTACCAATAGATACCTGGGTTGTTTTTTTTAAGTCTGTCATTCTACCTGTGACATACTTTTACTTTCATTGGATATAAAGAGGAAATTTGTACATGTTACACATTCAAAAGAGTGGGTGCAGGATGGGGAGTTGCTAGTAATGCTTGCACCTTGTTAGCATCTGGGAATCTCAGCTGCACGGTAAAGTTCTATGTACAAGGAGAGGCACAAGCACAGGACAAATAGACATGTTTCAGTAAGTTTCAGAGGGTAAAAGAAGATATGGCAGATGGATGTAAGGAAGTTAAAGGGAACATTAAAACAAGCAACAGTCTCAGGATTGTATGCTGCAAGTTTCACAGAAAAGGTGAATTCTAGGCTGACTATACAGAGAATAAGGTGCAGCTTTGTGAAAATTTGCTGTTCCCAGAGAAAACACATCTGGAAGAGAAATTACTGCCAGTACTTCTGTTTTATACAGTGCATCCGTGGTCAGAATAGCCTCATGGGAGATTCAAGCACAGTTTGCCAGCCTTAGTGGTGTGGAAGTCAGGTTGAATATTCAGAATAGTTTCTAAACAGAAAAAACTCTAGATTGTCAAAGAGGAAGAAACAAGAAAAGGAAAAACATGGCAGTTGAAGGGCAGTCTTTTTTAAGATGGGAAAATAATTGTTTTTGTAGTGAGAAGAAGGAGCAAGATGAGTTTAAACAAAAGCAGAGAGTAGGAAAGTGACTCTCAGGTCACTGTCTGTAGGGGACTCAATGGAGATCAGGCAGCAGACTAAAAACAAAATGCATACTTAAACTGTGGAACTCATTGCTAGAAGATACTGTGGAGATAAAAAGTGGGGGGGGGGTTAATTTATTTTTTTTTTTAATAGATTAGACTTTTATGAAAGGTAAGTTCATTAATGCCTATTAAACATGACTGACCCAAAGGAAGCCTTGGCTTAAGAATTTGCTAAACAGTGTTTGTTTTTCTTTTCTTTTCCTTACCACCTACTTATTACTTTGCTTTCAGATATAAGGCACTAAGTCCTGAACAAAAAGAGTGACTAAAGATGATGAACATAGTTTTCATAGGATGCTGATGAAAATACCAGACTTCCAAGGGCCCTTTTGAAACGACTGGAATGGGTCTGCTTAATCTTTCTGAGATACTGAGGCATGCCTGGATTATGCGTATAAAACACAATTCCTTTTTAACCTCTCATATGTTCCCATGGTCTGATCCATCTATCCTTCCCCAGTCACTAAGCCCACAGTATGGGTGAAACAGCGTGAGATCCAGACCACTACGTTAGATCTGCTTTCTCTTCTCTAAGCTGGGCAGCTCTTGGTTGTCATTTTCATCAACTTTTGGTCCTTGTGCTGACTTTATTTCTTTCAGTTCATCAATCATCTGGGCACCCTGCAAAATGGAGAAGAGGAAGAAAGAAGAGTCCCGGGTACCACTAAATACTTGGTAGAAAATGCACCTGTTTTTTCTCCCCTGAGATGAAGAGATGGGATGGAAAGGTGAAAGAAAATGTGTAGAGGTCAGACAAAAAATTTCATCTGAGGAAGGAGAAAGCAAAGGCAAGCCAAGGAAAGGATATAAAGCAAGGGATGTGAATCAGCGTGTTTTTTATCAGCTGTGGCTGAAGTCATTCCAGGATAATTCCGATTCAGGCTAACATCAATTTGTTATTAATTTTAGGAAGTCTAGCACAGTTTGGATGAGTTTGGAAAATTAATGACAGAAAAATGCAGAGATGTATGTGACAGGGACTGGGCTACATGGCAGGGCTTCTGTAAAGAGAAGCTTCTGTTTCTCCCCTCTCACCCTCGTACATTGTCCGTTTCTTCTCAAGTCTAACATTTGGGATGGTGGATTTGGAAAGAAGTAAAGCAGCACAACGTAAGATCATCTGGTGCCATCACTATAACACTGGGAGTACGGAAGAGAGAAGGGACAAGGTTAAAGTGTCTATTGAATGAAGAACTGGGAAGAAATAAGTAAATTAAAAAATAGAGTAATAAAAACCTAACAAATTAGCAGACTCTTTCCCTGACAGTGACTTATTTCCTAGACTATGTGATGTTAATTTACTGCACAGCTATCGGTTTGGGAGGCACAAAATTGTACATCACTCACATGCTTTCTCTACCCTTTTTTATTCTTTAGGAGTTGGCTGACTTTGAATTGAAGACTGCAGAGTCTCAGTGGCTGTGGATGTACCCCCACAGAGTTTTTTAATACATTATTTTACTGGGGAAAAGTTCTTCAGATATAACATGTCTGACAATTTTTCTCTAATTATTATTATTATAGCAATCTATGAATGATATCTATGAATTTCTGTGGATCTATGATAGCTATGGATTTCTAGGTTTTGGCATTAGAAATATGAATATTGCCTTATGTGCAATTCAGCTCCTCTGAAGCTGCTGAAGGGTTCCATGCTGGTTTGCAGGGACTGCTTGCATACAACACATTGAAAATTGGACCTTTGATTGGTTGACAGTAGAGTTTTTGTGATACCCTTTGTGTGAAATTGCCTTCCCAGTTTTGGTAAAACCCAGCTGAAGTCAATAGAACTACTGCAGAGATTAATTTTGTATTTTGTTTATTCTAAAAAAAAAAGAGAAAAATACGTTATTTTATAGAATAAGAAAACATACATAGTATTTACCTGAAAGCTCTCAAAAGCTTTTTCATAAATACATGTTGTAATTCCAGTCTTGTAAATACGTATTTATATTTTTACAAAAACTACCTACTTATTAGTAGCACAGTTAAATAAGTGTCTTGGATGCGTAGTAGGAGTTTCTGAGCTCAAACATGATTTACCTTATCGGCTATAATGACTTCCAGGATAAACACATATTTTGCTGTAACTAAAAATGCATAATATTAATATTTTTATCATAGTTTACATTTATACGGTGACTTTCATCCAAATACTACAGGGTATTATGTATGTGAATAATCCCATTGAACTGGTGTGAATAGTCCATTGAAACCAATGGGACTATTCACACAAGCACGACTATTCACATGAATTAAAGCTATAGAGTCTGGCCCTCATTCTGTAATGTATTTTTTCTCCACAAAATTGACAGTCTCCATACATGTTAGTTTTAAATAAATTAATGGGATAGGAGATGAAATTGTAAATGCTGCGTCTTTCAATAGATTTTCAGAAATTTACATTTGTGAATGAGGGTAGGAGGCCAAATAATTTATTATCTCTCTGTCTCTCTCAAGAGCATATTACCATGATAGTTTAGTGCTGATTTTAAATGAAGTTGTCTCTTGTTAATGGCTTATCCCAAAACAACTTACTACAAATAAGGGGCTTAACCCTAGAAATTTTTATTTAAAGAAGCAGGTTTTAATGATGTTAAGAATCTTATTTCATTCAGTGGAGTTACTCACATGAGTTACGATTCTAGGATCAAGATCAAGGCCAGATAAACCAGTGGCTAATATAATTGATTGCTTTTTGATCTATGTTAAATAAATATTTTACAGTGAAAGAACAACATGACTAATCAGATTTGGGTGACAAATACTTGTTTTTCCGTGCTACTTTTCATTGCTGTGTTAGAGATGCTCAGGAGGCAAACTTTTTGCAAGATTCAGGATGTTATTTTTTACTTTTCCAGCTGTAACTTGACAATGTTGAGGAGTTGTGTTGTGGAGTCTTCATATCTGGAGATATTCAAAACCCACCTGGATACAGTCCTGTGTAATGTGCTCTAGGTTATCCTACTTCAGTGGGAGAGTTGGACTAGAGGATCTTCAGAGGTCCCTTCCAACTCTTAACAATTCTGTGATTCTGTGTGCGAGTGATAAAATTCCAAGAGAGAATAATTTAGTTTGGCACTACTCCTTGTAAAAGGATTCTTGTTCTGCTCTGCTCCGCTTTGCTTGTTCCTGTCTTCTCAGCCCACCCACTACATCCACCAGACCAGTTGTGGAGCCGTGCATTGCTCAATCTGTCTGAAAACTTACCACCTATATTTTGGCCAGTTTAGCTTTAATCCTTACTGTTTGCCCAGCTGATGTCCGTGACCGCACAAATAGTTGTACAAGCAGCAGGGAGAGGGTGATCCTCCTCTTAAACTATAAAATGGTGAAACCACTTCTTTCAACATTGCCCATAAAACTACACAATTATTGCACAAGGGCTGAGGTCACCAATGACCTGAGTGTTGGAAAGGCTTAACATTCAGTGGCAACTCAAGAAGGTTTTCCTTCAAACAGGAACAGAGTGAGGTGCCTTGGAAAAGTATCCTAGCACACAAAGGTAGGAGTGGTGGTATTCAGAAAAAAATGGGAACTTAAGAATTATGTATGCTCTGGAGAGGCTTTTATCCACTCTGTATGTGGGACATTCAGGGTTAAAAAATAATTTAAGAGACTGTCTGGTAAAGTGGGAAAATCAAAATAGAGATGCAGGAAGGTTGTTAATAGCACAGTAACTCAAGAGGTCACTGGGGATGCAAGAAACCTCCCTTCAGATCTCCATAGTGCCTGATTCTGAGCATTGACTCACATTTTTGTGACTCTCGTATGAAGTCCCTGCACACTGGCTGAGGGAGCAAGCCTCTTGTACAATGTAAAGGAAAAGACCACCCACAGGAGACACTAGAGGTTACCTGCCCCAGAGGAGAGCACACCCTGGCAGACGGGGAACTCCTTTGCAGATGTGTAACTACAAGTCTTACATTCTTGCTGTAAAGCAGTCAGAGCGATGATGAGAAAAAGCAAGCGCAAAGCTCCATTCACCTGCGAATTCAGTAAAACTGAGCATATTACTCAGCTAGACCCCGAAGCCTTGAGACGTGTCCAGTGAGGAGGCAGGTCTGGGAATGAGGCCTAGATAAAGGTCTGCAGGAGTGAGCAGTGTGGGCTTGCTGATTGGCAGGTTACCCAAGGTTTAGGCGTGCAACAGCTCAGTCAGGTTAGATGGGACTGTCACGTTGACAGGTGTATGGGCAATTCCTTGTTGTCTGAAGAACTGTAGGCAGCTGGGGATTTAGTTGCTCTTGAGGACCTCAGTTTTTCCTGCTACTGATGTTAAGTATTTCAAGTGGCTGAGCAATGCCCGAGTCCCTTTGCATATTAGTCCTAAATTGTTAGAGAAAGTGTTAAGTATTCAGTATATATATTATATTCCATGTAAAGCTTCCTATGCCCTGGCCTCAAAGTTGCATTGCCCCACCTTGAGGAAAGATCACAACTGTAGGAGGAATATGAGAACAATTCACTTTTCAGCTTTGTATTTATTATATAGATTTGTTCTTAGTTATGAGTATTACATGGCCAAGAAGGCTCTTATTCTCTCTCAAAAAGGAAAAATCCCCTGAAGGGCATTTAAGAATCTCTGTTTGAAGGTCTTAAAACAGGTGGCAAAAGATTTTTCAGCAAAATTTTTAAGAAGGTATATTTAATACTTTGTTTTCTTAAGTATTTATTTCAAATGCTTCAGATTCACTACGCTTTTAATACTAATGTCATACTTAAAATAAATCACAATGTGTACTTCCTGTGATCTTTTCAGAACGCAATAAACCAGATTGTTTTTAATGGCTCTTCCAGCAATGAAAAATATCTGTGTTAGGTGGAAACAACAAATTGATGCTTTTTCAATTCCTTTTAATGGCGTGAGGATCTTTGCAACATGCTGTGAAAAATATTCTCTTAATGATAGGCCTGTGGCACAACTTAAGGAGTCATCAAGAAATAAATGCTCTGCTGTCTGGCTGGCAGCTTGGTGTCCCTTAATTGAAGTATTATAAGATTCTGTGCAGAGTAAAGCCTCCAGGGTTTTGTAGCTAAATGGCACGGACACCTCTGATGAGACATGCAGATGAAGATGTGTCAATACAATCTTCACCAATTTGCTGTAGTAGCAGAGACTGATTAATTTTATAACCACGGGTGCTTCTATTAGCTAACCTAAGGAATGATTTAGACTTTATTAAGAGACTTATTTCTATCTTTTCCAAGAGACTTCTACAACATAGTTTATCTCCAAGTGCTAGACAGCAACACTTTCTAATAAGGTTTCTAAATTTATTATTTAAAGAGGGATCATGAGTGAGACAGTTCAATATAGCTTAGTTGGGGCAAATCTTTTTGACTTGGCAAATAAACTGTACTTAAGTTGGCATTTCTAAAAAATAGTGTGTCTTGATATCATATGCAACTGTTATGGCAGCTCCTATATGCATTTTTAATGTACAAAAGGGAAATTGAAGCAACTAAATGAAAAGTATGTGGCTTTATATTTTAATCTTTTTTTGCTAGATGATAAAACTCTTTAAATATTTTATTGTAATTGCTTATGGACATCTAACATGATTTGGTTACCCATAATCAGCCAACATTTTACATTTTTAGGGCTTTCTCCAATAAAATATGAATTACTACATGGACAATGCATTTCATGATTGCTTTGCACAGTGCTGGATGTGCAGTCATGCTGCACTTTCTCCTAGGAATAAAGGAACCCAAAAATAGCTCTTGTACATCCTGGACACAGGAGTTTGGGAAGTGGTCTTTCTTGTCTGGATGGAAAAGACACGAATTCACAGAATTACAGCATCACAGAATCATAGAATCATCATGGCTGGAAAGGATCAACAAGATCACCGAGTTGTACCATCAACACAAAAAAATCCCGAATACAAACATCCACACACACCCCACCAGAAAACACCAACTAAAAAAACCCAGCAACCCTACAACCTTGACCACTAGAGTATGCCCTGAAGTGCCACATGCTACATGTTTTTTGAACACCTCCAGGGATGGTAACTCTACCACCTCCCTAGGCAGGCTATTCCAGTGTATGACCACTCTTTCAGTATAGAAATTCTTCCTAATATCCAATCTGAACCTCCCCTGCTGCAACTTCACGCCATTTCCTCTGGTCCTATCATTATGTACTTGGGACAAGAGGCCAACATCCACCTCACTACAACCTCCTTTCAGGTGGTTGTAGAGGGTGATGAGCTCTCCTTTCAGCCTTCTCTTCTTCAAACTAAATAGACCAACTTCCCTCAGCTGTTCCTTGTATAACTTGTTCTCTAGATCCTTCACCAGTTTCATAGTTCTCCTCTGCGTGTGCCCCAATGCCTCAGAGTCCTTCTTATAGTGAGGGGCCCAGAACTGAGCACAGTACTTGAGGTGCAACCTCAGAAGTTCCAAGTACAGGGGCATGATCACTTTCCTACTCCTGCTGGCCACACTATTCCTGATGTAGGCCAGGATGCTGTTGGTCTTCTTGGCCACCTGGCCACACTGCTGGCTCTTGTTCATTAGACTGTCAACCGGCACACCCAGGTCCTTTTCTGCTGGGCAGCTTTCCAGCCACTCTTCTTCAAGCCTGTAACATTGCCTGGGGTTGTTGTGACCAAAATGCAGGACCCAGCACTTGGCCTTATTGAACCTCATACAAGTGGTCTTGGATCATCAATCTAGCTTGTCCAGGTCCCTCTGTAGAGCCTTCCTACCTTCTAACAGATCAACACTCCCACCCAGTTTGGTATCATCTGCAAATTTACTGAGGGTATACTCAATCCCCTCATCCAAATCATTGATAAAGATATTGAATAAGATTGGCCCCAAAACTCATCCTTGAGGGACACCACTGGTGACTGGCCACCAGCTTAACTTGACCCCATTTACCACAGCTCTCTGGGCACAGCTATCTGGCCAGTTTTTTACCCAGTGAAGAGTACATTTGTCTATGCCATGATTCACCAGCTTCTCCAGGAGAATGCTGTGGGAGATGGAGTCAAAGGCCTTACCAAAGACCGTGTAGACAATATCCATAGCCTTCCTGTCATCCAAAAGGCAGGTCACATGGTGATAGAAAGAGATTGTGTTGGTCAAGCAAGACCTCCCTTTCATAAACCGATGCTGGCTGGAATTGATTGCTGTTATCAGTTTCCTTACCCGTTCAGCAGGAAGACTGATAGCCATGTGTTTTCCATCACAGATGCCACTGTTCCTCCTACTGTGGAAACTGTGCATCCCACATTGTACCCCTCTGCTGTCTTCTGACATGAGACTGCATTGCTGAAAGAGAATGTTTTGCCATTGTGTGGCAGACAAGCCTTCCTCCTTATGAATGTGAAAGTCTTACTTATCAAGAATATTGGAGACAGACTGACTTTGTCTTTTTACTTTTCTGTTGTTGGTTTGTATTTTTCCAACTAGCCAGCTCTCATACAAACTAATAAAGAATATACTGTTCACAAGAGCCAGGTCCACACATCCCAAATTATAGTCATCAGCATGGGGGTATAGAGTAATCCACTTCGAAGTCATGGCTTAAACTTTCACTCATACCCAAATGGCAGAGAAAACAGTTACTCTTCACTCATTGTGGTCACATTATGATCCAGTCTTGACCTTCTGTATTTACAGCCTGAGTCTGGGGTGGACACTTGTCACAAGAAAGGAGAACTGCACATACAACCTGAGCTTCATATTTTGCCCCCATCAGCAGAAGTATGGGAGGATGCTTCTTCGGATAAAAGCTTTTTTCTCCCTTCCCCTTTCCCTTGCTTCTTTTGTATTTTGATTAGCTTTGGTTATTTGTGATTCACCATTTTTATATATTCTCCATTGTGGCTGAATTAATCAACATATTTCAACATTTGTTTGAAAATTGTTCTCATTACTTAGTTCATAAAGTTTCTTCTCCTTGACCAATTTACAAAATTATGAAACAGTAAGAAAAAATTCCTGAGGAGTGAACAACTAATTTAACTTGTTTTTGTGCATATGTGCAACTCACTTTAATAGCAAGATTCTGCAGAAGCACAATACATTAATACTATGTTCTTGCAGGCACCTGGAAGTTCAGCCTACAAAATGTTTGGGAATCTCTGCTTTTTGGCTTCCCTGGGGTCTTCTGAATGTCAAATTATTTCTAATTTTGCCCCTGTAGGCTCCATATACATTTTTCTCCTGTGTCTGGCACTAGCTGTGTGCCAACAGTTGTTTCATCCAGCATGGTGGACCGAAATGCTTGCCACTACAGACACATTCATATAAATAATTCTCCAAAGGTTTGTGGCAACTTGCTTGTGAAGAATAGAAATAGCATCCCTTTGGCGTTCAAGGAAATATTGGTGATCACTTGTTATCATACTTGCTTTGCTTTTTTCTCTTGTCTGCATCTGTAGGCTTCAGTTTTCCCCGTCTCCTAACCAGGTTCATTATCACCCCCAAAATTTTGGAATTGCAGCTCAGAACTGGAGCAGCATGTGAAGTCTGGTTGCTTTATGGCAAGCAGGTACATGCCAGCTGCATCTAGACTGCTGTTCTCAGTATTTTGGGTTTGTTCCGCTTGCAAAGATGAAGAATGGAACTGCTGATTCAGGTTGCTTTCTTATTAAAGTGAGTAAGAACCTGGGCTGATGCTTACATTTCTCACTGAATGCTGCTGTGGCAACTCCATGATATCCTACCTAACATTTATTTTTGCCTTTGAGATATTCACAGGGAAGTGAGACTGAGGCTGGTGAGAAAAGGTACTCTGGCACTTTCTGAAGATCCATTCCTTTGTACTTGAATTGGGAGCACAGAGACGTGACTGAGAAATGTCTTTAGAAACACACTTATATATGTGTGTCTGTGTGTGTTTGCATTTACACCTTAACCACCTGAAATATGCATTAAAAAGAATTATGTATGGCTAGATCACTTTCCAAATTAAAACACAGGCTACTACTTCAGCTTATATTTATAATTCAAGCAGTGTCCCCAGTACCCTGCCCGCTGCATCCTCGTGAGAGACAAGAAGGAGAGCTTAGCTCAGATGAGCTTGTTGGCACCGTATTACCCCATTCAATAAGGCTCCTAACCCTTGAACAGTGCTACACCTAACACTGATTGAATCACTAAGCACTATTGATTTCAGCTTCCTAGAGAAGCCATTCATGCAGCCTACAGTATATAAAAGAGCTTCTATTCTCCTTGAAAATGTTTTAATATAAATAACTAAAATAAATGTCAGTGGGAGATCTGTGAACTTACTAAGAAGAGTTAGACCTCTTGATGTGTTGCACATAGACTGAATGTGTATGCATATAGATTTAAATAATGATACATGTATTTTCTGTCCAAGTCTGGCACAGCAGTGGAACGGACCTCAAAGCAAACGCAAATACATGGGACAAATTGCATAATGTGCATCTGCATGGGGAAACCCAGAGCCCAGGTGCTCCATGTTGAGTAATCTCATCCCAGCAGCTCCTAAAGGTTGGAGAATGCATACTTGTAAATGTGGACTGCATCTCCTGGTCACACAGGCAGTCCCCAGAGACCTGTTTGCACCCACCTTGGCAAGATGTTTTTTGTGTCTGGAGTGTGACTGGAGCAGGGGAAGAAATTTTGCCTTACAGCCAGAAATCACCAACATGGGTCCATCCTGCTCATCAGCTGTGTGGATGTAGTGCTTTCTTTGGCCATTTAACTTGGTTACAGATTCCTAGCAATCCAAGCAGGTTTCCAGTGCACCCAGAAAGCTTTTTACCCCTCTGCTCCCTTCTTACTGAAACATGAGTGTAAGCACATTGGTGAATGCTGGTAAGGAGGGACCCAGGGCCTTCCCCAGCTTCTCTCTGCCTGCTTTGTGAAGAGGATGGTGGTGGCTGTGCAATGCCTGTGCTGCATCCACATGGACCAGGAGGAAACAAAGAACTCCTGCTTGGCAAAGAAGCAGTGCACTGCCATGGATTTTCCCCAGCATCTCTTGATCTTTAAATAGTCTTGTTTGTTTATGCTTTCTGGAGGTGAAGAACGGAAAATACAATAACACACCAGATCTAGGTACTTCAGGTTGACTCTAATTCATAGTCTGCTGCAGGCAGTAAAAATCTCTCTATCACCTCTGATAGATCTGGATCAGGCAGACACTGAGGCACAAACACAATCTGAAACTCTACATACATGTGCATACACACACATAGTGTTCCTGCATTATATTCGTCTATGCATTGCTTTACATTTATAGCCTAATGCTAAACTATAAAGTGGGCCCATTGCTCTGTTAGCTTTTGAAAAATAAAAATAAGAAATACCTTCCCTAAAAATGGACAAGATTTTTTTATGTTGCATGTTCTTAAGGCGTGACAACCATAGAAAGAGCTATTTAGTATGTTACATGGTTTAATAAAAATAACTTCTCTGGCAATGTCTGAAAGCTTTTGCAGCTGCAGGGGTACTTCTTGGAAATAAATTTTTGTTTACACAGGTGCAGCCATATTTAACAAAATTTTTATATGCAATGCAAACAGCTGCCTGTCTGTTTTCTTTGGCAGAGCTCTTTCCAACTGAAACAATTTGTATCAAACATATCTCTCTGTGATACCAATATAAACAATAGACAAAATTCCTGTGAAAGGAAAAGGTTTTCAATAATGTGTCTTTTAGATAAACTGGAAAGCAGAAGCAGCCTGATTAGAAAAGCCTGGCCCTTTGTGAAATACTTTACATTTGAGAAAACCCCAGGAATCCAATAGGGAAGTACTAAGCACACTGTAGGATAATTCAGAGTTTTATCGAATTACAGTCAAGCTGAAGGATTCTATGATCAGTAAAAGATACTTGGCAAATCATATCTTTTCCTTAACAACAGCACTGTAGGTACTAAGGTACTCTATATTATTCAGCTTATGCCATATTTTTATATAGAATTAAGTATTTGCCAAAATATTTAGCCTTAAGTCAGTTACCATTTTTTACAATATTAGAAATATTCTGTTATATTTTTTCCACTCTATGAAATTCTAGTTAATTCAGAAAACTATAATTTACATCAGTCCTAGTAACCCTTCACTTTTCCAGACTTTGCAAATACTCATGCTTTTGAAAGCCTGTCCTATCTCCAGCTTTCTTTCTTTCAGTCAAAATTCAATAGATGAAAATTCTGTGGATTTTAAACTGCAGTCTGGAATTTAGTTTTCATAGACACCTTCCTCAGCCTTCCTTGTTCCCAGTCAAAACAACAAATAGGAAATATAGATTTCTCCACTTAATTTGTCTTGATGTTCACAATTCTCTCCACAATTTGTTCACGTACAAGATTTTTCTGTTTCTTTTGCAGCAAAAAATATGAGTGCTAATATTTGCTGCTATTGATGCAATTTTTGTTCAAAGATTTTTATACACACACACAAAACCACTCAAACACTTAATACCAGTTTAACTATTGTAGCATTGATGAGGAATATTTTTCTGTCCACAGAGGAAGAGAAAACTCTCCAACAACATTATCTTCTCAAGAATGTGTTTTTTTCCTTTCTTCTGCAACCATGCAGTATAGCATGTGAACCCATGCATGTGATGTATTGGATCGGTCCTTTTACTTCATCAGAGAGTGAAGTGGAGAAGATAACAATGCTCCTGGCATCCTTCCTACAAGAGAAACCATATGTCTAGATAAAGATTTTAATAAATTATATATTTGTATAACTCCACTGACTTCAACAGAGGATCCAGTGGGCTTTGCGCTGCGTTTGTATTTGTGTGGAGCTGACACAGCTCCTGAGTGCTCAGAATGACAAATCTGTGCTTTGTTTGTTAGCATCGCTGCAGCTCTGCAAAAAGCCCTTCCACAAAATGCTATTTGGTGTACCAGCATCATGTGGGCTTGTCATACCCTCTACCAGGCAGTGTGCTGGAAGCATATTTTTAGTGAAGTGGATTGTTTGTTTTTTCCCTGTGGATCTGCCCCTCAGTATAAATACAGTCCATCAAATTGCTTTTTCTTAAGCCTGTTCTGCACATGACATATTCACTTATCTCCACAGGGTGTATTTATATATACATGCTATATCCCTATATGGAATGAGGCAGTACGTTACTGCTGGTTGGAATTATGGCCACAGAAGAAGTTTCTGTGATTGTACATCTTTTGCACTTTCTGAATTGCTCTGGCCTTCTGTTTGAACTTCAATCTGATGAGCTGAGAACCCAAAAGGCATGTTAAAGAAAGTTATGCTCCACGTGTAAAGATTGCTTTATGTTTATGGGACAGCATTAGCTGTGAGAAGCAGTTAGAAAACTAAAGTTCTTTGTGGGTGTTTAGCTTCTCTTTCCCATCTAAATAGCATTTAATGCATCAACAATGGTGTGATTATTTGTTTCTAAGTTTGAAAGACATGCTTCTATCAATCAGGCAAGCCTACACATTTGATAGTTGTTTAAGCTTTGTGGTTTCAGTAGAAACAAATTTACTAAGTGAATGAGGACTCCACATACCCCTTAAGCTGTCAAATTTTCAGACTCAAAGATTTTACTCTTGTGCTTTTAGCTGAACTGGATCCTTGGCTAAATTAGGAACACTCACCACTGACAACCAAGGAGTTGGAAAATCCAGAATGTAAGTTTGTGATAGAAATCTTTTTCCTAATAAATGAACAATAAGATAAAAAAGGGCATTCAAAACATTAATAAAAAAGAGATGGGAAAAAAATCACCTTGATAGAGAAAATTTATTTATACATTAACTTGGGACTGGGTACTCAAAACTGATGATCTCGCCACACGTTACAACAGAAACAGACCTGAGCCTGTGGCAGCTACCCAAAAGATTTGAAAATGGCACTCCTTTACTTCAGCAAGTATTAACCAGTGTTTCTTAGCACTGATGGAGACTCTTCTAAGTAAGTTGCCTAACTGACTGCTGCTATGTGAAACCTTTAAAACCAACCCATTCCAGTATGCCCATCAGATCCTGTCTTGCTTTCCACAAAAACTCTATGTTAAAATGCATAACCACCACCTCTCTCTTCAACCTCAGAATAAAAAATATTTACAGGAACATCTAATGGTATGAAGTTTATGAAGACTTTAAGAACCTCCTAATCAAGAAGGTGCTTTACAGAAGCAGTTATTTGGGTAAATGACCTCTCAATTTAAGTTACTTCAGATATACCTTATCTACCGCTCTCATAAGACTTGTGTTCTTTCCTGTATGGTCTGTTCTGTTAATATGGTGTCTTTATGTGATATAGCCCGTACTTGTGTAGGGACCCTGAAAGATGAACTGAAATGCTATAGAAGCCAAATCTTTAGTCTTGGATCTGACCATGAGGAAGCACAAAGATGTATTTTAAAGGGATTGCCAAGTTCTTGTTTACGTCACTCAAAGCGTCCCAGATAATCACATCTTTGAGACAGAGATGTCTGATGAAGACTTAGTACTGGAATTCTCTCCTTGAAATAAATGATCATGAAAATGAAGAGTAAGACTTGCAGTCAGTAATACTGACTACAAGTATAGAAAGGCTGAGATAATATGCGGATACTTTAATTCAGGCACCAGTATTAAAAGGTTTATACCAAAGTCTATCTCAAACCCATCAGATAACTATGTTAAAGATGAATATGACAACAACTATGAAGCTTAACTGCATTCTTTGGTGTAAACTGTATCTTGAGTTATGGCTCCAGAACAAAGCCCTGTACTGCCCTATAGTGGGCGATGGATGAGGGGGCCTTATTCATTGCTTTATCATTAGCTTATAAATCACCCTCCTTCCCTTTCATGCTCTTCTCTTACTTCCTCTCCTTAAAGGTCCAACATTTATTTACATTGTGCTGTTGTGTGACTGCCCTGAGAAACTTCATGTCTATGCATTAGCACCTAGACCAGACATTCCTGGCAGAGCAGCTGGGACTGTACTCTTGGGTCACAAGCTTTCTTCACAGGTAGGCTGTTCATCCTGCTCTGATCTGATGCTGTCAGTAATAGTGCCATTCATTTGACAACACAAGCAAACATTGTTACTCTGAGTGCAGAAATATGAAGTTAAGTCACTGGAAATTAATCCTCCCAAGGTAACATGGCAAAGCAGTGGTGCACATATTTTATTGCATCATTCAGATTAATCAAATACACAGTAAAATTCTGTTGCCTGTGATAGTGCTAGCTGAAATAAATTATCATACAGACACTAAGAAATAAAATGGGCCAAGGACTGTTTTCTAGCTTTCAAAGCAAGACGCACATCTCATGTCCATATCATTAAATTTAATTTGTATCTCTTTCTATTCCCCCAACATAAAACAAAAATGTTTTTATTCTACCTAATACCTACTGGGAGCAATCCTAGTCCTGTGCAGTCTCCTTCGACACATCTGCATATTAGCTGCTGACTGGCATGTGCCAAAAGTGGACTGGAGAGAGTGTTAACAATTCACTGTATGAATAGCACTGGCCATAATATACCATGGTCATGTTTTGGCCCTGGTCACCCTGCTTAGCTTCCTGGCACTGTGCATAATCAGCTCAAAGGCATTTTGAATGCACTGGAATATTTTAATTTTACTTGAGCTAATGACTTAAACAAACCCCAGAATTCTCCCTGCTTTATAGCAAAACTGCTTAGGTCCCAGCAGACTCCAAAGGAGTCTCACGATTTTCAGAAAAATGCTGTATCATTTCACAAAGTCTATTTAGAAGTAAAAATACATTATTTTTTTTAATTATAATGTTTTTTAAAAGATTACTAACCAAGAAGATACTGGGGTTTTATGTTTCATTCTTAGCTGCCTCTCAAAAAGTGAGGGGCAAAAAGACCTATGACTTTTCTATTAATACCTTCTGGATTTTTTGTAAGATGAGAATAGATTTCTAGTACGTCGCAAAATCTCAAGTTCACATTGGTGATTAAAGAAAAGATCTATTTCCTAGAAATTCAATCTGAAGTCCTGAAAAGCAAAAAACCTTTGACAGGGAGGATGAACTTTGTTTGCTAAACAGCATGGTCTCATTGGTCAAATGCTTCTTGGTTGTACAAAGCTCTTGAGAAATCTCCCATCTTTCATTCCTGGAGATGTTCAAAGCTGTTCTTCAGAGCACAGAATTTATTTGGCTTTGTAATCAGCAGGTGCTGTAGTAAAAGCAAACGTTTTAAGAGGCATTTGACCATATTTTGTCCTTACCCAGGATGGAGTCACATAGTTAGACAGCAGACACATGCCCCTCAGCACTCCAGCCTATCGACTTCAGACCACAAGCTGGTAACTGCAGCTATAAACCTCTCTTGCCATTCTCTTTTATTATGTAACCCCAGTTATAATATTGTTGTGTCCCTGGTCTGCCTGTGATCACTATGCCACTTCATTGTTCTGGCCTTTTCTGTTTGAAACAGATGTTTAAAAACATTTGAATAAGATACTTTAGTTTGTAGACTTCTTGTCATCATCCTGCAAATTTACAACAGTCAGCAATGTAAACATGTACTTGACAAACTCCAGCAGCTTGTAGACTTCAGAGTTCATCCACTCATTTCAGTGAGGCAGATGTTTCATTTTTATACTCTTCATACTATAGATTAGGATTATGGGTTTTTTTCTTTCTTTTTCTTCCTTTTTTTTTTTCTTTGAAACGGGAATAAACCTGACATGCTACTAATGTCATTTCACACTGCGGGCCAGATGGCGAAAAATGCAGAGGCTGCAACTCTGTTTATGTATGGGGAAAAAAGGAATTTTGTTCCTGAAAGACTTTCAGCTCAATCATTTGTTACTTTAAACTAAACACTAAATGATGAATAAAGTAGGACTATCTGAACTTCAAAAAGGTCCTTGAGATTAAGTGTTTAACAATGTAATGCATCTGGAGGAAGAGTATTACATTATTCCTGGTTGCTGCATTGGAAAGATGTTGGGAATGTTTTCACTATAGTGGCTGCCTAAGAGCAGGGTGCTTCAAGACAACATGTGGTGGTCCCTTGGAAATTTCTGGAGATGTAAATCGTATTTCCATCACTTTTTTATTATTATTAGCAAAATACAGTATTGGAGCAGAGGACTGACAGACTGTCTGTGCTCAAATGGTTTGTTTTATCTGTCATTTCAAAACAATAAAATTATATATTTACCAAGAATTGTGTAAAATATGTGCAAAGAAATCCAGTGTTATTGCAGGCAACTTCAATTTAAATTCTGAAACTTATAAAGGGGAATATTTTCACTTCTTCTCCCCTTCCCAGCAGGTTTATATTGATTTGCAGGTTATTACAGCGTTCATCTGAAGTTCATTATTTTTACAGAAATGCTGAGAAAGCTGTGCTATAATATCTTTATTTGTAAAGCAAATGCTCCAGAAGACATTTCAATACGAGGATCAAACTGTTTTGCTTTGGCTTTTCCCC
This sequence comes from Apus apus, assembly GCF_020740795.1. Classification (NCBI taxonomy): domain Eukaryota; kingdom Metazoa; phylum Chordata; class Aves; order Apodiformes; family Apodidae; genus Apus; species Apus apus. The sequence goes on from NC_067283.1 coordinate 132,139,727, forward strand.
CAGGTCTGTAGAACAATTGTAGTATACCTTCGATGTTGTGGTCCACTTGCCTCCTCCTGGTGTGTGGGTGGGCAGGGTGCTATTTTCCATTAAATACCATCACTCTTCAAGAATAGAAGTGGTTCTCATGCAACACTGGAGACTCCACTTTCCTGAAGAAAGTCAGCCCTCAGAGAAAGGGGGGAACAGAAGGGAAGCAAATCGCAGATAGCAATGCAACATCATCTTCAACTCTAAATCTTTGCATTTAGTACAAAGTATTTAAGTTCTTGAGTTTTTACTAATTTTTCATTAAAATTGTGTTATGTGTTTGTTGCTTTGGGTTTGTCTTTTTAAATAGGAATTGTACCTCCCCAGCTAGCTCCAGTAATTTCCAAACAAATGTAAGAATGAATTTTGGACTAAGAAAGAGAAAGTATTTTGTTCCTCTGTTTCATGAGGGTTTTTTAATTAGTTTCCCTATGATCGTGTCATCATAGTCTCTGCATGACACCAGACTGTTTCTGGAGAAAGAAGCTCCTATGTAGTTTCCTCAAATGAGTTATGTCAGATTTGTAGAGGAAGGAATTAACTATGTAAAGAAGGGGAACAACCTTTTGAGATTAAAATTGTCTGGATGAACCCAAGAAAACTCAAATAGAAGAACATTGACCATCCTGTGACCTCACAAAATTGCTTCCTTCACTCTTGGCTGAACACAGTGATGATACATTACAGTATGCATGAGAATCTGCCCAGATTTGTTAGTATATTAGGCCCCTGTTAAGATTCAAATGCAAAGACAGGATATTCAAAGGCTGCATCTTTCCCTGAAACATTTCTGGTGCTATAAGTGCACATGAGTGTTCTCCAACATCAAAGTTTTCCAAAATAAAAATGAAATAAGAACTCTTCAGTACTCAGCAGTATTTTTCAGTTCTGCTGAGCACAAAGGTAACCTCAAAGGAAACTAGTATAAATGTTCAGTTAAGTCAGGTAAGGAAATGCATTAAAAACAAATCAATATCAGGTGTGTATCAACAAGATGAGATTTCAGTTTAGGATATTATAAAATAATACAAACTGGGCCTAATATAGATGCAATACTAAATGTCAAGGCCATAATAACAAAACACTCCTATTACATAAGGAAACTCTTCTTCCCAATATTAATATCTAAGAGATCCAAAATAAAAACAAATTTTAATACTGCTTATATTTTTGTCATTCAAAATACAGCTTAAAATTTTTAATTATAATGCAGACCAAGAATAGATGAGGTCTGAAAGCTCTGACTGAACCTCTTCAAATGCCTGAACTGTTTGAATGTCTCTGAATCTAGCCCATCCCCATACATTTTTGATTCTTGGCCAAACCCAAACACTTACTATTTTGATACAATTGAACTTTTCATGTGACCAGCTGACCTCACAAATTTTCTAGCAATCACACTACTAGAAATTTCTGAAGAATAAGTTATCACAAAAATTTATCCTGTTACAAACTACCAAATCCTAATACATACTCTAACATTGTTACAGCCTCCAGTCTACAATCAAATTACAGTCTATACACAAATAAGATTCAATTCTGTGATGAACTTACAGTGGCTAAAATTTTTTAAATGTGTGAATGCATTTTGGAATAAATCTACAGTCAATCTTATTTTTGGTCTTCTACATTAAGTCTATCAAAACTGAAATGGAGGTGTTTTAATACATAAAAACTCCCTTTCAGAAACAATACTCTGCAGTGTGACTAGGAAAGTCTTGTAAAATCCCTGTGTTACTTAATTAAAAGATGATGGGCAGAAGGGATAATAGGTTGTTTCTCAAATTTTAATGAATTTTATCATCATAATGATGATTACCAAATGTCTATATTTGCAAAAGAACAGCAGTTCATAAATATCAAATTTGTGCTATTATTAACATGCAGAATGTGCCAGTTTTTATCAATATAGGAATCTGGTAATTATCACTAAAGCTATTCATTAAAATTAAGAAGTAACTAAATAAGGAATAGGAATGCCACTTATTTCTTAACATCCAAAGAGCAGAAATTTCTACCTATTATCCTTTTCAGGCATCTGACACTGTGACAATAGAATAGAAGGTTGTCACGGTATAATAGTCCCCAGCTGCTGGGTGGATGTGAGCTGAAACTGAGGCATTTATCAAAAATAAACACCGGGGGAATTTGCGAGACATCGATCCTGGGGCAACACTCTGTTAAATCGGTGGTATTTCTATTCCAGCAAGTGACTGATGGGTATGAAACCGCTCGGCCTGAAGGGTGTTGTCATGACACAACAGCCCCACTCGCCAGGGGGGGCAGGCACTTGCACAGGGTCCCCAGTCAAAGGGATCTGCGGGGCTTTTGTGAGGTGCAGTGTGGTGTCACCCTTCCATCATCCTCCATCTCACTCTCAGCCTCCAGGTGGCGGTCTCCAGCCCTGTTTATCATAGAATCATAGAATCACGGAATGTTAGGGGTTGGAAGGGACCTAGGGAGATCATGGAATCCAAGCCTTCTGCCAGAGCAGAACCACCTAAGACAGGTCACACAGGAACATGTCCAGATGGGTCTTGAAAGTCTCCAGAGAAGGACACTTCACAACCTCTAGGGAAGCCTGTTCCAGGGCTCCCTCACCCCTACAGTAAAGAAGTTTTTCCTCACATTGAGGTGGAACTTCCTGTGTTCCACCTCCTGTTTTTTTGTTTCCCCTCATCCTATCACAGGTCACCACTGAAATGAGACTGGACCCTTCTTCTTAACACTCTCCCTTGCCAGACCTGCCAGAGGGCACCAAGCATAGATTAGGTAGCAGTGGAGGGGCTAGGTGGCCTGCCTCCCACCACTGCCCTGGGGACATCCGTGGCTGTGGGCTCGGCAAGACCCCCGAGAGATGGCACTGGACAGGGAGGTCAGTGCCTCAACCCTGGCGTGGGCCCATGCTCACCTCAAGCCTCACAGACCCCTTGGAAAATTGTAAATAGTGGGACCAACAGCCATGAACATGAGAGGCCTGAGGGGTGAGGCTGACCTGCCACAAGGCAACCGTAGTTTCTCCATCATTGCTTTGGGAAAAATGGATGGTAGAGTGCAAAGTGACAAAGGGGAAGTCTGGTGCTGAAGGTCATGAGGGAAGGAGGCAATCAGGGAGCAGTGGAGGCTCAAGAAGGAAAACAGATATGCTTTCAATTGCCACAATGACCTTCATGGAGCTGGAGCCAAGCAGGAGAAGAGCCTGAGGCTCTGCAAGGATTCACACCCATACAGCCAGGCAGGTGGTTGGCACCCACCTACACAAACGTAGCCATCAAACACCCACGTAGTACTGACTGCAAACCAAACTAGATCTGAGGGATGGGAAGGGCCATCACTGGGAGGGATTATCATTGTGCTTACCAAGACATTACTACTAGCCACCAAGCCACATCTGCACTGGACAGTAAAGATTTTGAAGCAGCCGCATTTTCCCAGGCAGTGAAAGAGGAGGTGGAAAGGCTGCTTTTTTTTTTTTGAGGCAAATAAGTTACCTCTGCTTCCTAAAGAGCTTTCTGCTCTCCTGGCATTGTTATACATCTTCAGCCTCACTCACTGCCCCCTCCTGTGTAAAATTTACACAAGCATTGAAAGATTGTGGAATACCCAAGGAAATCATTTTTCAGTCGATTGAGTTCTTAATGGAAAAACCTCCCTGAATGCTATCTTACAAATTAGAAGATCCCCTGCTTTCTAAATAGTTCAATTGAAATCAGCTTTTGTATTTATCCTTCAGGTCATTCAGGCTCAAATGTTGTTAGCTCTGAGTCAAAAAGTCAGATTTTTAAAGGGAAAATGTCAAGTCCTTTTAGGCTTCAGCTGACCTTTTAAACCAGATTAGGGATTTGAAGCATTACACATGGATTTCTACATTTTATATCACAGTATTAATAAATGATCAAATACAAGTCCCAAGAATACTATTTTTACAAGCTTGACATTTCAGGCCTTAAAGGATGTTGCTGGTCTTTTTTTTACATAAAATTACCCTGGAGAAATTCAGCCTGTTTTCTGCTCTTCTATTTCTCTTTCATAAGAGGGGAAGTTCTGTACATTTTACTTCATGCTATTGTTCTCTCTCTGGCATTGCAAGCAAGCAAAATATCATGATGAAATCCTTGAGATATGCTACAATAAATTCACTCCATGGGTGTCACATATGGTTAGAGTACAACACAGGCATCTATAGATGCCAATAGGGCCCTAGAAACAGATCTGACCTTACTTTTGTGCCTAGACTGTCAGATAATGCCACTAAAAATGCACTAAATCTTCATAGGAAGGGATTAGAAAAACCCTAATTTGGTTCTGAGCTCTTCCATCATAGAGATAGGACAAAGAAACTGGATGGCAGAGTTGCTTTATGGATGTGTGAGAGGACAGTCACGAGCTGAAGGAGCAAGCTCGGTCCAGTGCCCAGAGCTTGCAGTCACAGAAAGAATAAGAGTTGTCTCATTCTCAGCTGCTGTGGCCTGTAAAGTCTCTGAGAGAGTGTTATGTCCTGTGAGCTGGACAGACATGGTCATTTGGTACTGCTAGATTATGATAATCATGAACAAGATAGGGACAAGATAAATTTCCTTCCCTGAGGGCTGTCAAAAGAGGGAGGTACTAATTCAGAGGTATCACACCAGAGGGCTCAAACTCTGCCTTGCTGGCTGTTCGTCCCTACTTCTGTCTTGTGAGGTTGGCTGGAGTTTGTAGGGGGACCATTTCTCTCATCATAGCTGGAGAGAGATCAGCAAATTATTTCACATGGACCAAGCAGGCATCAGATAGCAATGGGGTTCAGGTTTAAAAGGCTCTGCATTAAACCCACCAGCTCTCTCTAAGTCTGTGGTTGAGACATGGTTTGTCATTTGGGCACGTGTTTGTTTTTTGTGTTGTTGTTTTTTTTTTTCCATACCAAACTAAAACCTGCAGGTTTCCTGACAAGTTTTACTAGTAATTTCAAAATCGTCTCTGAAGTCAGCATTAGTATGGAGTATAGAGCCCATCTCAAGGCTTTACACATAGTCCCATTTTTGTTCAAGGTCCTTCCCCAGAGACTTGACTCCAACATAGACAAACACAACACAGCATTCCACTACACACTGCAGCTGAAAGGAGTGAAAGCGTAAGAGTTCATTACCAGACAAGTTTTCTCCATCCTTTGATAAACAAAAGGAGCTGAAAGGGTAAAGTTAAAAAAAACCAACCAACAAAAAAGCAGCAAAAACTGCCTTCAAGTTGCAGCCTTGTTTTGGTAGCATTTAATGCAAATATTTAGTGTTTTATTTGCCTAACTTTTAGGCATTTACTGTGCACACCATAATACATATATGATGTGACTAAAACAGGCTTGTGTAACATCTACACATTTTAAGGAAACACAGAGCTTACTTTCTGAAACAGAAGTTTAGAGTTCAAGCTGCATAAGTTTTTGTTGCATTGGAAGAGGCTGAAGTGGTAAGTCTTGTTATGCCCAGAAATCATGCTGACTTTGAGGCACTTCTGATAATTGCTAACAACAAAGTAAACACCATTCTCTGCACAGAACCTCTGTGTGCTTTGATACTTCCTGCATCATGACACTAGTACTGTCATTATAGGATCAGAATAATTCACTTTTCCCAAGTGCTACATCTGAAGGGAAAAATATAAAAGAAGCAATCAGCAGCACTGTGCCTGGGATATAAATCATTGTAGTCTGAAGACAACATATCAGAACTGGTTAGAGCAATTATTTACAGTCTCGTTTTTAGTTTTGCTGGTGATTTCACTATTTTCAGCTCTTCTTACTGACTGGTTTAGAAGTTCTAAGTTGTTCAAAACAATATTTATAACTCAGAAAAAAGCATTTGTTGCTTGTAGCCAGGTGTAGAAAGTCATGATAACACCTAATGAAAAAATTACCAAAGACATCTGACAGATGCCATCTTTGTGATGCTATTGTTTTTTGTAAAATAAAAACAACAGCTATGCAGCTGTTTTAAAATCTTTGTCAGACTTTATCAAAATCATTTACCTATCAACATATATTTGTTTCTTGTAATGGAAAATACCTGTAATATGACAAGAAGATGAGGTTAATCTGAAGCAAATCAACGTGATAGTTTTCCATTATTGGAACTCAAACACGCTTGTCAACAAGGGATGACACAGAATAACAATGCTGTTGCTGTTACACAAACAGACATTCACAGAACAAAGAGTACTCTGAGATGTGTTTTTCTTATTATTTTCCAACACTACATAATGAAGATAAGACTATTCTCCTAAACCTCAGGAAGGCAAGTCCTTTTGAAATGACACGTTCTTCTTGAAGTTTCAACTTTCTTCAAGTTTATCTCCTTTCTGGTCACACAAAAGAGTCTTTCATTGCTTTAGTCCTTATTAGAGACAGAATTAGTACAATCTTGCCAGAAATATTTGGATTCATCATGTGCTCCAGTTTTAATCATCAGTACTTGGTTTCCGTTACAAAAATTATATCTACTTGATTTGTAAATTTTATAGGACAGATCCTCTGGTCATCTGTTATTTCTTTGGAAGCGATTATACACGGAGCCTTTCTGGACCTTCCGTCTGACTAGAGGCACTTCTGTTTACACCAGTCAGCTCTGTACATTAACAATTAGATGTTCATTTGAGTTGCACTGAAATGCTCACAAGATAAAGCTCCTAAAAAAATGGATATTGCCCCCACAGCTCTCATTCGGAGTGTTCTGGACTTCCTTTCTTCATTAACTGGATGTGGTAAGGAAACAACACCACAAAACTGAAATGACTAGTTACTAATGATAACTTAATGGCTATAGTGTCACACTTTATCTCCAATTTGGGGGACCTCCTGCCCCAACAGAGTTCTATAATAGGTGACAAGAGTCTATGAATTTTCAAAGCTAAAGGGGAAATTTTTTTTTTAAGTTACCAAGCTGGAACACAGTCAATTGAAAACACTATGTCTAGGGTGGAAAAGAAAGTTTGATAATGTTAAAATCTTCACAGTTTTGGAAATTATTGTTTGCTTCCTTTAAAAAAATGCAAAACCCTCAGCTCTTGTTTCAGAGAATCTGTCTTCTCTCTGAAGCATGCTGCAGGAATAGTTTTCAGCAGGTTACTCCAGGACAGCCTGACTAGTGAGGAACTCAACTGAGTTTCTAAAGCAAATCTATCACTGAACTGTACTGCTTCTGGTAGAGCTACTGGTAACCAGTGGGCCATGGTCCTGTCTTCACCATGCAACAGGGTGTGATGCCAGGTTCCTGAACTAGTGCCAGATGCAACGATAGGCCGGGCACCATGTCAGTGTGTCCAAGCCAACCACGGGATGTAATTTCTGACTTGTTTTCTCAGCTGGTATCTGTGCAGATTGTTCAGTAACAGCATGGACCAGGTTGCTCGGGTGTCCCTAATACAATGCCCCTTGCACTCTGTGACATACTCATATCTAATAGCATTGTTCAGCACTTTGCACTCAAAGATGCTTCCCCTTCACTTTTTTTCTGATTTCCTCTGTCTGAGAAGAAGCGAGTCCTCCTCCACTTGTCCCTGCTCCAAGAGCATCAGTAGAACCAGCCTGAATGCTGTGTTCATCCTGCCCTCTGCCTGGGAACAGTCCATTGGAATAACAACTGGATTTTGAGATGACCAAAACAGGGTGAGACAAGGTACATACAAAGAAAAAATGTTTTTTTTTTCTTCCCCAGAGGATGTTCCTGGGGCTTTACATCAGCAGAAAGGTAGATATCATCTTTTCAAAATAACATGGTTGCATTGCTTCCATTTATTACGTGCCTTTGCCAGACTAAATTAGCCAGAACAGGAAGATCTGAATACCTTTCTCTGGGGTTCATGCTGGCATACCACCATATGGACTCAGTTTTCACACCACTCTGCACGTGCTTTCTCCCTTCTGTTCACTCCTTTTCTCTGGTCACCCACTTTTCTTATGCCTCCTGCTAAAGCAGCCTGTTTCCTTCCACCAAATTCCTGCTGATGCCACACACTACAGATAGAAGCTGAATGTTTCCGTGTCTGAGGTCTGCACAGAGCATCCCACTGCCATCCATGGGTTTGGACATAAAGCCTTTTGTTTGCCTCAGAATGCTTTCCCTTGCCTTTGACTTCACGGCAAAAAAAGGCTTTTCTTTGCTAACTATTACTTTACATTTATATTGGGTCTATCTTCTCAGAGAACCCCAAAGTACTTTACATACTCTATGCAGGAATCAGTGGAGGATGACTGCATAGGGGCTCTCATGTTATTTCTGTATTCTTAGTTGCAGCACTCCGTGTCATGGAAGCTGACTTGGTGACTGACAAGGTTAATTCTGCTTTGCTTAATTCATTCCAGCAGAAAAGCCAGGAAAAAGTACAGTTTAAGCACATAGCATTTTAGAGGGAATATCAAGCACACTTCCTACACAGTTTTAATCATGCTGTAAGGAAATATATGAGAAGTATAGTTGATAGGGAAGAGTATTTACATAATTTAGATTACTCCAGAGCACTTCATTATAATGCCAAGAAAGAATGGAAAGAAGAAGCCTTTCAGAGCTGGCTGTCTGGATATCAGAACCATCCCTAGTCAATGATGCAATTCAACCCTTTCAGCAGTCAAGGAGAGTAAGGTTTGGGTAGCGTTCATCAGAAAAGTGTAAAGTATGTGAGAAAAGAAATACCATTTTACATTTCAAAGGACATGCCTCTATTTATTATATTTCATTCAGCAAAAATCCACCAACAAGGTATGCAAAATGATATGCTGCTAGCATTGCTTAATAAAAAAACCCATCTTGTTATAACTGTCATCTTACAAGGACAAAATGTAATCACATGTTTGAAGGCTTTACAACCTTGCAACAACAGTGGTTTCCATGCTCATGTCAGATCAGAAGAGGAAGTATGATCATATTAAACTTAAGAGATTGATACTTCATAGCAGCCAAGGAATAGAGAAACATGGCATTCCATTTCACAAGCCAATTCCTTAATGCAATATGGTACAATAACTCTTACTTGAAGGTAGCTTTTGGAAGGGTAGAACACAACAGATAGCAGTGAGATTCCATGCGGAAAGTGATGACAGAGCAGTCACAGGCTATAACCAGTGAATGTTTGTACTGTACATTTGCCATGTGCTTCCAGCAGACTGACCCACTGACTTCAAAAGACTTTATAAGAGCACTTGGGATGTGACCAATCCACTACTTTGACTTTATCAGTCCCCATAATGCAGTGCATCTATCCATCCTACCTACTTACAAATGTACAGCAGACACTAATGGGTACCTGATTAGCATGGTCCGTGCCACTGTCCTCAGGCTCCCGTCTTCCTGGTCAGTGTGAAAGACACCTCCTTGTACCTACTTCTACTTATTTGCCAGAAGATACACAATCACAGAGCCACTCCAGATTGAAGTGTCTACTGACAGTGGGATACTGCTTACAGCAGGAAGAGGAACTCAGTTTTTCTTTCATCTGTCCAAAATGCAGTGAATAAAACCCTGAGACATACCACAGAGGCAGAGACTTTAGGAAAGTCACACTCCCAGCACGAGCATTTCAAAGGTCCTCTTCTTCCAAAATGCCTCTATCTGGTGCCATGCTGAATCTATCAACACCTCCAAATTTCTCTTGGCTGGAGCCACTGAAAAATATGATATACATTTACACTGAATGTCATGGGCCTATGGACAGCAGTGGTCTCAGCAATTCAGGAGACACTCAGTTTGATCAAGCTGGGGCTCAAAAGGTCCCTGGACATGTGGAAACTACTTTCTCTTGATAACTGGTTCTATCACCCATGAAGTAGAGCACCCACAAGACAGAAATCAAGACTGGCAAGGAATCATGCAGTTCAATGCATCATACTTTGTTATTATAAAAGACCATTCCATGAGGTATATTGCATAGCCCTGGTATTTTGTGGAAGGTCACTGAGTCTGGCCTAACAGTTTCTGCTTAGTTACACTCAGTTGAAAAAAATTGATGCTGCCGATTATTACAAGTTCACTGAGCTCTACACCTCAGATACCCAAGGACATAAACAGCTAATCAGTGACTTTGACAGGAAAAACAATGACATATTCTTCCCTCTTGTCTAAAAATCTTTTAACCAGCATTCACCTGAAATGCTTTTTATAAAACCTTATTCCATGTACAAAGCAGGAATGAAGGCTGATTTTGGAATTCCTGGAAGACATCTCTGCCCATCTGTCATGGTCTCCTGATGATGTCCCAGTTGTGCTTTTCTAGAAGAAAAATTAATTCTTACTCTTCATAGATGGTTACTGTGTCCCAAACAGACCACCGTTTTAAAAAGCATATAGGTATTATTGTTTCTAGCTAGTAAGTCACTAGAACAGAAATTAATGGAAGGTATGTTTATATAATCTCATTATTTAGTCTGTAGTTGTAAGGGGATCATTAATCCACACTTGATATGGATTAGAATACAGTTATTTCTTTCCAGTTTATCCAATGCTGCCTGCATGCTCCAGTATTTCATCAATAACAGTCAGGGATAGAAAAACTTGTAGTCACTAAGGCTGGTAACTATATTTTTCTGAATCTGAACTTCTTTCTGAATAATGTATCCCTATATCACTGAAGCATTTCAGAAAAAAAAAAAAAAAAAAAACAGCCACAAAATGCTTGAAAACAATACAGTGGAGCTTCTTTTCTGTGTCATCCTCTTCAATGATTGCAGTGCAGAGACAAAAAAAAGGATGTGCCTTCATGGCATGGGCAGCTCTTTTAAGTATTCATAAGTACATTGATTTTTATTTCACTGAGGTTCCTCAAGGCAATTCACCAAAGGTTTTTCAAAAGCAGTTCTTCACTGTTCTTCAAAAAAAAAAACCAACTAAATTGACTGGATAAATGGATCCATGTCTGCCTTTAACCAGTTTAAAGAGCTTTCACTATCTTTATGTGTCCAGATTGAACAAAACACTTCTTTGTAAAGATTAATACATAGAATTGTAGAATTGGACCTGACCTTTTGCAACACAAGAATCCCAAAATGAACAGTTTGTTCACATTCAATTCCCACAGCAAAAATTGAAGTATGAAAATAACAAGGAACTTCAGGCACCAAGGAGGCCTTCAGGCAATGACATTGTCATTTGGAAGGTGAACAATGCCTGATTCAGGATTTCATAAGGCTAAAGAACCTCAAAAACCTCCAGAATTCCAGGATCTAATATCAAATTCAAGCTTCCTTTTAATTCTCTAACACAGTAAGCTTTACCCTGGTCTAAGAAGCTGTGTAGTCCTGATGCAGTATTCTGTGTCTGAATATCTTCACACAGAAAGCACCTTCAACAGCTTGTAATTACCTTATGATCCTCCCATTTTTTCTCTATCTTCATGATTTGTAATGTACTACCAAAAATCAGGGTCAGATCATGCCAAAATCAGTTTTTCATTGAAAAAAATATGTCAAGGGCAAGTCTGGTCTTCATTCAATATTTCAGATCATGTGTAGACTTTCATTCTTCAAATACTAATTGTACAATAGAAACAACTAAGCCCACTGGGCCACTAAGACCACTCCACAATCCTCTGAGAAGCAATCACCTTGGACATATTGAACATATGAACACCTGTCTTTTCAGGTCACATTTTAAAACTTCACAGATGATGGGCCAGCGGTTTTGGTGATTAGAGGTCTCACATTGCATTTCATCTCTGGCAGGCCTGCCTGGGACCCTGTTCCCTCTTATATGGAAAGTACTCCTCTGTTCTAATACCATGGGACAGGCCAAGCAACTAGGGGATGGAGCAACTAGGGGACGGAGCAACAAGGAATGGTTTTCCACTGCTTTAGTGATTCCTTCAGTTAGTAGCCTACTCTCTATCCTGTGCTAAGGAGCCCATGGGAAAGTAGAAAATAAAAGCAAAAGGCCTCTCACGTGCTGCACATGCGAAACATCTTGTCCTTCCCAGGGGATGTGCCACCACTTACCCCCCTTCAGTAGCACATGGAAGGAGCTGTGTGGTCCACCCAGAGGGGAAGGTTGGGCACCCCTGGTCAGGAGCAGTCATTTTAAAGGGCAATTAGGGAAACATTTGGCTTTCAAGTGCTCAAATCACTTGCCCTTCCAACAAGCATACAGCTTCAGGCCCTTTCCCATCACCTTCAATTATTTCCTCTTTGCCCCCTTTGCAACCTTGCATCCACATAGTGGCTCCTCTGCCTTTGCCATATACCTGTGGCCAGGGGCTGCCACTTTAAACCACAGCTCCACCCCACCTTGGACCTTTTTCCTGAAGGCAAAGGGCAGCCTGCTCCTCATCGGCAGGGGGAAGCTTCTGTCTCTGGCTAATTGCCTCTCTGAGTCCTGATATTCTCCAGGACTCTGCACAAACAGCTGGGGAAACTTAGGGAGACAGAAGAGGCCTCGGGGTGAAAGACTTACTCTATTGAAGTAAGATGCAAAATTCTCCTTGACTTCAACAAGGTCAGAGTTTCACCCTGTAGCTTTAATTAGCTTGTATTGTTGTAATTGTCCTGTGTCACTACATGTAGAATATATGTGCAGTAGTGATGTACACATAAATGATTTAAGAGGATGCCGAAGCAAAGGAGTGCACTTTAATGGCATGAAGTTACAGGAGCAAGCTTGTTTAAACACTACCTACTCCACATTTCATAATCAAACTGAAATCTATGTGAAGCCCTGGTAATTTAACAAACCAAACTGGCTCCCCTGGAAGAGTGTCTGTGAACCAAAGGGAAAAAATGTCACAGAAAAATTATCTGACAAAAAAAACCCTAAAAAGCGAGCCCACTTTCAAATTATTCAGAGTGTCTCTTCTGATAAAGAGCTGAAGTTTTAATAGAGATTTATGGGTTTCAAGTAGAATGAAATGGCTGGTCTGCCCAGCAGGGGAAAGAAGAAAAATCTTAACTGTCCTGCAAAGGGAAAGGGGATGTGTGGTATAGGATATTTAGCATGCTGGAATGTAGCGGACATAGGAAACGTGTGTCAAGGTGTCACAAGTGGTGCATGGTGACCAGAGAGCCGACGTTACAGAGTGACGGATATTTTGACAGGAGCCTCTGTGTGAAGAGTGTTCTATGCAAATGCTGTGCCTGGGATAATTAATAGTATAATTTTTTCCTCTCCTGAGAGTTTCAATGGAAAGGACACCTGGATTTCACAGAAAAGCCCACACAGAGGAATTAAAAAAATGTTTTATTCATTTATGATACAGACTGTCTTGTGTGCAGATTTCATCATTTCATTGTCTCTGATATCTCAAAGAAGAACAAACAGCTGGGTCCTCACTAAATGCTTCCATAGAGGATTTATTTTATTACAGTTTACTTCAATTTTTATTTTTTTTAGCATGGAAAAATAACAGTCTGTTTGTACAGGAAGGAACCAGGCAATGCTTCCATATTTCCCCTTTCTTACCCATGCTGAGGGAAGAGGGTCAGTCCAGTTTGGTATAGTAGAATGAGAAGAGCCACAGCATTTTCTAGTGTATTTGAGACCTTCCTCATTCACAGGCCTTCCAAGTGCTGGAGTGAGGAGCAGTGAGGCCAGGCTCTAACACTGCCCTCAAAATGCTGCCTGTGATCTGCACACAGCTTCAGTTTAATAGAAAGTCCACAGTCCAGGATTCAACTCATGTAGCATTACTATACGTTCAGCCACTGCTTCTATGTCACAACTGCATGCAAGATAACTAAAGTGAGGCAACTCATATGCTTTCTTTAGCCTTCTCCAAATTTTCAATCTCTGGAAATTTGCCTGTTGATATTGAGATCAAATAATAGAATCGCAGAATAATTTATGCTGGAGAAGACCCTTAAGATGATCAAGTCCAACCATTAACCTAGCACTGCCAAGTCCACCACTAAACCATGTCCCTAAGCACCACATCTACATGTCTTTTAAAAACTTTCAGAGGCGGTGACTCTGCCACTTCTCTGGTCAGCCTGTTTCAGCACCTGGAAACCCTTTTAGTGAAGAAATTTTTCCTAATATCCAATCTAAAGCTCCCCTTTTGCAACATGAGGCCATTTCCTCTCATCCTGCCACTTCCTACTCAGGTAGCCAGGATGGTATCAGGTATTTGTTTCTTGAAGTAGAGAGGTCAATATTAATTCTGCACTCTGCTTCAGTTTTACAGCTTTTCTCCAGTTCTTCTTTACACTAGCAGATTTCGAGGTCCTAGAGTGCCTAGGATGTATTAAAAATTTAATATTAGCAATTCTGTCTACTTTGCACTGTATTTCTAATTGCTTACATAATAGCTGTGAGAACACAGAATATAACTAATGCTAATAATAATAGCTAATGCTATTTACCACTGAAATTTAATGGTTTATTCCATAATTTTCTCTAGATTCTGTATTGCCACTTGTCTTTCTTTTAGGAAACTCTAAGGAGACAGAATTACTCTATCAAGAGAATCCCCTGCATAAGGGAATTTAAAAAAAAACAACATCCACACCAACTTGTAATGAAATATGCTAGCAATTGTATAAAAATACATTGTGTGGGACTTTTGCCTGTAGCAGTGTGTATGCACATGAATGACAGTATTGTGTGAGACAGAGCATTGTGTTGTTCAGTGCCAGTGTATAAAGCTACACTCATTTTGCATAAATATTTGACTGCTTTCTGGAATGTCTTGTGTTTGGGGTTTTTTTCTTCTAAAGTAATATTCCGTTTCTCTTTCTCTGGAACAACTCCTTGGATTTGCATGTTTCAAGCATGGCTGTCACAATGAGGAAATGTTCACATGTCACTTCAATAAATTTGGTCAAATTAGGGAGGAGAAGTGGGAAGAAAATGTGTAGCTTAAAGATCAACAAAATCTTATCAATTTTTCATGCATTAATTATGCAATAAATACAAAAGAGGTTATGCTTTTAGGGAGAGAGTCCTTTAAATTTCTATTTATTCAGGCTTTGGAATGCTCCACATACTTATGGACCATTTGGACTTATGCAATGAAGATTTTTTTCTCTTCTCTGATGCGTCAGGGTAGGTAATTCTTACACAGCTTGTTTGATGATGAGAATAAGTCACTCAGATTGATCTGGACTGCTTACTTATTTGGATCAACTCTTTTACAGCCTCTTTTTATTTAAGACTCTGAAGGATACATCTGCAGGATGAGGGATGACACCTTAGAAACCAGAAGATTCAAGAAGAAAAGGACAAGAAATTTAACAAGCGTTCTCAATGCAAAGCCATGAGGAAGCTAGTTTCTCCTTTGACACCAGATGGGCCAAAGAGCTGACATCTCTGAACAAACTGAAAATATTACCGATGCAACAATATGTTCTGATCCCGTGCACACAGCTTTACATTGGAAATTTAGAGTTTGAAAAAATCTTAAACTTTATGTGAAAGCTACAGAAGATATGTTACAAAGAAACATAATTCATTCAGATTCTTTAATAAAATGTAGGCTGAGAAATGGCATAGAGAGTAAAGACATGATTGAAGAGTGAATGCCAAAGAACCTTACAGTACCTGCTCAACCTAACAGAAAATAATAGCTGAAGCCATGCTTATTGATAACATAAATTAACTAACATTTAACACTGTGAATGATCAAACTACCAGGGTAGACCCTCTGTCTCTTGGAAGCTCAGTCAGCACTGGATGCCTGGAAGGTATCTGATTAGTCATCTTTTAACAAATGTTAGCCCTCAGTATAAAGGCAACTGGGTGTTAATAGGTCATATTATATGGGAGATCCACTGAGAAAACATCCAGGCTATACAAAGAAAGCTCTTAGAAGGCTGGTTCAGGACAGCAAGTCCTCCCATTGCTCCTATTTTGCTGCTGTTTCTGCCCAGTTTGTTCACTCAGCACTTCTACGTGTCAGCTGTGACAATTCCTATAGACATCAGAATAACCAAAACTGATGGGAAGCTATATGATCTTTTGAGGTCCCTTCTAACCCCTAAGATGCTGTGAGTCTGTGAACAGCTTGAAGCTTTGCCCAGTAACAAGTTGGCAAACTGGGTTATCATGTTTGTGTATCCTGCTGTAACTCCAGGGCAACTGCAGAAGTGTAAATGTTTTTTCAGCCCTGGATATCTCATGGAGAACATTCCCAAGAGGTACACTGAATCAATAAACATCCAGTAAGTCTTGTTCTAACCCATCTCATTTGGCCTAGCTAATTTTTGTATGTGCTAGCAGGCCTACTGCAGAGCATTTGTCTCATTGTGCAGCTGATTAGTAAATTTTCTGTCACCTTGTGCCTGTGGCCTGAGTAACAGGCCTGAAAGACTGATATCCAGGTTTTCTGGCTTCACAGTTCTGTTGCAAATGGACTCAAGAATATCCATGTTGCATTGAAATTATTCCCTTTTTTGATAAGCAATATTTTAATTTCTCATGTATTTAGGCTTGGGAAAGTCATAATTCAAAAACAAATACAAATCTACTTCACAGTATGTCTAATTAAAAAGATTTCAAAAAAATAATTAATTCCATTATAATGTGTTGTGTTGTGGAAAGGGATTCAAGAAACTCATCAAAGATGGGAGAAAGGCTGAGATAATGAACCAGCCACAAACCATGGAGTTAGTTTATTCCATGTGCTGTATCAGGAAGCAGGATTGACAGAAGGCTCAAGGAATCAGTCTTTACTTTGAGTCTGTCACCATAAGACTGGCAAAACTTGAGCCATGCTCTGCAAGTCGATGACCACAGCAGGTACTGGAAGGCTGCTATAAGGTCCCCCTGGAGCCTTCTCTTCTCTAGGCTGAACAGCCCCAACTGTCTCAGCCTGTCTTTACAGTAGAGTTGCTCCAGCCTTCTGACCATTTTTGTGGCTGTTCTTTGGACTTGTTCCAACAGGTCCATGTCCCTCTTGTGTTGAGGACTCCAGAACTGGACACAGTACTCCAGGTGAGAGTTGAGTAGAGGGAGAGAATCACCTCCCACAACCTGCTGGCCACACTTCTTCTGATGCAGCCCAGGATGCAATAACTCCACTATTCAAAATAACCACCCCTCAACCAGTCTCAAGGTCTTCATGTGGCAACAGTCCTGATGTGGTCTGCTGGTCTCCTCTGAGAGGCATCACACACTGGCCATCACCAGGCCTCCACCAAAACTGGTTTATCCAGGTGGAGGATTGACCCTGGCTGGACACCAGGTGATGACCAAAGCTTCTCTGTCACTCCCATCCTCAGCTGAACAAGGAAGAGAAAAAAAATGAAAGGCTTGTAGGTGGAGATAAGGACAGGGAGAGCACTCAGCAATTCCTATCATGGCCCAAACAAGTTTGACTTGAGGAAAGTTAATTTAATTATTGCAAATCACATTAGTAGGACAATGAAAAATAAAAACTAAATCTTAAAACACGTCCTGCCTTTAGCCCCCTCCCTTCTTCCTGGGGTTAACTTCACTCCCAATTTCTCTACCTCCTCATTCCCAGTAGTGCAGGGGAATGAGGAATGGAGTTTACAGTCAGTTCATCACATTTCCTGCTGCTCATTCCTCCTCAAGATGAGGACTTTTCACACTCTTTCCCTACTTCAGTGTGGCATCCTTCCCATGGTATACAGGCCTCCACAAATTTCTCCAAGGTGAGTCCCTCCTGCAGGCTGCAGTTCTTCATTAACTGCTCCAGCATGGGTTCCTTCCATGGGGGGCAGTCCTTCAGGAACAGCTCCATCATAGGTCTCACATGGGGCCACAGGTCCTGTCAGGAGCCTGCTCCAGCTCAGGCTTCTCACACAGTCACAGCCTCCTTTGGGCATCCATCTGCTCTGGTGCAGGGTCTTCCATGGGCTGCACATGGATATCTGCTCCACCGGGGACCTCAACAGGCTGCAGAGGGACAGCCTGCCTTACCATGGTCTTTACCACAGGATGCAGGGGAATCTCTGCTCAGGCACCTGGAGCACCTCTTCCTGTTCCTTCTTCACTGACTTTAGCTCTACAGAGTTGTTGCTCTCACATATGTTTCTTTCACGTTTCTCTCACTCCAGCTGCGGTTGCTGTTGCCCAGTTGTTTTTCTTTCCCCTTCTTAAATATGTGATCACAGTGGCACTACCACTGTTGCTGGTGGGCTTGACTGTTTGACAGCAGATACAGATGGAGTGGAAGAAACGCCTTCCAGAGCCAGTGCCAGTCTCAACTGGGAGGCAACAATGAACATCTCACTGCATCTCACCAAAGACTGAAGCCTATTGCCTACCTCCTCTGCCTTGCCTTCACTCCTTAGAGGTGGGAGGGCCATTCCTCCGTCCTAGGCTGCTCTCTAGGAACAGGCAAAAGCAGCAAACAGGGCATTGCAATAAACCTCCTAAGCATCCAGTTAGCTATGAGTCAACATCCCATTCAACCAAATCAGAGCACTTCTTTGCAGACTCTCCTTCCACAAAGGGCTGCAAAACTTTGAACTTCAGCATGCAAAGCCTGGCCTTAGGAGATAGATTATGTGCACGGTAGATGAATTAGGAGGTAAAGTTAGACTGAAACTGGGGCAAAATCCATAGGACAGACCATGGCAACTATGTATACAAGATATAATATCTGTAGACTTAACAGCGATTCCCACAGGGTTGTTTTGCCTCTGCATGATTTCTCACTCAAAAGGAAGATTAACATTTTAATAGTGACAATTGCCATTTTTAAGATTAATCTGCCCTGCAGTGACTGCATCTTTTAAGAGGAGGAACTGAATTTTTGGCATTTCTGTGGAACAACTGCTGCCCTTATTAAGTATATCTTGGTTTCACCAGGTGGCTCTGACCACGAGCAGAACTTTGTACAAACGATGCTGTACAAATACGTAAGACAAAATGTGAAGAATTTTAACAAACCAGACAGAGAAAGACTGCCAGTTGAAGCAAAGGTGGAGAAAGGTCAAGGCACCTAATTCAAGGCTGTTCTTCAGGTCAATGGTAAAGTCAGGGCCTTATGAAGTCTCTCCAAAGAGATAAAGTAGTACTGTGAGAGTGTTTGTATTTGCTAACATCAGATATTTTCATTACATTTCCATTGAATTTTCCTTGGCAGGGGTTCTTCATGTTACTAAATTCTGGCCACGATTTTTGAAAGAGTGACTTAGTTGCTGTAGCCACCATTTTCAGGCCTCTAAAAACACTTGTGTTCTGGTGAAGGGTGTGAAACAGCTGAAAAAACTTAACCGAATTACAGCACATGGTCAATGGAAAAATCAACACATGACAAAAGTTAAAGCATGTTGCAATAAAGTGAAATCAGCTACACTTTATCGTAGGGATTCATTCATATGGTGTTAACCTTATGTGACTGGAAATCTGATATGTTTTCCCTGTTGAAAGACTCAACAACAGAATTTATCAACTATGTCCTGGTAATTCCTCATTCCCACATTACCACACTGAACAGTGTTGAACATTTTTTAACAATTTGTGATCTCCCAGACTGTTTGCTTTTTTAAAAGCAACTTTCATATTTAAAGATGGAAAAAAAGAAGTAATATTCTGTGGAAAAAAAATATAAATAATTATATTTTTTCAAGCTTTGTCTGCAAAAAAATAAATGGCCTAGAAAGTGAATTGTTCTAGCCTTGAAAAAGAATCAAAAGCTTTGAGTCCATTCATGTGAAATACTCAGGTACATACTCTCTTCCTTACTTTCAAGTTAGTACCATAGCAGTTCAAGAGTTTCTGCAATAACATTTTTTGTGACAGAAAAGCAGTTTCTGCAAAATCAGAATTTCCACAGGGAGAATCTATTGAGTTTCTTTGTTTTTTTGTTTTGTTTTTTTTTCCTTTAGGGAAAAGAGAATTTAAATATTTAGTTCTGAAACATGCTTTGAAGTGTATGAATTACCTCCAAGCTTAAAATTCTGCTTTCTTGCATCTGTAAATAACCTCTGTCTCTTAATCATGCATATTGATAATGTTAGCAGCTAGTCAGAGTCCCAGGCACTTTTTCCTGAAGGGCACTAAAAGATGTCCAGTCCCACTTAACCTATGTTTCAAACTTTACCAAATACAATTCTCCATCTTAAGAGATGCTGTGCAGAGCAGAAAGCATTGCATATTCTGTATTTTCAGAGGGACCTGGTAAAGCCTGGAGTGTGAAATAGTTCAGTAGCATTTAATCCCATGGCATTCCCCTATCCATAAGGTATCTTGTTACATTGCTCCACTGCTTTGTCCCAGAAAGTGACACCAGTTCAACACCACACAACACTCTCTGCTGTTCCCAGCACAGACACAACTGAGTCACAGCCCAGTACAATCCTGGATTTTTAATTATGGTCAATGGCAAATCAAGTTGCTGAACTATCAAAGAGAAATTCAAAGCTTTTGGATGTAAAATGTGAGTTTGATTTTCATAAACT
Source organism: Apus apus (assembly GCF_020740795.1). NCBI lineage: Eukaryota > Metazoa > Chordata > Aves > Apodiformes > Apodidae > Apus > Apus apus. The sequence goes on from NC_067283.1 coordinate 132,160,074, forward strand.
CTGAGCTGACAATATATTATATTGTTAATTTTATTATTTGTTCTCAGCTATTTTTTATTTATTGTATGCAATATTTTTTGCATTATTTTGTCTGCTACCAATAGCTTTGTAATTTGTTTTGTAATCCGACAAGTCTGAATCATGGCATGGAAGATGACAAAATTTATGCAATGATAGACACAAAAATGTTTGTATTAGATTTAAACAATAAATTATTGGAAGTAAATAATCTGAACAATCCTATTAGCAAAGCTGGATATTAGTTAAATGAAAATAACACTACTAACATACACATGCAAATCAAAGGTTAAAGTAGTGTCCCTTGGGGTCCCCTGGTATGCTTGCTGTTTATTTCTCCTGTCCTGAAAAGCCAAGTAGTCCTGTTAAAAAAAATAAAATAAAATCAGTACACATGTATTTCTGGTAATGAGAATTCAGTGAGTGTGAAGGAATGCAGAATCAAGTGTATGATTGCATTGTTCAGTATCCCACACATGGCAATAAAAGAGAAACAACCCCTGTAAAAGGCAAATGAAAGACTATTCTGCAGACTCTTATCCAACACACTAAAATGAGAGACTGATTTAAAACCAATTCTTGAGATTTTATATTGTTTCAGAAGTACACTGTAACAGAATAACACAAAAGGAGGTAACACTGGAGATTGAGCTAGCTGTGGTATCTGTATTGTTTGTGTTTTCACAATCCATTATATGCCAAGCCGGTTGCACCCCACATAAGAAGAGAAAGCTCATATAAATAAGGAGCAATCTGAAGGAAACATTGATTTGTACTACAGTATATTATCAAGATAATTCTCCATTTTGTTTTGAGCATCCTAGTAGCTGCACATGAAATTGAAGCCTTCCTTGTGTTTTACCTGATTTTACCTATCACAAAGTCCAATTATTCTACAAATCTCAGAATGACCAGAAGTAGTATGAAGCAAAGTTTAGAGAAACATGACTTTTGTCTTTCTAGAAAAAAACAGGAAATATTTACAAATAATGAGAATGTTTGGCCCAGTATTAGCAAGGATAAATCTGAATTTATTTCCAAGAGATCTTTTACTAAAAACAGCTGCAAAGCAAAACAACTGGAGGCAGCTTTGTGCAGGGCACAGCTGCAAAATGGCACAGGGCAGTGGCTGGTGGCCCCGGGCTGAGATGAAAGAGGGTCCTGCTCCATGATCAGGGTTGGGGGAAGACCCCAGGGGAGGTTGGACAGGGCCAAGAAGGGCTGCTGGTACCCCAAGGGCCCAGATATCTTGACTAGCTGTAGTAAATAGTAACCCTTATCATTCCCTTAGAAGTCTATGAATGATACTGGCAATGAAGAAGAGGCTTACAGGGTGTGAGGGAATAGCAAGGCTTTCAGAAAACTTGGAATCCTCAGGTAGATGAAATTTTTGGAAAAGAAACTGTTTTCATGGGGCTTTCCATACTTGCAAAACCTGCCTTCTGCCAAAGGTAGCAGGAACTTTAATGGTAGTCTTGTGTAAGGGCTTCACGAAGGGAATATTTTAAAATAAGTAAATAAATTGCCCCTTTAACATGATTTTTTTTTTTTTTTTTTTAAAAAGACAGCTCCAGAGGTGTTAGTTTTACAGGAAATCCTGTCTAACTTGGATGAATATAGAGCCTGAAAAACAGCAGAACCATTAGGTAGCAGAGGTGAGAAAAAGAGAGTTACAGAAATACTTTACAAAGGGACACTATTCAGCTTGTGGATATATGGACTGCACATACAGAAGGTTATACTCTTTAACAGAGATGTGTAAAATCCCTGTACAAAGCACTCTTTCTACAGCTGTCCTTGAGACATGTCACACTGCATCCCTGTTGCCAGACAGATGCTAATCCTGTGCTAGCCAGTGTATCCAAACCCACTTCATCAATGCAAGAAAGCCTTTGTCTGTCACAGGAGTCTCCACAGAAAAAAAGGAAAAATCACTCCTGAGGGAAAGAAAATTAGCCTTAAAACCAGTCCTGAGAAACAACAGACCTGGGCTGTGTTTAGCAGAGGGTGGGAAACTAGTTCTAGATAATGAAACTATTTTTCTTGAAGTTGTCCCGTACTGAGACGCAGGTGCGAATTTCCAGAGGACCTGGCAAGGAGGGTGCACTTTGACATCACCCTCACTTACAGATCATACCAGATGGTTAGCTGGCAGTTGCACAGTTGCAAGCCCATCCCATGTGTATTCACACTCAGCCAGATGTACACATCAAGTTTTGTCTCTTTAGATTCTGTATCTGCCAAGCCGAAATGCAATGAGCTTATTAATATATACAGGATTCAAAGCAGGGTGGGCCTTACAGGTCAAAATTAACCCAGAATTAACTATGTGCCAAAGAGCAAAACTTTGCAGAAGTATGCCTTATGCTCTGGGCTAGAAGCTCTGTAGGCACTGGTTCATACCTAGAGAGTGCTGGAGTTAAGGACAACAAACTTCACCTGTTTAACTTCAGTTCAACTGTTAAACAAATCCTGAGCTTGAACAGAGCTGGATCAAAGTTAGGCTGCAAATCTGACACTGGGTTGTGCTCTGTGTGGTTTAAAATGCAGGAAGGTAAAGACAGAGTAGCAGTGACCCAGAGCAGCAGTTCTTTGCTTGCTGTTTAGGATTAAAACCTGTATGATGCAAGGCAGCACTTTATTATGAAACCTCCACTGCCTTTTTTGTGGGCAGCCAGATGAGTTTTTGGGGCCAGCTTTTATCTGTCATCAATCAGTACGCAGCTTTTAGTGGTGGAGTGTAATAAAGCAGTTCATCAGAGTATGATTTGCAACAGGGTGAAAGTATTTCGATTAGTATTTAGATTCAGATTTCCCTGTTGCAGTGTGTGTAATATTTCTGCCTACTGTCCATAACGAAATGCAAATGTGAAAATGAAGTATCTATTTCTGCCCTCAAAAATTAATGTATGTATCCTTCCAATAGCTACTCTGTACTATTTTACACTAAACATTTTTTTTTTCTTTTCATAACCAGAACCCTAAAAGAATTTTCCACAGCTACAAGACTAATTGTACCTGACTTTCTGCTGCATGGACGAGCTTTATCTCCTGTGTAGCAGTAAGTTATTCTTACTGCAGAGATTGTCATTATTCTAGAAAAGCAAGGCACTGGACCATATCCAAGCACTCAGAAAACCCAGTGATAAAGAATTCATCCGTAGGAAAGGAGAAATACAGTTCTGAGCCATCTGTATATCACTGGCTTTTAAATCTAGTTCACTAAGTAGCTGGATGCGTGTAGACATTGAAAGGGACTAGAGAAAGAATGGGCCTTTGTCTAGTTGAAGACTTACTTTGGATTCATGCCACCTGTCAGACTTGACATAAGGTCAACAGTGCCAAATACTGCAAAGATATTAAGGAGAATGAGAATGGATTTCTCCCTTGTATCTGTTGACAGCAACAGACCTTCTGTGCCAGTCATCCATCAGTGCTGGTGAGACAGATTCAGCTCCCTGCCCTGGTCTGTGTCTGTACCGCCTGTGACCCTAGATTAACATGAATAAGCTTGTAAGTGAGTTCTTTATGAGCTTGCTTTAGAATACCAGGTTTGGTGGTAGGTGGCAGATGAACTGAAATTATGTATTCGGGACAAATTATTGAGGAGAAAAAACTGAGGTTGGATACTGCTAGAAACACTGAGAATTCCTTCCTGAATTAAACATGAGCTATTTCTGCCCAGATGATAAAGCAGAGATAAAATGATAACACAAGTCCGCAGGTCTTTGACTCCTAGTCCTCTGGGTATGATGTTAGTATAAATTAGCAAGCTGTCTAATTTGCTAGAGCCTGGGAATCCCACAGTTGAACTGAGACCACCAAGCTTGGGTATAGTCAGGGAAATCTCTAGAGGACACAGGCACATGAGCACACAAGAGCTCTGTAACAGGTTAGTAAAATTTTCGGAAAACAATGGAAACTCATTATGTGTAGTAATTCAGCCTGAGCCCAAAAAGAGGTATATAGGAGAGAGTTACAAAGTTGCTCACAACTTAGCATTTGTAATGGTTGTCACTTTGTTCTTTTGCACCAGTTTCTCTCAAACCTCCACTGTGTTTTGTTACCATTAACGCAGAATAATAAAGAAACATTTTACTAAGGTCAGTGAAGCTCTGGTGGGGATGGAGCCTACTGTTCCCAAGGCAAGAGCCTTTCCTAAAGAAAAATATCTCACCTTCATGTTAAATGGTTGGATAGCATTCATAGAAGAAACAGACAAACAAGACCACCTTGTCCTGGTGACAAACAACATAAATAAGTCAGTCTGATTCATGTTTTGTTGTTAGGCTATTATAGATGGACCATTCTTCAGGCAAACTTAAGAACTGGCTAACAAAACTGTTATAATCCATGATTCAATGAGTGGACAACAAAACTAAACCAAAGGAGCATCAATGGAACTGTGGAGACCTGCAAGACGTTAAATCTTCCCTTTTTATCTTGTTTAGGCCTTTTGTTATGATTGATATGAGAACCTTAAATTCAGTGCAGGGGACATTATGCAGAACAGACTGTTGGTTCTTCATGATTTCAAATGCAGTTTTTCTTGTGTTCCATTTGACATGTCACAGAATCAAACAGTATTAATTTGGAGTCATTTACTGACGTGTCTACATCTTTTCAATTACAGTGAGTGCTATGGAAATCAGAATACATTAAAATGACTTGATTTTAATATATTGTTTTGGAGACTAAGTGGACTTAAAACAAACATGCCAGTTTTTTCTCTGAATTTGATTTAACTGAAGGAACCTTCCCTATCCTAAAATTAAATATTCACATCCATTATTATTCTCAGACTAGGGACAATAACTTAAATTAATATCAAGATGCATTTTAAAAAATCATCAATCTGCCATTTTAACTACATTATTTTCTACCTTCAGGCACTTGTTGTAGTTTTTATGAACATGATTCAAATAAATTGGCTCTTTTTCCTTGGTGGCTTCTTTAATTACTTTGTTATTATCCAAGGAACTGGTTTAATTTAAATGAACACAGTGTTCCTGCTACTAGTACCCAGAGAAAACACAGACTCAGAACATGCTGTTTTGTAGTTACAGTGTGTGCCTTTGCATGTGGATGCCAAAACTGGCCTGGGCTTACCCATTTATCTATCTTTGCATGTTCCAAAAGACTTCTACTAGCCCAATATAATAATTTGCCCTAAATACCTTCTTGTGAGTCTTTCCAGATAAAGAGTAAAGGTAACTAGGCAATGAGGTTAAAGGACACTTTTATGGAAAATTTATGTCATACCTAGACTACACAGCCTCACCCAGGGCAATGTTCCCTTACCAAATATTTGTGTATTTTTAATCAACAAAATGTGTATAACAAATAAACACTAGAAATTAACAGTGTTTGCCCTGTTATGTCCTTATATTCCTGTTACAGTAATGCAGGTCTGTAACCCAGTTCTATACATAAGTGTAAGATTCTTGCTCCCTCTCCATTTGGTGTGTTTCCAACTAAAGTACATAATAAAATACATGAGAGGGTGTTTTTTTTTAAAAAAAATACAAGCAAACATTGGTACTTCATAAAATATTTAAAGACCTTACAAAAACGCAAAACTGTATTTCATTTCCTGAAATAGTTATAGTTTCAAACTCCATCTATTTTTTTTAAAACCAAACCCATATGTGTTTGAGGCAGTTTTAATCTGTGGAAATACTTTATTTTTGGCTGAGTGAATATTAAGTATGAAGCAACAAGTATGGCAAGTCAGGATATTGAGAAGGAATTGCTGTATCTCAAAAACCAAATTATTAAAATCTGAGAAATTTCTATCTGTTTGTCTTTTTCTGTGATGAAATATGTGACACGGGATCACGTTTTACTGCAATGGTCTGCATAGCCAGATAATTTTTTTCCCCTGTGTTTTAATGGTAAGAAGTCTTTCCTCTGTTACAAAGCTGCCATTTTGTGCCCTTTCCCTCTACAGAGGACTTGTGCACCTTTTTTTAGAGCAGTATTCACATATATGGTCAAATCATCTCAAGATGACTTACTTTTGTTCTTCCTTTATCATTTTCCTAGCACCAAAAGGAGGTCTCAGCAGCAGGCCACTGAGAGGCGAGCACTGGTGTCCACAGGGAGGAGTGTGCTGGCAGTGAGGAGGCAGCTCCCTGACTCCGGTCCCACAGCACGGACACCTTGGGAAGTCATTTCCAGAACTTGTGAAACGCAGCCCCTTGGTTTAATGGCATTTCACACCATTTTTGTATAGACAGAAATGACTGCTCAAAATAGAAATAAGAAGAGAGCCTGGCCGGGTGGCTCACTGTGCTGGATCTGTGCTTGGTGTAGACAACAGTCCTGGTTGGCCCTGATGTATCACCAGTATTTGATCTTATTTCTGTTGCCATTAGCTGAATAATATTGTCATCACAAAATGAGAGGGAGAGGCAAGTACAAGAAAGAGTATGTGATTATTTTCTTTTTAAATGTGATCTCTGCTGAGCATAAGGTTTATATTTGCTTAATTAGGACTCCACTATAAACATTAATGACCCTAAGGCCAACCTGATTTGTTTGAGAAAGGTAATAAATTATCTGCCAGAACAGCTTGATCTCTGTATAGAAGTCTTAATCCAGCTGGAGTCGGACTACATCCCCAAGCTTCCCATCAGTTGTTTTGCTTCACCACAATTCCTCTTGCAACAGCCTCAGACATGTCAGTATGAAAAAAATATAAAAAAGCCTTGTCTTTCACTTTCAGATGGATGTTATGCTGCCCACTGCAGTGATACATCCTGAACAACCATTGTTTCTTTTGACTAGCAGGAACGTGTCAGGATCTTGAAAGAAATAATTAGATGCCAACTTCAGATAATAGAGTATTTAAAAATCAATTAGCCTTAATGGGAATACTTTGCAAGTTTTCTCATGATTCTGCCATTTGACACAATGTGTTGGAGTGTGTCTCACAGACAAGTAATAGGCCAGTATCTCACGGGAAAGTGAAGCCTCCACTGTGATGTACTAAGAGTACTGCTTCTGGAGTCCATTCATTTCTTGCCATACCAGCATCAATGAACTTCCTAGCTGCTGTCAGCATGCTTAGTGCACATGTCAAGCCCTGTGCTGGTCCTCGCATCAAACAAACTGGCAGCAATCAAGATATTACCTCGAGCTGGCAAGAAAGAAAAATAACGGGACCCTATAATGACCAATAACTGAAAGAATTTCTTTATCAACCTCTCCAAGTTTCCTGTAATCTTGTGGCTGTAGAATAATTAATCTGCTATAGATGATGGCATGAAGAGTGTTGAGAAGGAACAAATTATATCTTTTGTTTCACAGTCCATGGAAATGGCATTTTAAAGCTGAGGGTTTGAGTGCATGCTTTGCTTTCTCCTTTCCTGGGGTCTGCCTGGGAGCCAGTCTGGTCCAACTTTGCCTCCTTGCTGCAAGTGCCTCCTTGAATACCTTTTACCCTCAGAAGGCAGACTGAAGACACAGCACTGCTGGTCTGCTTAGTGATTTGAACACTTCCTGGATTTTTTTTCCTCACTGTTTTCTCTCTGATGCCCTGATGTTATATGATGGGGCAGATAACTGACTGATCAATGGTTTGTACGTCCTTCTGAATGCAACTATCAGCGAAGCACTTCAGATTGACTTGAGTGTAAGATTTCCTTCTTTGCCACTCTAGGGAAAGAAAATAAACCAAGGAACCACAGAAATGCCTTTCCTTCCCCAGTTCTCCGTTTGGTCCATCCCTCAGATCCAAGCACATGAAAGGCAGCAGACTCAAGATCATTTGCATCCTTTCCTGAGAGGTAGTTGAGCTCATGGTTTTTAGGGCATTTTTAAGGGAACCACCAGCATCAACAGGCTACTGAGTTCTCCTAGGCAGAATTTTTCTTAAATCTCCCTGTTGATGCTATTCCAGCTGCTACAAACACCAAGTCTCCTCAACACTACCCTGCAAAAATGGAAAGACATTCAAATCTAGTATTTGAGAAACAAGAGGAAGATGAGATACCTGGTTTTCAGAGCTCAGTCTAGTGAATATTTTGTCCCTTATTCCCAGCAGCACAGTGCCATCAGGGCAGACCAAGCTATTCCCACACCTTGCTGCAGCCCTTCACCTGATCCTCTTTGGATAAGGGAAATCCGGAGTCCATTTCTTTGTACACCAATTGCCCTCCCATGTCTCACGTCTGTGCTGTGAATGCTGGGTCAGGGATAGGAAGAGATAAAGAAAAGGCCCAGCTCTGCCTTCTCCCCACTATTTTGTGACTGAAACACCTCTTCCTACTTCACACACACAAGGCAAAGCCAAACCAACTCAACGTTGTGTTGATATTGTATCTTAAAATATTTTTTGTGTTGAATCACTTTGATGTCCTTTAAGAGTTCATATAGTAGACAAATATTTGTCTGCTATGCATACTGATATCCTGAATATATCTGCATGGGTAGAGAATCATAAGGATTTTTTTTTTTTAATGTTTCATAAGCTAAGTAAACAAAATGTACATATAAATCGAAAATAGCATAAATCAATTTATTTTTTTCTTTTTTGTTTTCTGTGGGGTGCCCTGTCAAGCACCAGAGCGTGGGAAGAGACCACTGTGAAACATTAAAAAAAAATAGCTCTATTTGCATCATTTCAGTGGCTCCAAACAAAACAGCCATCATTGCATGAGATGAATAAGGGATGCACTTTCCCTTGTCATTTTGCCTGGCACTTTCTGACATCAGCTCAAACTTTAGGCAGTGCTCCGCCAATCCTGCAGCATAATCATAACATTTTGACCATAAAATAAATAAATAAGCAAACCCACCCAGATGCAGCAGCATATCTGCTTAAATGGATTGTTCAGAGGTTTCTCCTTGAAGCTAGTTTCTCAGGTATTTTAAAGGGGTAGCCTTGAGCTCATACATCTCTTTAAGTACCAACACCATGAATCACCTTGAAGAACTTTAAAAAAAAAAAAAAAAAGCAAGCAAGACAAAAAAAAAAGCCTTTGCTGTTGTACTAAAAATGAAAAACGAAGTTCCTTCTGGCTTCTACTGCCTGGAACTGTGTCATAGTTTTCCTCTTCTTCTCCTTTTAGTTTATAGACTTAGGGAATAAGCATTTCCCAGGGTTTGACTGACAAATATTTGTCTACGAAAACACCTGCACCATTAAACAGAACAACATGCTTATAACTTGTCCTTTACTCTGCTTAGTAATCCATTCTTTTTGCAGATTTGAATATTTATGATGATACAGCAGCAAGGAGCTCTAAGTGCTTGTTTCATCTGCCTCCTTTTTCAAGTGCTTATCATTCAGCTATATGAAAAAATACTACTTTGAGCTGTGTAAATCCCTAGCTGGGACCCTGAGAAAAGATACAGGGAAAAGATACAGGGACACTCCTCCTGGAATCAGATGGGAATGTAGTTTATGGCAGTACCATGTCTTCTTTTCCTAAGCAACAGGTAGAAGCAGGTCACTTGGTTGGTGTAGATAGGACAAGATTTCTTCTTAGCTGTCCCCATCCTGCTTTGGGTTGTTTGGAGGATTTATGTAGTGCTGCTTTTGCCAATAGAGCCATTCTGCAGCGGAAAGGGTGCACCCTTGAAAATGGAGCCAATTGTTGTTCTTTCGTCTTTCCATCTCTCTTTTGCTACAGATATAGTAATGGCAAAGGTTTTAATTTTGAGTCGTTATAATATATTATATTTTAAAATAATATTTTGAATCATTGGTTGTTTATTTTTTTGAAGTTACTATCTTTAAACAAGCATTTAAACAAACAAACCAGCCTGATTTTTATAATTCTTTGCAAAAATTCATTGCAAAAAAAAAAAAAGGAAGGAAAAAAATAATAAAGAGGAGGGAATTAAAACAAACAAACAACAACCCACAACCAAACAATCCACCTGTAGATAGCATCAGAACACATTCAAATGTGGAGGTATTTTCTGTTCTGTTGTATGTTCTGTTAACAAGGAGTTAAGTTTGAGATTTTTATTTCCTCCTTTCCCTTGCAAGCACAGTAAGACCAACTGCTGAGGAGACAAAGGATGGAAATTCAGGGGGGGAAGGCATCCCAACGATGGTTTTGTTTGTTACTGTCTGGCTTCCTGTTCAAATTTGTTTACATAGAGGTTTCCCTTCATCAGCTCATTCCCTGCTTTGCTTCTGCTTTTGAGCCTTTCCAGCTCTGAGAGCAGCTGCACTAGCCTTGGATATCACTGCATCACCAGACAGAGCCAGTGATGACCCTGTGGGATACTGAGAGACTGCAGTATCCCCTGGGATGCTTTGATCTTGAGTAGGCTCTGGAGGGGCTGAAGGAGCCTGCCTGTTTCCCTCTGATCTTGCCATGTGGAAGCTCAGAGGAAAAGGGGGACAATTTCACCTTCAGTGAGAGATCTGGCATTGAATCATATTGTGGCAATGGGATGCAGAACAGGAACAGAATAAATTCATCTGAACGGAGCTCTTGTGCCCAGACAACAGTCCTATAGGCAGGCAAGTGAAGCTGTGCATTTATATGCAGTGTGGAGGGTTGGCGAAGCTGCTCTCTGGGCTTCAAGTGCTCTCTTGGTTAGACTTCAACATGACAGACAGCTATCAGGTGCAGACACAGATGGGAGATGTAGGAATTCTTCCTAGGGAGGACTGAAATAGCTCCTGACATTCAGAGAGCTGCACTGGAGATGGACACTTCCTGGAGATGGGGGTAAAAACCATCGTGGCTCAAAATGTGTGGTAGGGAATGTGGAAGAAACTCTGTTTCCTGGAGAAAAGATCATAGCATCTCCTGAAAAGAGGGGTCTCCTCCTGGCTGGGAGCTCCCAGAGCTGCTTAGCCAAACTCCTTCACTGTCATGGAGCTGCTGAGGCAGCTGGAAATTTGATACCCTTTTTCCACATCCAGATTTGGAGGGTCCTCATTGCTGCTGTCAGGGCACCCCAGGTAGTGTTACCTACCAGCCATGGAAGTGACACTTCACTAATCCTTGGAATGCAGGAGCACATCACACATCTTCCCCTAAATTATGTCCAAATCAGCAGTCAAAGTGGATGTTTAGGCTTGACTTTATTACAGTATTGCAAGCTTGAGTACCAGTGTGGTACCCAAGCACTGTGAAAGCGGATTAGGAATCCTCTTCCCATTAGATCATCCCAATATATTTGCAGTGTGGGTTTTTCTTTTCCTGCATGGAAAGATTTGTAGCTCCTGGTATTGGGCTGCCACTGCTCTTGTGCTCCTGGTTAGTTTTGTGTGTCCATGAGAGCAAAGAGGAATCAGGGAGTAATCATAGGTGGAGCGGAGATGCTTCAGAAAAGTGCTTGTTAAAAATAATCACTGCTGCATGCAGGCTGGTGAGAAAAATGGCACCCAGTATTGTACCTTCTTTTTTTTTTTTTTTAAAAAAAAAGGGGGGGGGGGGAAGTGGGGGGCTGGGGGGAAGAAGATGGAAAATTAGCAGGCAGGAATGAAAGACAGATAAAATCCCCCATTGTCTTACCTGGACAAGTCTGGTATTGTTTAATCGGTGCTTGAGCAGCTACACTGCACAGGAACTACACACACTTCAAACCTGTGGTAACTCCCAAGAAGCACAGCACATTCCAGCAGAAGCAGCCATGGGATCTCACATGAGGCTCATTCATTCAGACAGGTTTCAGAGAACCCTAACTCAGAGTTCCTCACAAACTCTACCAGATAAGTTCTTTGTCCAGCTTCGAATATATCCAGTCATGGGGTGGAGTGAAGAAAATGTTTAACAGTGTGTGGGAGACGGTTCTTCTTCCCCACACAAGTCTAACTAACACACAATGTTAGTTCAGAAGCACTAACATAAGAAGTCTAATGAAATTACAGAGGCATTTTCACAGAAAAAAATCTTAGAATGAGCAACATCAGACCAAGGTGCAAACCAGTAGCACCAGCATTTTTATTACGCCCCCTCCAGTTGCCAGTTTTACACTTATACTTGCTTACACTTCTGAGAAAGGTTATTGAAATAAACCTTGGACACTATATTCTGAAATGGGTCTAACACAATACCTCAACCTACCCATGTACTGTAAGTATTTTTTCCATCCTCAGCCCCAACCCCAATGGACTTGTCAGCAGTTTCTATCATTAGCAACATAATCCCTCCTCTGTCCCACTCTCTCTTTTTATGTTTTCCCAGGGCTGCACGAATAATGAATAATTTACCAGTGTGGAGAAAGAAAAGTGTCACTACTGGAGTCTCAAGGCTCATCACTCACAAACCTGTCACATGGTCAAGAGTCATCAGTGCCATTATTTGTGTGAAGACAAATTAGCACTAATCTACTGCTGAGTCTCTTGCTCCAGCCACTGCAAATGGTGCCAGGTTCTTAACAGAGCAGATTGTCTGTGCCACTGCAAATTGTTTATCTCAGTAAAGTTAAAAAAAAAAAACAACAACACCAAAAACAAATAAAAAAACCCCCCACAATGCCAAAAAAACCCCACTCACTCACTTCTCACTCACTTTGCAGAGGACATCCCACGTGTTAAGAACTGGAGGAGAGGCATGGCAATGCAAGACTGTTACCTTCCCCACACTGGAGAAGTGCTAAAGATCTGCCTCTCTGCTACTAATAAAGAGGCATTGAATCCATAGAGAGGATTTCAAGCAGGACTTTCAAAGGTGTACATTTTATCTTTTTTTACAAAAAGGAAATATGGCTTTCCATGTCACAGAATAAGAGTGTGAATGCTAAGATTTGAATTTTAGGAAGAAAAGGAAACTGAACTATGAAACATAAACAAGGCACAAAATAGAACAAAATGGTGTCTTGAGTAAATAATCAGGGCAACAATGAGACCTATTGTACTGCAAGGAGCTTCCTCCCATGAAAGAAAGGAAGAGATGGGCAATGTGCTTGGTTGGTTCAAGCAGTCATTTCCATTGATCCATGGATTTTAAAACTGTTGTCATCAGCAGGTTTTTGGAACACTCCCTACTTGAAATCCACAGTGAAAGCAAAACTGCTGATGGCCCAGCTCATCATCACAGCAGCAGAAGTGACAGCTGGGGCTTGAAGGCAGAAAATCCCACAGTCCCTCTTCGAGGCCTCGGTGGATCCCTTCAAAGGGTGAGGTTTGCTCTCCATCAGGGACCAGCCTCCACATCTGCTTGGTGGAGTCCAAGCAGAGCTTGTGGCAGGAAAAAAAAAAAAAAAAAGTACTTTCTGTCTCTAAAGGCTTGAAATGGATACATTTTCTCTCTCGCTTTGTTCAAAATAATTTTCCAATTTTAATTTCTAGCAGAATAAGCCTGGCTGAATAGGGGAGTCACAAGTGAAAAGTGTAATCCTTTGGATCATGGAGATGCTGGCCTGAAATCAGAAACATGCCATTATAAAACAAAATTTGGAAGAAGGAACTTTTTCATTTTGACCAGAGAAGCACGTAATTTGCTAAAAAGTATTGTCTTTTCTCACTCTCAGAAGATCTACAGGGAGACGGGTCTCCAGCCTGGCTCTGTGCCAGGCAGCCAGCCTTTAGGACCGCCCTCACAGTTCTCCTTGGCAGCTCTGCTCCTCCAAAGCACACTCCAGCAGCACCCCTCTGCTACAGCAGCCAACATAATCCCCGAAGTGGGAGGCTGCATGAAAAACATACACAGCCTTGGGCTGTATTATGATTTGCCCTAAGATCCTCCATGGGCAATAAGCAACCTCCCACCACAGCGTCACCTCCTCTCAGTTGTTTAAGGCCACTCTGTCTCCACTGGAGCCTGCAAGAAGATTGTGTTTGCTCTTGAGAAAAACAAGGATAGATGGTGCAGCTTGGAGAAGATGCCCGTCGCTGCAGAACGGGTGTGTGGAAAGACTCCTTAGTGCTAGGATCAGGAGGGACTCCAGAAGAATCCAGCTCTTACGGAAATATCTTCATCCACAAACCAATGCAAAACCTCAAAGAGCTTCTCAGATAGCAAAGTAAGTATGGGTTTCAAAGTCCAAAGATCTCTGAGCAATTTTTTTTTTCAGGATTTATCTTTTTTTAACTAAACAAAGAGAGAATTTCACACCAGTCTCCTGTCACTTGTACAAACTAATGATGTTGTCCTAAAGCTGGATTCCTGACTGAATTTCCTGAGTCCCTTTCCAATACTTGTCCTCTCTACTATCCTTCTTATCTCAATTTTGATTGTATTGCCACCCAAGAGTGGGAAGAGGTTATTATTTAAAAAAAAACTTAGCAGATGGGCATCCCAAAAGGCATCTAGATTTTCCTTCCTCCTCAAGCTCTTTTTGCTGCTCAAGCTCATCTATTTGACCACAGTTTCAGCGCGGTTGTGTGTGTGCCCACCCAATGTGCACCACTGCTGAAGAATTTCCACCTGGCTGAACTCACTGGATTCCCAGTGCCCAAGGCTGACTTCCTTGCCCAAAGCCAAGGCTTCTATTACTCATTACATCCTTGCCAAGATAAATTATCTTTTTTCCAGAAAACTAAGGTATTGCAAATGCATTCTGGGCCTGTGGGACCAGGAATCAGGGGAGGCGACTGACCCCCAGTGAAGTCCAGTTGCAGAAAGGAAGGACAAGAGCTATCAAAGAGGCATCTCTCAGTGTTGCTGAGGATCAGCCCACCACATCTTGACTCTGCTCCTCTTCATCTCTGCACAGCAAATCACTGCTGCTGTTGCTGCTCATTAAAATGTTTGAAGGCACCCTTCAGAAAGGAACTGACTGTGGCTGAAGGTGTGAGATAGACTGTATTCATACCTGGATTTTACTGTTGCTCAGGAACCCATGATGCATTCTAGCTCCCTGTGCACATCTGTTGCTGGAAACATAATAGTGTTTACCTTGTTGAAAGCAACTTGTGTCACAAAGCAGCGAGGAGGAGCAGAATGGCTGTGGAGGCTCCTGGGAGAGATTTCCACCATGCACTGCTCCCTGCAGCTTGGAAGGTGAAGGAGAGGGCACCCTTGGCCCCATGCCTGGACTCTCTACAAAGGCAGTCCTGGCAAATCATGGCCTCTTGATTAACCACAGCAAGACTGGTTTCCACTTTCCATGGGGAGGGCAAGAAACTAAGCAGTGAAAGTGCCTTACGTCACTCCACTGGCAAACAAGGGCTCTCTTCATCTGGCAATGCAGTGTGCTGACCCCATGAAACCAGCTGATTGCAGATTTGCTAGGCAGGTCCTGGCTTTTCCTGTGAGTTTCCAGTGTCTCCATCCCCACAATGGGATCATCTGGCTAGGTGCATGGTGTTACCTGGCTAGATGAGAACCTCATAGATGACGGAGTAACAGGCAGGCACCCACAAAGGCATTTTGGTTTTCTGCAGCTGCATCTGTTCTGCCCAGTCACATTTGTTTTGCCTTGAAGAAATAAGTTTATTATGACCTTTGCCTGAACCAACTGGAACCAGCCTGAAACATGAAAACGTGAACATACCCTATCTGATGGTGTCAGCTCACACTTTTCTGCAAGCGTCCCTCAGACTGAGCCATAGCAGGGTTAAAAGTGAAAACTTACTTAGCATTAGCTTCAAGATAGACTGCCAGTGGGCTAATTTATCAGTAATTCAGAATGTAGTGAATTTTCCTGACTTATTGGCCCTGCTGTCACTGCCTCCCAGTCAAAATAAAGTGGGATGCCCTTCCTGTATCTCAGACTTGTAACAACCTTGACATGCTTTTAATTTACAACCACAACTGCAGTATTTGCTTTAGTTATTTCTTAGCACTTTACATCCTTGCGCAGTGTTAGGTATCAAACCTTTGAATTTAAATAAATTTAGAATTGAAAAATACACAAGAAGGCTCTGGACATGTTTAACATGTTCATGTCAAGCTGCCCTCTGCCAAGTGTGCATCTCAAAGCTTTGTTCAGCAATTGTAGGTGCTCCAAAATTACCCTAAACCAAATCAGAATATTAATCTGCTTTGTAAAACTCGGGTCACTTGCTATGTGTATGACCTCCTGAAAAAGCTCTTAGGCTGATAAAGTCCATTTAGATCTCCTGAACAGGTGCTACACACATGCTGAAACTTCTGAATGCATTGCTCTCTTGCACCAGTAAATGTCACTAACAGCTGGATATCGTATATATTGATCTATCAGTGTTTCAATACACAGTCCACTTCTTAGACTGGCTGCTCTCATAAGCAGAAACTGCTTCCTAAGCAGGTAATGTTCATTTCTGTCACTACTGCACTGACTCAGAATGCCTTACAATAAGTTTCTTGCACTGCCGGGGCTCGGAGCAGAGTGTTGTCAGCAAACATCTGCAGAATCAGCTCCTGCTGTAGGTCCACTGTGAAATTTGTCACACCATTCATGAGTGGTTATTATCTCTCAGTGACTTAACGAGCTTCTCTGAAAAAAAACCAACAAAGCAAAACTTTGCTTCACCCCAAAGAACCCTCTGATTTATGCGGTCTGCAACATCTGTCTTTTATCAACTCATGCTCATGGTGCCATGATAAATAAAAAATACTATGATGCACTAGTTGGTTTCACTGCAAAATGTAACCATTGCAAATATAGTTTTATACAGTTGCTTTGAGACTTAAGCTTTTTTTCCACCTTCCTTCACTGAGACATGTTTTACAACAACTGAGGTCTGCTTTCTCTCACACTTTATTATTATCAATTAGCAGGGTCAAAGAGCTCCCCTTGGGAAGGTTTAAAACAACACTTTTGCCTTTTGGTTTTAATGCCCTACACCAGTTTCTGTGCCATCTACTGTGTAGCAGTATACCTCCCACTTGCCTTTGTGATCCTCAATAGCCATGCCCTGATTCATGCCTGGGGCTTGCAGTGGCAGCCAGATCACAGCACTTCCATGCAGACCTTTTCATAAGAGCACAACAGTATCCGTTTAAAGAAATGAAATCTCTTGCTTGAGAAAAAAACAAAACCACACACGCACACACAAAAACCCCACAGCAACCTTATGTTACAGTCTGCAGCTAAATCTGAAGCTGTATGGACCCTGTCAAAACATAACCACAGTTTAGGGAAAGTAGCATAATTTGTATTTTAAGTACAGGGTTTCACCTCAATAACAGACCTACAGCACTAGGCAAAAGGTGAACTTGTCTTTCTTTGCAGTGAGAATTTGTGTAGGTTTATTTGGCTGAAATGTCTTATTTCTTTTACAAGGGGAAATGGATCATTCCCTTTTCCCCATCATTCTCCACCAAAATGGCAGCAGGTGGACGTGTATGTGTTCTGGCAGCTGAGAGTAGCTCAGATTTTTTTTCCCTGAGCTGTGAGTAGCTGTAATGGGTTATTATCTGTGTGACACAGCCTCTGGAGTGGCAGACATACCCCTTTTTCTCTGCTGACAGATTGAAAAACTAAATTATAATTTAAAGAACCAGGTACCCAATTCTGTCAAAACATCTCCTATGATTGTTTCTTATTCAAGAGAAAGCTATACATAATAAAGTAAAAGTGTTTGAAGGTTCCAGGTTTCAAAAGAGATATCAGAGACAATAATAAGTGAGTGATGTTAATGCGGCTATGACCTTCTAGCTATTGTGAGCTTAGGTTTTAACAGTTTAAGAAAAGCTTACTAAGAAAAACAAATATTGCCAGCTTTGCTAAAATCAAAACATGAAAATAATTCCAAATCATAGTGAAATTGACTGTCTGGCCTTCACAGAATAAATGAGAACACAAAAATTCATTCATTCCACAGGTGAGAGAAAATATCTGACAGTTTTTAAGTTCTTTCATTTTGAAGACTTCACAGTTTTAAAGCTTATGAACTAACGCATGAGACAGTGTTATGCTAGAAATTTAGTGAGTGTTCTTCCACTCAAATGAACAGAAAATCAATTTTAAAACATTAGGTGATTTTTCTTCAAGAACTATATGTAACACTCCCAGTGTAAATTTTAACAAAAGTCAAGGTGCCCTGTTCTTGGATTCCCATAGTCTTTGATTTGTGAAGCAGTTTTTAGATAATGGTTTTAAAGAAAAACAGGGAAACTGCTGGTATCCATACCAATTTATACTCTCTGTCTCAGATCTCATAACTTGTTCCTATTTCAGTGTCACAAGCTTTGGTGGGAATGCTTGTGGCACGGTTTTACACTATGCTGAAACAAAACCTTTGATGGTACTTTTCTCCCAACTATACAAGATATTTATATAACACTATTCACTTTCCATTTTATGTTCTTGTATTCCAGGAACAAAAATAACAAGAGACCATTCTAGCACTCTCAGGGACATGGCTACTTCTAACCCAAAGATTTTACATTGTGAATGCCTGCTTAAGGTGAGGGGCAAACTTTATGGAAGCCAGCTCAGAAGAGTTTTAATTCACTGCACCTGCTTCAGTCCAAGCAGAGGACCTCTCTGATCTCTCTCCTGAACTGAGCTTTGCAATGGTTTACACAGGGTGTAGGAGCACAGGTGAGCTTTACCCCCAGGATTTCTTGAACAGTCACAGTGACACATAAAAAGAAGTGAGCCAAATTATTTGAAACATAAAATGAAGGAAATGTGACACAGCCTTTGTTGAATGCTGGTTGTACTCCTATTTGGATTGTGTGGTGTCCCCACCCCAATATACCTGGGCAGGTCCCACAGGAGTGTGTTACAGACTCTGTTCTGAACATAGCTCATGATCACTGTCTGAAACTTTATTTTAGCACCTACCTGCTATGAGTTTCTTCATGGGTCCTCTTTGCCTGTGTGCAGCACTCCCTGCCCTTAAAGGCGGATCTTTTTTCCAGAGACAGGATTTTCTTTTGTCTCTTCTCACAACTGGGAAGCATCAAAGTAGAAAGTAGTTCCTTTTCCCCCATGTGTATGAAAGGGTAAGGGACCATGCCTCCTCATTTTAATGCAACTGTTTCTGTATCAACAGACAGGCACCCTCCTGTCTGCCTTTTTCTCAACTTTTGTTTCTTTCTCAGGTGGGTTAGTGGGGCCGGACCTGGTGGCACACAGGTGGAAGTTCTGCAATCCCAACTGCATCATGTAAGGCAAACTGCACACACTGCATTTCTCTGTGTTAAAGGTGATAGCAAAGTGCTTGTTCCCTCTTTTTGTCATTCCTCTGCAGGTCCACACCTTACTCCAAAGCAAGAAATAACCTCAATTGAACTTATCTCATCTGCTCTGATCAAAGTTGGATGGTCACCCCGGCTTACCTCCCTTCGCTTCCCTTGCTCCATGTCCAGTTACTCTAACTTCAATAATTTACCTGGGATTACAGCAGAGAATCACTTTGCTAGCTGAATCTAGAGAATTATTTTTTTTCTAGGTGAATCTAGAGCAGTCATGTAACCTTTCAGTCTCTTTCTCAACAGAAAAGTTAGATATCTTGAAGCTTGCAAATGTAAAGCATTTTCTCTATAGCTTGGGAAATATGTGTGTGTGTGTATGTCTATAAATGCATTGAATTCCCGTTTGAATCTTTCGACATTTTTCTTTTTTTTTTTTTAAGCATAGACACATGTCCATCATAAAGCCAATGCTGTAGTTACTTCTTACTTTTTGATTCAGTGATTATATTAGCTATTTTGCAACAGTATGGGATTTGGAGCTCACTTTGAACTGTTTATCCCAAAAACCACTACTGCTTTTGGAGCCATCACTTGCCAGATCTGCTGCTGTGAAAGTCTGCCACCATTCTTATTCCCTGCTCATCTCTCTGCATTTGTCTGTATTGAAATGCATTTTCTTCAGCTTGAGCACTTTGCCAAACTGCATATATCACCCTGTCTGGCTTTCTTGCCCTTGTTAGTGTTTATTTTTCTGTTTTTCCATTATCTGGAAAGGTTGCCAGCAGTCACTTGATGAGCATAAAATGAGCACTGAACTTCAAATAAATACACCTGCAGATTAGCAGCAATCTTATATATGTTTGCATTCATTTTATACGTAGTTCCAGATTATTCATCAATGTTCTGAACAGCACAGGAGGACTCAAAAGGACCCATACCATGACAACTTCTCTGTATGTGACTTCTCATGATCTCTGAGACCTTTGCAATTACTCTTTCACACTGCTCATTTTTCAGTTGAAACACTACTCAATGTTAAGAGAAAATGTCTGTAAAATTTCTGTGCATTGTCAATTAAATTCACAGCCTCAAAGAATGAGAACCCCAGTGATGACCAGCAGTGGTTCTGAGCAGAGACCTCTAGCAAGAAAAAACACAACAGTGGGTCCTAGTAATTGTTATCCTGTGATACAACTGATACAAATCTTGTGTCAATTTTTACATTCTTGTGCTCTTGGTTGTTGACAAGCACTTTGGAACTACACCAGTCACTTAAAACTTAATTCTCAGTGTCCTTAACCTTGCTAAATTGCAGAAATTAATTCTGTCTTTTGTTTTCTTAATTACTTCAAAACTTGTCATCTGTAGTGTTTCCTCCTTTTTTACTTATTAAATATTGGGGTTTCTTAAAATCTCTCATTTTTGCTTTCCTTTCATCAGAGCAATATGGACTTTATGCAAAGTTGCCACCCTTCTTGACTGGAAAATGGCAAACCTCTGAAAAATGTCTCCATTTTTTAATCAATCTTTCTCTGCAGTCAGTTGCACACAATGTTATCTTTAACTTTGGGAAATCAGCCTTTTCAAAGCATCAGATATATTACAGGTTGAGGTTGCTGTCCATTTTACTGTATTTAACCTACCAAGGAGATGAAATCTGGTTGTAGCCCAGCATTTAATTTTATTCTTGAAATTCAGAACTGAGTGCTCTAATTGGAAAATAAACCAAAACCAAAAAAGGAAGGAAGGAAGGAAGGAAGGAAGGAAGGAAGGAAGGAAGGAAGGAAGGAAGGAAGGAAGGAAGGAAGGAAGGAAGGAAGGAAGGAAGGAAGGAAGGAAGGAAGGAAGGAAGGAAGGAAGGAAGGAAGGAAGGAAGGAAGGAAGGAAGGAAGGAAGGAAGGCAAGAGCATCCAACCTGAGCATCTCATTCCGGAGCCAGGAGTAAAGGTGACAAGGACCTCCCCAGAAGGCAGCAAGGGACTTGTGGCAATGCTGACATTGTCCAGATACCTGACTTTCCACTACTTTGCCATTTGTAAATAGAGATTTTAACATCGCTTCTAAATCACTCAGCACAGAGACTTCAATAATGACAATTATATGCAATTTTATCTCATTCATCAGTATTTGACTATTATCCTCCTTTCCTGATTTGCTGCCATTGGCCTCTAAACAACTGAGAAATGTCTCTGTTCATGAATTTTAGCACACTAGTTCAGTCTATTCACAACAGATTCAGTTGGAGTTCACGACCCTTGTCTCCCTTCACATCACTGATGCACATCACCGTTGCTTGCTGCAGCCATTTCCACACAGGCTGAGGTCCCATGGCCCAAGCCTATACTAGTTGGAAGAAATTTTAATGAGGCAGCCAGGCAGTACTACAGAAAGCCACGATCTCCAGCTCTATGCTATCTACATATTCACCAGCTCATCCTTGTCATTTTCTACCTTGCTGCTGCTCAGCTGAGCTCTCCTTCTTGCCTTTCTGCATGGCCTCTCATCTTTCCATTGAGGATCACCACCAGGCCAGGCTTGCCAGATGACCTGTGATCGTGGCAGCCACCACAACCTCACCACCTTCCCACCTCTTCTGAGCAGCTGAACCAGAGCTAGAGCCTCCCAATTTGCACAGAAGTCTGTGCTGGCAGCTGGGCTTTGGCCACAGCCAGAAGTACATGCATGCAGGTGCCACCATCTCTAGTACACTTAGGAAAGTTTTAATGACCCCACTCAGGTCTTTGGGATACATAGCTATTAACTAGACCCAGACTTTTAAACCATCTGAACAATAACAATTCCCCTTTGGGTGAAGGTTTATTTATATAGGTATTTCTAATAATTCTAACAAGTTATTCTTTAACTGTACACGGGCTTTTCCAGGAACAGCAGAGTAGACTGAGACTGAATTTCTGATGTAATAAACAAAAAATGAAAACATCATATAAGAAGAAAGAAGGGCAACGAGCCCATTTCTTCACCTTTTGCAGATCTCCTTTAAGAAAACATGGCTTAGTCAGGCAACTGGACAAACACACTATGAATATTATTTCTTGTAGAAAAGAACCTCTAATGAAAAGGGAACAGGAGGACTTCAGCTCATCCTGTGTTACTACCAAAAATGAAATAAAAACACACTCAGGAAAATAATCCCTTGTTATTCTCCCACCTCCTGCCCTAACTGCAAGGCAGCACTGCTATCTTCTGTACATGTCCCTGGGGTTACAGCAGGCATCTTTAATGCTTTTTATTGCTTTCTATCAGGTTATGGGGAGGATGGGTGGCTTTTACTTTAAAAAATAATTTATTTAGCATATGCGTAGTCAAAATGCATTAAAATGGGATAGAAATAAAATGAAATGTAACACCAGCTTTCAGAAAGCTAAGAGGTTTTTTTCACACACACAAATATGACATTTTTATGCCCAGATATTTATTCAAAAAAGAAAAAAAAAAGGGGGGGGGGGAAAAAAGGCGGACTTTTTAACCTATTTTATTTCTGGAACTAGAAGCATGTTTCAAAATGCTCCCATTTAATTATCTCACCCATGAGAAGTACGCAGCAGTTACTGAAATGCCCCAATGATGCCCATGTTATTCTCTCTCTTCTTTGATGAATATTATTTTAATTCCCAGATCTCCATTCCGATGTTCTCAGTCTCTTCTTCTGAAACACCTGTGCTTGTGGGCTAAGAATAGGATCCCTATTCAGTGCTGTCACAAAAGCAGAGAGGAACATCTGGGCTTATACCTCCCTCCTACCTTCTGGCAAACGTTGTTCCACACATGCCTGTTTCACACTTTTGTCTTCCCAGCCTGCTTGGGGGGTTCCGGGAGCTTTTCACTGTCTTGCTCAGGGAAAACAGGGACAGCTCATTTGTCCGCAGGTGCTGGAAGGGTGATTTTAGTGCCTGATAACTAGACCAGCTTTCCTGAGAAGAGTGATTCAGATTCATCCCTGATATAACTCTGCTGACTCTAATGGCTTTTTACCAGGGTTGAATTTGGCCCCATGTTGTTAGATGTGTGCACATTAGAAACAAAGTCATTTGCTACAAGGGAAACAGTCAACATCTTATTTGCATCCGTGCATATCAACAATGCAATTAGGGCAAACTTCTTTGAGAATTGGATTCAGATGGTAATTAAAGAATTGTGTTATGAATTTTAATTTGGCATTAGCGAAGTAAATTATTCTGTATTGCTCTGTTCTCACAGTTTGGACAGAATACATTATGCTTTGCTTACTGAGACCTTTGAATTAAAAAAAAAAAAAAAAAGAAAAAAAAAAGAAAAAAAAAGTCCCCAGTCCCTGTGTTCTTAGAATCTAATTGTGTGGAAGAAAATGAGTTACATAAAACATTTGCCAGTGATTCAAAGTCAAACAGCAGCGAACATCATTCTTTTGATTCCCTCCCACAATTTGAGGACTCGGTTGGAAAGGCTGGGGAGGAAACTCTTCTAAGCAGCTATTTGTAAGATTTAATGAATTAAAAAAAAACAAAACAAAACAAAAACAAACCCAAACAAACTGATAAGAGTAGCTTCTTTGAAAAGACAGGTGAGACAAAGACTTTTTAAAAAATAATTAATGTCAACATCTATATTACTGACACTGATATATGGCCAGCAGATATTACCTTAGAAATACTGGATGAACTTACAAAATCATATTGGATCTCTGGCATACATGTATGAGTGCAAATGTACATATATATATGAGAACAAATATGTGTGTGTGTGCCCGTTTGTGTCTGCAGTTTTGAAGGTCTGACCTCCTAAGTAGCACAAACCCTAAGTTTTAGCTACTTTTTGCACTGCTATTGTATTTGGTAACTAGATGCTGTTCATCTCTCAAACACTATGATAGTAGTTGGCAGAGTGTTTTAAAAGAAGACTAGTAAAGACAAGGACAATGAAAATTCTGGCATAACTATTTGATGAATGGAAGATATTTAAGCACATGCATGTGGGAGGAAAGGAAGGCTTGTTTTTAGTGCTTGCCAGTGTGGTATTTAATGGAGCCACTGAAAATGAGCCTCCTTGAGCGAGATACTCTGCAGTAAAATATGACCATTGCTCTCAGAATTTGCCCTCCAAACAGACAAGACAGAGGGCACAGCTTGGGAGGAGGAGAATGTTGTTCTTCCCATATACTATGGCACGTGAATCTCCTTTCTTCAACTGCATTTCCTGTTAATCCAGGCCTCAGGACTCCTGCATCAGCAGTGCCTGGGCTGGTCCAGCTGAAAGTTCTGGAAAAGGCAAGAGGAAAAAGAAACTATTATTTTCAACCTTCCCCTCCAGAAAACAAGTGAATAATCAGACTTCATTCAGGGATTTGAGGGCCCAGATTCTGCTCCCCACTGTGGTGCTGCTTCCCAGCAGGGTACCCCAAGAGGTTCTGCACTATGGGTTTGGTGAGGAAACAGCCCCCCACCCCAGCTCACCCCCCCACCTCCCGCCTTGTTCCCTCACATTACCACCTCTCAGCACTGCCTGTGTCCTTCCTGACAAATGTTTGCCTAACTTATTTTGGAAGATTTCTGATGATAGAGATGCCACATTTTCTCTAGGCAGCCCACCCCAGGATTTCACTGTCTTACTGTTAAAATTTTTCTTTCCCTGCATTTAACTGGCATCTTTCTTGAAGCAATTTAAGTCAATCAGACCTTGATCTTTGACTAGTGAGAAGAATCTTCAGGTCCATTTCAAGTCAATGAAGCCGTGTCAGTTTCTACCAGCTACAGACATGAGACTAGAAAGTATTTGAATTTTTTGTTAGATGGGTGAAGTGCAAGTCATTTTGTTGGTTGGGTTTCTTAACAGAAAAAAACAGCAGCTAAAAACCTAGGGCATGAAACTGCCATACAAAGAGCTGTACTTCCAGTATTTCTCATTTGGACAGCTGAAGAGCCAAATATTTCACAAGGACAAGGTGGTCTCTTAAGAAGGAATTTCTCCATTATTTTCATTGTAGATTAAAATGTTTAAGACTTAAATAATCTTTGGATGTGGTCCTGGCCTCATGTTTGTATAAACATGGACTTGTTCAGCTGAAGTCTACAGAGCTATATAAAAATAACACCAGTGTATGAAAGGATCCAGCCCAGAATATGTCAACATATTCTCAGTCCCATGATATTGCCCAGCACCATACTGGCTGGCCTTGTATGCTTCCAAGTGTCCTGACAGAGGTTTTTGCAACTGATGTCGGAGCACTCAGATATGTGCTACAGTAAGAAACAGATGGCAGTTCCATGTAAAATAATATATCCAAAGGTACCCACTGTAATAAACCTCCTGGTATTTGTGTCTTTGAGGTAAGTTTACTACAGATGTTTGCCAGAGGACATACTAAGCTTATTCAGTGGATGTCTTTAGGGAAGGTAGATGCTTCACTCCTTAGGAAATACAAAATATATTACATTAACATTTTTTCCTTTCTGAAATTAGTGCTTATCTCCAGACATTACGTGTCAGTTCATCACGTTCTGTGGATGCCAGCGTGGGTGTTCCCTGATGTGCCAGCGAGGTGCAGGGAGCTGCAGTGCTGGGAAGGCCATGGGTGTAACATTCACCCTGTCTGCTGCGGGTGCCATGGTGGGAGGACAGAGCCCATAAGGGACAACATCTTTGTCAGCAGCACAACATAATAAAAGCAGCAGCAGCGGCAGTCAGTATCCAGCATGCCCAGCTGCCCAGTCCTAAATGCTTTATAGCATTAAAAAGTAACAACAACAAGAATAACAACAACCCTATGTTGTCGCTCCTCATTAACTTTTTAAAGCTTCTGCTCACTTTGTGGAATCACCATTCTATGACATGGTCAATAATGTATGAAATTAAAAACTCCTGTCCAGCCTGAGATAAAAAAAGCAGAGTGACATTTACAGTAACTGCCTAGTGCTATTTTCAGTAGTCCTGAATGCAGGTACAATTAAAAATATTAAATAAAACAAACAAAACAAACAAACAAACAAAAAAGCAGAAGCAAGATAATTAAATTAATTCAAAGAAGTCTGTAAACATTTTAAGACAGCTGCAGTGAGAGAGAGATATTCTATTTTCTCTTTCTTAATTTCTTTTACTCTTCTGTCACCTGCTCGCAAGAGAGACACAGGCCAGAAAGGAAGCAATGCCTTTTTTTCCCCCTTCATTTCTTTTTTAAAATGAATATATTGCTCACGGAAGACACTTGTCTCTGCTAGCCCGCAGGACCCCAAATTAGGAGTATATACACATCTTCAATCCACCCATCACTAGCAACCTGCTTGACCTATTAACCATCTCACTGAAGCATCTGTCCAGAGGTAGAACATGGCAGGATTCTTTTGACTGCATCCAGCAGTCCAGAGCTAGAGAAATACTTTGCCCTCACAATTAACACATTCATGTAGAGAATGGAGAATGATGAAGAAAGATATTCCTAGTCCTTTCTTCCTAGGATTAGAAAGTGCTTGGGGTTTGGCAGAATGGGCTATTTGAAAGAGGGCAAGTAACATTTTCAGAAGCAGGTTTACAAAAGTAATGTGCTTAGCCATCATGGCATGCTCTGTGTCTCCAGTGTGATGCTTCCTGCTGCCACTGCTCCTGAATTCTCTTGCAGAGGCAACAGCTCTGACAGATCCATGTACACAGCATCTGCAAAATCTAAATTGGATATGGCCGTCCCAGGGAAGCTTCCTGAAGAGGCACTGAACCCACCCATAGTCCTGCTAACACGGCCTGCTTCATGGCCAGGGCTGCTGCCCCAGCCAGCTCCAGCTTTAGCACACCAGTTAGGAAATTCTGTGTGGAACAGCAGCAGTAAAAGGCTTCTTCACCTTACAACAACTCTCAGCAAATTGGTGTAATCTGCATTTCCAGCTACAGGAGTTTTTGAGCAGAATTAATTGAGAATGACTTCTAGCCTAGTTATAATCTAAAATACTGTTTCATTTTGGCAGTAGAAAGGAACTGCACTTTCTGCATAAAGCCAGTGCCTATAAAACAGAAGAAAGCAAAGCATGATCAGTGTGGTGAGCAGGAGATAAAACAAGCTCCTTGGCACTGGGCAATGGCAGAGGAAGTCTGTTTCCTCCCTGATAGCTAGTCGAACATTGTTACCCTAAGCTGGGCTGGTTCTCCTCCCACCAGGCTGTTCATATACCATCTGTCCATGCTGAAAATTATCAGGAGCATTATGTTGCGTCTTCATTTATTAAAAGGCTGAATGCAAACTTTCCAGAGCATACAAAGTGTTACAGCTTACTGCACTGGAAACTTCATACCATTATGTTTAGTGAAGCCCATGAGTCTTTTGTTTTAATGCCTTGGAAATGCAACAAAGCAGAGCCAAGAAAGGGCAAAGTAAAAAGCAAAACTTTAAAATCAGGATCCAGAATTTTTTTCATGTTTCCCCTACTTCTTTCACAAAAAACTAGAAACAAAACAAAATTGTGCTTACATTGCATTTTTAAGCCAAGGACAGAGAGAAATATTTCCCAGAAGCATTTTGCTTGTGATGCCTTTGAGGGGCAGAAAAGCTTTCAGAAGAAAACCACAGTACGAGCACTTTTTCTTTTCCCTCAGGTGCCCCATCAAAACTTGTTTTCCCTAAAATGTGAACAAAAATCCATCATCAGATACCGTCTAGAGGTGAAATACAATTCTTGCCATTAATATTGAAGAATCACCTGTTCTCCACATGTTAAAACACTCTATTACCACCACTAGTATCCACTTTCCTTTGATTGGCCAGTTGGCATTTCCTGCAGTAATGAGACAATGATATGCTGACTTGACCCATATTTTAGATAATCCCATGACGAAATTAGAGAACTGGCCATACTAGAAGAATGTATATATGAATTTAGTTTCAGAGTTTCACATGCACCTCTGGGTGGGCAGGGGAATAGAGACAGATAACAGAAATTGCTCACTTTTGCTCACAGAACAGACAGACAGCAAATAATGGGCATAAGGCTGGGAGTCCTGATATTCGGGTCACTGCTTCAAACATTGACTCTTACTGGTATTTTGAGAAATATATTTTATAATCCCAGAATTAAAATCTCTCACTGATGACCAGTTTCATGTAATTGAAAACAGGATATAAATTCAGAAAAATGCATTTAGCAGCTCTTGAGCAACTTTAGCAAGTGGAAATGGGAGAACATCAGTTTATTGAAATTTGTCACTGATCACTGTACTTTTGAATGCTGTGGAAAATAAACAACAGATCTTCCTCCTATTACATAATGCTTTGAAATATTCTGCTCCATGTGAAGATGTTATTTAGTTAATTTTTAAAAGAAGACCAGATCCTGTTCTTTAACCATTTCACACATACAACAAAATTTAGAAAAGCAGACATATTTTAAAAGCCTTCCATAACATGGGAGAGATATTGTTCTATAAGGATTTTTTATGGATTTCACAGAGGGCTTATATTCTTTGGTAAACTTCCTGACGGCCCCAATAAAGGATGAGGCTTTAGAAGTTGTTCAGGCAGTGTTAGGACAGTGCCTTTGAGGAACATCACTTCTTACAGATATTGCACATGCAATAGCCTTACTGGCCAAGCATGGCTCATCTTCCCTAAAGCCTTCGTTGCTCAGATTCCCCTTCTCTGTTTATTTGATTTTTGCTTCTCACTCAGATCTGCCACAAAGTACACAAGCATATGTCTTTCTAAGCCAATCTCTATTATTTTATAAAACTCAGTGCAAAACATAGAGTAATTGACTGTGGTAGCTATCAAGCCTGAAACTGATTCAAGTGTGTTTGCCCTTTCCTTCACTGAAGTTTTGGGTGTTATATAAATAGAACAGGAAACGTAAAATGCAGGTTAAGTTGTTGAACACTTCTGTTTTTTTTCACATTTGTAACCTGTGTTGGCACCCTCTTCGAAACCACTTTTTGTCCATCAGCTAGAGTTGGAATATTTGTGGCTTTGAAAGCCAAAACAAAAGATTCTGCTGTGAGTGTTACCATCTTTGTCAAAATCAAGTATTGAATCAGAACCAGGATCCATCCAGGTTCTTCAAAACCCATACTAGACACATTCCTCATTAGGCATCTGTTTATTCCAAAACACAAACACACAGGGGATAGAATTAGATAACACTTTCCTGGCTTACTAAATGGGTTAGACTTAGTAAATATGGTACTCGATTTTCCACTGATTCTGCCATCTGTCAACAAACTTATAGCTTTTAGCAAGGGTTTTTCTTGTAGTAATTTCTGGGATTCTTTTCCCCCCTCTGTTCTTTTCGTGAATATATATGCTACAAAGTTTAAGGGAAAAGTAATACAAAAAATTAATTAAGCCACAAAATCTGGATAGTGCAGGGTTAGGTTAAAAATACAAGGTTACAAAGAGACTTGCAAATTGTTATTAACAAACCACATAGGAAAAGAAAAATCTAATGTGTGGAAGAAACCTGTTGTATTCCAGGTGTGTCTAAATCCTGCAGTCAGTTACTGGGGCGAATGGTGTGCGTGCAACATGCAGTGCAGCAGGAATTGTGTGCATGGGCAGAGACTGGTGTAAGAAGGACAAATAGCTGGGACGAGGCAAATCATTCAGAAAACTGGCTGACTGAGACCCAATTTCATCAAAACCTAAGCATAGCATTTCTGTTGTACATTCATAGGGAAAAAAAAAAAAAAAATATATATATATATATAGAGAGAGAGATATACCTCAGGCCCATTCTGATGTTAAACAGGGGCAGAAGTAAATCATGGCAGCAAATTCAGTAGCATGCATTTGAGCTCCTGACTCTGTGGTAGTCCACTGCCTCTCAGGCATCAGTATTAGAGAAAGTCAGTCATCTGTAGAGAGGTCTGTGGCTGACCCAGCAGCTTCAGATCAGTCCTTGGAGATGTGAACATAATGGTGTTATCCCAACCAGGAGCAGTTTAGCACACCTTGTTAATTTGCACTCAGCATTGCATGGCAATGCTCACTATTTTGGGGGCTAGCATAGGCTCCATTGGTTTGAAGGTCCTAAAACAAGCTCCACTCCATGGTATAGGTGTATTGTTTCTACACAAACAGTTGCCTTGAATCCCACAGGCAGTGCTGTGTTGCTGTTGAACAGCTTGATGCATTTTGCTACTGGGAAAGAAACCTTGACTTCATCCAAGAGAATTGAAGTTTTTTTCATTATTTGCAGCAGCTTTCTGGTCTCGCTTCTTGACAAATGCATTGTAAATTTAGGGAAGGTGTGAACTTTTGGAAGGAAGGGGGTAAAGAAAAATGAAGGCCCAGTCAGAAACTCTAGTGATGGTGTGGGTTTAGCAATGACTGTCTCTAAGACGTCCTTGTCACATGAGGACATTCCTCCCCTCCTTAGGAGTCTCCATCACCAGAACTGTATTGCTGCTACCCCCTTCATTTGCAAGTAGAGGTTGTTCTCGACAGGCAGAGGGTACAACAGATCTTGTGCTTTTCCTCCCAGCTTCAGCTAGTCCTGGTATACAGTTTGTCAGACAATGGTGCTCTGCCTCTTTTTACATCACAGTTTCAGACCATGTTTGCCCCCCTGACCCGAACAACCCTTTTAAGACAGGAATGAAAGAACAGGTCAAGGCATGACTTAGCTGTAGACAACTTATGCAGAGGAGTCAGCCTGCTGAGATTTGAGAAATTATTAATGGCAGGGAAATGGATTTGGGGAAAAAAAAAAAAAAGGCAGATAGTCAGAGATTCTTTATAGGCAGACACATCAATATATCTGCAGCACTAAGCACCACTGGAGCAGGCAAGCCCAGAGTGATGTACAAAATTAAAAATAATCAGGAATGAGATAAAAGTTAGTAGCAGGTATAAAACATCAATAAAGGGGAGTAGTAGGAAGATTATAGAAATGATTATGAGACTGTAGAAAAATTATAAAAAAGTCTAGGTGAAGAATGGAAAGAGATATGAATGAGATGTAAGATAAATGGGAAAACGTTTTGTATACATAAGGGAACAAGGGATGGCACAAGAGGTGGAATGAAAGATAGCAGGGGTAATAAATTGTTGAAAGGGCTGACAATGAAAAAAATAATGTATTTATTCCTGTGTTCACGAAATGTGATAGAGAAATAATCAGATATTTATTTTCCATGTGAAAAAAACATACCATAATCAATCAAGGCTACATCCAAGATGAAGTCAATGAAAGGAAGACATCAGAAGGCTTAAACTAATTGCCAGCAACAAAACCCCTTTCCCTATTCGGAAAAAAGGGGAGGAAGATAAATGCAGCTATATTAGCAGATGTACTACAGTAAAAAGCTCTTTAAATATGAAGAAAATCAATGAAATAGAAGATATCAAATGTAATGCCTGTACTTTTAAGATGGGATTTCCTCTGACAGCAAGAAATCATTCCTTTTATTCAAAACAACACTGGGAAAAGTAATAAGGTGAAGATAACATTGGATGAAAGTGCTGTCAGAGAAAATATTGGGGAAAACTTGCAAGAGAAAGCTATAGTGACAGTTCTTGCTTCAGTTAGAGCAAGCATCATAGACTCAGTAAAGGCAGTAGACTGCAAACCTCCCAGCAGGGTGTCATGGCCAAAAGACCTAATATGAACCATTCATGGGTGAACAGGAAAACAGAAAGTAGAGTTATGGATATTAATTTACTTATGTAGTCAGTAGGGGCAAAAGGATTCCCAGGATATGCTGTTTCTACTTAGTCCATCTACACTTAGAGGAGACAGGAGAGGGCTTAGATTGCAGGCACAAGGATGCTGTGAGAAGTGGAGGATATTCATGGAGTAAGGGAGTGAGTGAGCAGCCTATTCAGAAGCTGAAGTGAACTTTCCATATCTCTGCAGGAAAAAAAATCTGAAGGCATTAAGTTGTTTAATCTTGCACATAGAAACATAATGAGATGCAGTGGCTGGAGCCTGACTGTCAAATTCAAGCAGGATTGGACTAGATGGACTAGATGATCTTTCGAGGTCCCTTCCAACCCCTAAGATTCTATGATTAAAACAGCAAATTCAAAAGTCTATACTTTTTACAGCAATAGTAATTAACCACCAAAAATAAATGACCAGTATCTATGGACAAGTCTTATCACTTGAATTGAAGACTGGGTGTCTTCCTAAGAGCCACATTGCAGCACAGGAACAAGCAGTTTGTATTGACCCAAGAACACCTGGATAAAACTCTGTAGTTCAGGTCATACTGAGCGTCAAGCCAGATGTCCCTTCTGGTGTGAAAATGTATGAAACTACAAAATACCAGTCAAAATTCTGAAAGAGTTAACAAGCTTGCCACATGGCATCTACTGACAGGAGATGATGGAAAAGGAACAGTGTTTGTAACCCTGAAAAATGCTGGATGTAAAGGTTATTCTGGAAGGAAATATAGAAAGAATATTGAACTTCGAATGAAGTAATGGGAAAGGGGATTATCAGAGAGTCAGAAGCTTTATTATTAAGGCCAAGGTTTGTTGTGCTTATTTATTAAAAGGTTCTTTAGTCAGGTAGTGGTATTTGATGATGATACCAGGCTTGGAGACAGGCAGTCAATAACAAGGCAGAGTGGATTACAGTTGAAGCTGTTGATGATGTACTACAGACAGTGAGTAGGATAGACAGATCAGTGTCTTGTAATTGATTGTAAAGAATGTACTACAGACAGTGAGTAGGATAGACAGATCAGTGTCTTGTAATTGATTGTAAAGAAATTTAAAGAGATGAAGGACTAAAAGGGAACAAGCATCCCTGGCAGGAATAGAAGGGGGGAGGGAAGACTAAAAGAGAGCTATAAGTTAAACACTAAGCCATTTGACAGTGTTTGTTACAGTTATTAACAAAAATGCAGAAAAGTATAAGTAGCCTTGAGAGAAAGATCCTCAAGAGGCATTTCAATGAGATCATACCATAAGTTCTGAACACAGGTACCAAACCTGTATCCTCATTAAGCAACAAAAATGTTACACCACCACTTTTGTAAGCAGAAGCTGGAGAAATGTAGTCCAGCCTGCTTCAAGAAATGCAAAAAAAGAGCATATGTATATGTGAGACCAATAGTTTCTATCAATCAAATTCTGATGTACAGATGTGGAGCGAATTCACAGACCAACTACAATTATAAGAAATATTAATGCAGAGTGTTTTGTGATGGCTTCTTTTTTCCTTAAATGGCCTGAAGAATAACAACCAATTGAAAAAGCACTAAGTAATATTTAGCATAGATTTTAATGCTAGAGGGGTCTGTGGAGATCATATTCTGACTGCTTGTTAGCAGTTTCCTGGCAGCATCAGCTTTTATCCGGTGGTTCCTTCCCAGCAACATTAGGTTGTCAAAAGCTGGCTGGAGGCTGAAGGTAGCCTGATGGTGGAGTTCAGCTACAATCCTTCCTGAGATCCTGTATGTAATGCTTCTAAAATTCAGTATACTGCAAAAGGTAAGGGTTGAATATATCTGAGAAAATGTTTTTCTTCTCTTAAAAAGGACATACCAGAGGCTGGAGGTTAAATCAGAAAATAATTTGCCTCCCTGCTACATGCTGAACCCCCTTTTCATGAGCAAACCAGTGGTGAAAAAAGCCTGAAGCACTGTTTGCAAACAGAAAGGATAAAACTGATGCCTGCAATGCAGGTGTGCCTGCAGGACAGAAGTGTCCCTTTCTCAGGCATTAGCATGGTCTCAGGAGAGTTACAGGCAAACATTGCCTGTGCCCTGGGCTTCCCCATGATGCAGAAAGAGCTCAGCTCCCACTGCCCTTCCTGGCTGTTCTTCATGCCCGAGGCTTTGTACAGGAGTAAATTTAACCCCTTGTTTGGTTTCATCTCATGGACCTTGCCTGTGTTGTTTTCTTCCTACCAATCATAGATTTTTTGTTTTTTTCTTGTTCAATTTCTTGTTCAAATTATTTATCCCAATGGACCCAAACTTTTGCTCAGTCCCCTGCTGAGTTCCTGAAAGATAATGAACTAACTGATTTCTGTGTAATTTATGCATAAATTTATATACTGAGCTGTAGTTTAATCAAACTCCTTTGCCTTGTGTAGTATAATAGCAATATCTAATGAAAACATATGAAGTATGTGTTTCATAATTACCTCAGACAGCTCATTTTGATTTGCTTCCTATTTAAATCCCCAAATTCCTATCTTCTTGCATTGTAAACACTTTCCTTCCTATCTCATCAATCTGAGTTATGTAAATTATGTGGGGGTGGGGGTACAATTAATTTTTCCCCTCCATGTTATCAAAGGTCCTATTTTCCCAGAAAAATCTGACTTGAGTGCACACAAAATAGGCTTTTGTTTTTGACTGAAAAACAAAGTTAACACTAAATCACAAATAATGGTCAACACCAGTAGAGTGGTATTACTGGAGCCAGGACATACATATTTCTAGATTAATTATTTAGAAGACGTAGACATTAAAAAAGTGCCTTTGTGATATTATGCCAGAGATATTCAATATGAAACACAGGCAGCACTACGCTTCAACTCTAGTCTCACTAAGGGCCAGTAAATCAGGAGTATCTACTTTGAAGCCAGTGGAGCTACAGCAATGCAACTTGGTATTAGAGAATCCAGCATTGTTTTCTGAGGTTTGAGACATGGCCAATTTTTCATAGCAGAAAATAAAAAGAAAATTAAAAGCTGAAGTAATACTAGGTATCAACTGTTTAGTAAAATTACCCTTCACCAGCCCAAAATGATATTTCAACATCCACCTGTAGGGATGCAGATACATTTGCTGCATACTGCAATAGTGAACTTGTAGTTACGTGTGGTGGCATTAATGAATCTAGGGAAAGGGCAAAGAAAAAGATACCAGTGCTGATGCCAAGTCAGTATAGAAAGAAATTGTGAGTAGCTGACAATCTGCCATCCACATAGTGTTCCTGCTTTGAAAGATTATTCTTTCCCGGAATTAATTCTAGGTGTTTACAATAGAAGTGTCAGTTTGCTTCTCTATTATTTTTCCTAAAGACTAAAAGGTGCACATACACCATCAATGAAATGTAGTTATCTCTCTGACAAAGCTGCAAGAAAATGGTACAAAGCAATATGATACAAAAGCAGGAGATGAAGAGAGCCTAACCAAGAGCACTGCAATAAGCACCAAGCGGTTGATGTGTCTCAGCAGTTCTGTTTCATATACAGAGAACAAAGAGTGTTGGAGCAGCTTCTCAGTGACTGTGAAGTGAGACCCATTTACATCAGCTGAAGTCTGCCCCTTCCTGTATCATCTGAGACAAATTATCTTATATTCAGTAAAAATCCTGCTCAATGAAAGAGTAAAAGCAACATTTCCATACAAGAACAAGAGAGAGGAAAAGAGAATAGAGATTTGACGTGTATGAGGTTTCAATTCTTAACTGCAGTATTTTAAAATCCAGATCTGTCTTATCCTTATATCTCCCTGATTTCTTCACCTATGCCTTTTGCCCCCTTGCTTTTTTTCTGAACACTGTATTACTGGCAGGTTATTTCCTTGCCTGAATCCACTCCTCTTCCATCTCCTGTGGTTAGTATTTGTCCATGCCAGGCCATGACATCACCATCCTTCATGTCACAACATGGACCAACAGCTGCACTGCTTCTACTTGGAAAAAATAAAAGGAAAAAAAAAGACCTCTGTATTCCATTCTTAACAATAATATGCTTACAGTAAACCACAGGGTTTGGCAATACTGGAAGCAAGCAAATTTTGAAGGAAAAAATAACAACAGAGTATGGCAAAGTGCCTGTAAGATTTTTACAACTAAGTGTCATCTAATTCTAAATTGGATGATGTCCTCTAAAAATTACTTTACAATGAAAAGCCTGTTTTTTCCCTCCTAGTAAATAGTTTCTACACAGTAAACAGTTCAATTAGCTCAATTTTCAAGCTCTTCTGGAAGAAGTGTGGGTAATTCAGGGAGTCCAATCCTTCAGCAAAACTCTGAGGACCAGTCGTGACAGGACCTAAGAGTTCAAGACATCAGTTTTGATACATCTACGCTAACAAATCATTAATCTCTTGAATCATGATGTATGTAGTGATAAATCAGTCAAAATGTGTCTAGATATCCCTTATGTGCTTTGAGGAAAGATGAGACCTGAGAGGCAACTAGCAAACTGCAGGCAACAGTGAAGCACTGAGGCTGGACTCTACAACAAACATGAGTCTTGTCAGCTGGGGTTGATGAGTTATTATCAAGCTGGTGGGACACTGTCACCTGCTACTTCTATCTCAAAATTTGTGTGCCTGTGTGTTCAACTCACCCCTCTCACCCACCCTCAAACTGCTCTGCTATAACCTTGCTGAGGAAATATCCTTCTTCAAGCCAACAATGTTGCTGTGTTTGGAAAAGAGCAAAAGTATCAATGCCTAGAGAAGTCTTTCTGATCAGGAGCATGGAGTCATTTGAAACTCTTGCTAGCACCTGCCTTTCCTTGCAACTTAAATGTTTTCCCAGAAAAACATTCTGGAGGGGGTGGAAATGTAAAGAAAACACTGAAGAAGGAGGAACAGTACAAAGCAGGTTATCACAAGGGGAAGAAACTATGCAGTGGTGTTTTCTGTTTCATGTAGTGGATGTGTTATTGAAAGAGAGCTGCTGAGAGCTGCCTGCTGTTCCCAAGTGATTGTACAGCAGGTGAGGTTACGACAGGGGACAGGTTCAGAGGAAGAGATACAAGTGGATCTGTAACCATTAGACCATAATTCCTTATATCCTGGAAGCAAATCTAGTATTCCCGAGAAGCATTCGTTAGTTGTTTAGGAGACGGGCTTGATACCTTCTGGCACAGAAGGCCCCATCTGTTAGGGGTTGTCATGCCCTGCAGCCTGACAGAGGGGAGGCTGCTGTGGCTCGGTTGCCCACAGACCAGTCGGCAGTGAGGCTGAGCAGGTGTTCCCAGTAAGTTCACATACACACCATCCATATACATGCATGTACATATACCTGTGACCAGCCACATGGATCAACACAGACAGAAAACACAGCACTTTCAAACACAAACAGCACCATGGCCTTATTCTGTTCCCCTCTCTAGCTGATCAGGATGACAGCCCATTTATGGAAAATATATTTACCTATATACACACCATACAGATCCCTCTACTAGCTGGCTCTAGACACTCTGTTTACCTTAAAACTGACCCTGTATTTCCTATCTCCCCAGCTGTTAGTACCCAGATACAGGGGTTCCCAAGGCCCCCAGTCCTCCTCAGTTGCTGGTACAGAGCTGGTTGATCCTCTGGTCTCTGCTTGGCTTCTCAACCTCATATCCAACTTGCTGGCAAGTCCACCTTGATGGTTGCAAGTGATCACACCCTGGCTAAGAAACATGAGAAACACAGTTCAGCTGTCACCCTGAGTACAAATGCTCATGTACCTGTGTACAACCACCAATTATTTTTAGCCTGTCTTCTCTTGACAGCAAAGCTTTGGTGGCTCTGATGTTTTGAATGCACTGACCAGTTTAAACCAAAATTGTACAAAGATGACTGAGATGTCACCATCAGCACTAGTGCTTTTTTTTTTTTTTTTTTTTTTTTTTTTGTGAAAATGGGCAGCTTGATACCCTTTTACTGGCTCCTTTAAAATAAAAACTTTATTGTCAACTCATTCATTATTACCAGTCAGAGAACAAAGACAAGAGAAAGTTAATAGTCTCGGTGTCTCATCTACAGAAAAAGCTCCAATGAGAGTTCACTCTGGTGTAGACACAGAGGACACAAAGCTGCAGCAGACTTGGCTTCACTGGTTCTGGTGCTGAGGCACACCACTGGTTTCACTGTCTTTGCAGAGAGGACCATACTCACCATTTTCTGGATTGCTTTGAGTTCTAGTAGTGTCCTTCTACACATGCACCCTGACATTTTCCTATACACCCTGTGCAATCCTAGCACTGAATAGAGAGTGTGCATTTTACTTTGAGACTTCTCCACAGCACTCACCACTTTAGCAAGTACCTGGTTCAAAATCTTTAATGACTTTACCTACATAACAACCTGATGATGGAGAAAGGTATAATTATCTCATTTGTCTAGTCAGGAACTAATGCTTAAAGAGATTAAGATGAAAATAATAATAAAATTTCCTGTTAAATTTAGATGCCCACTGTATGATGTCTATGATCTAATTTTTTAGAGTACTTAGCATAATATAGCTGTATACACTCAGGAACTTCACTGTAGTTATGAGTGCTTTGCACTTTTTATATGGAAAACCTCATCTAAGTTAAGCACTTTCAAACAGAGGAAGATATGATTATTGTACATCTATGAAAGAACAAATTCAAGTGACTGCCCAGCATCTCACCAGAATTTATTGGTGGAATGAAGGAGAGAATACAATTTTCCAGGGTTTCCACAAGCTGTCTTCCCTTGAAACTATCACCCTTCTCTTCCCACAATATTCTGCCTCAAGCACTGAATGTATCGTGACAGCAGCCACAAAGAAAGCCAAGACTCTGCAGGTAGGAAGCCTTTTACCCACACAGACATGACACTTTATTTCTGCACCCTCCCTTGACCACCAAATGAACCAAATGAGCCAGGAGCCCTTTGGAAAGTAGTAGGTGACTGTGCGAGTAACAGACTATGCTGCTTTACTAGGGTTAAGATTTCATAGACAGCTATCCATTCTCCTAATCTCTCTCTCCTAATTCCTGATCCCTCAATCTTCTTAATTTTTGAACAGTTAGCATTGCAAACATAAAGTCTTCTAAACACAATTTTTCCTCTTATATACACCACAATAGCATATGTAGCATCAAAACAAACACTAGGAATCTCTTTTCAATTCAGAGATACATCGCTTAAAATAATGATTTATAGAGGACTTATAATTTTGTGTTGCCATTGATATGTATCTTGAATATTTAATGAATTCCAGGCTTGATAAAAAGCATTGGTTTTCTGTGGACATTGACAGGATTGTCAAACAGTCCATCTCAACAGGTTCTGGGTGGGCATTTTGCTGCCTCACAGAGACTCAAATGTACAACCAAAAATTAATTTCATCAGTTCAAAATGTGGATTTGCATATTTGAGTTTTGGTTTCAAGACACTCCATTTTGTCACAAACATCCCACCTCTTTTCAAGGTGGCTTCATGATGTTTGCTGAAGCTTTAAGATAGTGGAGACAGCAATACTTTTGCCTGGGTTTTGTGGGTTGATACTTGTCAAGTAGTACCAAGTATCAGTGACTCATAAGAGCCTTACTGTCATGCAAGTCAGTTTCTAATTTCACTCATAAAATAGCTAAAGAAATCCAGTAATCTCACTTTTATACATGCAGATAGGAACATGAGCAGCTCCTTGACTCAGACAGTAGCCACCATTTTGTATTTTTGCTTCTTATTTGATGAATGTTTTCATGTTTCTCTCACTTTCACTGTGAAATACAGTGAAATATTGTTGAGAATATTTACAACAAACACAGTTGTGATAGCTAACATGCATGTTGTGAATAATAAAAGTATTTAAGTCTGACACTGGCTTGGAAAAATAAATTTCACATCAACTGTGGAGCTGGAATTCCAAAATTTTGACTTACAAATAAATAAATTAAGAGGGAGCCAGTGTATGGGAATGAACAAAATAAAAGAAAAAAAAGGTAAAATTCTCTAGCAGGTAGTGCAAAAGATCTCCCATCAATTGAAACAAGGACTTGACACTGTGCTATTGCATCTGTGATGGTCAACAGAAAAGACAAGGAATGCTCAGAAGATTCAGTGGTGTCATGGGAAGCAAATGGCAATGGGACCTTCACTAAAACATTGCATCACCTCCAGGACATCCTCAGTAAAGAGATGTGTTCAGGTGGCATCAATTAACTGTGAGTTAATACATTTTTGAGGGCTTTACTTAAGTCAACATACACAGAGGCCATTTCTGAAAAATGAGTAATCTCTGGTTACCATCATTAAATGAGGGATAACTGCCTCCCACAACAATAACACTGTCTGTGGCATTTGTCATGTTTCCCAATATGGGAAATGCCACTGAAAAGATAAACATGACAGCTTGGTAAATAGCCAAAGCAACTCTTACAAGTTATTCCTACGTCAAGTAATGTTTTTGACCTGATTTGCACAGTATGACTGAGAAAAATAAATATTTAATTTTGAAAGTTAGCTGGAATAATAATGAAGTGATCAGAAACAGATCTGCAAGTGACAGTCTGTTAATTCAAAAGTGTACTGTATGATAGGAAGCATCTTTTCCAATTAGCCAGCCATGACTGCACTGTATTTTGAAAACACTGAGAAAATGGACTAGCCTGGCTTTGTTGATCTGATAATTCTCTGACATGAATAGCCAGCAAATATCTCATACAGCTTTACAGATGAGGGCTTTACAGGGTGGCCCTGCGTTGTACTGAGCACACGGTGTGGTGTGTGCAGCTCACTCATAGAAGAGTCAAAGACTTTCCTCCCTTCTGGAATGAATGCCTTTGGAATAGAAACTTTTAGTCTAGTCTAAAACCAAAATACTTCTACTAAATCTGTGGAAATGAAAGAGGATGCACAGTCTTAGAGGAGAAAAAAAACGTGCCCTAGATAAATTTAATTTGCTCTGTGTGCATGTGTGTTTGTGTGCATGTGTGTATATGTGCACAGACACACGTTATTTCTCCTACAAAAACTACACCTGTACATTGTGTATTCCTATATCCAAGAACCGTTTTAGAAAGAAACAGAAAAAAGTCACACCTTTCTTTTGCCAGGTATCTGATGCTTCTTAACAAAGCAAAAACACCCCACCACCAGCAACTCAGAATAAGTGTTCAAAAAACAACTGAGGGACTAGTCAGAACAACAAAAAGTAATGACTCATTTCAGGATGTCTGTATGTATCATGACAATAATATCTAATTAGGTTAAGTGTTCTATTTAATAATTCACTGTGTAATGAGATAGAGTAACAGAGAGTAATGGGATTTGTCAAAGCCCAAGCCAGTGCAGTATAAAACATGTTAGATATTTAAAACACATTTAGAATAATAAGATCAATTGATTTAAAAGCCACTTATGATGTTGTGCTCTTGTGAACTGCCACAACCTCTGGGTTATCTGAAGGCAAAGCTGCCTGCTTGACCTTTTAAAACTTTTTTTGCCAGTGACTTTCAGGAGGAGATTATCTCTGTACACTAGGCAAAATGCATAAAAGCAGGAAACTATGCAAGTATGTGTTCTTAAGCCTTTCTGAGACAGGAAAGAAAAAAAGAGAAAAGAGAAAATACACCTCCCTCTAAAATAGCCAGTACATAATCTCAGAAGTTCATTATAGCCTTGAGCACACTGGTTTGCATCCCAGATTAAAGGATTTTCAAAAGGAACTGTGATTGTCTTGTCACGGTTGAGCTAGATATTAGTTGGCTGAGCTGAGTATCAAATATGGGAAATTAGTTGCCATTAAAAGCTAGCTTCAGGCAGTTCATTTCTCATCAGCCAAGCTGTGTGAGCCTCCTGCTGTGGACAGTGAACATTAGCTTACTAAATACTTTTGTTAATCAGACACCACATTACTAACAGAGGTGCCTGAATTTAGAGGGGAGGAGTTGAATGGCAGCTATTGAAAATCTATCTGAGGTGAGATTAACATGCTTTTCTTTATCAGAAGGGTTAACTTGCCTTTTCTCCAGGCCTCTATTAAAAAAGATAAGTCCAAATGCTTCCCTGGTTTTATTTCTGCTTCTGGAACCATTCTTTTACTATTATTTTCAACCCTGGGAAAGACATAGA
This sequence comes from Apus apus, assembly GCF_020740795.1. Classification (NCBI taxonomy): domain Eukaryota; kingdom Metazoa; phylum Chordata; class Aves; order Apodiformes; family Apodidae; genus Apus; species Apus apus. The sequence goes on from NC_067283.1 coordinate 132,201,782, forward strand.
GGAGAGAAATGGAGTCAAGGTAACTTTGAAGTTAGATAGCAGTAATTTGCTGTATATGTGGTACTTGTAGGAATTTGCTGGCTATGAGGATAATAACTGTATGTGTCACCCTGATAGACACCATCATCTTTGGAATAAAATTTATGTGTTACATGAGTTACAGAGAACTCAGGCAGGACATGATGAGCCACATTTACACTTCTGCTGTGCTCCTTTTAAGGAAAAAATAAACTGCTTTTAATAAAATGAGAGCTGACCAGAGTGTCTGAACTAGCCACCAACTACTATATTTGGTATTTTTGAAAGGTTAATGACATTCTTCTTCTCTCAGCAAGCTCCTTTGCATTTACTTCATTGTTATAGCTACATTCTAAAGTAGTAGTGCCTGGTTTGAGTAGATTTATAGGATAATTTCTAGACCCTGAGAAGATTCAGATAATCTGCAGGAAAATGTCTGGCCTAAAATGAATGTGCAGAGTTCCACATTTCACCAGCAATGTTTTGTTTTTGTTATCATCACCAAGGCTAGAAATCAGCCCACTACAATTGACAGGGAGATGGAAAGACAGTGGGAAGATTAGGCCAGGAGATGCAGATTTCAGGAGCAATGAAAAGACCCAACTAAGGGTGGTGGTGACCAAAGCCAGTTCTGTCCCTTGTATGAAGAACTCTTACATGAATAAAAACTGGACTGCAGAGAAGCTACCTGCCTCCTAAGACAGGGCACAAATGCAACAGTAATGCATCTCTCATGCAACCTCACTAACCTGATAATTAACAAACTTCCAAACCTTCTACTTTGTTTGTTGTTGTTGTTGTTAATGCTGAAGTAAAATTAACTTCTAAATGTGAAGAGGAAGAGAATTTTGAGGAACAGGTTTGGATTTCCATCATCCCTTCTGCTTGCCATCTGTAGAATTTTCTGTGCAAAATTGATGGGTGTGGTGGTCTCCAACCTGAAAAACCTGCAGTAAGACATTCCTGTGACCACATAATTCATAATTTCAGATTTCAAGGCATTCACTTAGTTTGGCACCTAAAGTAACCAAAAGTGCTAGGCAGTTTTGAAATCTTAAGCTCTTATTTTAAACACTTGCAGGAAACATTGTTCACTGTTATTACACTGGTAGGATTTTTGTTATGATTCTTTGTTTTGGTGATATCACAGATCAGAAAATTGTATTCCAGCAGGCAACACAGTAAAACTATGCAGATTCCTGTTTAAGTGAGTGTCAGAGAGCTACTAATGAGCAGGTATATCCTCTCTATCCGAAGCATTATTTTCAGAAGCACATCTACCTTATCCAGCAGGTCCTGCGGGGTCAAGGCACGTGTAGGTGGAAAAGGAGTTTTGCCACTTTCAAGATATTCAGTTAAGAACATGGGTCTGAGGTGTCTGACTTTCAGTCAGCCTCAGAGGTCTCCATGCCTGTCTGGGAAGTGTTTTAACATATCATGCAAGAAACATGTAACAAATAAAATCAGGATACAGATTCTTTCCCACACTCAGGGTTTATACTCCTATTTGCTTTACTCTTTATCTTGAGGTAACTTTTTTTTGGTTTTGGTTTGGTTTGGTTTTTTGGGTCTCTGTGTGCCAACAGCTTATGCAAAACAACACTAAGCTAAGAAGATACTGAGGATGGCTAGAAGTGCACATTAGGTCCCTCTTCTGGGACTTGGCCATGATATGGGGACTGAAATGAAGGTGATTCTGTCTTCTTGGCACTATAAGCTCTGAATAATTTATCCTGTAGGTAAGCCTCTCTCCTCTTTTTTTTTTTTTTAAGTCTGTCTGTCTTCAAGATACAGGTAAGTAGAGAAGAAAACCAAGCGCCAGAGATGAAATAGGTATTTTAAAAAAACACTTATTCCTGCTAAGGATGAAAGTGATACTGAGCTTTTCTTCACTTTCAAGATTTTTGTGCCTCTATACAAGCCCAGAAGAGGATCTTTAAACACTAGATAAACTTGAACATCAAACCAGAGGCAGGTAAAGACTTTAGATGACAAATAAGTGAGATCCAAGATAAAACTATGCATATACAAATACCAATATTTTTGGCCAGCACTGACAACACCCAGACTGGAATACCTCTAGAATCTCATAAAGAACAGGAAACAGGAAATGCCTAGCAGACCCCATGCAGTGGTTAAGTGTTGTGCGCCAACAGCAGCAACCACCTTTGCCTCTAATCCATTTTCTGCAGTCACTGGACTAGAGATGCCAGAGGCCATGTCCATTTATTCCCTTTATTATGTAGACGTTTGTCTAGAAACTAGCCTATTTTTTTCTTTGAAGCATCAGAAGCTATCTGTCTCTACAAGCTTGTCCAGAACTACTTCTGTCTTTTTAAAACTGATCTCCTCCTAGTGTGACTGTATGTCTGCACAACTGGTGCATGAAAGAGCTGCTCTAACCTCTTCTGCCATCTTCATGATTTTATACTCCAGGAGCACTTTAGCCCCTCACCAGCATTTTCCTCTGCTAGAGTTTCAGCTTCAGTCTCTATACAAGAAGCCAGTGCTTCTTCTCCCTAATGATTACAGCTGTCTTCCCTGCACCTCCTTCTCTATCTTATAAAGACTTTTAGAAATTACTGGAGATCAAGTTTGCAAATCTGGGTACGCACGAATTTGTAGAGATTTTCACATTTCCGTGTTCAGCTTTCTCCAGTTCTTCGTGCATCGCAGCTACAGCACCCTCTAGAGTTAGCCAGGTCCTCTCTGACTCTTCAAAGGGTGTTTAAAATAACACATGGGTAGCTTTGGCATTTTCACGATATGCTACCTACTTAGAAACATTTAAAAGCTAAAAATTTTCAGAACACTTGAAATGTATGAGTTTTTCTTACAGACAATTTGCTTTAGACTGTCCCTCTCCTTGCTTTTGCTCAAGAGCTGGTCCTTTCACCAGTGACATGGTAGGTTTAAGAAGTCCCAGCTGTCTGAGACAAGAAGGAGGTTCTTTCAACCCGTTCAGAACTGTGCTGTAGACACTCATTCACTAGAAGTAAGTGAATAAAACTTCAAGGATACTTACAAAACTAAATACCTAATCAGCAACTGTACTTCCAGCATTTGAGCTGTTCTTTCATGGTTCATCAGTACAAAACAAAATGTAGCTAAGTTACTCTGACTCACTATTTAGCAGCTCTGCATACATTAATGATTGCACTTACTAAAAGCTTTAAATTGGTACCAGTTTGATGGAAACTGTCAAACCTATAGTCATTGTTTCTGACAGTATTATGCGTTTCAAGTTATTGTACCACTTAGTGCCGTGTTTCCTCACGGAATAGTTTTATGTTGGAAAGGCTGTTTTTATTAAAGACATTTTTACTGTATGGGCTCAAAAGAGGATTACAGTTTCTCTGGGTGAACTGACCACATGAGGGAGGGGAAGCAGGTCAATTCAGCTTCCCATTTCAAGGAAGGTGTTTTATCCTCTCCATATGGTGAATGTAAATTTTATTGAAAGCCCTGAATTAACTGCAGGCTCCTGTTGAAGCTATACAAATAGTGTCATATGTGCCCTGGAAAGAGAGGCTTCATTGTTTGTCTTCTGGTAGCACTGTTTTCTGGAGCCTAGAAGACAATTACTTCCTTGCAAACACAGGCAGATTAAATAAGCCACATTTTGTCCTTTTTGCCATCTGCCCCTTGCTTACTTTATTTTAAGCTGCATGACTAAGCTTTACTATCTGACATGTGAAGGTGGGACATGCTGTTTTTCTGCTCAGCTCCTTGAGGCTTGTAATGAATCCGAAGAAGCAGAACTGATCTGCAAAGGGGTGAGTCAGAAAATCAGTAACTGTACAATAATTACTTGCTGTGCCAAATAGCAGGACTTGGATCGTAACATAACAAAATCTCCTCAAGGAAGTTTCATGATGGAGGAGAAATATGTACTTCTTTCTTCTAAAAAAAGCTGGCAGGCCTGATTCTGATTCTAATGCAGCAAGATTAATGAGAAGGAGACCAGAGCTTTACCTACTATGTGCAGAGATCTATTTTGTGGGTAACTCTCAGATTAGAGCAGGGGGAAAGGAAGGAAGATGGGGGCACTTGCACTTCAGTCCCAGAGTCACTCTTAAAAACCTACATCCCTTTTCCCCAAAGCTTTCCTGCAGGACAGAGGACCTTGTAAAGGGTAACAAAGAAAGGAAAATCTCAGGTTCTGGTAATACATGGGGAGATGGCAGGAATAAAGCAAAACCTCCTGTGGTGTGGGGTATGAGCTCCTGCACAGCCCCCAGTGGTGGAAGCTGGGATGGGGGACTCAGGAGGGTGAGCAGTGAGCTCCTGGTCACAGCAGGAAGGACTGCCAACTTGCCAGCAGAGCAATGCATTAAAGTCTCTCTCCAGCCTTGGGCCAGAAGGGAGCTTCGTTATTGCTCTAAAAATGGGCTGGCAGTTGCCTACTAGCTGGAGCAAGTGGTGTGGCATTTCAGCAGAGTGGGATTCAGGTAACAAGGGAACTGAAACAAAACTGAACTAAAACCACTTAGTGGAGGGCAAGGTGAGGCAACTCCTTTGTATGTAAGACTCTTCTGTGTCCATGTGTATAGGGGGACGTATGAGTTTACATGTATGCTGCACGTCAGGAACACATCAATCATAAGAACTACTGCTTCCCTTTCCCAGGCACATAATGTACTTGTTCAATGGGGTTTCCTCCTTGTTTTAAACCATTGTAGCAAGGACTATAATTGGATAGGGTTTTTTAATCTAAAACCACAGGTACCATATACTTAATTGAGATCCTGATGTCTTTCTGTAACAGTACTGCTACAGGAATGGAGTGATTTCCCTTTTGATAGACCTCAAAAAGTTCAAGATCTCACTGACTGGTGGAATCAGGCAGTGTCTTTGCCATCCCCACTGCCCAGGCAGAGAGACCTCAGCTGGGACCATGAGTCAAGACTGCTGGAGCCCAGAAAAAAGGGCAGTCTCCAGCCCACTGGCTAGTGGTTGCCAGCTTTGCTGGGCCAAATTACTGAACTGAATCGCTCAGAGCAACTCAGGAATAAAGCTTTGTCCTGCAGGGAACATTTGCTTCTGTTAAAGGTCAGTGCAACCTTTGTGTTTCCTCTGCCGTGAGCAATTCTGGTTCAGCACCTTTCTGTTCCAGCAGTCAGGACAGCAGGGCCAGGATGGCAAAGATAACTCATTTGTACATGAGTGGGTATCACAGCATGACAGGCAGCATCCACCCCGTGTGGGGGAGAGCATCCTGGACCCCTGCCCTTTGCATCTTCACTCCATCATGTACACGGCATTCTGCATGGCGTGCATATACACTTTCCTAGCATGATGTCCTTGTGGTTTTTAGTTGTTCATCTCATGGGTTACGTTTTGTGGTAATTGCTAAAGTGGAAGGCTGGAGGATGGAGAAGTGGGGTGAGAAAGGACTGCAAAGGAAATGCAGTCCCTTGATGCATAGAAGGAAAACCTGCTCTCAGGCAACAGGGGGGTTCTGAGGTTTCCTCTCCCATCTTAAGAGACACAGGCACCTCATGAGGGTGATTCAGTGTTTAAGTGGACTGAAATGACCTTGGAGCCACTTGCTTTGACATAGAGGAAAAACAGAAAAGTATGATCTGCATTTTAGGTGCTTAACAACAGACCAAATTCAGTTCTCTACCTCAACAGTGTTGACAGCTTACTAGGTATGCAGGAAAATCATAGTAGAGGAGACAGGGCTTCACATTGTTTGAGCTTTGGGCTCATCTGGATAGCAGGGGCTCTGGGTGCTCAGTAAAGAGAGAAAGGTACCAACTCCCTGGTACATTTTTTTCCATTTATTCTAGCCACTGACTTGAATCCTTCACTCTTTGCATGCCTCTTGATTCTGTAAAACAGTACTGTGCTTAACATATTAGGACAGAATTCTGGGTATATATGTTTTAACACACAAGCGAAATTGCTCTAGAAACCATGTGTCCTATTCAAATTATTATTATTATTATTATTATTATTATTATTATTATTATTATTATTATTATTATTATTATTATTATTATACAAGTTGAGTAATTGTTGTATTACATTACTTCTTCAGTCTCATGCCTATCAGAGGAACACCATCTAGGACACTTCAGAGAGAAGCTATTCACTACGAAACTATCAAAAGATCTTAAAGTTGTCTGCATTTTATTACCTTTTGGTACTGGAAGTTTTGTTTATATCCTGAGAGGCCAATATGTGCTATGATAGTTGCTCTGATGATGAGTGGGATCTTAGGGTGTGGAGGTTTAACATCTCTACAAGCCAACACAGATAAGAGAAATCTGAGAAGACTGCTGTCATACAAGGAACCTAGAACAACAAAACCCAGGCAGGGCAAATACAGAGTTTCTGCTTTTGTTTGAAGTGCTGAAGAAGTGCAGGTCAGAGCTATAAACAGGGAAGGGAGGAAGAAAAAATCCACATTTCTGTCATTCCTTCAGGAGCTGTTGCTACTCAGATAAACTTGAGTAACTTGAAAGCTATGTGCAATTTTTCTTTTGTCTACGCACATGGGCTCTTACTATGTAGGTCATAGACCTTCAATATCCAGAAGCAAAACAGAAATCCTGTGGCATTAGCAATTGTATTCAGATAGTACTTTTACCTTCTCCCTCCCTTTTCTAATCCATGGCAGTCTGCTTTGAAATGCACTATCACAAACATACTGGACATGCCATAGAGTCTGAAAGCCCCTGATCATACAGAGCAAACCTCCTTAACCAGGTTTCCAGGTCTCATAATTCCTTCCTCTGCTTCCCCATTGGCATGTTTCACCACTCTGAACCTCGCACAGAGTCCTCATGTAAAGGATGCTAAAGCCAGTAGTAGTCCAATGTATATCCTTTTCTAACACTTACGTATTAGGCCTAACTGCCTTTGTGTTATGCTGCTCCCTCTTAAGAGAATTTACATGCGGAGAGAAACCAATGTGCCATATCTTAGAGTGACTGGGAACTGCTCTGCTCTCTTATGACATGCCTCAACCAGTTTGTGTTGAAAGACTTCTTCCATCCTGTGATTGATTCAACAGATTACATGAGCATCCAGCTTCAGAAGGCAGTGATCAGTGAGAATGAGAGAAAAATAGTACAGAGTTTCCTGTAGGCAAGTCTAGATAATTTTTGTTTAAAACTCAAGAGTTATAGATTTTTAATGTATAACACTTATAAAAGGAAAGAATTAATTGTTTTTTTAAGTGTCTGTTTTCAAGCATTTGAATCACTTTCTTCTACAACAGATATCCAAATATCTTTTTTCTCATTGTTGTCCTGCATTTTTGCATCCTGTTCCCACCAAGGCACAGAGATGACAATGCTCTTTAACAGCCAGGCTTCCTCAGTAAGATCAGTGCATCTCAGCATCTGAGTTTACATTCACTGTCCATTGCCCCAGGCATACTAACACCACCACAAAGTCTAGGGAATAGGTCCTCTGTTAAGAACAAAACAGAGGTTTGGAAGCTGGTTGCCTTGAGTGTCTGATCTTTAGAAGAGCAGGATAGTGCATACACAGCTGCTGTTTCAGTGTCACAACTAGAATTATGCTCTCCTGAATGAATTGCTGAGACAGTGGGCTAATGATCTGAACTCAAAGTCAAATGAAATTCCTTGTCAGCAATAGGCAAAATCACGAAGAAAGATATTTTCACAGTAAGTTATTCCATACTTATGAACCATCCATCAGCCCCTTGTTGCAGTCCTCTCCACTATTCCCCTCAAAACCTGATGTACTTAGAAGAATTTGCAGAAAAAAAAAAAAAGTCCTAGTTTTTGTACAATCAAAGCATTATCCCTAAACAATTTCAGTTTGAACCTTTCCCTATTACAGCTGTGGAGTATTGCATGGAGAGAAGGTGCTAATAAGCTGGGCCAGACCATTTATGTTTATAAAGGTCAATGCCATCACCTCAAATCCTACACAGGAACCAAAAGGGAATTGCTGCGGTTCATGGCACAGTGGTATTAAGTGTTCCCTGCCTTTGATAAGTGGGATAGCTCATGCTTTTAAATTCCCTCCAGGAATAGCTGCAAGTAGAATGCATTGCAGTTGTCTGATCCCAGAGTATCATGGATAAGCAGAAAAGGATTCGTACCCGAAACAAAAGGCTATGCTCACACGAAAAAGCACAGAGACAGAAATACAATTTTCAGCACAAATTCCTTCTCCATTTTCTCAGATACTACAGGTCTAACCTAGATGACCTCTGACTCCTGATGTCCTGAAAACCCGACAGTCAGTAATACTTTTACATCACTGATGAATAGTGCAGATAAAACTTGGGATGACTTCTGTTTTGACCACGACGTTCTCACCGAAGCCTGGTCGTTCATGAATTGGGTCGTTTGTTCACATGGAATTAGCCATAATAGGGACATTGAGAGGCTCACCTTCTCCACACTGCAGACTCTGTAATCCTATCTCCTAACTAACCTCTGCAGTTGCCCCGTGTTCATTGAATGAGGAGTAAAACAGAGTGAAGCTTTGAGCTGACCTCGCCAAAGAGACCTTCGAGTGGATAAATCTACTGACCTTTGAGCTTTTGCAGTATAAAAAAGCAGCAAAGACACTTCAAAGCAAGTTCCATCTAGTACTACAAAGAGCCACTGGCTTGTCAGAAGTACTTTAAGATCAGCTAAGTCTGACATTTCTACTAAAATCATGTTGGACAAGTTTTACTCATGTTTTTATTTGACGTTATGCAGAGCCTTGTGACCAACAAAACTGATGTAGTTTTTGACCCCTGTCCAGACACATAACTCCTCAATAACCTCTACCCTTCATCCCAGAAACGAGATCTGATGACAGCTGCTATTTAAATTGCAATTATCAACATTCCACTTGTCACCCTGCCTCCAGGGACAGTGGCAACCCCCAGGGCCAGCAAAAAAGCTGGGACATGAAGCCATCCAGGAAGAGTCCAAATCCAGACTTCACACCTACATGTTGCTGTCCTGTCACACCATCGTGTTCCCACATGCCCTCTTCCTGAGTAGGTACTCATGTGTCCAAATACAAATAGTGAAACCATTTGAATGGCAAAGCAGACTATTCACAGCAAGAAAAAATCAGTTTCACTTGTGTTGGTGTCAGGTATTGTGATCTAATCTATTTGATTAAAAAAAAATTGTGCTGCATTTGATTTTCCCTCTTCTTCCCCTCATCCTTAAACTAAGGCTTCACAACTTTCTTATTCCTTAGATGGTCACACTTTGCCATGAGCATAAAGATGTACCCACTAGGAATTTTAGCTTCCTTCCTCCTGTGGCATCATTTATGACTCATCTCTCAGCATGACAGCTGAGAAAAAACAGAAGAAAAGGCCTTTTTAGACACTGTTGTGTCCACAGTGAGTGAGAAAAGATCTCCATAACAAGCCACCAGGTTCTCCATAGAAAAAGTTATGACCATGCAACCTCCTTCAGGTTTGTCAAGCTACCAGCCTTTTAGAGCACTTGGGCCTTCGCTGAATTTTATCCAGAGAGGAAGGTACTGGGTATGGATGGAAAGACAGGAATTGCATTTCTCCCAGCATAGCAAGCATATCACAAAACTAAGATGGTTGATAAAGTAGTATTCTTATAACGGTACCATATCATGTGAAAATCTCTAATACTGCAGGAATCCCAGGAATTCTCAATATGAAATCAGCATGGTGAAACAGCTGTTTCTCATGACACTTTAACTAAGCCTGGTATCAGCTGGGCATTTAGCCACTTCAGATCAGCTAGGGACTGAATATGAAATTTTCCGCTTAATTCTTCCTTGCATTCTTTGCTTTAATAAACTTTTTTCAATGGCTTATATAAACCAAACAAGTGACACTGATCTGAGCATGAGAGTTCGGTACTAAATAAGATGAATGAAACTCCTTTTTCTTTTTTCATTGTTGAAAAACAAAAGTCTGGCTGTTCTCTAAGTTCAAGGCGACACCGGAGAAAGACTTGATAAACACATACAAACTATATTCATGTCACAAATTGCCCAAAACCCAGTTATCTAATAAGTATTTTGCAAAAAAACAACCTTTCATAAATTTAATATAAATACTTCAGAATTTTTCCCTGCCCATCCCTCTGAGGTGATGTGAGACTGAGATATCCATTAAAAATAAATGCAGTGTGGAAATGACATCCTATTGCAAGCAGGACATGAACTTGGATAAGTGATACTGAGAATCCCCAAGACGAATTTAGCGCTCTGGCTGTGGAATTGAACATTACTGCCTGCATAGGTGGTAAAGTCTTCCTGAAAATGGACCACACTTAATACAGTTAGGAATGAAAAAACATCAAAGAAATCAGGGAAAGCAAGGGTTAATGCCATTGGGAATAGCCTGCTAAATAATAATAGTAGTAGTAGCAATAATAATAATACTTTTTCAACAATTTAAAGGGAAAAGTAGTTCTTAATTAAAATAGTAATATGGAGAAAGGGAGAGAAACTGGAGTTAGAGAAACTAGAGAAGCTGAAGCCACTATATAGGTGAATGAGGAATCCATCAAGACTTACGAGGACATTGTACTGGAGGGGCTTATATTGCCTTGAAGGTAACTTAAAAGGTTAATAGAGGTCAAAAGAAAGCATAAGCAGTTCTCAGTAATTTTTTAAACAGATCAAACCAAAGTTCTTTGTTCATTTACTGCTGTTTTCCTGGACGGTAAATCTTAATATGGTGAGGTATTTTCACAAACATTTTTCTAAGACCTTGAACCCTTGCCCACAAAGCAGAGACTGTGCATTCCTGCACAGATAACACCTTGTGGGGTCAGCACCATTTTGATTTCCATATGTAGAGTCAAACTGTGCTGCTGCAGCTGCTGCATAAGCCTGAGCAAATCATTGCTCTTGTTGGTAAAATAATGTGCCTTATTGTCCACCTCCTAAATCTTTTAAGCATAGCAAGCATGATAAAACTTGATAGGGGTCTCAAGACAGAATTTTGCACACCTTCAAGAGGCAGTACATAAGGATGATTCAAAAAGACTATGTCAATAGTTTTTAGCCATCAAGAAATTTTTGAATTGCATATGAGTAACTGTTTAGCACTAGTTGAGCCAAAACAGACTCTCATAGCAGGTTTTTGTAAAAAAAAGCAGGGAGCTTGTGATGTATAGGCATGGAGATATACATATATATGTGTAACATTTACGTTAATGAGCAAGAAGCATGTAAAAGTCAAACTGAAAATTTACAGTCGATCTAAACCATAGGTGAGAAAACAAAATGCTGCTGAAATGCTGACTAGCCTAAGCTTAGGACAAACTAAATTCAGGGCAAATTCAGTAGCAATAGGCTAACACAGCTCCTACTTAACGTACTGTGTAACCTAAACTAGGTTACAAGACTTATACAGAAGGAGATAAGGCAAGAAAATGGAAAAAATACTTCAGTAATACTTTTGGAAGGTTTTGTGTTTGAGGAGCGGTAGGAAGCTGGATGAGAAGACAGGAAGTGCTGGAAACAGGAAAACAGTCAGTACGTTAGGAAGAGAAACAGGAGGGTGCCAAGTCTCCAAAGGAGAGAGCAGAAGAAAAGAAAAATGAGGAGGTGCTTTGGTTTTAATCCAAAGTTAGAGATCTACAAAAACCATTTGCATCTCAGGTGTCTCTGTGCACTGAAGGAGGCAGAGGTGGACATATGTCATGGTAAGTGTCATCCCTGAGTCCTCAAGATGGAATTCGTCTTGCTTCTACTTTCCTATTCTCAGAAATTTTTCTTTTTCCTATTACACAGCTTTGCTTTCTGCTGCATTATCTTCCTTAATAATCCAGACCTGCAGGAGAATTTTTGAGTAAAGTGAGGTAAAACATAAAGGCATTCCCTGCATTTCCTGTTGAGCAAATTGATCACCAGGTCTACTATCCCAACCTGGTCTTTCCTTTGCTGTGAGACCTCACTGGAATTAACCCCTTGTAATATTGTAAGTAATGCAATAGGAGTCCTAAAAGCAGATGGAACATATAATATTCATAACAGATATTACAGGCATTCCCACATCCCTCACAGAGGGAATCAAAGAAAGAGTTGAAGAAGGAGACTAAACAGCATGGGTAAGCAACACATCTTTAGATCACGGAAAAGGCAGGGAGGATATAAAAAGGTAGCAGATGGATGTTTATTCTCCTCTCTAACAGCAGCGTGCAGCCAGACTAAGGCTGCACTATTTCTTTGCATTCTGGCCAAGGATTCGCACCTCTCCGCACAGCAGAGGATGGCAGCAGCATGGGTGTAGGCAGAAGAACTTGCCATTTTGCAAAAATCAGGGTTAGCCTTTGCATTAATTAAGGCATCAGGCTCCACTGTCATCCTCCACCCTTATTACTATCCTTGGATTTTATGCTATATATAAAATCATGCCATTTCAGAATCCTGTATGAATAAATATGAATGTCAAGACCTGTGCGCATCTCTTATGCACACAAGACAGTACAGTACATCACGTACTCACAGAATCTTATTAAATTTCTCTGAGACACATAATCCTGTGAACCTCATTCTGTAAACACAGGCAGCAGTTGTACTTAATTTCTCTCCTTTATCCTTCACAATCTCTTCTCAACTCTCCCCCTCTTAGTCACTAATGGAGAACCAAGCAGAAACTAAGCACCCACATAAGTATGTTGATAGGGTACTTGGAGACAGTATTGGGAAAAAAAGAAATCTTGTTCAGAGAGGAAAAACTGTAACAAACTCTTGACAGTTACTTGAAGGTATCTGAGCATTAAAAACTAATGCAGAAGACTAAAACCTCATAAGGGGCTCTGCTTGGGTTTAGCGTTTAGTATTCTTAGGGAATTTTAAATTAATTATTTTGTGTATAATGATTTTATCAGTGAAATTAAAATTAATTGGCAAGGTATTCTATTTGGTTAATTATCCTTCCCAGCCATCATGTCAGCAACCACTGCACCAGTTTGGAACAATCCTGCCATTGGATGATTCCCAGCGCTTGGTGCAGCACTGTACAGGTGCAACCTCTGCAATCCCACAAGTAAATGAGGGCTACCCAGGCAGAGGAGCACTGAGAGTTTGAAAGGAAACTTTGCCCCTGGTAAGCTCTGCAGTGGCCAGTCACGCCTAGATCATTTACATTGGTCTTTACATTACACGGGGAAGATTGGTACCATAAATGTGGTTCATGGAACAGAGGCTGCAGCAGCCAGGCTCAGAGGTCCCAGCAGGGATGCCAACTCCCCAAGGAGCAGGTTTTTGGTTGTGAGTGAGAAAACGTTCAAGCATCCTGCCCCGGTTGACAGATACTGGGTAAACAGAAGGAGGGAAAATCAGCAGGCTAAGCTTGTTTTATTATCAGCTCAAACCTGACACATGACAGGGTATTAGGCTGAGTTTGGCTAGGTATTCAGGCACATGGTTAAACTTCAAGACAGGCATTGCCATGTTATAACAAGTGACACGATGAGTCCTGGAGCAAGGTACATGCTTCAATATCACAGAGAATAGTGAAAGTAACCTCAACCTACCTCTCCCTGGTATCTTCGCTTGAATCTGACACATGAGAAAATTCACTCACAGTTTTTTGCATAACACGAACTTTGCTCTTTTGAGGAATATGGTGTTAATTGGAATGATAAGAGCTCAGAGACAGATCCTGGAATTTTGCAGCTCAGACTGATCACTCTAATTGTTATTGATTAATAATTAATATGGTGTATTTGTATCCAAGAGGGACAGGTGAAAAAAGGCCCCTATTTTTTCTGCGGGGATGCGTGATCTCTTGCCACACAATATGCAGTTCCTCCAGCACATGGTTACAGGGCAAGGAAAATCAAAACACTTTATTTTTATTAGTTAACAGTAATGACCTTTTATTTTTTATTATTTGTGCATTAACGGTGTGGAATGGAGATGTGCTATGTAAGGAAGTTATTATTTGCTAATTTGCAGCTTTTAAAATACACAGCACACTATCTATTATGTATCATGCATTACAATTACAAAAACAGTTTAATTAATCACCAGCACCCTGTTTTGTATCAGTCTGCTGCTGAATTCTGGGTAATGGCGTTGTTTACCATTTAGCAAGTAGCAACATTTCACTCTGTTTCACTACATTAAACTGCTCAAATAAAGCAAACGGATATTGGAAAGAGTTGGCCATCTGCCTTTATTTTATTTTACTTTTGTTAAGGAAAAGGAAAAAAAATAAACCCCACCACAGCCTCTGAAAGGAGAAAAAGCACAGCCATGAAACTGATAGTGACAAAAAACACTCTTTCTTATCAGGTCAAAATCTCATCTAAATGCAGTTCTGATGAATGGTAAAAAGCTTGCTTTGTGGATTTGCAGTGGGTCTCAAGACCAGCAATGAAGTCTAATGATTATTTAATGGTGCCGCACTTGAACCAGGATTATGTGAGACTCTCTACCCCGTTAAGAGTTTGATGAATAGGTTTTGTGACAGCCATTTAGGAATAAACAAGAATTCATCAGTCTGCATAAGAAGAAGCCAGTTTATAGATTAAGTTTCTTGAGGTAATTCATGAGGTCAGTCCCATTTAGATGTAGACTATTAGGGCTCAGCTTTTGAGAGTGGCCATACAAGGGAGTTACTCCAAATGGACCCCGCTAATACAAAGACCCCTTTCAGAGGAAAGCCTGAAATTTTTATGACCCTGCTGCTAGGAAGCACATCAACTTGTCACTGTGAAGATCTGCTGGGGCAAGACCTCATCACTCTATTAAAGAGCTCTGTGACCCTATTGATTTGAAGTATTTAAAGCAGGGGTGAAGTTCAAAGCAATTTCTTTTCTATACTATTACTCAGCCTCTCTGTGTCTTGGCTCTAAAACATCTGCTGTCAGTTCCTCTCTGGTGTCTGACTCTGGAATCTGTCACTGGAGAACAGAGTAGTTTTATTTAGAATAAATTGGATTCCTTTTCAGTTTTCAGCATTTCGTATTGTGATCAATGGTTTACACTCCTTCATGTGCCAGGAGACTTAACTGCCACTGTATCCTTTCATGTCTCTTTAAAGCAGGACTCAGCCAGAGCTTGCTCCTGAGGCTCTGTAATCGAATCCTTCCATTCCAACAGGTAAGCAGCCACCAGATTGTCTAATTGGCCAATCAATAAAAATAATAGACTTCCACTTTTTGGGAGAAAAAAAAAAAAAAAGGAGATGGGAAAAAACATGCCAGAATGTCACTGTGGAAACAAAACCGTAACAGGATCTTTTATGCTTATTTGCTCAGAGAAAAAAAAAGAGAGAGGGGGGGGAAAAAAAAAAAAAAAGGCACTGAGTAAACAACTCCATTATTTTTAAATGTCAGCAAGTAAACCTTGTAGCTGGTACTCAGAGATGCTTGCTCAGAACAATGCAGTCTCCTCTACTTCTCTGCAGAAACTGCAGGCACCAGGGCACCTTTTCAATGCTTAATAATACATCAGATTGAGTATATTTATTACAGATGTGGTTTCTGACACCAGGGTAGTTATTAAAGGCTGTACAGAGCATGAGATTAATATTCAGTTTGAAGATGTCAGACAAAACATCTGAGATAAAAGAATGAGCAATAGAATGGAAATGGTAATGAAATGGTTACAAGAAATATTTAAGATAATTATGCATAGCAACAGAAAGAAATTAGGCAGGGGTTTTGTATGGAAATAATTATGTACAGGATTACATAGAACAGACCTATCTGTTATCTTCATCAATGGAACTAACTTCCAATGTCGTGAAAAATGCACCTTTCTCCCAGGCTGCTTTTTCAAATTGCTATCGTGTTCCTACCCTACCTATACTGTTTAGACACATTTTATCACATATTCAAACAAATTGCCTAACATAACTGAGATAAAAGGGATGCATTTTAGCAGGCAGAAATGTGTCCATTGTTTTCAGCTGAGCTGTGCTGATTTACATTGCCTATGTATCTGCCCCATAATACATGTTGTCATCATTTTATTAATACTGTTGTTTTACACAAAGCTCCTTTTAAAATTGAATGTGTTTCAGGGAAGAGGGGAATGAATTATGTTTATTACAAGATGGCAACTGCACGGTTTATTCAGCAGTATCTTTAGGAATCTAGAAGTCTGAAGACAGATGTACCTATTGTTGTCAATCAAAATTCATGTCCTTTGCAGCTTTGTATTTTCTTCAGTCAGCAAGAAAATCATGTTATTGCTGTCTGAGGTCAACAGTAAATACACCAGCAGAGTCCCTGCCTGAGAATTTTCAATACAGAAAGCACCAAAGATGAGGAAGGAAGATAATAGTTTGTATTCTGCTTCTCTGAGGGAACGAGTGATAAACAGAATTCTAAGCCATTTCTTCTATCTTTCATTTTTTTAAAAATGGAGCTGGTAGAAGTCACTGGCAACAGAACACCATTACAAGCTGATATCATCTTGAGTTCATGCTGCTGAATATGTTGGCATTTACGGCACATTCTCCCAGGGCACATTTCAAAATGAAACTGAAACTTGATGGACCAACTGTACTCCATTAAAAAAATTATAAAAATACTTTCTTTCCCCGCAGCCTAAAGAAATCAAGAGTTTCAAAACACTGTTTTCTGCCATATTAATCTACATGTTGAAGGTCAGTGCAAAGACAACAAATCAAAGCATTTTTTTCTCATTTTTTATTTTAGAATATAAATGATGCAAGAATTTATAGAGCGTGCAAATTTATTACCATGTTAATAGGCCCCCCTGTTTATATCCGGCAACATATGTTATATCCAGAATCACTAGGAAGCAGCAGCATTTTTAGGGACGAAGGGGGAGGCAATTAAAGAATTAGGCCTAATTACCGTGAAAAATCTCTGGAAGAAACATTAAGAAATCTTTTGCAGAAGAGGCAGAAAGAGAACACAGGGAAATATTCTTTAACATGAATGCTGTTGTAAACTGTATTTGTAATCCTTGCGTTCGTAACCAAAAGGCAAACACAATTGCAACTCAATAACTCTTCTCATGTAATAAAATTAGGAGAAACAGAAAAAGAATTTGTGCTTGCGTGGAAATTTTCTCAATCTCTTAGTTCTTTGTAGGCATCTTGTTTCTAAGAGCTGAGCATGTACTGAACCAAATACTCACTTGACTGCAACTGGAATCTTGTTTAACATGGGTTTCAGCCCCACCACAGCAGCAGAACCACTTTGCAGTCAGTGGCAAGGGGACAAGAGAAGAAGGTGACTGTTCTTCACCAGAAGAGTTATCCAAATGCAATCCCAAGGATCACAGGCTGCAAAGCAGCAATTTGATAGAAAATGTGGAAAATCTCTCATCTGAAGTGTTTCTTGCAGGCATGGAAACTGGATTTACAAAATGTTTAATTTTTTAACAAGGAAACAAGTAAGCAAGTCAAAACTCTGGCAATCTTACAAATGAAAACCAAGTTGTTTTGGAAAAAATTAGATACATGTCCCAGCAATTTGTGGTTCTGTTCTTCTGCATGGGTCAGGCTCACTGATGACATTGCCTTCACAGTGTATTCTCCTGAAAATGGAGAAATATGTTAGATGCTCTAAGAAGTGCAGAGTGAGACTACAAGCACAGCACAGGCAAAAGACTGCCTGTGTAAGGCATCACAGAGAAATTTCATAATCAAAACCCTAGGAATTTTTATTTCCTTAGGAAAAAAGCCCAGCAATTTTTCATGAGGAAATGTTATGACCAACTCTAAAATTTTCTGTTCCTGTTACGAGATGGAAATGAGACCCAGGAAGAAAAATAGCTACAGAGTGTAGGACCAAGCACAAATATTGGTCTTTTAGCATTGGCTGCTACAACCAGAAAGCAGGCCACTGGAAGATGCTTTTTGTAACAGAAAAAATGTATGAGGGCAACAGACCTAAGCCTTTATCTTTGAATATAGAAATAACTGTCTTAATTTAGCTTTGATAAAGCTATGAATGACAGATTGGGTCTACCAGGGAAGAATCTGTCCATGAGTGGTTTGTTCACAGGCAGATTCTGAACCCACTTTGATGGACAAATGTGTAGCAGGTACATCTCCCTCATTTCAGCAAGGACTGCTCATGTCGAAGCGAGTTCGTTGGCCCACACTGTTAAGTTGTTTTATATCTTAAATATTGATCTCCTTTATCTGTGTGTTGCCACATCCATCCTTGTTTTTAATAATTCTTCCTCTACACATGGGTTATCATTTTTCCAATGCCTGTGCATTATGAGCTTTGCCACCAACAGAGATAATATGTCCCCATTCTATGTTATTTAGTGTGAATTCTTCTCCCCCTGAAGTATTATTAATCATGTTGTCATCACTTAAATAAATAATAATCAGCAACAATTATTTCTGTTTTCACAAAACCACTAAAATAATAAAAAGCAAAGTTGATTATTAATAAGTATGAAAGGGACATGTGTTTTGTTGAGATTTAATTTATTTTTTTGTTTGTATTACAGTGTCATCTAGAGGTGCTAGGTAAGATAAGGGTACATCTAGTTTACATCCAGCTTAAATCACCCAGTAAGATAAAGGAGAAGCAGGTAGGACTAATGGAACTGGCAGAGCCAGGGCTAGAAACCAAGCCTTCTGCCTCCATTCATCTCCCTACAGTCATGCAAAAGTGGAGCTTGGCAAGAGGAGGCTTTGTACACACTTACTGTGTACAAAGTGACTTACTGTCATTCCTCCTGTCCATCCATGTGAGCCCAACTGTGGGCAAGGGAATGCAAACTTGTCCGCAGTGAGCAGTCACACCACAAAGAACCCTTCAGCACTCCTCCCTCCTCCCACATTTGCTCCATGGCCTTGTCTTGTCCCCATTTTGAAGATGTGTCTTTTCCGTGCCTTGTTCCTCTGCACGCCAAGAACAGAACTATATGGCGGAGGAGTCACACCTTCCTGTATCACAGACTGATTTCCCATCTGGTTTCTTGTGGATGAGAAGTTTTTGCAATTGCAGCCTGTGTCTATCTGTTCTGTCTGTGCATGTGTTTCCCTCCTTTTCTTTGCTAGCAATTTCTAAGCCTATTTGCCACGTTCAACTGAATTTGGCAGAGATGCGGGAGTTTGAAGACTTTACATTTCTAGAAGGCTTCTGAAGAAGAAACATTACTCAGGAGACAGAAGGCAGCTGAGATGTACCTTCAGCTCAGGGTAAAACAAATGAGAGGGAGAAACAAATGTAATGGAGGAGATGAATGCAGGACACTGAAGTGGTGAAGGATTTAGGGAATGCAACTTTCTAGGAAAACCACCTCCTCCAGTCCCACTGCTCACAGAATGATTAGTTCTGTGGGGGACCAGGATGATTTGTATGGGTTATGCTCAAAAGCAGCTGAATACCTTACAAGGAGCTACTTGTAAAAAGATACAAAAGAAATTAGAAAATAGAAGGGGAATACAGCCTCCATACTCCTGAAATACAGTCCCTGCACTGGCTCACCCAATGCAGACATGGATGATGCAGAAGCAAGGTCTGTTCCTCAGCAGCAGGGAGCAGAGCCTGGGAACAATGAGTGGCTTTACCCTTTGGTGATATTCAGCCTGAGGGTGATGAAGAGAGCAGAGCCCAGGCTCTGCTGTCTTGTCCAGAGAGGGAAGAGGTTTGGTGCACAGCCAGTTCCCCTGATGTATGGCAAGAGTGTTCCAGAGTGTCCCTGAGTAGCCTAAGCCTGCTGGGCTCATCTAGAAACCTGTACTGTGATATCTGATGGATCCAAAAACATATCTCTGGTGATGGAAACACCTGAATGACATGGAAAATGCACAAGCACCTGCTTAGAAATCTGTGGTGGATAAATGACATTTTCCACAAGGGTGTAAAAATGTCACCATTTCATATTTGCCCCATCTGTGGTTCCTGAGGCTTAAAAGCACTGGTGCCCCTGTGGAAGGTCTGAGTTGTCTGGGTTGGATTTGTGCCATAAAAGTCACATGCAAGACTGTGCTGCCAGGAGTTGCAGGTGGTTTGCACTTAAGAACTGTTGTTTCCAAATGAAGTGGAAGATGGCGGAATCCCTCCCCACTTTTGGAGAGGGGACATTTGCACCATACATGTTATCTTACTGAAAATGGGGCTGGAAACCCACTGGCATGGCAATATAGATTAAAATGTTATCACATTTGCTGCACAGCCTTTCCAGATGCAGTCTGAGGGCATTTCTGTGGGCACCAGACAGGGGAGTCAGAACCAATCTGAGGAGTAGGGCAGCAGAGAGAGATCCTTGAGATAATTTGGAATAGAATTCACAGACAAGGCAAATTCATGTCCCTCAGCTGGAAAAGCTGTTAAAAGTCCTAACAATTTACCTCACATTTTTTCTCTCCATTTTCATAAGGTATGAAAATTGAAGGGAAAAGAAAGACTCCTGTATTCCATGCAAGAATGGTAATACATTGGGCATGGAGTTTATATGATAAATTCTGTTCTCAAATTAAATTCCCTACTATGGGTTATTCAGCAAAATCTCCACAAACACTATGCTAATATAAACCTTCAAACTATACGCTTAGCATCTAGAGCCTCACCTTTCCTGAAGTATTGTGTTTAGTACCATTTGTTTGCACCAAGCTTTATCGTTACATGTGGCTCTACTTCACGTGCCTAGTGGGTAATAAGCACTGACTGAGTCACATATAATAATCACTTATTTCTGTGGACAAACTCATTATTTTAGAAAAACTAAAAAGTGAGTGAAGTTGTGTTTAACACTCTATTATATGGCTTGAAATTTTTATTTTGGTTGAGGATACCTATCTTAGTTTCAGTGATAACATTATGAATAATAATTTATTTCGTTGAGCCCTGTGTCTATATTTACTGATAACCATTGCCACTTTGGTGTCTTCTATATTGCATGTTTACAGGATTATAATATTTTCTCTATTTTTCTAAAAACCCCCAAATTTTCCTCCCTCACCACCAGTCCATCATGTGTTACTGCTTTCTAGAGTCCTTCCTTCATTTCCAAAGGCTTATTTGCTGACAGTGAACTGTTTCCAGTGAAAATCTCTACTTACCTTTTCCAAACCACTCTCATCCTCTTTGTTAGCCACCTTTGTGAACAAAGCCTTTTCCAGGAAAATGTGACCACACTCAGAAATTGCAAGAAACCATGTGTCTTTGGTTAGTGCAGCTGGTCCTGAGCTGGTAAGACCTGCCAACAGTGATGGTGAAAACTTGTTCGTGGCCAGCCTTAATGGTCTTGAAATCTTTTCTTCCTTGAGCTTCCTCAGCTCTGTTTATGTGACGTATTCTTTAAAAGATCTGTGTTACTTTCCTTCCATGTTTTAGAGCAGCAGAGGCAGTTGTTGAGTCACACTCAGGCCACCTTTCCTTCTCTTTTCCTTCTAAAGCCACTTCTGTTTCTCTGCTTTTCTATTCAGAGCTCCTACCATCTGTGTAAGTTATAGTCCTGAGCTGTTTCTATGATGCATCCTTGTGAGGAGGCACGATCAAGGAAGATAAAATACAGGTTTTCATTTCCTCTGTCCTGAGTCCTCCTCACAGCCTTATTTCTCTACCCTACCAGTCATTCACACACGTAATCCAGTTTGAATCATGTTTGAATCAGCTTTCCTCTAGACACCAACATCTGGGCTATGCTTAAGGCCTACAGAGTCTTCCTGTAGAACATCCTTCAGAGAGAGCTGTAGCGATCCCCAAAAATTTCTAAAGCTGCTGCCCATATCATGATAAAAATTTCTGTATTCTCACTGGTCTTGTGAAACGCAATATTATATCAAACCAAACTGCTGCTGCAAGGTTATCCTGTCATCCCACTGCCCTGCAAACATCACCCTTCTCTCTGGATCTCCCCTTCTGACCACAAGCTAATGCCAGCCTGACCTGTACACTTACTATATGATCAAACTGGGTGCTCCAGAACTTTTATGATGCCAGGGTTGGGGCTTTTTTGAGGGGTAAGGTGAAGAGTTAAGGTTCTCTCTCTAGTAAGCACTAGGTATGTAAATTGTTGTCCTTCAAAATCTTCTCTTGCAATACTTCTAGCAAAAAATCCTCACCATAGGAGGGTGCTGGGACTGAACTCCAAAGGCCTTTATTACCACTTTAAGTACTTAATTGCAAAATATGGATCCTGAAAAAAATTTCCTTAACCCCAAAAGACTCAGAATTTCCCCGAGTTCCTTCCATAAAGCAATTTTACAGGTGCCTGAGGAAATTGCTTCCTCTGGGCATACAGAGTGTATTGTCACAGCAGAGCTGAAAGGAGCAGCACGGTGTCTCTTGCTAGCATCCTGTGGGATGCTCCAGCCTGTTGGACCTGCAAAGCCTGAAGTGCTGTAACCACCAAAAACACAAACCAAAAAGAGGATCTGGTAATAGTTTTCTTTCTTAGAACCAAAAAGTACAGTCAATGAACTTGGCATACAGAAGATCCAAGGTCAAAGCTGCACTTCATCTAAAATAAGTAAAGTATTTTTTGTTGTTTTGTTTTGTTGGTTGGGTTTTTTTGTAAGAATGGAAACTTTGTCCATCTAGGACCTAAGGAATACTTGGCAAGATCATGCAGGTATAACAATGTCAACAAAAAAAGCTAAGAAAATGCTGTTATGGGATGCCATATGATTTAACAATTTGAGAGACATCTAATTTCTTAAGCCTGGAAGAGGAATATGAATACAGATGCCTAACAATGTAGGTGAAACTGAATGTAGCTGGTGATTTCCAACCCAATTTTTCATCACATCAGCAAATATTAAGTTCAACTGTGAAACCATATATTCCATCTTTATAAGGGCTTTAATAGAAAACTAAACTAAATTGGAGATTAGAAAAGAAAGGTCAGTGGGAATATATACAGAAGTATAGAAAGGAGAAATATTTAATCTCACAATATTTTTGTGGCTAGTAATAACCTAAAAGACTTAGGTAAAAGCCTCCTTAAGCAGCAAGGCACTAATCATAGAATCATAGAATCATAGAATCATAGAATCATAGGGGTTGGAAGGGACCTCAAAAGATCATCTAGTCCAACCCCCCCGCCAGAGCAGGGTCACCTAGAATACATCACACAGGAAGGCGTCCAGGCGGGTTTTGAATGTCTCCAGAGAAGGAGACTCCACAACCTCTCTGGGCAGCCTGTTCCAGTGCTCTGTCACTCTCACAGTAAAAAAAATTTTTCTGATATTCACCTTAAACCTCCTATGCTCCAATTTGTATCCATTACTCCTTGTCCTATCACTGGTCATCACTGAAAAAAGCTTAACTCCATCTTCTTGACACTCACCCTTTACGTATTTGTAAACATTGATGAGGTCACCCCTCAGTCTCCTTTTCTCCAAAATAAAGAGACCCAGCTCCCTCAGCCTTTCCTCATAAGGGAGATGTTCCACTCCCTTAATCATCCTTGTGGCTCTGCGCTGGACTCTTTCAAGCACTTCCCTGTCCTTCTTGAACTGAGGGGCCCAGAACTGGACACAATACTCCAGATGCAGCCTCACCAACGCAGAATAGAGGGGGAGGAGAACCTCTCTTGACCGACTAACCACACCCTTTCTAATACACCCCAGGATGCCATTGGCCTTCTTAGCCACAAGGGCACACTGCTGGCTCATGGTCATCCTCCTGTCTACCAGGATCCCCAGATCCCTTTCACCCACACTGCTCTCCAGCAGGTCAGCCCCCAACCTGTTCTGGTGCATAATAATCCTGGAGGTAGAGTTACTGTTATTTGCCTTTGTGCTCCGCTCTTTGAGCTTCTTGTTCCCCAAGCACCTTCTGCTCTCATAGGTGCTGCCTGCAGCCAAAAAAGCTTTCTAGTGCACCCAGTTGGTTGTGTGATATCATTATCGGAGTAGACTCAATTAATTGTGTCTCATTTTTGTTTACAAACTGTCTATAAACAACCAATGAGACTGTGGAAGGTTCTTCCTCACTGTAGGAGTTTGCAGGATAACAAATTAATGCTTGGCTTGGAGCTGATTTTCATGTACTCGAGCAAGATTTTCCTTCTTTGTAACTGGTCTAGTTGAAACAGGGAGGTGTAGGTGGATTTCTGTTGCCTGCCTGGAAGAGCTTAATCTTTGAGCAGGCTTTTAGGACCAACTTTTGCCGTGGATGAGTTGGAAGTTCATATGTATGCTAGTCTTCACTCAGAGTGTGTGTCTTTTTTAGGCAAGAGTTTCTTCCATTAAAATCACAGTCAAGTATATCTGTAGAAAAATAAATACCAAGGGATTGAAGTTAAGTTATTTTTACAAAGTTCTGAAAAAAAATACTGTATTTTTTACCCTCCCCTCTTGAAAGATGGTTTAATTTGGTTTCTGATATCCCCACTAGTGTTATATTGCAGCAGAAATCTCAAACGCAGGGGCAGCAAAAGCACTGGTAACAGCAACAGACAAGATTTAATGTCTAACCTGGACCTTGATTTTAAAATTACATTTACATAGTGAGAAAGTGCATCTTACAGAAACAGTGTTCTTATGTGAACATTGGCAACATTTAGCCAACATCCATTTCTGTAAGGGACCTAATAATAGCAGTGTTAAATCTTGAAACTGACATATATATGTGGACCTTACCTACTGCTAATACCATATTTAATAAGTGCTAAAATATATTTTTAAACTTACCTTACTATGACTGTTTTAACCTCTCTCTCTGTATGGTGATTCTCTTCCGAGCATCTTTGTTCCTTCCATTGCATTTCAATCTGGATTTAGCGTGTGCTTTTGAAGCCAATTGCCCTCATTGACTGCACTTGATTTGCATTTCAGCAAATGGATGATGTGAACTGGCTTATTTATGCATTAAACTGAGCTGGAGATCTAGAAGAGCATTTAATGCCACTAACGGGCTTTCAGTCCACACAACCAGACTAGAGTTATTCTAGGGCAAAACACCTGAAAGATGTACACTGTGGACACAGAGTGAGCATCAGCAGTGTCTCTCTGCAAGCTCCCTCCCTTTAGGTCACTTTTGTCAGTGACTGTGGAGAGCCTCAGGGACAGTCAGGTGCCTCGTAGGGTACACAATCCCAAATCCCTGCAGAAACACCTGAGTAAAGAGATTTCATGAGATGAAACCTGCAGGTGATGAGTCACGCTCAGACTTATTTGCCTCACAAATACTGTGTACTGTTTAAATGAATAGACATCTAATAGCCTTGAATATCGTTGATGAGATCCCACAATGTGCCTGAAGAGGACCACTGGTGCAGAATAGCGGTGGGAGGACACAGATGAGACCAGACCACCCGCTGCTGAGTGTGTTCTGGTTAACTACCCTGAGGCAGGTTGCAAAAAATAGGCTCAGCTTTTCACAGTGTTTGGCCAGTCCTTCCAAAATATTTTACAGGTAAGTGTTGATGTTTCTCACTAGCTGTTTTGTATGCTCAGCTCTCTGTCCTGGGAAGTCTGAGTTCATTAGACATCCATTATAATTGACACATTGTTGCAGTAGGGGTGAATAGATGCATTAGACAGATGATCTTAATTGGCTTTCATCCAAAAGAATTAAAATAAAAAAGACAGCTGAATTTCATTCACATTTTCAATTAGTAAAACTTCCTTTCATTATTATAATGCCTGCTGAAACAGCAGCCACATCAGGGTGACAAATCCCGTTATCATGCTTTCTGCAATTGTCTTCCAAAAAGGCATCTATTGAAAGCATTGTCTGAGCGTGTGTATAATGCTGACAATCAAGCTCTGCTCGGAAAGCTGGGGGAGGGTGTCTGGCTGTGATCTATATAGAAATGCATTTCTCTCCCTGCTGCTGGTTCTTCAGAGCTGTGTGCTTGCGCTGGGGCAATGTGCTCTGACAGGCTATGCCTACTAACAAGATCAATCACTGAGCATTAGTGGAATTCTCATGCTTTCCACCTATTTTTCTTCCCTTTCTTTATTGAGCGTGATCCTCTGCAGGTGTTATTTGTTTGTCAGACTGTTACATAGCAAATATGGAAATAATATTTTTTTAGGGAGTAGGTAGCAGCTGAACTCATATTGCAGACAATGGTTTCACACTGAAATACTAATCAAAAAGAATGTAAAAATAATTCTTTAGGCATTAGAGGAAGAAATAAATGGCTTATTGGGGATGAGGAAGAAAGGGGCACCAGGGTGTTGTTTTTTTTAATCCTTTTTTGAGCAGCTAACCAACCTAATGCACTTGTAATGGCATCCCATATTCTTAGCTTAGCCAATTCGCCTAACTTAACCAGACAAAATTGTATTTATTTGTTCCATATGTGACACTGAAGTGAAACATGGATAACCAAGATAATCAGTTCATCTGGGACTTGTATTATCTAGTTTCCTTTCATTGAGTTATACGCCAAGAGCCAAATGTATTGCCTGCGGGTTGTTTTCCTTTTATTTATTTAACTATATACTTATTGAATTGTTCCAACTTACATGATTTCCTACATCATCTAACTTCTGACAGTCACGTTCTTTTATGTCATCCCACCTGAAACTACACATACGGATCACTATCATCATATCAGAGGATGATGTTCAGTTTCCCACATGCAGAAGCTGGGATCCATTAATTTCAAACATCCTAACAAGATACAGTCTGTCAATGCCAGAAATCCAGTCAACAGACTGAAAACTTGGCACTCCCATGCCACAGGATTTCTGCAAGTGACAGCCCTTGCACAGATGAGGGGCATTAACACTTCTGCTAAGTCTACTTTATCTGTACATGAGGATCTCAAAGCTTCAGTCTTTTGAAACTGTCTGGTTCATGGATTTCTCATGATTTTGGATACCACTGCCCCTAGAATTTTGTCTGTATAGTCAGCCAGTGAGAATTTATGGGTATTACATGTGGTTTCACTGTGCCATGCCTGTACCAGTTTCAGTTACAGCATGAGCATGATGGGTTTCAGTGATGCCTTATGGTCAGGCAGAGAAAATTACATGTGTCAGTTTAAAGGACTGGTCCTAAATTATATTCTTTTGTACTAGAAGCATATCCCCTGCCTGTGCTTTAAAAACCCCTAGGGACAGGTGAGCTGACCATTACCCTCCTGGGAGTGGGCTTGTCACCTCAGTGTAGAAGTACTGCTACAGAGAGTTCAGGTGGACACATCTCACTGAAGGAAGACTGTGAGGCAGAAGAGAAAGCCAGAAGGTCAAGAGACCCTTTTTTAACTACCTGCCTCCTCTTGCAGTTCCCACAGTCAACCTCCATGTTCCCCTAGTTATTATTTTTACATACATTTCCACTGCAGTAATTTCCAGAGCATTGGTGGGACTTTTCAGCCTGCTTCCCATTTTCCTTCACAACACTTTCTTTGAAGACATGAGCTCCAAGCAAAACAGGAGGAATCCTAATTACCATACAGGGTGAAAAGTCAGAAGAGAAAGAAAGATTGGTAGGAAGAGTGCCACCTTGCAGGGGTGGCAAGACCTGAACTTGGTCAAGCCTCTCACAGAAAAAAAGCTTGATTTCTGTTGGTCCCTCTCAGATATGCTGTCCACACATGTCAGGGCAACACCCCCCTCACTGACTCCCGCGTCCATCAGAGATAAGGCAACTTGCAGCAGACTCCTGCTATCACCAGTTATGCAGAGGAGTATTTCCCCAGGAACACTCCTTCCAATGACATTTTTGATCAGCAAGTCTGCTGTCACCTAATTTATACAGCTCTACCGGGACATGTCATTCATTGCATAAAATATTGGGAGTTCTTCAGCTGGAAGATGCTAAGTAAATGCAGTTACTGCCTGGAGAAATCAACTCCACATTGTTTTCAAATTAATGCAGTTGGTACTTTTTATTTCCTCAGATTTTTTGTTCTTTGTCTCACATGCCTATAAAAATCCAACACAACTAGGCACTACCAGGCTGGGAATGTTCCTCACTCCCAGACCTTCCAGTTTTGTTTTCCACTTTTCATCTGGCTGGCCGTCTCTGAAGGATTAATTAAGCACTAATTTAATATCTGTCAGCATTTCTGTTAAGTAAAACCAAGACAATTTTGCTTTTGGTCAGGTTTCTGGTAAGGAAGAGAATGTGTTTATTTTTTAATGATGCGCTGGAGCTCCTGAAATTGCTGTAAAGCATTTTTTATAAAGTGTGAAATGTAAAAACAAAAGAATAAACCAAAGCCTAAAACTAAAACCACTAAGGAATAATGATGAAAAGGGAAGAACACAATCAATTTCTCATCCTTCCGACCAGAGATGCATTTTATAGCTAATGCATTTAATGAGTCAACATTGACTTATATTGCCTGAAAGCTCACTGAATTATTGAGTATCTGTGGTATGGATTGTATGGAAAAAATAGTTTGAAATGGCTTTTTCCTCTGTGCAAATTTAATTTTGTTTATATTCAGCTACAGTTATTTTCCGAGGTTGTTATTAGGCGAGTTCATCTTTCCTGTATATTTTAAAGAGCTAATGTGGTTTAGTAAAAAAACAGACTTTTAAAAGAAGCTTTAGAAGCTCTGGGACTTGAAAAACACCTAAGGAAAGCTTAACTGAAAGAAAGACAAAAGAATAAATCAACAACAACAGCATTTCTCTAAGACATATGTCTACTAATTTACCCTGAATAAAGCGTCTGCCATACACTGGGCTTTTTTTCACATGGATAAATATTGACTTGGTTTGATTTTTTTATGTCCTCTAAATAAATAATAACAACCTGAATATTTTATTTTTTTCCCTTGGGTAATGGGAGGGCACACTGCTGGTGAACAGAGATGAAGAGAGAGCTGCTTCAGGCACAGGTACAGAGCATCTTTCACTGCAGACCTGTTTATTAGATTTTCAACCTCCAGTCTTAGGTGGTAGATTGATTTGGCAGAGATTAGACAGGAGGTAGAAAGGAAAGCTGTCTTGTTACCCATTTCCCATATGATGATTTAACATTGACTTGGCACTGTTCTTTAGTGCCCTGCAAACAGACAGTTTTCCAAAAGGGATGGTGTCTGCAGCTCATATGCAGAGCTTTCGGATAGCTCTGCTTTGCAGACATTTCTCTGAAAACCTGGCTGTGGATGACACACCAGCAGGAGCCATATTAGCAGTATCATGCTTGTCAAACACAGCTTTGAGAAATATTATTTATAGGGCTGGCTAGTAAACAAATCCATTTTGTGAAAAACGTTCAAGTTTCAGAATGCGATTTTAGACCACATCAGAATGAAAATGAGAGCTGTCAAACTTTTGTTTTGTGGAGGGAAATAAGGATCCTGGGGACTAGCCAATAGCTGGATTGTCAGGATGTGCTCTTGGGATGCAGAAATGCCAGAACTGAGTATGTGTTTCTTCTGAGTCTGCAAAACACTCTTGATTCAGCAAAAGAAAAATTTTCTCTTGAAAAAAGACATGTTATCAACACTTTTATTAGCCACCCAGTAACCGGTTGTCCGTCTAGTTGAAACAGCTAATCTCTATACCATGTGCAGTGGCTTTCCACTCTTTCTACCTGGCTAGTTAAACCTTTCATCTTTGTTCCTGTTTGTCCATCTGGTGCTTCTTAAGCAAACCAGAGTTATCTGACAATGAGATTTGCCACCACAGCCAAACAAATCCATCACCTTCCTTTTAACTGTGTTGTCTTCCAGGGCTGTACTCCCCAAGTTGCATGTGCCTCACGGTGGTCAAAGCAGAAGACTCTGGTTTTAGGGTCCTCAAAAATCATAACATACATGTTAACAACTCATTCTCTAAGAAGACTTGGTGTCCATGAACCACAGCCCAAATAAATATAATTTGCAGCAGAAAATCTGTATTTGTCTGATTATTTGATCTCCATCTTTCAAATCATGTTTTTGTGCTCTGCAGTCATTTCCTGAAAATAAATACTCATTTGCTTAGGTTTTGTACTCATAAATCAGTGAAGTTACTTTTATCCATGAAGCTAGTCAGACGCACTTTGAAGAATAAACGCCTTATATCGTAAATTCCTTTCTGAAACATCTTTCCATTTGGGCAGTGTTTACATATTGTAGAGATATTGCCCATTCTGAGAGCATGACATAGTGGAGCCTTAATTCCCTTGGTCTTTACCACAGTCCAAATAACGGGATAGCAGCAGCAAAGACCCAGAGCTGCTGCTGGTGTGACAGCAAATTCATCTGCATAAATAGTTTACAGAAAGGGCATGGTCACTGCACAAGTGAAATAATAAAATCCCAAAACTTTCATTAGCAGGAGTGAATTTTTACAGTCTTGCCTGGCCTACTGCTCATGCTTACAAGCTGTGTAAATAAATATCACTGTCCCTGTGCTCTAGCTAAGTAGCTTGGTATAATTTGGAGATGAGCCTGCAGCTATGGGAAGCACCGGGAAGAGGGTCCCATGTGCTCTGTTCCCTGATCCATGCTCTGGGCACCACAGAATGCTGCTACCCTATACAGCATGAAATGAGATTGCTAGGCAGCCCGGCATGGCCAAGGACAAAGCAGGATTTCCTAGCACAGGGCACAGTGACCAGACAGCAGATGCCATAAAACAAATAGTAAGAGAGGAACATGCATACTTAGCAGGTGGCTGCATTTTATATGCTATACTTAAAATTTTCTTCTCTCAGGAAGGTGTTAAAAGTTAATCCTTCAAAAAAATGCTCCATTCAAAGGAGCTTGAGGGGCTTGTGCATAAGCTTGCAAGGGAACCACCTTGCGGGGCTGCTGGGAAGGGTTAGAATAAGCAAGTCAGGACTTGGGAGCCACCCCCGCCTCTTCACTCTGATGTACAGCAGAGGAAGGAGCTACATGGCTTTAAGAGACATTCATAAGGAGCCACATTCACTCCTGCAGCCTTAACAGCCTTAGTAGCAACACAGGGGTGAGAGGCAGTGATGCAGTTCAGGAGCCCTCCTCTCCCAGCCCAGGTCCTTAGCTCCTGCAGCTGCTGCTCACAAACTTGAATCCCAGGAGGGGTTTGGTTATTTTACCCACAAATTGCCCGCCACATATGCAGATCATCATGGACTTCAGTAGGTGCCACAAGGCTTGCCCACTCTTTCCAAGGCCAGCCTCAAGGGTTGGCAGCACTTGTTTTTCAGCTTGGCATTGATGGCACTGAGCATCTGGCCAGGACTCAGCAATGTAACTTAAAGCTTCTTTTAAACCACAGTGAAATCATTAACCTTCCACATGGACACCAACAAATGCAGTGCTGGAGGGCTTGTGTCAGGTCTCAATTTCATTTCCACAAGGCCACTGTGAAGGCACAGGCTCATGTGAAGTCCCAGGCTCATTTACCTGAGCCTTTCAAAGAGCTCAGGATCACCATGAGCTCCTGACAGATAAAGCCTTTTGTGCTGGCAAACCTCAAGGTCTAATGGGACCTTTGATCTGAAGACCTCATTATGGAAAAGCATCTCAACCATTTCACAGATACAGGTCTAGTCTGGAAATGGAGATCCTCCCTCCAAAGGAATACTGTACTCCTGGAGCACTATTCACTTCTATTTTTCTCTATTTTAGCTGGTTTTGTTTGCTTTAGGTTGTGGAGGTTTTTTAATAATGTCCTACCTCACACTCCATATGGTTAAACTTTAAATGGAAAGTGGTAATACATGCATAATACCATAAACATGCTCCTACATCAAAACTATGTGCTGAAGGAGGTTCTGAGTCACCTTTAGTTTCCTAAAATTGTGCATTGAGCACAACTTGATGTATAATTTTACACTGTATTTGTATGATGTCACTCATTGAGGAGAAATACATAAAAAATACTTCCATACAAATAAACGTCATATAAGAATTTATCTGCTCTTTCTAATTAAGCCAACACTGCTTCACACATGGCTAGAGGAGTCTGTTAAACATGATGTTACCTCCCCAATTTTGGACTGCCAATGCTGTGTTACCAGCAATCCTCCTTTCCATCAACCAGCATACACATCTTGGTGGAAAAACAAAGTTTCTTCCCCCAAGCCAGCCCTTGCCATTTCCAAACAGCATCAGCTGGGGAACAGCCTGACACTGACCCACCATGCTGAAGTGCCAAGGAGAGAAAGAGGAATTTCTAATACAAATCTGGCTGGATCACTGGAAGTATCTGAATGGTGACTCAGTTTTAAGACTATCCTGGATTCTACCATAAGGTAGACAATAATATCTCAATGCTTTGTAAGCACCACATATTTAATATAGTAAAGCACTTAATGTTATGTTTTTGCTTGATATTTTAATAATTATTTTCCCAGTCATTTCAATGTATTCATTACTATACGTAATATTTTTCAAAAAGAAGGTAGCAAAATAATTTCCAGTGCTTTAAAAACAAACAAAGGGATGGCCTTTGCTATAGCAGAAAACAGTAATTATGTGTATGCCACACTGTCTAAAGACTCATTGCGTCTGGGACAGATAAAGTTCCGCATTTCAAGCATAAGTAACAACAGGAAGCACTTTTGCATCCAGAAAATAAGGGATTCATAATATCAGCAAAAATATAGCGGCTGTTATTAGCAGGCACCATGGTCTAGACCTCGCTACCCTAAGGTGGTTCCATTGGTATCACTTCCTGAAGACAGCACACACAACAAACTATTAATCAGAAGTGGATCCGGTTGATTCATTATATAAACTGATATATTAAATGCCAGAGTAATACTGAGTGAGGATAGATCACATTACTGATTTTGTCTTGTTTTTGTTGTTGTCAGGATTAATTTAAGCTAATGTTAAACCCTTTGCATTCCCCCTGATTTCTTTATAGTCTGGTTGATAACAATGTACTGTAGCAGATTTGGTTGTGATGTTCTTTTCTTCCAAAGAGCATAAGCATTCAAACTGTGTCCAATGTCTTCAAGTAATTTGTACAAATCATAATCACTTGAGAACTTTACTCTGAAATTAATGCTTTAAGGGTTTTGATTAATTCACTAATTTCAAGATTTCTACTTTAAATACTTCAACAGTGTGCATTTGCAGTCTTTGTCATCCATGTATGTAGTGCATGTGACTCTCATGAAATCTTGACGCTGAAATGCATCCATCATTTAATCTAACACCCAGCAGTAATGGTGACAGAAATGATCCAAGGTCCTACAGCATTCAAAGATGATTCTTAGTCTAGGATCCCTAGAAGATGCTTTGAAACTTAGCAGACACCAACTGCAGCCCCACCCAAAAAGCACCTAAATCCACCACAATGTACTCCAGTCAGACAAACTTTAACTTTACTGTGCAGAAGAGGTCCCATACAAATAATAATTAAAAAATTGTGACACCCTTCTGCTTCACTCTCTCCTTTGAACTAGTCAGCCAAAGCTTTTTGGTTTCATAACAGGGCATGATGACTACAGATTTTCAGCAGCGCTTACCAGGTGCCTGCATGCCTCCTGTTTCACCCTCAGCAGTGGCAGGCATCTTTTTAGCCTCAACTTCCCAAGTTCAGGCAGTGTGTTGTGAAATGCTGAGTGGTATCACAACCTGGCTAGAGGTTTTCTGGCTTGTTATTTGTGGTTATCCCAGCAGCTGTCAGCATTCCTCATATGGGGACTGCTCTGCAGCACAGTGAACACAGTGAAAGGCCTATAAGGAGATTTCATTATTGCTCCAGCTATATAACACACAGCTCTGCTGGGGAAATGGGAAACTTATGGGAGAAACTCCTCAGACATTTGAGATTATATTGGTTTTTCAGCTATGAGGACACCTGGATACCAAAGGAATACAAGCCACAAAACAATCATGGTTGACACACTGCTAAAGATGAACTCTGTGGCCTACAGGTCATGTGGAGTATACTAGGACAAATATGATTTTTTTCCATGAGTTTTCCAGGTGTACTTCTCCAGGTTTGTGTTTTGCCCATCAGAGCACATGCCTGTTTGGTACGTGAATGGCAAAGGGCCTGGGGCAGAGTTAAAACTCTTCCTCTAAAATCTGTACTCTCAAGGGATACATTTGAAACAACTCAAAGACCTCCAAAAGCACCCAGGAAGGTAGGAAATAAAAACTGTACAGCAGTAGTCATAAAAGACAGCATATGTGGTTTAACTGAATTTGTCTGGAGTCCAATTAAGCAATAAGACACGATAGGGTGTGTTGTATTACTGAGCCATTAATGCAAGTCTCTGGAGCACTGTGAGGCACAAGGCCAAAGAGAAGTGCATTAATGGCCCCATAATACATGCTTTGTCATGTCCCATTGTTTTTAGGGTATGATAATGTTTGTCTTTTGAGAAGAAAGAATAAGAAGACATACTCGAAAAATCTGGAAACCAAAATCAAGTCTCTGGGTGAGGGCTATGCAGAAATGAAGAGCTGCATTCTACATGCCATAAATGCAAGATGGAAGATATGGAATGGAAGACTTCATTGGCTGCCTGGAGCTTCTTGTTACACGTCAGACATCTCACTGATGAGTGGGTAGGTATCATTTCCTTACCTCTGAATGTGTTCACCTGGCTTTTGGTTGAAAAAAAATTTCTATTTTAGGTGGAAAATCAAAAGTCATTTATAGTGCTGAAACAGTTTTCAAAAAAATAGGTTAAAGAGCATTTTAAAAAATTAAGCTTTATTAAATCACTACACCCAGATAACATGCTAGTAAGTGTTTTCAAATTGCTGGCCAAGAAAATCAAGGCATTGACTGTCATTTTTTGTCTGGGGTACTGGAAAGAGTGTAGAGGACTACCGGAAACTTCATGTTAGAGCAATAGCCAAATAATTTGCATAGTGTGACATCAAAACCAACAAATTAATGGACCAGCAAATGAGGGGTTCAATCCATACAGATTTAAATGATGATAATAAATAATTATGTCAATCAATATGGTTTCATGGAAAATACATCTTGTCAAATTTGTTTAATCATAGGTTTGATGAAATTAGTATATATGTTGATAAAAGTGGCTGCATTGACTTAATATATTTAGACTGAATGCACTTCAGCTTAGTACCACAAGAATATTCTGATTAAAAATTATCATCATACAACATCAGTATTTCAAATACTAAGTAGATTGAAACCTGACTATATGACAGAATTTAGAACAACACTGTTAATGGGCATTTCTACAGGATTTAAAGAGCCTCCAGTGGGATCTCAAAGGTGATGAGTGCAATGATGTGATTTGATATTTTTATAAATAAGTTGAGGGAAATAATGGAAAAATTTTAGACAGGTAAATAAATACCACTGAGGAAGATTAATAAACAGACTAGAGAATAAAATAAACTAGAACACTTGGTTAAACTGAAACAAACTGAACATCATGTACTTTAATAATGTCAGAGATACCTAAAGTTTCTAGTGAATGCCCTGAGTGCCTTAATTCAATCTTCCAGGTATGCACAGAAATGTCTAAGCTGAGTGCCAAATGAAAAGACAAAACAGAGGTATATCTAAGGCCCCAAACAGTCTATTTTATTTTGCTTGAACCTAGTCTATAACAAAGTTGAACTTCCTCCTTATATGCCCACTAAAAATAATTTTGTAAATTGTTCAAGCATGTCTAATGATACTTGCAAACAGGAGAGGGTGTTTATACTCTTTACATGCACCTTTCTACACCAAAATGCTTGTTTTTTTCACATCCTCACCTTCTATAAAAGAACATTTGATTTTTAAAGACCCTTTGAATTGGCCTTGCTCTTGGTTTAGGAGGAGCGCAACAGATAGGTTCTGATTTCTAGAACAAAAGTTTTTTCTTTAGGTTGCTGACATCTATCTGTAAGAAAATCAATATAAAAACATTTCTTATAGTCACGTTCAGAGAAACATTCTCACAAGATGTATCTTTCTTTAATCCTGGCTGTTAAACAAATTTCATCATCAGATTCCTTCTCTGTTCCCAGCAAGCCTTGGTTACTAGGAATTGCCTTCTTCTAAGATCCAATTGCTGTCTCTCATTTTCACTGCAATGTTTCACTCTACAAATGAAATCTAGAGAATAGACTATAACTGAAAAGCAAACATCATTAAGGAGAGAAAAATAATAAAAATAATCCTGTACAAATTAGAAATGCCAACATAAATAATGAAGTGAATTTTGGCATAGAAGATGAAAGATAATATGTATATGGGAAATGGAAATTACTTTCACCTGTTAAAGAAAGGGACAGTTTGGGAAAAAAAAAAAAAAGGAAACTAGAGTGTAACAGTGGAGGTCTTTCCCTACAATGAGTTGCTTACCTGCCATCATGTGTGCACACAGTACTCAGCACAGTAGCACTGGTTTCCCACAGTGTTGGCTGAGCTCCCTGCTTCTGGCTCTGTTATCAGTACCTGGAAAAATCCAAGGGCTGTCTTCAAAAACCTCAATATTATTCTGAGAATTTGCCATTGAAATTTATTTTCACCTTCTCTGTTCTCACAAGGAACAAACCAGATGGAAGAACAGAAGAGAAATACCAATTCTTCATCACGTACTTACAGTATTAAATAGTTATGTACGTAGGTATATATATACATACCCGTGCATATAAAAGCATAGGCAACCTTACTATGAGAATAACTTCTTAAACCCCTTTGCACACACCCACAGCCACACATGTGTGAACATGTACACTTCGTATAACTTTGTTTACGTAGCTGAAATCACTACATGAAAATACTCAATTCAGAACTGTTTCCACGTGAATATTGGGGCTTGCACATCATTGCGAAGAAACATCTGTCCTGATTTGGGATTTCACCAATGTACTTTAGCTTTACTTGCTTAACATTGGTTGAGATTTTACAGTCAAAGGCCCTCAGGCACATTAAACTAGCCATGTACACCCTCAGGGAAATGAGACTTTAGTTACATGCCTGACACCAATTGATGCCAACTAGAAGAACTTTATGATATTAATGAATGTCTATAATTAAAAACCTGTTAATTGAAGTGAGTCAACTGGTCCATTGGAAATCTCATACTTTTTTTTTAACCTGGCTTTCATATGTAATTGTATTTCAAGATGCCTGAGAATCACTTAGTGAGTCCTTAGTGCATTTTGCAAAGATAGAGCAGAGTTCTAGCCATCGTGTTCATTAACCATAGAATAGCAGCTCAAATCCCAAGAAGAACTGAAAAATTTCTCTCTTAAAAAACTCAGCTAAGCTTTTGACTAAGTCTGTATCCTAAAATCTGGACAATTATGTATTTGCAGGGTAAGGATTACTTGTATGGTACGCGTTTTCTTCCATTTCCAGTTTTGAAGGGCTTTCTAAATGCAGATACTGACTTAAATATCTCCTTAGGAAAGAAGATATCCATTATCTTATAACACAATCCCATTAAGGACAAGAAAGTGTGATGAACCTGTGAGCTGCTTGCATAAATTGCCATGATGCACTACCAGCTATATCCCATACTCACTGCATCAAAGGCCAGTGCTAAGGGCTGTTAGCAGCACTGCAAGTTCTTACTGTGGGCTGTGCACTTTTGTGCTGTATCAAGAGCTCCTACTTGCTGGAATCAGGTGATTTTTTTAATGTTAAAAGCTCTGATTCTAACTAAAAGAATATTTCTAGTTCATACAGTGGTAAAAAAGCTGAAAAAGCTCCCAAGAGCAACATCAAAGTCATCAGAAACCTGAACTAAGGGAAACCTCATTCAAATTCCATTTTTGTTGTACAGTGGACAGGACTGGCTAGTACAGTTCACTTACCTAAAGCCACAGGCTAATAAAAGTTAGACTACACTGAAGTTTAGAAAAGGGTAGACCAGCAGTCTAAGTAAAAAGCCAAGTAAATTTCTAGCCCTAACAGTTTACTGCTTGACAGTGAAAATGTTTGATGTTGCCTTATTAGTTCTGGGTTTTTTTAGGTAGGGAAATGTTGCCTGGTATTTTAGCTTTTTTAATATCTTTTTGAAATGTACCA
Organism: Apus apus; assembly: GCF_020740795.1. NCBI lineage: Eukaryota > Metazoa > Chordata > Aves > Apodiformes > Apodidae > Apus > Apus apus. The sequence goes on from NC_067283.1 coordinate 132,239,499, forward strand.
GTATATATGGCATGGTGTTGACACACACATAATAGGTAGGTTCCAACCCACTCTATCACACTGCAGATAAATATGGTGTTCTTGGGATTTTCTGTTCTGTTTTGCTCGCTGAACACACCTGAGACACTGACATCAGCAGAGAAAATTAACAATCATGCTCTCAAGTTAATACTTGCTCAGGCAAACTTGGAGATATTTACCTGTAGTCAGAGGAAGGTCTGCAGCCTCCCAGGCTGAGGTCAGCCACAGAGCAGGGCTTGGAAAGGGAGCAGCAAGGTGCATATAAGACAGAATTTTGAGCTGCACTTCAAGCTTGCAGAATAAAGTGTGAAGAAGAATCTCCTCTGCCTATCTCCAATGATAATCAAGATAATGAATTCCACAATAGCTGCAATTTTAACACTTAGTTAAGGCAATTCTCAAGTAACCTACATGAATTTAACACACAAAAATAATTAAACATGCTATGGAACAGATGCTACACAAACAACAGCAATCAAATGATTCACACTTAGCAGACCTTACCTAGCAGTTATTTTACAGCAGTTCTGAGGGACTGAAAGAGAAAAGCAGACATAATGTATATAATTTCAAGCATAGCACACCTGACTCACATCATTTAGGAAAATTCAATAATTTTAATCCATTTTCATTTTGTTAGACCCTTTCATTCATGATAGTATTTGCTTTTATATGTGTATATATGCAGACATATATACACACACTGCATACCCTTAGCAGTTTCATCAAAATATGTTCCAGAAATTATTATTTTGTATTCCATCTCAGCAGCACACCAGTAAAAAAAGAAATAAAAAAATCCAAATGCAGGGAAATTGCAGTCAGGTATTAACACAGCTTAGGTGCACTTGCATGTAGAAAAGGCAGAACCATGTGCCCATTGAAAGCTCTCATGATTATTCATTCAGATTCATCAACTGTAAGCCAAAAGAGCAATCTGGTGATTTTATATATAATCGTGCAAACTGTTCATGGATCATGTGGCAAATATATACATATAAAAATTGTTCATATGCTTGTGGATTCTGGACACTGGCTAACTACCAAGGTACGTTATCAAGGTATGTTCATTTCATGTGCTGGCTGTTTTCCATGTACTGCAGTAATAGGCAGTAAATAAGTATTTAGAATAATAATTAGCCAAACTTTGAGGTGGCTAGCTCATTTTCTACTTTGCCTAGGTAAGGGCTGAGTTAGCTAGAAAGAAGCTAACCAGCTGCCTTAATAATTAGGGGTAACTGTCAATAAAGGAAACAGAAAGCAAAAAGAACAACAAAAGGGAGCTGATTTACATGAAATTTTCAGACTGCCTTAATGTGCACAGCTCCCAAGGAAGTTTCAGGGCGAAATTCAGCAGTGACACAAGTGGTGGTGTAAGTTAGATATGTGTCAATCACAAAAAGAGTGTCAACCGGGAGAACTGGCAACATACTTTAGTAGCACTTCCATGGGGTGATTTGATGATGGATGGTTGTGTGATCTAAACTGTAATTTATGCACTGTGGCAACTGAAGTGGAGGTTGGCAGCACAGAGAGTAGATGACAAGGGTGAAAAAATAAAACAGGCTTTCACCTTTAGTGACACTATCCACATCCTTCCAAAAAACACACTCGGGTTATTCCAGCCTCCCTTTACCAGGGCTGAACGTAACCACAGCAAACATTCACAGATACCAATTAGAAATATTTTGCTGATATTCTTAATTATCATAGACATTTCTTTCCTATTCCTGATTGATTTCACCTGAATTGGCTCAATTGTATTTCAAGGGGGGAGAGTGAAGAGGGAGGATCTAAATTTGAAATTCAGAAATGTAAGTGAAATGTTATTATTCTCGCCCATTTTGTTGACTTTATGACTAACATGTTGTGTGACTACCTGCCCACTACTTGAGCCCATCTCTTGAGGACATATCAAAGATCACAACAACACGGACAACAGCAGCTCCTTTGTTCTGCAAGGCTCTTTCTGTAAGAGGAGTAACTCTGAAGCTGCCTTATGCCAACCTGTTTTAGTTGACACAGGAAGAGAAGAATAAGCCAGATCTGTCAGAGTTGAAGAGACAGAGAGCCACCAGCAATTCTCACCATTACTGATCCTTTGTAGAGTTGCCAAAATTCTCTGGTAAAGCTGCTTTTTGGGAAGAAAATTTTATTTTTTTCACATAAATTGATGTTTTTCTTAAAGGAATATCTATTTTTTTCCCTTGGTTATTTAAAGTTTTCATTGAAAACCTGTATACTTCAATTTCCAAGTGTTTTTGTTGCTTTTTTTTTTTTTTAAATCCCAGGCACAGTACAAATCAGAATCAAAGCAGTTTTGATGCAGAAATGCTGCTGTGATACCTGATTTCTGGCCAGACACTTCATGACCTTACTGACCTGCATGGAGTGACCTTCCTCAGAAGATCAGGCTTTCCACGAGGCACCGTGACCAGAGCCCTCCCCAGGAGTTCTGCCATGGCTCCAGACAAAGAGAAGCTACAACACATCATGTGGTCTGCTCAGAAAGTCAAGGCCTCAAAACAGATGAAGCACTCAGCTATAACCATAACACAAGACCCTGGGATGTTGCTGGGGTCTGAAATTGCATTATTTAGCTTTGCAATTAAAAGTTTGCTTTAGCAAAAGCCCCTCCATTTTTTATCCAGCTTTGAGCCTTCGGTTTGGACATGGATTTCCCCACATTTTCTCCCCTGTTGACCTCACCCATAGGCTGGAACACATGAACAGGAATTTGGGAGAATGGAGGGACTGTGACAGTGGATGGAGAACTTATCTTTAGTGTTCAGTGGGCAAGAACAAAAGGAACAGCATTTTCTGCTTCACACTCTGCGTTTTAGCTGACTGCGATATGAGAGGTGTGCTAAAGTTCTGGGTTGTCATCATTGCTGTGCTGTGGGTTTAGTTTCTAGAAAAGGGTGTCTAAGATATCAGTGAGATTTTTAATGTTGTATTTAAATCCACAATAAATAAATTTTAAACATGCACATTGCTGCTAATTTGAGCCTTAAACTTACAAAAGTTGTTTCTTAAATCAGTCTTTTACAATACAGAAAGGTACAAGAAACAGTTTGATCCCACTACCACTCCTGTAGATTCAGATTAATCACTTAATGCACACATAAAATATGTGATTGAGGAATCAAGGTAAAATGTAGATAACTTACTAAAATAAGGAAATAAAGAGTGAAAATTAATAAAATTAGCCAGGAACAGCCTGACAACATACAGTGCTAGAGGTTTTTTAAAACTTTTTTTTTTACATTTTTTTAAAAAGGTCTTTTAAAATATTTTAGCACTGTAATAAAACAAGACATTCCTTGTATATATTATTAAAATTAAACTAAAAAAGTGGGTATGCCCGTTAAAAGAATATTTTATCTGAAGGAAAGATGCTTGGCATGTTTTATGATCTGCTTACAGAGAATTAATCAGCAACAATCTCCAAGGTAGGACATTATTAAGTGCCAGTAAGCAATGGACTGAAAGACTTCAGGACAGTGAGCAAAGATATTAGCTGTCCTCACCGAATTTGGGCAACAAAATGTCAGCCTAAAAAGTGATGCTGCATGAGCCTGCTGGATCTGAGACACTCGCAGTCTTTCCCAGTGTCTGGTTAGAAGATCCCTCTCTTTTCATTTGGAGTATTTAATATGCAAAATTCCTTCAAACCATCATTCTGAATTTTTTGTCTTTGACATACGTTCAGCAAATAGAAAAAAATTAAAAAGTAATGAGGAGAGTTCCCAACTGCTTTGAGAAGATTCCACATATGTGCTAATTAGTGATTCTGTCTGAAAATATTCCCTGAAAGCTGTATGGGTAGTGCAGCCTGGGATAAATAATGCAAATGCCCCATGGCACTGTCACAAACACCACAATCAGTGCTGTTTGCGATTTCAGTGAGACTCTCCAAGTTCTGCACCTGAGACTAAAATATTAATGAAGTAAAACTGTAGTAAACAAACCTGCAGTCCCTTTCCCCCACCCAGTCAGCACACGCGTTCGCAACACCCCGCACCCACTGGCTTTCCTGGCACAGGATAAGAAGTATTTTAGGAAGATGAGAGTTGACTTGTGAATGTTTCCTTTGTACATAAAACTACTCCTTCCTACTGCTGCTACACCAAGCATCTCTTCATCACTAGACTAGCACCTACACAGACCCTTGATGCTAGAAATGGAAGGAGCATTGCTGCACATTGATAGCAATATCAGCTGGTCCTCTGCAACCCCGGCCTACCAACCAGCATGGATGCAAACCAAACCAGTGGTTTGCACTCATTTCCAATTCCCCCACCACACAGGCACATCAGGGTGCTGTACAGCCAAAGACCTGGCAGAAAGTTGCTATTCTAGACAACAGGTAAATCAAGGAGGTTTGCTCTGCCTCAAGACCTGAGCCAGCGGCAGAGCTAGTGCCTCACCAGGTCCCCAGCTCAGCTCCACATGTCCATAATGCCACCCCACTGGTTCAGGCTGCCCACATAAATGGAATGCACTTGTGACAGGTGATGTCAGAGCATGCCCTCTGGTCACATAAAGAGCAGTAAAGATATAAAGAGATACCTCTGGCATGCTCTCCCCGTGGAAAGGCAGGCAAATCTTCAGGTCTGAGTTGTCTTTTGATATACACTTCCCTTTACTACAAAACCCAAACCCACCCTGGAAAATGGCACCAGTCTCCAGGAACACAAATTCCACTGACTTCCAGTGCAAATAGAAAAGATGCCTAAGCAGTACTATCTAGCTGCATAGTGGGCTGCCACTGACTTCTGAGGTTAAGTCTTTAATCTACTTAGATGCTTTGGAATATAGCACTCAGTTAAGAGCCTAAGCCACTTCTGAAATAGGAACTAAGATTTCAAAGGTGCACAGAGGCTTTAAAGACCTTTATATGGCATTCTCCTGGCCACACAGATGCATCTCTGGACTTAAATTTTGCTCTCCTACAAATACAGATCTCTGCTAACTGCAGCACAGCTATTCCAGGTGTGCAGCCAGAAGGAAATACAGAGTGGATTCCAACCCCTAATGACTGTTCACAAACAGTCCAAGTTACAAATACCTATTAACCTGTTCACTCATATTTTATTCTATGGTCTCATGCTACACATCATTCCTTCCTAGATTATAGGAACTGCACATTCTTGAAGCCTCTTTTATGAAACTAAAGCCCTGTTGTTTTAGCCTGGTGTTACAATGCCAGCCCACTCTCTCTAGCACAACTCAGCACCAGAAACTAGTCTATAAATGTCAGTCCATGAACAGCATGCAGGAGGGCCCATAGGAAAAAAAACCAACCCTCTTGACACTTTGATAAATAGGGGATAAATAGCACCATTAAGGGAGTTTCTAGCTGTACAGAAATCTATTCAGAAGCTGAAGATTAGAAACAGAGGTCTCAGCTATTCTAAACTACCCTCAGAGTCAGTTTTCAGACCTTGTTTTGGCTCTAAAATCTGTACACTCTGGTCTGTAGAGCATCTGTCTGTGTTTGCCTGTGTATACCTGAAATCCTTCCCCACCACCTGTCATCAAGCAGTAGTGTCCATCTGGAGCTTGAGGATCCTGGACACACACTGGGGTGAAAACATCATATGTCTTACGCCATAACTCAGGAAGCAGCATTCAAGGTTATGTTCCTCTATCCTGAGAGCATGAGTGCCAGAAGTATTGCCTATCGTCTAGTACCTATTTTAGGAACATTTGAAATTCCCCTCAAAAAGCCAAAGTGTGGCCTAGACTAGCCCACCAAAATGAAAAATGAAATTGCACAGTGGCTAGAGATGAGCTAATGAAGCCTGTGTTCAGCAGACCATTATCACCTGCCGTCAGCTTTCCTACCACTGCCTCAGTACTTGCGTTTCCCTCTCCCTCAAGCACCTCCTGAATGCCTCCCAGCCCAAACCATGACTGCAAAATATCCCTGTTGTATAGCTGGCTTCTTAACCTCATTTAAATTCTTCCTTCAAGCTACCTCCACCATGATGCCCTCAAATTACCACCATCTTTTAATGAGAAGGATGCTATGCAAACCCATTTTATTGTTATTGTATTCTCTCAGCCCAGCTGCCTTCCATGGTAGCTCCTGCCTGTTATGCAGATTGCGAGCTCTCTGGGGTGCCAACTGCTCTCTTCCTTGCATGTCTTCACAGTGTGTACCATGAAGGAGCCCTGAACCTGGATTGGGGTCCCATAATGCAAACAACTAGATAAAAGAATAATTTGTTAGCCCGGATTGCAAATCTTCTTCTGCAAGAAAAAATAAAGCAATTTCCCCAGGCTGTCAGAGGCACTTTCATGTGTCAGTATCACAGCTCTCTTCTAGTGATGACAATGGTGCATCCAATTTCCAGGCACAAGAGGAAACGTTTGCTGCGCTGATGTGAGCTCTGCATGTTGCTTCTCTACATCTAGCTGTGCCATGGAGAACCAAACGGCTTGTAGGGAAGCGACGTGCCATTGGGATGGCAGCTTCCTGTGGGATGTTATTTTTAGTGTGGGGTGAACTGAGGGGAGCGCCTTTTGATGAGATTTTTCCAGTGTGTGATCCCTTTCCTTTCAAGAAATGTGATATTTGGCTTGTGGTTTGATTTTGTACTTCAAAATCATGAGGGAGAGGCTGTGCAAAGTTTGTTTGCCCGGATTTATTATTAATTACAATTTGGCGCCCCGGGTTACCTACACTGAAGTGAAATCACCACTGCAGGTCTGGCTGTGAAGCAGGCAGTTCATATCTGCATTCAAAATTCATACAAAGAATATTATATTATCAGTAGGTATGTGATCTGTCTTCCACCCGTCTAGAGCAGTCTCAAAAATATTCATCTGCTGTACCTTTTTTTCAGCTCACTCCTAGGGTAATTGAATCTGACTATTAGCAGCCAGGTACTGAAGTTTTTGTCCCATAAGGATTTCACTTCTTGGTACAAAAAAAGGTCAGCTCAGTCAGTAAGAAGCATTGATCTATACTGTCAGCACCTCGCATCAGTGGTTTCAAATACTCCAGGGTCTGACCATAAATACATTTTCAAACAGGATGTAACCAGTGGCATCTCTTTCTTCTGCAGAAAAATATAACAATTTCCACTCACAAAACACAGCACAAAAATGTACTTTTCTATTGCAAGGAAAGTTATGTCTGCATGATTCACAAATAATTCATACTTCACCGTAGGTTTCACTTGTGCTAACTTGACATGCTATGTGCTTAACTCTATTATTTTTAACTGAAAATATGAAACTCAAGCATCAGTATCTTCAAGATAAAATCCTATTTTTCTCTTCTGCGTAATGCTTTCTAAGTGTCCTTTCCCACTTCTGACCAGTACATAACTATTACACCAACTATCTTCTGAACCTGTAAGTAAGAATTGCTGTTTCACCTTCTATATTAAGATACTTCAAATAAAAAAAGGACTGCCATTTTCTTAATGTTTAAAAATGCATAGTTACCCTGAACCCATTCCAGCAATCTAGCTAAATTTCTCAGCAAAACAATGGTTGTTGACCCCCCTGAGATTCTGCACGATTAACATCTGTCAGGCAGGTGATGACACCTGCCTTAATGTTTTGTCCCAAAAGCTGTGGTGTCAGGACCCTGCTGAAATCAGTAATAGTTGCCCCATCAAATCAAAACTTGTAGGTCAAGTTTCACCTATTAATCAGGATATTGTCATTAAATTGCTTATTTTAAAAACAAATGTATTAGGGGTATTCCAGCCTTTGTTATTGTATAATCCATCAACTGTGTCTGTACTATTTCCTTAGTCTCTAATTTGAATGATAACATAAATAATGGCTTCTGTGGATTTCTGTATATGTCCTTTCTTTCATACAGAGTGACCCATAGGTTATGTTACAATATTTCTAATCTTTAAGTGTCTTGCTTGAATAAATTTCATTGAATTATTCCACACAATGCTTTAATTATGGGCTACAGTTTCAAGTGCTAGGGCTTCACCCCATTGGTTCTTCCCTAGTTACTGGTACTTTAATTCAGCTGCTTATTTAAGGGTTATCATTGGATCTTTTAAATTGATGACTACCATGCAGAAATTAGACCACACTTTTCCTGATTAAATATAAATATACATTAAATATAAATTTTCAATTTTTGAATTTTCAATTCAATTTAAAAGAACGGGAAATGGATCAATCCCTGATTTAAAACCTGACAATTACTTAGAACATACCTGCACACTGTGCACAGGGTGGCCTGGACAGCCCATCTGCAAAAGGACGTGCAGCCACTGGGGTGGCTCATTTTGCTCTGGCTTCACCCATCTTCACACATCTGCATGCTGCAGGTGCTGCAATCTCCAGTTTCTCCCAGTTTGACCGAATCCTCACTGACCATTCATTAAACCAATTTTGTGTCCCAGACACTGCTGGGGCATTGCAAGCTGCTCTCCTCTTACCAGTTTATGCTTGTTTGAAAAGTAGGCTAAAATTCCAAGAGAAAAATGGGTGCTGGACAGCCTGCAAAGCATGGTATCCCAACCTCAGAGACAGTAGTCTCAAGAGCACAAGGGTGAAAGGAAATGGCCCAGGTGCTGCCCTCGCCTCTGTTCTCACCCTCACCTCGCCTCTGTTCATCATAGAATCATAGAATCATAAAATGTGCTCAGTTGGAAGGCACCCATCAGGATCATCGAGTTCAACTCCTGTCCCTGTGTAGGTCACCTCAAGAATCACACCACGTGCCTCAGAGCATCATCGAAATGCTTCTTGAACTCAGGCAGGCTTGGTGCTGTGACCACTTCCCTGGGGAGCTTGTTCCAGTGCTCAGCCACTCTCTGGGTGAAAAAGCTTTTCCTGATATCTAACCTAAACCTCCCCTGATTCAGCTTCCTGCCATTTCCCTGAGTCCTGTCATTAGTCACAGGGGTGAAGAGGCCAGTACCTGCCCCACCTCTCATGTAACCTCTCAGACCAGCCTCACATTCACACAGCAGCAGCAGAGAGCCAGAAACAGACCTGTTTATTGCCTACAGGGGTGTCAGGGCTGCTTTTGGCTTTTCCTGCTCCTCAATCATCAGGAAGACACTCTGTGAGGGCTCCATCCTGCCTCCTGAGCCACCTCAGCTACAATGTCCCCATGCCCAGGACAATGATGTTTGACAGACCTCATCCTCTTGCTCAGCCTTCCCACTCACAACTGGCTCTAGCAACAGGAATGTGTGTATTAATAGGTCAGGGAGCACCGCAGAACAATCAGATCCCCGGGGGAGTGCACAGAGTTTGTGGGGAGCCCTTTGCTGGGTAGAAAAAAGCCAGAGGGAGAGACTATTTCCCAGGGCTGCAATTACTCACGGGAGGTGCTGAAATGAGATGATGAATGTTAATGCTTGGACTAGCTGGGAAATGGCAGCCCCTAAGTGTAAATGTGGGTCTATTAAAGAGGAAAGTCACCCTTTAGGGACTGCAGCAGGGAGGCGGGGGAGAAGAAAAGGAGCTGAACTTTCAAAGCAGGAGGTTGAGCTGTGGCCTGCATTTTCTTCTCTACCCACGCTGCAGTGCTTATTTGCTGCTGGGGCTTATTAATTTTTCACTTATGCCATGCTAAAAATAGTTAATTATTGAAAATGCATATCTGTCTGATGGTGAAAGGCTGTCTCTTCCAAACAGGTGACTGGTTCAGATAACCCCAGCAGGCACTTCTGAGTCTTCTAGACCCTTGATCAAAATTTCTTTTTTAATTTGAAAAGAACAGAGGTGATTAAAACTGAAAATGACGGTGAGTCTAATGAAAGCTTCCTCCCTCCTTCCCCAAGAGCTGGTGTAATGGGCTGACATTTCTTTCTTTTCTTCTTACTTCTTTTCTTTTTTTTTTTTATTCTTTCTTTCCTTCTTTTTTATTTTTTTTCCAAAAGTTTTGGGTTTTTTCAGTGTGTACATCATGCTGATCCTTTGATTTTAAAAAAAAATCAGATGTAGAGATTGTGCTAATGGTAGACTGAATGTGTGTGGGTAATATTACTCATAGCACCGGCGAGAGTTCAAAGGCTGGAATGTCCAGACTAAATACACAGCAGAAAGATCAGTTCTTTAACATTTCAATTAGACAGAAACATGAAACAACAGGCTAGTGGCTTCAGCTCCTCAAAATTAAACAGCTTGACACTGCACAGAACACACATCGAAATTCATTATGCCTTCAGAGTTTAAATCTCCTCCTGCTGAAATAGTGGCAGGAGTCATTCCTCAAACATAGGAGGAGCTTTATGAATTTAGCAGGTCCTATACTTACCCAGAGGATATTATCTTTCACCTGGCAAAATCTAGGTCAAAAGCCTCTTTGGAAGAAACAGGTCCACGAGGATCCTGCTGTTCTGGAGAGGGGCTAGGGCCTTGCCCATCCTGAGCTACTGTGGTGTCAACAGAAGGGGAGAACAGCCCACACAAGGCCAGGGTCCTCCCCCCTGCTGCCTATTTCCATCGTCCCTGTGTTGCTACAGGATGGGCATGGCCATACCTGACAACATAGGGCCAGTGGATGCCCTGGTGCAGGGAGCAGAGTGGGCTGAAGCTGACCCAGCCTGCTCCCATCCCCTCCTCCCAGCCCCTTTCCCACCCTGGTACACTTTGAGCCCATGGGGACCAGTAAGCAAGGGGGTTCTTCCACTGAAACAGCCACATCACCTTTCTTTGGGGAACGGGACCAGCACACAGAATCAAGTAGGTGGGAGACAAGGATCTTCTTGTCTACCCTCAGTTTTTACTAAGTTCTTACTACAATGCTTTTCCCCCAGCAAGGTCCTAATGAACCATACCAGGAACACAACCCCTGCAGACAGTGTGCAGGATTTGAGCCTCTGCACTGAGGAATCCCTCACCCATCTCCAGTTTCAGGGTTGTCAGCTCACACCTCCTTACCTGCCACCTCAGCTTTGACCATAGCTTCATAGCATAGTATCACTGCCCTAATAAGAAAAAAGGTTAAATTGTTTGTCTAAGGAATCATAGGGAAATCTCCTACTACCTCCAAGTCCACAGTATAACCGTCTGTGTTACTAATTAAATGTCCAGTGTGTGTGTCTCTGGAGTAATTGCCAATAAAGATTCTGCACTGTGTCAGCTCAGTTTCACATACTCCTCTGACAGGTTTGCAGTGGCAACTGAAACATTATAGCTCCCTGAGAAAATATTTCTGTTATAAGGTATACACACAAACATACACGGTCTGAGAATTGCTTTTATGTTGGAAACAGGGTCATGGGGTTTGCAAGAGGACCAGTGATGGAAGAAGAGTATATCTTTGTTTTTAAAGCAAGGTGCCTAGAAATTACTTAATCACCTCAGGTAAATCAATAACTGTAATTGTTATTTTATGAGCCCTTGTCATGGACCTGCAGTCATTGTCCCTAAAAGTTTCCAATCTCAGCATAAAGCAGGGGATGACATATGACTACAGAACGAAGGGAACTGAAAAGGGGGGGGAAGACAATGCTTGCCATCTTAAATAAACCAGACTTTTAGCTCTCTATAATTCTTGAGGATATCTTTTAGACATCACAAAAAGGACTTTTGAGGAGTGACATGAACAAGATCAAAGAGAAGACACTGAGATGTGTAAAGGGATCTCCTTCCCTATTGTAAGGTACAGCAAGGGAGAAAGAAGAAAGATACTTGCTTCAAAAATGAAATGCTTTAACAACCAGACAGTGGAAGCTGACAAATGTCATCTCCTTCCCTTATGCAAATCATTAACGTGTCCACCCCAGTTCCTGAAGATGTATTGGTCACTCATTATCTAGAGAAACCACATCCAGCTGCACAGATGGTTCACACGCTACTTTAGCCACACTCTGTTTTTCAGGGTTCATATCTAGTAACCCCAGCTTCACAGCATTATTTTGGCTCCCAAACATGTCGAATAGAGAATTATCTTACGACAAATAGTGACAAAAAACAAATAGGTCAAACAACTCTTAGGACTCATAGGATTACGACATTGAGCAAATCTTCATTTTCTCTTTTCAGTACCTTCCTAGGAATACCAAAGCAAATTTGAGGATGTGGTCATAGAGCTCAACAAGGGTTTAAGTCAAGCTTTTAGACAAGTTGTCTCATTTTAGGCTTCCTGGTTTTCACCAGAAATAAGAAATGGGCAGCCACATAACTCCACATAGGAGTCTGTGCTCAGGCAAGACCTGGTCAACTATTCCTGCCATGGCTCTCACTTCTAGAGGGTATCAGACTGACAAGCCTCAATGTCCTCTGGATGCTGTGTAAAACCATTTCTTCATATTAGCCATTTCCCAAAGAATACCAGTGACTCATACACATAAAAAAAATCCAATCCAAACCAAAACAAAACATAAGGAACACTCCAAGGAATTAAGACAAGATTACAAAGGAAAAGGAATTTTTTTTTTTTAATTATTCCCACATGATAGTCTAAGCACTCTGACTAACTAAATATATTACCTCTTCACCTAATGTATGATACTGCAGCCTGACTGAGAGGCTAAACAAATAGGGGCAGGAAGGTTTAATTTCCCCATGATGACACCAAAATGCTGAGCATTATTCACAGCACCATGTCAGCACCCCCCTTCTGTTTCCTCTTCAGGAGGAACTAGAGATAGTAACACTGGCTTAACTATTCTACTAGGTACCATTGAGATGAATTGGCTTTCCAGTCCTGCAAACCACTAAACATGTTTTATAGAATCACAGAATCATAGAATCATCAAGGTTGGAAAAGACCTTCAAGATCATCAAGTAAAACCATCTGCCTACAACCTCTAACCATTAAACCATCTCCTGAAACACCAGGAGTACCTGTGTTTTTTAACACCTCCAGGGATGGTGCCTCCACCACCTCCCTGGGCAGCCTGTTCCAATGCCTCACCACTCTTTTTGTGAATAAATTTTTCCTAATATCCATTCTGAACCTCCCTTGGTGCAACTTGACCCCATTTCCTCTTGTCCTATAGCTGGTCACTAGGGAGAAGAGGCCAACACCCACTCCACTGTAACTTTCTCTCAGGTAGTTGTAGAGAGCACTGAGGTCTCCCCTCATCCTCCTCCAAGCCGAACAGCTCCAGCTACCTCAGCCTTTCCTCACTAGACCTATCTCCAGCCCACAATTAGCCTAGTTGCCCTTCTTATCATAGCATTTTCCCCACTCCCCAAGCTCAAGCTCTTGCGCTCCATCAGACTGCCTCCTAAAACTCTCATCACTTTCTGCTGTGAGAGTATTTACAGCAAAATGAAGGTCACTCATCCTGCTACTATGGTAAAATTAAAAGTCAAGTTCAGTTTGATATAATGCTCCTACAGAAAGTAACAACTGTTGAAACAAAAATGGAACCGGAGTTAATTCAGCAGTTAGAAGTAACCACACTTCAGCTTCACACTATCACATATTTCACTGTCTCTTGTCATCCATATCAGACAGATACCTAACTATATTTGCCAGAATACTCTTATATGGTACATAGCCCATGCTATAGTCAAAGCCATCTGCTCAGACACATTCTCCTTCACAACTGACACTGGAGAATGAGAATAGGCAATTAAAAGCAATTCTGTGAACAAAATTCGCTTTTTAACCTGACCCTTCACAGAAATGCTGAGACAAGGATGGGGATGAGGGATTATCCTGGATTTCCTACCTTAAAAGAAGCCAAGTTTAGATTCTATCATACCAAACTTACTTCTAACTAGACCTTATGTGATCATTCACACCAATTTGTTGGCTACTAGTGGCCCCTCTAAAGCATATTCTCTTTATTTGGACTATGCACACAAGTAAAAGCTTGAAACATTCACTGAAGAAGTGAGCATGAAGAAGAGAGTTTATGATGGCCAAGGCACTGCAGATTTCACATCTGGGTCTTGGGGAAAAACAAAGGACCTGTGCAAGGACAGATGTGGAGTCCTGAAATTTGAATCTAATCTTTTCAGATGTCCCATTACAATCTAGTGAAACACATTGTGAACAAATGTGACCAGTCTAGCAGCACTATCACGCAAACAGCAATGCTGGTTTCACAGGAATAATTAATAGCCCTTTTCTGCCACTGGGCTAAACAAGGAGAAAAAAGAAAGAACAGGGTGAGATGAAAAGAAGATACAAGATAGATTAAGAGGATACAAATGTGAGTTTGATAATGACAAATTAGAGGACCTATGCTGAAGAAAGGACAGAGCTAGCCAGACAGGTTATCCTGAAATAGTCTAAACAGGGAGTATTTTGATCAGAATCACAGAATCACAGATTTTTTTGAGCTGGAAGAGACCTTTAAGATCATCAAGTTCCAACTCCCCTGCATGAGCAGGGACACCTTCCACTAGAACAGGCGGCTCAGAGCCCCTTACAACCTGCCCTTGAACACCTCCAGGGTTGGAGCCCCCACAACATTTCTGGGCAGTGTCTCACCACCCTTACACTGGAGAATTTATGCCTGATCTCTAACCTAAATCTCTCTTCTTTCAGCTTAAAACCATTACCCCTTGGCCTCTCACTGCAAGCCCCTATAAAAAGTCCCTCCCCAGCTTTCCTGTAGCCCCCTTCAGGTACTGGAAAGCCACTATGAGGTCCCCCCCAGAGCCTTCGCTTTTTCAGACTGAACAACCCCAACTCCCTCAGCCTGTCCTCATAAGAAAGGTGCTCCAGCCCTCAGATCATTTTTGTGGCCCTTCTCTGGACATGTTCCAACAGGTCCACATCTTTCTTGTGCTGGGGGCACTAGAGCTGGATGCAGTGTTCTAGGTGAGGTCTCACCAGGGCAGAGTAGAGGGGCAGAATCACCTCTCTCGATCTGCTGGCCACACTTATTTTGATGCAGCCCAGGATGCAGTTGGCCTTCTGGGCTGCAATTGCACATTGGTGGCTCAAGTCCAGCTTTTGATCCACTAGTATCCCCTGGTCCTTTTCCACAGGGCTGCTCTCAAGTGTGACCTCCCTCAGCCTGTATTCATATCTTGGGTTACCTCAGCCCAGGTGCAGGACCCTGCACTTGGCCTTGTTGAACTTCATGAGGTTCACCTGGGCCCACTTCTCTAGCTTGTCCAGGTCCCTCTGGAGGGCATCCCATCCCTCTGGCATATCAACCTCACCACCCAGCTTGGTGTCATCAGCAAACTTGCTGAGGGTGCTCTCAATGCCGCCCTCAGTATCGTTAATGAAGATATCAAACA